>NW_026690049.1:327236-976102 GCF_943734765.1 Anopheles ziemanni | reverse complement strand
GCTTCAATCTCGCCAAAATGGTTTTTTTCGAGAAAAATTTAGCCCCAGGAGTCGAAAAAAGTAGGCGAAAACCAACTTTTTTGGAAAAAATTTTTTTGCTACAATCTCGCCAAAATCGTTTTTTTCGAGAAAAATTTAGCCCCAGGAGTCGAAAAAAGTAGGCGAACACCAACTTTTTTGGAAAAAATTTTTTTGCTCCAATCTTGCCAAAATCGTTTTTCTCGAGAATAATTTAGCCACAGGAGTCGAAAAAAGTGGGCGAAAACCAACTTTTTTGGAAAAAATTTTTTTGCTACAATCTCGCCAAAATCGTTTTTCTCGAGAAAAATTTAGCCCCAGGAGTCGAAAAAAGTCGGCGAAAACCAACTTTTTTGGAAAAAATTTTTTTGCTTCAATCTCGCCAAAATCGTTTTTTTCAAGAAAAATTTAGCCCCAGGAGTCGAAAAAAGTAGGCGAAAACCAAGTTTTTTGGAAAAAATTTTTGTGCTTCAATCTTGCCAAAATCGTTTTTTTCGAGAAAAATTTAGCCCCAGGAGTCGAAAAAATTTTTTTGCTTCAATCTTGCCAAAATCGTTTTTCTCGAGAAAAATTTAGCTCCAGAAGTCGAAAAAAGTAGGCGAAAACCAACTTTTTTGGAAAAAATTTTTTTGCATCAATCTTGCCAAAATCGTTTTTCTCGAGAAAAATTTAGCCCCAGAAGTCGAAAAAAGTAGGCGAAAACCAAGTTTTTTGGAAAAAATTTTTTTGCTTCAATCTCGCCAAAATCGTTTTTTTCGAGAAAAATTTAGCCCCAGGAGTCGAAAAAAGTAGGCGAAAACCAAGTTTTTTGGAAAAAATTTTTTTGCTTTAATCTTGCCAAAATCGCTTTTCTCGAGAAAAATTTAGCCCCAGGAGTCGAAAAAAGTAGGCGAAAACCAAGTTTTTTGGAAAAAATTTTTTTGCTTCAATCTTGCCAAAATCGTTTTTCTCGAGAAAAATTTAGCCCCAGAAGTCGAAAAAAGTAGGCGAAAACCAACTTTTTTGGAAAAAATTTTTTTGCTTCAATCTCGCCAAAATCGTTTTTTTCGAGAAAAATTTAGACCCAGGAGTCGAAAAAAGTGGGCGAAAACCAACTTTTTTGGAAAAAATTTTTTTGCTACAATCTCGCCAAAATCGTTTTTCTCGAGAATAATTTAGCCCCAGGAGTCGAAAAAAGTAGGCGAAAACCAACTTTTTTGGAAAAAATTTTTTTGCTTCAATCTCGCCAAAAACGTTTTTTTCGAGAAAAATTTAGCCCCAGGAGTCGAAAAAAGTGGGCGAAAACCAACTTTTTTGGAAAAAATGTTTTTGCTACAATCTCGCCAAAATCGTTTTTCTCGAGAAAAATTTAGCCCCAGGAGTCGAAAAAAGTAGGCGAAAACCAAGTTTTTTGGAAAAAATTTTTTTGCTTCAATCTCGCCAAAATCGTTTTTTTCGAAAAAAATTTAGCCCCAGGAGTCGAAAAAAGTAGGCGAAAACCAAGTTTTTTGGAAAAAATTTTTTTGCTTCAATCTCGCCAAAATCGTTTTTTTCAAGAAAAATTTAGCCCCAGGAGTCGAAAAAAGTAGGCGAAAACCAAGTTTTTTGGAAAAAATTTTTGTGCTTCAATCTTGCCAAAATCGTTTTTTTCGCGAAAAATTTAGCCCCAGGAGTCGAAAAAAGTAGGCGAAAACCAAGTTTTTTGGAAAAAATTGTTTTGCATCAATCTTGCCAAAATCGTTTTTCTCGAGAAAAATTTAGTCCCAGGAGTCGAAAAAAGTAGGCGAAAACCAAGTTTTTTGGAAAAAATTTTTTTGCTTCAATCTCGCCAAAATCGTTTTTTTCGAGAAAAATTTAGCCCCAGGAGTCGAAAAATGTAGGCGAAAACCATGTTTCTTGGATTTTTTTGCTTCAATCTCGCCAAAATCGTTTTTTTCGAGAAAAATTTAGCCCCAGGAGTCGAAAAAAGTAGGCGAAAACTAAGTTTTTTTGGAAAAAATTTTTTTGCTTCAATCTTGCCAAAATCGTTTTTTTCGAGAAAAATTTAGCCCCAGGAGTCGAAAATAGTAGGCGAAAACCAAGTTTTTTGGAAAAAATTTTTTGCTTCAATCTCGCCAAAATCGTTTTTCTCGAGAAAAATTTAGCCCCGGGAGTCGAAAAAGTAGGCGAATCCAATTTTTTGGAAAAAACTTATTTGTTTCAATCTCGCCAAAATCGTGTTTTTCGAGAAAAATTTAGCCCCAGGAGTCGAAAAAAGTAGGCGAAAACCAAGTTTTTTGGAAAAAATTTTGTTGCTTCAATCTCGCCAAAATCGTTTTTTTCGAGAAAAATTTAGCCCCAGGAGTCGAAAAAAGTGGGCGAAAACCAACTTTTTTGGAAAAAAATTTTTTGCTTCAATCTCGCCGAAATCGTTTTTCTCGAGAAAAGTTTAGCCCCAGGAGTCGAAAAAAGTAGGCGAAAACCAACTTTTTTGGAAAAAAAATTTTTTGCTTCAATCTCGCCAAAATCGTTTTTTTTCGAGAAAAATTTAGCCCCAGGAGTCGAAAAAAGTAGACGAAAACCAAGTTTTTTTGGGAAAAATTTGTTTGATTCAATCTTGCCTAAATCGTTTTTCTCGAGAAAAATTTAGCCCCAGGAGTCGAAAAAAGTAGGCGAAAACCAACTTTTTTGGAAAAAAATTTTTTGCTTCAATCTCGCCAAAATCGTGTTTTTCAAGAAAAATTTAGCCCCAGGAGTCGAAAAAAGTAGGCGAAAACCAACTTTTTTGAAAAAAAAAATTTTTTTGCTTCATTCTTGCCTAAATCGTTTTTTTCTCGAGAAAAATTTAGCCCCAGGAGTCGAAAAAAGTAGGCGAAAACCAAGTTTTTTGGAAAAAATGTTTTTGCTTCAATCTCGCCAAAATCGTTTTTCTCGAGAAAAATTTAGCCCCAGGAGTCGAAAAAAGTAGGCGAAAACCAACTTTTTTGGAAAAAAATTTTTTGCTTCAATCTCGCCAAAATCGTGTTTTTCAAGAAAAATTTAGCCCCAGGAGTCGAAAAAAGTAGGCGAAAACCAAGTTTTTTTTGGAAAAAATTTGTTTGCTTCAAACTTGCCAAAATCGTTTTTCTCGAGAAAAATTTAGCCCCAGGAGTCGAAAAAAGTAAGCGAAAACCAACTTTTTTGAAAAAAAAATTTTTTTGCTTCATTCTTGCCAAAATCGTTTTTTTCTCGAGAAAAATTTAGCCCCAGGAGTCGAAAAAAGTAGGCGAAAACCAACTTTTTTGGAAAAAAATTTTTTGCTTCAATCTCGCCAAAATCGTGTTTTTCAAGAAAAATTTAGCCCCAGGAGTCGAAAAAAGTAGGCGAAAACCAAGTTTTTTTTGAAAAAAATTTGTTTGCTTCAAACTTGCCAAAATCGTTTTTCTCGAGAAAAATTTAGCCCCAGGAGTCGAAAAAAGTAGGCGAAAACCAACTTTTTTGGAAAAAATTTTTTTGCTTCAATCTCGCCAAAATCGTTTTTTTCGAGAAAAATTTAGCCCCAGGAGTCGAAAAAAGTAGACGAAAACAGACTTTTTTGGAAAAAATTTTTTTGCTTCAATCTCGCCAAAATCGTTTTTTTCGAGAAAAATTTAGCCCCAGGAGTCGAAAAAAGTAGACGAAAACCAAGTTTTTTGGAAAAAATTTTTTTGCTTCAATCATGCCAAAATCGTTTTTCTCGAGAAAAATTTAGCCCCAGGAGTCGAAAAAAGTAGGCGAAAACCAACTTTTTTGGAAAAAAATTTTTTTGCTTCAATCTTGCCAAAATCGTCTGTTTGGAGAAAAATTTAGCCCCAGGAGTCGAAAAAAGTAGGCGAAAACCAACTTTTTTGGAAAAAATTTTTTTGCTTCAATTTCGCCAAAAACGTTTTTTTCGAGAAAAATTTAGCCCCAGGAGTCGAAAAAAGTGGGCGAAAACCAACTTTTTTGGAAAAAATGTTTTTGCTTCAATCTCGCCAAAATCGTTTTTCTCGAGAAAAATTTAGCCCCAGGAGTCGAAAAAAGTAGGCGAAAACCAAGTTTTTTGGAAAAAATTTTTTTGCTTCAATCTCGCCAAAATCGTTTTTTTCGACAAAAATTTAGCCCCAGGAGTCGAAAAAAGTAGGCGAAAACCAAGTTTTTTGGAAAAAAATTTTTTGCTTCAATCTCGCCAAAATCGTTTTTTTCAAGAAAAATTTAGCCCCAGGAGTCGAAAAAAGTAGGCGAAAACCAAGTTTTTTGGAAAAAATTTTTGTGCTTCAAACTTGCCAAAATCGTTTTTTTCGCGAAAAAATTTAGCCCCAGGAGTCGAAAAAAGTAGGCGAAAACCAAGTTTTTTGGAAAAAATTTTTTTGCTTCAATCTCGCCAAAATCGTTTTTTTCGAGAAAAATTTAGCCCCAGGAGTCGAAAAATGTAGGCGAAAACCATGTTTCTTGGATTTTTTTGCTTCAATCTCGCCAAAATCGTTTTTTTCGAGAAAAATTTAGCCCCAGGAGTCGAAAAAAGTAGGCGAAAACTAAGTTTTTTTGAAAAAAATTTTTTTGCTTCAATCTTGCCAAAATCGTTTTTTTCGAGAAAAATTTAGCCCCATGTGATAGAATCACCTCGACTATACATATTATTGCATAAACAACAGGCGCTGGTTGGCGCAAACTAATTGGTTAGCATACGAAGGGTTTACCAACAAGCTAGCTGGTAAACAAAAGGTAAACGCACTCAAAGTGCAGCGTAGGCTATGTACTAGCTCGCACCGGAAAGCCACCCTTTACCACTTTGACCAATTATAACACAAGTTGACATCATCTAGCCGAGTCAACTATTTCGGCAACCGTCACAAACACTTTCCTAAAAACCGTGTAAAATCGTTCAAAAAGTTGGTATAAATAAAGAACCGATAGTTGGACAAAAGAGCCAGTTCATCGGAGATAATGATAAATTAAACCTCGCGTCTATTTATTGATTTCTCCTGGAACGTCGAAGTCCCCCTACCCGAGGTAAGGCCCGACGCTTCCCAACGTTCCGTACCGTGTATTTGGGAAACACCTTAAGTGTTTCCATGCTGTCCGGTCAGCAGAGTCCGCCCGCGACTCATGTGCGCGTAAAAGTTCTAAACGGTTAAAGTTCGCGACGCAGCAAGTCCACCACCTCCACCATCTACCACATGGCGACCGTGACGGTGTGATGGGAATTCGTGATGTGCATACTGAGAAAGAACGAGTGAAGTGATTAAAAAGACTCGAATCATCGTGACGACTGTTCAGTGTGATCACTAATGGGAACCATCACTGAAGAAGAGAACAATTTGAACCTTGATGGTTGAGAGTGCAGAAAAGTTCAGTAAATAGATGCAGTGAGTGAGCTAAGTGACCTTAAGTGCACCATATGGTTCAGGTCATGAAAAAAAAGAGCCGTGCTAATTATATTGGTAGCAATCTTTCTTACGGATAGATTGTTAAAATACACCTATAAACTACTGGTAGCCCAGGAAAGTCGCTCTGTACGACTTTTGACGCTTCCCAAATAAAATAGTGAAATGGACACAAGATGCCAAAGGGAAGCTAAAACGATGAAAAAAGTGAAAAAAAACATAGACTATAAGTGAAAAAAAAAAACCGAGACTATAAGTGAAAAAAAAAACCGGACTAAAAGTGAAAACAAATTGTGCCCGTTTGCACAAAACCCCTATGGAGAACCAGCGACAAGCGGAGAACCAGCGGCAAGCGAGGAAGTAGCGGCAAGCGGAGGACCAGCGACAAGCGGAAGACCAGCGACTTGTGGAGAACCAGCGGATATGCAGAAATCGAAGCAGTGCAGAAATCGAAGCAGTGCAGACCTGAAGCAGTGGCAGCCTGGAAGACTAGTAGCAGCCGTCAGCAGAAATGACGAATGATGACTTTACCAGCAATAGCAGTTTATCGGCGCAGAACACCGGCAGCACAATGCGTAAAAGATAAGTAAAAAACAAAAATGTACGTTTTTCCCTCTGAATATGACGCAACCGCAAGAAGATCTGAGAAAACTAGAAAGGCTACTCGATAGAGTCAAAGATATTACCAAACGCCATAGAAAGGTTACTTTAAAGGCAATTAAAAATACAGCTGATGAAACGTATAAAAATTTGCAGTGCTTTCTGTTGAAACACGAGAGCAAATATAACGACAGTGAGGTTACAGAGTATATGCTCAAATCAAGGAATTTCATTACAAAAATAACAGAGTTGATCAATCTCCATTTGTCTAAGCCACAACACGTGCAATTTAAAACAATAGCACATTGCATAATAAACCTTCTTAAAAGATACAAAAAAGTCAGAATGGCGACACTAACAGAAACGCTAAATGTTATCACCAATCTCGTACCAAAGTACGATGGTAACGCCGAATCGTTAAATAACGTGATAAGAGCATTGACAGCATGTAAAGATCTTGTTTCTGATGCAAACCGAAATGTACTGATCCAAGTGATACTCTCCAAATTCGAAGGAAAGGCAAGTCAAATATTTACAGCGGTTCCGACAACCATCGACGCTATCATTGACAGCCTAAAGCAGAAATTCTCGATTAAAACAGAACCTCAAACAATTATTGCCAAGCTTTCAATTTCGAAACAAAGAAAGGATTTCGCTAGTTTTGCAGACGAAATAGAAAAACTAAGCGCAAAGCTCGAGCTAGCATATGTGGAAAACAAAGTCCCACAAGATGTTGCAAAGACTCTAGCAAATAAGGCGGGAATTCAAGCTTTGGTTAATGGTGCTAAAAATGAAGACACCAAAAATACCGTTAAGTTTTCAAAATGCGAAAACTTAGCAAAAGCAATACGAGTTGCGACAGAAAATGAGGACACCATTGATAGTGTGGAACGCACCAATGTTTTTTATGCGAGTAGAACCAATAACCAGCATAGGAACAACAATGGATACCAAGTGGACAGATACCGTCAAGACAGAAGGTCAAACTTCAGAAACGGAAGAGGAGGTAGAGGAAGAAGCGCACGTTGCCAAAATTGCAACCATGCACATAATCAATATCCATCTAACCTACCCAATACCTTCAACCCCCCTGAAACAAGCAATCAAAACCGCGGAAAAAACATTCCGTACAGGCAAAATAATTCTGGTCGTGGATATCAAAACAACGCGAACCAAAGAAACCATAATGCCTACGTTGCAGAAGCAACTGAAAAACAGCAAGAACATACCAATCACGGACAGAACCACCCTTTAGGAGGAGAATTGGGGCAGCTTACACAATAAACGTAACTGTCTCAAATTTCGTAAACATCAAATTGAAATTTTCAGACAGTAGATGTACCCTATTGGTAGATACCGGTTCTGATATATCCATAATTAAAGCCTCAAAAGTAAAGTTGGACCAAATTTGCTATCCAACCGAAAACTGTTCTATCAAAGGAATAGGCGAAGGGCTTGTAAAGTCGATAGGTAGTACTCACACTACTTTAGATGCGGAAGGAAAACATATCCCAACCACTTTTCAAGTTGTTGGTAAAGATTTTCCGATACCAACGGATGGTATATTGGGAAGAGATTTTTTTAAAAGATATCAATGTAAGCTAGACTACGAGTTAGGAATATTATTTTTTAATTTTGAAGATGAAACAATCAGTATACCTATAGAAGATAATGTAAATGGAGCCATACTGATACCTCCAAGATGTGAGGTGATAAGACGTATCAGTACGCTCACAAAGTATACAGATGATCAAGTAGTAGAACCCAAGGAACTTACGGAAGGAGTTTTGCTTGGAGGTAGTATCATAAATAAAAATTATCCATACGTAAAAATTATCAATACATTAGAAAAAGCAATATTATTAAAAGATTTAAATATAGATTCAGTACCACTACAAGAGTACACGATTTACAAAGCTAATTTTGGATGTAAGCAAAATGATTATAGAATCAATGCCGTTAAAAAGCAAGTAAAAACGGGTAATATATCAACAAAAGGCAGAGATGCGTTCGAAAAACTCATTTCAGAGTACAACGACATTTTTCACATGCCTGAAGAAAAACTAACGACGAATAATTTTTACGAGCAAACAATTCAACTGCAGGACAAAACGCCTGTGTACATACCTAATTACAAGCAAATCCATGCTCAAGGAGCGGAGATCAAAAAACAAATTGATAAGATGCTCGATGACGGAATTATTGAAAATTCTGTTTCGCATTATAATTCTCCAATATTGCTTGTACCAAAAAAATCATCAAACGAAAAGAAATGGAGACTTGTAGTTGACTTTCGTCAGCTAAACAAGAAACTATTGCCGGATAAATTTCCGTTACCAAGAATAGATTCTATACTAGATCAGTTAGGAAGGGCAAAGTTCTTTAGCACCCTGGACCTTATGTCAGGATTTCATCAAATTCCATTAGCAGAAAATTCAAAACAATATACAGCATTTTCTGGACCAGAAGGACACTATCATTTCAACAGATTACCGTTTGGACTGAATATTTCTCCAAACAGTTTTCAGAGGATGATGACCATCGCTACAGCTGGACTATCACCAGAATGTTCATTCGTTTACGTGGACGACATTGTAGTGATAGGATGCTCAGAGAATCATCATTTGAAAAACTTAGGGCGAGTATTTGAAAGGCTGAGACATTACAATCTCAAACTTAATCCTGAGAAATGCAGTTTTTTCAAAACTGACGTTACATATCTTGGACATAAAATAACAGATAAAGGCATACTGCCAGATGAATCAAAATATGACAGCATAAAAAATTATCCAGTTCCAACTGACGCAGATGCTGTCAGACGATATGTAGCTTTCTGCAACTACTACAGAAAATTTATACCAAATTTTTCAGAAACAGCACAACCTTTGAATAAGTTGTTAAAGAAAAAAGCAGTGTTTATATGGAGCGACGAATGTCAAAAAGCATTCGAAAAACTCAAGAAAGCCCTTATTAATCCTAAAATTCTACAGTATCCAGACTTCACTAAAGAATTTATATTGACTACAGACGCTTCAATTACAGCCTGTGGAGCAGTCTTGTCACAAGAACATAACGGAAATGATTTACCAATTGCTTTTGCAAGCAGAACATTCACGAAAGGTGAAATGAATAAGGCGATAATCGAAAAAGAATTAGCCGCAATACATTGGGCAATTCTTCACTTTAAAGCATACCTCTTCGGCAAGAGATTCAAGATAAAAACAGATCACAGACCACTAGTGTATCTATTCGGAATGAAGAACCCGTCATCAAAACTGACGAGGATGCGTCTTGATTTAGAAGAATTCGACTTCGATATCGAATATGTCAAAGGAAAACAGAATGTAGTCGCAGATGCTTTGTCAAGAATCCAAATAACATCAGATGAAATAAAAAACGTTAACGTAATTACCAGAAAAATGGCAAGCAAAGAAGAAACGAAAACAATGGTAAAAGACAAACTAGAGATTGATCACCTCAAAATGTTTAATGCTTTAACCTTTGAAGAAATAATGAATTTACCAAAACTAGAGCTAGCGATGCAGGAGAACGACAATACGTATGAAATCAGAGCATGCATAAAAAACAAAAAGCGCACAAAAGAAATAATGAAAATAAAAGAATACTTCCTCAAAAGAAGCAATAAGGAACTTCTATTAGTAGAAGATATCCGGTTCAGTGCTGAAATCTGTGCATTAGTGCAATTTTTCAAGCAATTAGAAGAAATCGCGAAAAACAGAAATATAAAAATGCTAGCTATATCTAAAGGCCAAGATATATTCAAGAAAATTCCTGCTGAGGCAGTGAAAAAGGCAGCCAATGAAGCGCTAAAAGAAACGAAAATACTAGTATACGAACAACAAAAAGTTATAACAAGACCAGAAGAAATCTCCGAGATTCTGCAGAAAACACACAACACCCCAACTGGAGGACATCTAGGTCAATGTAAAATGTATAAAAAGTTAAGAAAAGAATTTGCGTGGAAGAACATGAAAGATACAATCAAGCAATTCGTAGAAAAATGTAGACTTTGTAAACTAAACAAACACCATAGACAACCTATAGAACAATTCGAAAAAACTGACACACCTGAAAAACCATTTCAAATTATTTCAATAGATACAGTTGGACCATTTCAAAGAACAATAAATAATAACAGATATGCAGTCACAATACAGTGCAATTTAACCAAACATATAACAGTTATACCGATACCAAACAAAGAAGCTAAAACAGTAGCTAAAGCATTCGTCGAAAAATTCACATTGATATTTGGAACAAATATTTCAGAAGTACGAACAGATATGGGAACAGAATATAAAAACGAACTATTCGACAATATTGCCAAATTGCTCAAATATAAGCACAAATTTTCCACACCTTATCATCCACAGACAATAGGTGCACTGGAACGAAACCACAAATGTCTAAACGAATATCTAAGAATTTTCTCAAATGAACATAATGATGATTGGGATGAATGGGTAAACTTTTATGCATTCGCATACAACACAACCCCAAATTTAGAACACGGTTATACACCATTTGAATTAGTCTTTGGAAGAAATGAAAAAATCAATCAAGAAGTAATCAATGCTAAAATACCATTATATAACCCCGAAAATTACGTTAAAGAGCTAAATACCAGATTACACATGGCACATGAACGAACAAGGAAATATATCGATAAGGAAAAACTCAAAAGAATTGAAAAACAGAATCACCTAAACCCTGTAACATTCAATATAGGCGACGAAATAGCCATTACCAACGAAAATCGCAAAAAATTAGATCCTATTTACAAAGGACCCTACAAAGTTAAACAAATAGAAGGTACAAATTTAGTAATCGAAAACGATTTAGGAACGATTCAAATAGTACACAAAAATCGAGCTATTAAACTTTAGAATTTCTTCACTTCAAAATTTTGCGTTACGAAATTCTTTTAGGAAGGGAGGTGTGATAGAATCACCTCGACTATACATATTATTGCATAAACAACAGGCGCTGGTTGGCGCAAACTAATTGGTTAGCATACGAAGGGTTTACCAACAAGCTAGCTGGTAAACAAAAGGTAAACGCACTCAAAGTGCAGCGTAGGCTATGTACTAGCTCGCACCGGAAAGCCACCCTTTACCACTTTGACCAATTATAACACAAGTTGACATCATCTAGCCGAGTCAACTATTTCGGCAACCGTCACAAACACTTTCCTAAAAACCGTGTAAAATCGTTCAAAAAGTTGGTATAAATAAAGAACCGATAGTTGGACAAAAGAGCCAGTTCATCGGAGATAATGATAAATTAAACCTCGCGTCTATTTATTGATTTCTCCTGGAACGTCGAAGTCCCCCTACCCGAGGTAAGGCCCGACGCTTCCCAACGTTCCGTACCGTGTATTTGGGAAACACCTTAAGTGTTTCCATGCTGTCCGGTCAGCAGAGTCCGCCCGCGACTCATGTGCGCGTAAAAGTTCTAAACGGTTAAAGTTCGCGACGCAGCAAGTCCACCACCTCCACCATCTACCACACCCAGGAGTCGAAAATAGTAGGCGAAAACCAAGTTTTTTGGAAAAAATTTTTTGCTTCAATCTCGCCAAAATCGTTTTTCTCGAGAAAAATTTAGCCCCGGGAGTCGAAAAAGTAGGCGAATCCAAGTTTTTTGGAAAAAACTTATTTGTTTCAATCTCGCCAAAATCGTGTTTTTCGAGAAAAATTTAGCCCCAGGAGTCGAAAAAAGTAGGCGAAAACCAAGTTTTTTGGAAAAAATTTTTTTGCTTCAATCTCGCCAAAATCGTTTTTTTCGAGAAAAATTTAGCCCCAGGAGTCGAAAAAAGTGGGCGAAAACCAACTTTTTTGGAAAAAAATTTTTTGCTACAATCTCGCCAAAATCGTTTTTCTCGAGAAAAGTTTAGCCCCAGGAGTCGAAAAAAGTAGGCGAAAACCAACTTTTTTGGAAAAAAATTTTTTGCTTCAATCTCGCCAAAATCGTTTTTTTCGAGAAAAATTTAGCCCTAGGAGTCGAAAAAAGTAGACGAAAACCAAGTTTTTTTGGAAAAAATTTGTTTGATTCAATCTTGCCAAAATCGTTTTTCTCGAGAAAAATTTTGCCCCAAGAGTCGAAAAAAGTAGGCGAAAACCAACTTTTTTGGAAAAAAATTTTTTGCTTCAATCTCGCCAAAATCGTGTTTTTCAAGAAAAATTTAGCCCCAGGAGTCGAAAAAAGTAGGCGAAAACCAACTTTTTTGAAAAAAAAATTTTTTTGCTTCATTCTTGCCTAAATCGTTTTTTTCTCGAGAAAAATTTAGCCCCAGGAGTCGAAAAAAGTAGGCGAAAACCAAGTTTTTTGGAAAAAATTTTTTTGCTTCAATCTCGCCAAAATCGTTTTTCTCGAGAAAAATTTAGCCCCAGGAGTCGAAAAAAGTAGGCGAAAACCAACTTTTTTGGAAAAAAATTTTTTGCTTCAATCTCGCCAAAATCGTGTTTTTCAAGAAAAATTTAGCCCCAGGAGTCGAAAAAAGTAGGCGAAAACCAAGTTTTTTTTGGAAAAAATTTGTTTGCTTCAAACTTGCCAAAATCGTTTTTTTCGAGAAAAACTTAGCCCCAGCAGTCGAAAAAAGTAGGCGAAAACCAAGTTTTTTGGAAAAAAGTTTTTTGCTTCAATCTTGCCAAAATCGTTTTTCTCGAGAAAAATTTAGCCCCAGGAGTCGAAAAAAGTAGGCGAAAACCAAGTTTTTGGAAAATTTTTTTTGCATCAATCTTGCCAAAATCGTTTTTCTCGAGAAAAATTTAGCCCCAGGAGTCGAAAAAAGTAGGCGAAAACCAAGTTTTTTGGAAAAATTTTTTTGTTTCATTCTCGCCAAAATCGTTTTTTTCGAGAAAAATTTAGCCCCAGGAGTCGAAAAAAGTAGGCGAAACCAAGTTTTTTGGAAAAAATTTTTTTGCTTCAATCTTGCCAAAAACGTTTTTCTCGAGAAAAATTTAGCCCCAGGAGTCGAAAAAAGTAGGCGAAAACCAACTTTTTTGGAAAAAATTTTTTTGCTTCAATCTTGCCAAAATCGTCTTTTTCGAGAAAAATTTAGCCCCAGGAGTCGAAAAAAGTAGGCGAAAACCAAGTTTTTTGGAAAAAATTTTTTTGCTTCAATCTCGCCAAAATCGTTTTTCTCGAGAAAAATTTAGCCCCAGGAGTCGAAAAAAGTAGGCGAAAACCAACTTTTTTGGAAAAAATTTTTTTGCTTCAAACTCGCCAAAATTGTTGTTTTCGAGAAAAATTTAGCCCCAGGAGTCGAAAAAAGTAGGCGAAAACCAAGTTTTTTGGAAAAAATTTTTTTGCTTCAATCTTGCCAAAATCGTTTTTCTCGAGTAAAATTTAGCCCCAGGAGTCGAAAAAAGTAGGCGAAAACCAAGTTTTTTGGAAAAAATTTTTTTGCATCAATCTTGCCAAAATCGTTTTTCTCGAGAAAAATTTAGCCCCAGGAGTCGAAAAAAGTAGGCGAAAACCAAGTTTTTTGGAAAACATTTTTTTGCTTCAATCTCGCCAAAATCGTCTTTTTCGAGAAAAATTTAGCCCAGGAGTCGAAAAAAGTAGGCGAAAACCAAGTTTTTTGGAAAAAATTTTTTTGCTTCAATCTCGCCAAAATCGTTTTTCTCGAGAAAAATTTAGCCCCAGGAGTCGAAAAAAGTAGGCGAAATCTAAGGTTTTTGGAAAAACTTTTTTTGCTTCAATCTCGCCAAAATCGTTTTTTTCGAGAAAAATGTAGCCCCAGGAGTCGAAAAAAGTAGGCGAAAACCAAGTTTTTTGGAAAAAATTTTTTTGCTTCAATCTTGCAAAAATCGTTTTTCTCGAGAAAAATTTAGCCCAAGGAGTCGGAAAAAGTAGGCGAAATCCAAGTTTTTTGGAAAAAATGTTTTTGCTTCAATCTCGCCAAAATCGTTTTTTTCGAGAAAAATTTAGCCCCAGGAGTCGAAAAAAGTAGGCGAAAACCAAGTTTTTTAGAAAAAAATTTTTTTGCATCAATCTTGCCAAAATCGTTTTTCTCGAGAAAAATTTAGTCCCAGGAGTCGAAAAAAGTAGGCGAAAACCAAGTTTTTTGGGAAAAATTGTTTTGCTCTAATCTTTCCAAAATCGTTTTTTTCGAGAAAAATTTAGCCCCAGGAGTCGGAAAAAGTAGGCGAAAACCAAGTTTTTTGGAAAAAAAGTTTGTGCTTCAATCTTGCCAAAATAGTTTTTCTCGAGAAAAATTAAGCCCCAGGAGTCGAAAAAAGTAGGCGAAAACAAACTTTTTTGGAAAAAATTTTGTTGCTTCAATCTTGCCAAAATCGTCTTTTTCGAGAAAAATTTAGCCCCAGGAGTCGAAAAAAGTAGGCGAAAACCAAGTTTTTTGGAAAAAATTGTTTTGCTTCAAACTCGCCAAAATTGTTTTTTTCGAGAAAAATTTAGCCCCAGGAGTCGAAAAAAGTAGGCGAAAACCAATTTTTTTGGAAAAAATTTTTTTGCTTCAATCTTGCCAAAATCGTTTTTCTCGAGAAAAATTTAGCCCCAGGAGTCGAAAAAAGTAGGCGAAAACCAACTTTTTTGGAAAAAGTTTTGTTGCTTCAATCTCGCCAAAATCGTTTTTTTCGAGAAAAATTTAGTCCCAGGAGTCGAAAAAAGTAGGCGAAAACCATTTTTTTGCTTCAATCTTTCCAAAATCGTTTTCTCGAGAAAAATTTAGCCCCAGGAGTCGGAAAAAGTAGGCGAAAACCAACTTTTTTGGAAAAAATTTTTTTGCTTCAATCTCGCCAAAATCGTCTTTTTCGAGAAAAATTTTGCCCCAGGGGTCGAAAAAAGTAGGCGAAAACAAAGTTTTTTGGAAAAAAATTTTTTTGCATCAATCTTGCCAAAATCGTTTTTCTCGAGAAAAATTTAGCCCCAGGAGTCGAAAAAAGTAGGCGAAAACCAACTTTTTTGGAAAAAATTTTTTTGCTTCAATCTCGCCAAAATCGTTTTTTTCGAGAAAAATTTAGCCCCAGGAGTCGAAAAAAGTAGGCGAAAACCAAGTTTTTTGGAAAAAATTTTTTTGCTTCAATCTTGCCAAAATCGTTTTCCTCGAGGAAAATTTAGCCCCAGGAGTCGAAAAAAGTAGGCGAAAATCAAGTTTTTTGGAAAAATTTTTTTGCTTCAATCTTGCCAAAACCGTTTTTCTCGAGAAAAATTTAGCCCCAGGAGTCGAAAAAAGTAGGCGAAAACCAACTTTTTTGGAAAAAGTTTTTGCTTCAATCTTGCCAAAATCGTTTTTCTCGAGAAAAATTTAGCCCCAGGAGTCGAAAAGAGTAGGCGAAAACCAACTTTTTTGGAAAAAATTTTTTTTGCTTCAATCTTGCCAAAATCGTTTTCTCGAGAAAATTTTAGCCCCAGGAGTCGAAAAAAGTAGGTGTTAGAAACACTTTTGCTTCTAACGCCAGCTGTTAATTCGGCTAAGAACAGACAGCCTGATGATAGTGATAAGCCAAAAGGGAACTTCATCAATCAGCTGACGGATCGGCTGATCGAGAGGAGCGATGACCCTTGGCGTCGGCTTCGCCGGCAGGAGGCTATAAATAGGGCACGTTTGGGCGCGATGAGGGAATTGTGCAAACAAGCGTTTAATAAAAGACTAATTTTTTGGTTCCGCACCACAGCGGTCCCTAAGGAATTCTTTTCTTTATTTGCTTTTGCACAACGTTGGAACCGTTTCCAACAGTAGGCGAAAACAAACTTTTTTGGAAAAAATTTTTTTGCTTCTATCTTGCCAAAATCGTTTTTCTCGAGAAAAATTTAGCCCCAGGAGTGGAGAAAAGTGGGCAAAAACCAACTTTTTTGGAAAAAATTTTTTGCATCAATCTTGCCAAAATCGTTTTTCCCGAGAAAAATTTTGCCCCAGGAGTCGAAAAAAGTAGGCGGAAACCAACTTTTTTGGAAAAAATTTTTTTGCTTCAATCTTGCCAAAATCGTTTTTCTCGAGAAAAATTTAGCCCCAGGATTCGAAAAAAGTAGGCGAAAACCAAGTTTTTTGGCAAAAACTTTTTTGCTTCAATCTTGCCAAATTCGTTTTTCTCGAGAAAAATTTAGCCCCAGGAGTCGAAAAAAGTAGGCGAAAACCAACTTTTTTGGAAAAAATTTTTTTGCTTCAATCTTGCCAACAACGTTTTTCTCGAGAAAAACTAAGCCCCAGGAGTCGAAAAAAGTAGGCGAAAACCAACTTTTTTGGAAAAAATTTTTTTGCTTCAAACTTGCCAAAATCGTTTTCCTCGAGAAAAATTTAGCCCCAGCAGTCGAAAAAAGTAGGCGAAAACCAACTTTTTGGAAATAATTGAGGGTATTTTAATTGGGAGGACGGAAACGATACGCACTGTGAGATTTCTCGTCGCGTCCCATACAAAAGGTAAACAACACCTTTGAAAAAAGCGAAAAAATGTATCGTTTCCGCGCCCCCAATAGTAATACCCTTAAATATGTTGCTTCAATCCAAACCACTTGCAAACCCATCCGAGTACCATCGGATGACAGCCGAAGCACTTCCAAACCATTTGCAAACAGATCCGAGCACCATCGGATGACATCCGAAGCACTTCCAAACCATTTGCAAACACATTCGAGTGCCATCGGATGACATCCGAATCACTTCCAAACCACTTGCAAACACATCCGACCACCATCGGATGACATCCGAAGCACTTCCAAACCATTTGCAAACACATCCGAGTGCCATCGGATGACATCCGAAGTACTTCCCAACCACCTACAAACACATCCGAGCATCATCGGATGACATCCGAAGTACTTCCCAACCACCTACAAACACATCTGATAATCATCGTATGACATCCGAAGTACTTCCCAACCACTTACAAACACATCCGAGCACCATCGGAAGATCTTCGGAGTGCTTCCCAACCACCTACAAACACATCCGAGCACCATCGGATGACATCCGAAGTACTTTCCAACCACTTACAAACACATCCGAGCATCATCGGATGACATCCGAAGTACTTCCCAACCACCTACAAACACATCCGAGCACCATCGGATGACATCCGAAGTACTTCCCAACCACCTACAAACACATCCGAGCACCATCGGATGACATCCGAAGTACTTCCCAACCACCTACAAACACATCCGAGCACCATCGGATGACATCCGAAGTACTTCCCAACCACCTACAAACACATCCGAGCACCATCGGATGACATCCGAAGTACTTCCCAACCACCTACAAACACATCCGAGCACCATCGGATGACATCCGAAGTACTTCCCAACCACCTACAAACACATCCGAGCACCATCGGATGACATTCGAAGTACTTCGCAACCACCTACAAACACATCCGAGCATCATCGGTTGACCTTCGGAGTGCTTCCCAACCACCTACAAACATATCCGAGCATCATCGGATGACCTTCGGAGTGCTTCCCAACCACCTACAAACACATCCGAGCACCATCGGATGACCTTCGGAGTGCTTCCCAACCACCTACAAACACATCCGAGCACCATCGGATGACATCCGAAGTACTTCCCAACCACCTACAAACACATCCGAGCACCATCGGATGACCTTCAGAGTGCTTCCCAACCACCTACAAACACATCCGAGCACCATCGGATGACATCCGAAGTACTTCCCAACCACCTACAAACACATCCGAGCATCATCGGATGACCTTCGGAGTGCTTCCCAACCACCTACAAACACATCCGAGCACCATCGGATGACATCCGAAGTACTTCCCAACCACCTACAAACACATCCGAGCATCATCGGATGACATCCGAAGTACTTCCCAACCACCTACAAACATATCCGAGCACCATCGGATGACATCCGCAGTACTTCCCAACCACCTACAAACACATCCGAGCATCATCGGATGACATCCGAAGTACTTCCCAACCACCTACAAACACATCAGAGCATCATCGGATGACATCCGAAGCACTTCCCAACCACCTACAAACACATCCGAGCACCATCGGATGACCTTCGGAGTAATTCCCAACCACCTACAAACACATCCGAGCATCATCGGATGACATCCGAAGTACTTCCCAACCACCTACAAACACATCCGAGCATCATCGGATGACCTTCGGAGTGCTTCCCAACCACCTACAAACACATCCGAGCACCATCGGATGACATCCGAAGTACTTCCCAACCACCTACAAACACATCCGAGCACCATCGGATGACATCCGAAGTACTTCGCAACCACCTACAAACACATCCGAGCATCATCGGTTGACCTTCGGAGTGCTCCCCAACCACCTACAAACATATCCGAGCATCATCGGATGACCTTCGGAGTGCTTCCCAACCACCTACAAACACATCCGAGCACCATCGGATGACCTTCGGAGTGCTTCCCAACCACCTACAAACACATCCGAGCACCATCGGATGACATCCGAAGTACTTCCCAACCACCTACAAACACATCCGAGCACCATCGGATGACCTTCGGAGTGCTTCCCAACCACCTACAAACACATCCGAGCATCATCGGATGACATCCTAAGTACTTCCCAACCACCTACAAACACATCCGAGCACCATCGGATGACATCCGAAGTACTTCCCAACCACCTACAAACACATCCGAGCACCATCGGATGACCTTCGGAGTGCTTCCCAACCACCTACAAACACATCCGAGCATCATCGGATGACATCCTAAGTACTTCCCAACCTTGTAGGTGGTTGGGATCGGATGACATCCGAAGTACTTCCCAACCACTTACAAACACATCCGAGCATCATCGGATGACATCCGAAGTACTTCCCAACTACCTACAAACACATCCGAGCACCATCGGATGACATCCGAAGTACTTCCCAACCACTAACAAACACATCCGAGCATCATCGGATGACATCCGAAGTACTTCCCAACCACCTACAAATACATCCGAGCATCATCGGATGACATCCGAAGTACTTCCCAACCACCTACAAACACATCCGAGCATCATCGGATGACCTTCGTAGTGCTTCCCAACCACCTACAAACACATCCGAGCATCATCGGATGACATCCTAAGTACTTCCCAACCACCTACAAATACATCCGAGCACCATCGGATGACATCCGAAGTACTTCCCAACCACCTACAAACACATCCGAGCATCATCGGAAGATATCCGAAGTACTTCCCAACCACCTACAAACACATCCGAGCACCATCGGATGACATCCGAAGTACTTCCCAACCACCTACAAACACATCCGAGCATCATCGGATGACCTTCGGAGTGCTTCCCAATCACCTACAAACACATCCGAGCATCATCGGATGACATCCTAAGTACTTCTCAACTACCTACAAACACATCCGAGCACCATCGGATGACATCCGAAGTACTTCCCAACCACCTACAAACACATCCGAGCATCATCGGAGGACATCCGAAGTACTTCCCAACCACCTACAAACACATCCGAGCACCATCGGATGACATCCGAAGTACTTCCCAACCACCTACAAACACATCCGAGCATCATCGGATGACATCCGAAGTACTTCCCAACCACCTACAAACACATCCGAGCACCATCGGATGACATCCGAAGTACTTCCCAACCACCTACAAACACATCCGAGCATCATCGGATGACATCCGAAGTACTTCCCAACCACCTACAAACACATCCGAGCACCATCGGATGACCTTCGGAGTGCTTCCCAACCACCTACAAACACATCCGAGCATCATCGGATGACATCCTAAGTACTTCCCAACCACTTACAAACACATCCGAGCATCATCGGATGACATCCGAAGTACTTCCCAACCAACTACAAACACATCCGAGCATCATCGGATGACATCCGAAGTACTTCCCAACCACCTACAAACACATCCTAGCACCATCGGATGACATCCGAAGTACTTCCCAACCACCTACAAACACATCCGAGCATCATCGGATGACATCCGAAGTACTTCCCAACCACCTACAAACACATCCGAGCATCATCGGACGACATCCGAAGTACTTCCCAACCACCTACAAACACATCCTAGCACCATCGGATGACATCCGAAGTACTTCCCAACCACCTACAAACACATCCGAGCACCATCGGATGACATCCGAAGTACTTCCCAACCACCTACAAACACATCCGAGCATCATCGGATGACATCCGAAGTACTTCCCAACCACCTACAAACACATCCGAGCACCATCGAATGACCTTCGGAGTGCTTCCCAACCACCTACAAACACATCCGAGCATCATCGGATGACATCCGAAGTACTTCCCAACCAACTACAAACACATCCGAGCATCATCGGATGACATCCGAAGTACTTCCCAACCACCTACAAACACATCCTAGCACCATCGGATGACATCCGAAGTACTTCCCAACCACCTACAAACACATCCGAGCACCATCGGATGACATCCGAAGTACTTCCCAACCACCTACAAACACATCCGAGCACCATCGAATGACCTTCGGAGTGCTTCCCAACCACCTACAAACACATCCGAGCATCATCGGATGACATCCGAAGTACTTCCCAACCAACTACAAACACATCCGAGCATCATCGGATGACATCCGAAGTACTTCCCAACCACCTACAAACACATCCTAGCACCATCGGATGACATCCGAAGTACTTCCCAACCACCTACAAACACATCCGAGCACCATCGGATGACATCCGAAGTACTTCCCAACCACCTACAAACACATCCGAACACCATCGGATGACATCCGAAGTACTTCCCAACCACCTACAAACACATCCGAGCACCATCGGATGACCTTCGGAGTGCTTCCCAACCACCTACAAACACATCCGAGCACCATCGGATGACATCCGAAGTACTTCCCAACCACCCCAGCCAGCCAAATGAATAGAAAAATTCATGATTTACCCTCAAATTCATCAAAATCGCTCGATCTTTGAACGTATTGGGTATCTGTACACGGGCTCACACCGGTGAATTCGTTGCGGTGAACATTTTCTGGCAGACGCGGGAGCGCACAACCCGCACACACCTTTAAACATAATAATCGATAAGTTCACTGCAGTGAACCACGCACACACCCATAAAAAGAAGTATCTGTAAGATACGTTCACTGCGTAAATCCAATCGTTCATGCGCCGACCGACGTTCATGAACCCGCGCCGTCCCACGCATGCGCCGACCCGCACTTTGGGCACCATGACGGACAGAATGCAATGTGCCTCGAATAACAAATGATATAAAATGTTCCGCATTTGAATCAAAGTTAAACATTTTGTAGTGACACATTTGTGCCCAACTAAAAAGGCATATTTGTATGTGTCTTTCTGCATAAAAGCTAACATTTTTTGTCAAACGAGAATAAGAAATTGAGTTTTATAATTTTGTCCAGACAAGTGTTCATGGTGTGGAGTGGCTAATTCGGCGCATGCGCCGACCGACGTTCATGAACTCACGCCGTCCCACGCATGCGCCGACCCGCACTTTGGGCACCATGACGGACAGAATGCAATATGCCGCGAACAACAATTGATATAAAATGTTCCACATTTGAATCAAAGTTGAACATTTTGTAGTGACACATTTGTGCCCAACTAAAAAGGCATATTTGTATATTTCTTTCTGTATAACAAGCGAACATTTTATGTCAAACGCGAATAAGAAATTGAGTTTTATAATTTTGTCCAGACAAGTGTTCATGGTGCGGAGTGGCTAAATCCGGTTCATGCTTTGCAAGAGTCCCCGCTATAGCTGGCTGGCATTTGTTGCACTGAAATTCGATATTTGATAATTGCTAGCATATTTGGTATAACTCGCTGCATGTTTTTAACGACATCAAGTAGAAATGTTAGGCAATGCGTTATGAACAAAATTAAGTTGATTGACATGGCGAACATGTTTGTCTTGCCGTTATAACGTTAAGTCAAGCTAGCCCTAGTATACTCGGGCCCCGTCAAAAATATGTTACAATAAATTAAGAATTTCATAACCGACCATAATTTTTTTAACCATTTAAAACTGATGGGGCACTAGCGCATCCATCACGCACCAACTCTTGTCCAACAACTCCGGTGATAGACTTTTAAACGTTTTGGGCGTGGGCACTCGTGTAGATAAAAAGTCGATTACAATCCATGCAATCCAGGCGCGGGCTTTGGCCACGCGTGTATCGTGTATTATACTTTCAGTATCACCGATGGCCGCCGGTTAGTGTTCGACTCCAGCCACGAACATCTGAAGACCCAAACGAAAAGGAACTACCAGGAGCGCAGACACAGCGAGGAGCATGCAGATAGCTAGCACGAAGACCATGCGGCGGCGTTAGTGCGATAGAAGAGTTATGGCCACCAAGGGGGAAGCGGGGTTCATGTTTTGCTGGAATGAATTCCCGATGAATTTTCATGAACACCGGATGTGTATAGCAAAGGCTAGTGCAACTGCTATAGCAATTCTTATAGATACTTCGTTTTATGGGTGTATGCGGGTGAATTGCGTTCATTTTGGCTGGCTGGGACCTACAAACACATCCGAGCATCATCGGATGACATCCGAAGTACTTCCCAACCACCTACAAACACATCCGAACACCATCGGATGACATCCGAAGTACTTCCCAACCACCTACAAACACATCCGAGCACCATCGGATGACCTTCGGAGTGCTTCCCAACCACCTACAAACACATCCGAGCACCATCGGATGACATCCGAAGTACTTCCCAACCACCTACAAACACATCCGAACACCATCGGATGACATCCGAAGTACTTCCCAACCACCTACAAACACATCCGAGCACCATCGGATGACCTTCGGAGTGCTTCCCAACCACCTACAAACACATCCGAGCACCATCGGTTGACATCCGAAGTACTTCCCAACCACCTACAAACACATCCGAGCATCATCGGATGACATCCGAAGTACTTCCCAACCACCTACAAACACATCCGAGCACCATCGGATGACCTTCAGAGTGCTTCCCAACCACCTACAAACACATCCGAGCACCATCGGATGACATCCGAAGTACTTCCCAACCACCTACAAACACATCCGAGCACCATCGGATGACCTTCGGAGTGCTTCCCAACCACCTACAAACACATCCGAGCACCATCGGATGACATCCGAAGTACTTCCCAACCACCTACAAACACATCCGAGCATCATCGGATGACATCCGAAGTACTTCCCAACCACCTACAAACACATCCGAGCACCATCGGATGACATCCGAAGTACTTCCCAACCACCTACAAACACATCCGAGCATCATCGGATGACATCCGAAGTACTTCCCAACCACCTACAAACACATCAGAGCATCATCGGATGACATCCGAAGTACTTCCCAACCACCTACAAACACATCCGAGCACCATCGGATGACCTTCGGAGTGCTTCCCAACCACCTACAAACACATCCGAGCATCATCGGATGACATCCGAAGTACTTCCCAACCACCTACAAACACATCCGAGCATCATCGGATGACCTTCGGAGTGCTTCCCAACCACCTACAAACACATCCGAGCACCATCGGATGACATCCGAAGTACTTCCCAACCACCTACAAACACATCCGAGCACCATCGGATGACATCCGAAGTACTTCGCAACCACCTACAAACACATCCGAGCATCATCGGTTGACCTTCGGAGTGCTTCCCAACCACCTACAAACACATCCGAGCATCATCGGATGACCTTCGGAGTGCTTCCCAACCACCTACAAACACATCCGAGCACCATCGGATGACCTTCGGAGTGCTTCCCAACCACCTACAAACACATCCGAGCACCATCGGATGACATCCGAAGTACTTCCCAACCACCTACAAACACATCCGAGCACCATCGGATGACCTTCGGAGTGCTTCCCAACCACCTACAAACACATCCGAGCATCATCGGATGACATCCTAAGTACTTCCCAACCACCTACAAACACATCCGAGCACCATCGGATGACATCCGAAGTACTTCCCAACCACCTACAAACACATCCGAGCACCATCGGATGACCTTCGGAGTGCTTCCCAACCACCTACAAACACATCCGAGCATCATCGGATGACATCCTAAGTACTTCCCAACCACCTACAAACACATCCGAGCACCATCGGATGACATCCGAAGTACTTCCCAACCACTTACAAACACATCCGAGCATCATCGGATGACATCCGAAGTACTTCCCAACTACCTACAAACACATCCGAGCACCATCGGATGACATCCGAAGTACTTCCCAACCACTAACAAACACATCCGAGCATCATCGGATGACATCCGAAGTACTTCCCAACCACCTACAAATACATCCGAGCATCATCGGATGACATCCGAAGTACTTCCCAACCACCTACAAACACATCCGAGCATCATCGGATGACCTTCGTAGTGCTTCCCAACCACCTACAAACACATCCGAGCATCATCGGATGACATCCTAAGTACTTCCCAACCACCTACAAATACATCCGAGCACCATCGGATGACATCCGAAGTACTTCCCAACCACCTACAAACACATCCGAGCATCATCGGATGATATCCGAAGTACTTCCCAACCACCTACAAACACATCCGAGCACCATCGGATGACATCCGAAGTACTTCCCAACCACCTACAAACACATCCGAGCATCATCGGATGACCTTCGGAGTGCTTCCCAACCACCTACAAACACATCCGAGCATCATCGGATGACATCCTAAGTACTTCCCAACCACCTACAAACACATCCGAGCACCATCGGATGACATCCGAAGTACTTCCCAACCACCTACAAACACATCCGAGCATCATCGGAGGACATCCGAAGTACTTCCCAACCACCTACAAACACATCCGAGCACCATCGGATGACATCCGAAGTACTTCCCAACCACCTACAAACACATCCGAGCATCATCGGATGACATCCGAAGTACTTCCCAACCACCTACAAACACATCCGAGCACCATCGGATGACATCCGAAGTACTTCCCAACCACCTACAAACACATCCGAGCATCATCGGATGACATCCGAAGTACTTCCCAACCACCTACAAACACATCCGAGCACCATCGGATGACCTTCGGAGTGCTTCCCAACCACCTACAAACACATCCGAGCATCATCGGATGACATCCGAAGTACTTCCCAACCACCTACAAACACATCCGAGCACCATCGGATGACATCCGAAGTACTTCCCAACCACCTACAAACACATCCTAGCACCATCGGATGACATCCGAAGTACTTCCCAACCACCTACAAACACATCCGAGCATCATCGGAGGACATCCGAAGTACTTCCCAACCATCTACAAACACATCCGAGCACCATCGGATGACATCCGAAGTACTTCCCAACCACCTACAAACACATCCGAGCATCATCGGATGACATCCGAAGTACTTCCCAACCACCTACAAACACATCCGAGCACCATCGGATGACATCCGAAGTACTTCCCAACCACCTACAAACACATCCGAGCATCATCGGATGACATCCGAAGTACTTCCCAACCACCTACAAACACATCCGAGCACCATCGGATGACATCCGAAGTACTTCCCAACCACCTACAAACACATCCGAGCATCATCGGATGACATCCGAAGTACTTCCCAACCACCTACAAACACATCCGAGCACCATCGGATGACCTTCGGAGTGCTTCCCAACCACCTACAAACACATCCGAGCATCATCGGATGACCTTCGTAGTGCTTCCCAACCACCTACAAACACATCCGAGCATCATCGGATGACATCCTAAGTACTTCCCAACCACCTACAAATACATCCGAGCACCATCGGATGACATCCGAAGTACTTCCCAACCACCTACAAACACATCCGAGCATCATCGGAGGACATCCGAAGTACTTCCCAACCACCTACAAACACATCCGAGCACCATCGGATGACATCCGAAGTACTTCCCAACCACCTACAAACACATCCGAGCATCATCGGATGACATCCGAAGTACTTCCCAACCACCTACAAACACATCCGAACATCATCGGATGACATCCGAAGTACTTCCCAACCACCTACAAACACATCCGAGCATCATCGGATGACATCCGAAGTACTTCCCAACCACCTACAAACACATCCGAGCACCATCGGATGACCTTCGGAGTGCTTCCCAACCACCTACAAACACATCCGAGCACCATCGGATGACATCCGAAGTACTTCCCAACCACCTACAAACACATCCGAGCATCATCGGATGGCATCCGAAGTACTTCCCAACCACCTACAAACACATCCGAGCATCATCGGATGACATCCGAAGTACTTCCCAACCAACTACAAACACATCCGAGCATCATCGGATGACATCCGAAGTACTTCCCAACCACCTACAAACACATCCTAGCACCATCGGATGACATCCGAAGTACTTCCCAACCACCTACAAACACATCCGAGCACCATCGGATGACATCCGAAGTACTTCCCAACCACCTACAAACACATCCGAACACCATCGGATGACCTTCGGAGTGCTTCCCAACCACCTACAAACACATCCGAGCACCATCGGATGACATCCGAAGTACTTCCCAACCACCTACAAACACATCCGAGCATCATCGGATGGCATCCGAAGTACTTCCCAACCACCTACAAACACATCCGAGCACCATCGGATGACATCCGAAGTACTTCACAACCACCAACAAACACATCCGAGCATCATCGGATGGTATCCGAAGTACTTCCCAACCACCTTCAAACACATCCGAGCACCATCGGATGACATCCGAAGTACTTCCCAACCACCTACAAACACATCCGAGCACCTTCGAATGACATCCGAAGTACTTCCCAACCACCTACAAACACATCCGAGCACCATTGGATGACATCCGAAGTACTTCCCAACCACCTACAAACACATCCGAGCACCATCGGATGACATCCGAAGTACTTCCCAACCACCTACAAACACATCCGAGCATCATCGGATGGCATCCGAAGTACTTCCCAACCACCTTCAAACACATCCGAGCACCATCGGATGACATCCGAAGTACTTCCCAACCACCTACAAACACATCCGAGCATCATCGGATGGCATCCGAAGTACTTCCCAACCACCTACAAACACATCCGAGCACCATCGGATGACATCCGAAGTACTTCCCAACCACCTACAAACACATCCGAGCACCATCGGATGACATCCGAAGTACTTCCCAACCACCTACAAACACATCCGAGCATCATCGGATGGCATACGAAGTACTTCCCAACCACCTTCAAACACATCCGAGCACCATCGGATGACATCCGAAGTACTTCCAAACCACCTACAAACACATCCGAGCATCATCGGATGACATCCGAAGTACTTCCCAACCACCTACAAACACATCCGAGCACCATCGGATGACATCCGAAGTACTTCCCAACCACATACAAACACATCCGAGCACCATCGGATGACCTTCGGAGTGCTTCCCAACCACCTACAAACACATCCGAGCACCATCGGATGCCTTCCGAAGTACTTCCCAACCACCTACAAACACATCCTAGCACCATCGGATGACATCCGAAGTACTTCCCAACCACCTACAAACACATCCGAGCATCATCGGATGACATCCGAAGTGCTTCCCAACCACCTACAAACACATCCAAGCATCATCGGATGACATCCGAAGTACTTCCCAACCACCTACAAACACATCCGAGCATCATCGGATGACATCCGTAGTACTTCCCAACCACATACAAACACATCCGAGCACCATCGGATGACCTTCGGAGTGCTTCCCAACCACCTACAAACACATCCGAGCACCATCGGATGACTTCCGAAGTACTTCCCAACCACCTACAAACACATCCTAGCACCATCGGATGACATCCGAAGTACTTCCCAACCACCTACAAACACATCCGAGCACCATCGGATGACCTTCGGAGTGCTTCCCAACCACCTACAAACACATCCGAGCACCATCGGATGACTTCCGAAGTACTTCCCAACCACCTACAAACACATCCGAGCATCATCGGATGACATCCGAAGTACTTCCCAACCACCTACAAACACATCCGAGCATCATCGGATGACATCCGTAGTACTTCCCAACCACCTACAAACACATCCGAGCGCAATCGGATGACATCCGAAGTACTTCCCAACCACCTACAAACACATCCGAGCACCATCGGATGACCTTCGGAGTGCTTCCCAACCACCTACAAACACATCCGAGCACCATCGGATGACATCCGAAGTACTTCCCAACCACCTACAAACACATCCGAGCATCATCGGATGACATCCGAAGTACTTCCCAACCACCTACAAACACATCCGAGCACCATCGGATGACATCCGAAGTACTTCCCAACCACCTACAAACACATCCGAGCACCATCGGATGACTTCCGAAATACTTCCCAACCACCTACAAACACATCCGAGCACCATCGGATGACCTTCGGAGTGCTTCCCAACCACCTACAAGCACATCCGAGCACCATCGGATGACATCCGAAGTACTTCCCAACCACCTACAAACAGATCCGAGCACCATCGGATGACATCCGAAGTACTTCCCAACCACCTACAAACACATCCGAGCACCATCGGATGACATCCGAAGTACTTCCCAACCACCTACAAACACATCCGAGCATCATCGGATGACATCCGAAGTACTTCCCAACCACCTACAAACACATCCGAGCACCATCGGATGACATCCGAAGTACTTCGCAACCACATACAAACACATCCGAGCACCATCGGATGACATCCGAAGTACTTTCCAACCACCTACAAACACATCCGAGCACCATCGGATGGCATCCGAAGTACTTCCCAACCACCTACAAACACATCCGAGCATCATCGGATGACCTTCGGAGTGCTTCCCAACCACCTACAAACACATCCGAGCATCATCGGATGACATCCGTAGTACTTCCCAACCACCTACAAACACATCCGAGCATCATCGGATGACATCCGAAGTACTTCCCAACCACCTACAAACACATCC
Organism: Anopheles ziemanni; assembly: GCF_943734765.1. Lineage (NCBI taxonomy): Eukaryota > Metazoa > Arthropoda > Insecta > Diptera > Culicidae > Anopheles > Anopheles ziemanni. Next base: position 947,079 of record NW_026690049.1, on the reverse strand, counting down.
GAGCACCTTCGAATGACATCCGAAGTACTTCCCAACCACCTACAAACACATCCGAGCACCATCGGATGACATCCGAAGTACTTCCCAACCACCAACAAACACATCCGAGCATCATCGGATGGCATCCGAAGTACTTCCCAACCACCTACAAACACATCCGAGCATCATCGGATGACATCCGAAGTACTTCGCAACCACCTACAAACACATCCGAGCATCATCGGATGACATCCGAAGTACTTCCCAACCACCTACAAACACATCCGAGCACCATCGGATGACATCCGAAGTACTTCCCAACCACCTACAAACACATCCGAGCACCATCGGATGACATCCGAAGTACTTCCCAACCACCTACAAACACATCCGAGCACCATCGGATGACATCCGACGTACTTCCCAACCACCTACAAACACATCCGAGCACCATCGGATGACATCCGAAGTACTTCCCAACCACCTACAAACACATCCGAGCATCATCGGATGACATCCGAAGTACTTCCCAACCACCTACAAACACATCCGATCATCATCGGATGACATCCGAAGTACTTCCCAACCACCTACAAACACATCCGAGCATCATCGGATGGCATCCGAAGTACTTCCCAACCACCTACAAACACATCCGAGCATCATCGGATGACATCCGAAGTACTTCCCAACCACCTACAAACACATCCGAGCATCATCGGATGACATCCGAAGCACTTCCCAACCACCTACAAACACATCCGAGCACCATCGGATGACATCCGAAGTACTTCCCAACCACCTACAAACACATCCGAGCACCATCGGATGACATCCGAAGTACTTCCCAACCACCTACAAACACATCCGAGCACCATCAGATGACATCCGAAGTACTTCCCAACCACCTACAAACACATCCGAGCACCATCGGATGACATCCGAAGTACTTCCCAACCACCTACAAACACATCCGAGCATCATCGGATGCCATCCGAAGTACTTCCCAACCACCTACAAACACATCCGAGCACCATCGGATGACATCCGAAGTACTTCCCAACCACCTACAAACACATCCGAGCACCATCAGATGACCTTCGGAGTGCTTCCCAACCACCTACAAACACATCTGAACACCATCGGATGACATCCGAAGTACTTCCCAACCACCTACAAACACATTCGAGCACCATCGGATGACATCCGAAGTACTTCCCAACCACCTACAAACACATCCGAGCACCATCAGATGACTTTAGGAGTGCTTCCCAACCACCTACAAACACATCTGAACACCATCGGATGACATCCGAAGTACTTCCCAACCACCTGCAAACACATCCGAGCACCATCGGATGACATCCGAAGTACTTCCCAACCACCTACAAACACATCCGAGCATCATCGGATGACATCCGAAGTACTTCCCAACCACCTACAAACACATCCGAGCATCATCGGATGACATCCGAAGTACTTCCAAACCACCTACAAACACATCCGAGCACCATCAGATGACCTTCGGAGTGCTTCCCAACCACCTACAAACACATCCGAGCATCATCGGATGACATCCGAAGTACTTCCCAACCACCTAAAAACACATCCGAGCATCATCGGATGACATCCGAAGTACTTCCCAACCACCTACAAACACATCCGAGCACCATCGGATGACATCCGAAGTACTTCGCAACCACCTACAAACACATCCGAGCATCATCGGATGACATCCCAAGTACTTCCCAACCACCTACAAACACATCCGAGCACCATCGGATGACATCCGAAGTACTTCCCAACCACCTACAAACACATCCGAGCACCATCGGATGACATCCAAAGTACTTCCCAACCACCTACAAACACATCCGAGCACCATCAGATCACCTTCGGAGTGCTTCCCAACCACCTACAAACACATCTGAACACCATCGGATGACATCCGAAGTACTTCCCAACCACCTGCAAACACATCCGAGCACCATCGGATGACATCCGAAGTACTTCCCAACCACCTACAAACACATCCGAGCATCATCGGATGACATCCGAAGTGCTTCCCAACCACCTACAAACACATCTGAACACCATCGGATGACATCCGAAGTACTTCCCAACCACCTACAAACACATCCGAGCACCATCAGATGACCTTCGGAGTGCTTCCCAACCACCTACAAACACATCTGAACACCATCGGATGACATCCGAAGTACTTCCCAACCACCTGCAAACACATCCGAGCACCATCGGATGACATCCGAAGTACTTCCCAACCACCTACAAACACATCCGAGCATCATCGGATGACATCCGAAGTACTTCCCAACCACCTACAAACACATCCGAGCATCATCGGATGACATCCGAAGTACTTCCAAACCACCTACAAACACATCCGAGCACCATCAGATGACCTTCAGAGTGCTTCCCAACCACCTACAAACACATCCGAGCACCATCGGATGACATCCGAAGTACTTCGCAACCACCTACAAACACATCCCAACACCATCGGATGACATCCGAAGTACTTCGCAACCACCTACAAACACATCCGAGCACCATCGGATGACATCCGAAGTACTTCCCAACCACCTACAAACATATCCGAGCACCATCGGATGACATCCGAAGTACTTCCCAACCACCTACAAACACATCCGAGCATCATCAGATGACATCCGAAGTACTTCCCAACCACCTACAAACACATCCGAGCACCACCGGATGACATCCGAAGTACTTCCCAACCACCTACAAACACATCTGAACACCATCGGATGACATCCGAAGTACTTCCCAACCACCTACAAACACATCCGAGCACCATCGGATGACATCCGAAGTACTTCCAAACCACCTACAAACACATCCTAGCACCATCAGATGACCTTCAGATTGCTTCCCAACCACCTACAAACACATCCGAGCATCATCGGATGACATCCGAAGTGCTTCCCAACCACCTACAAACACATCCGAGCACCATCGGATGACATCCGAAGTACTTCCCAACCACCTACAAACACATCCGAGCACCATCGGATGACATCCGAAGTACTTCCCAACCACCTACAAACACATCCGAGCACCATCGGATGACTTCCGAAGTACTTCCCAACCACCTACAAACACATCCGAGCATCATCGGATGACATCCGAAGTACTTCGCAACTACCAACAAACTCATCCGATCATCATCGGATGACATCCGAAGTACTTCCCAACCACCTACAAACACATCCGAGCACCATCGGATGACTTCCGAAGTACTTCCCAACCACCTACAAACACATCAGAGCATCATCGGATGACATCCGAAGTACTTCCCAACCACCTACAAACACATCCGAGCATCATCGGATGACATCCGAAGTACTTCGCAACTACCAACAAACACATCCGATCATCATCGGATGACATCCGAAGTACTTCCCAACCACCTACAAACACATCCGAGCATCATCGGATGACATCCGAAGTACTTCCCAACCACCTACAAACACATCCGAGCACCATCGGATGACTTCCGAAGTACTTCCCAACCACCTACAAACACATCCGAGCACCATCGGATGACATCCGAAGTACTTCCAAACCACCTACAAACACATCCGAGCACCATCGCATGACATCCGAAGTGCTTCCCAACCACCTACAAACACATCCGAGCACCACCGGATGACATCCGAAGTACTTCCCAACCACCTACAAACACATCTGAACACCATCGGATGACATCCGAAGTACTTCCCAACCACCTACAAACACATCCGAGCATCATCGGATGACATCCGAAGTACTTCAAAACCACCTACAAACACATCCGAGCACCATCAGATGACCTTCAGAGTGCTTCCCAACCACCTACAAACACATCCGAGCATCATCGGATGACATCCGAAGTACTTCCCAACCACCTACAAACACATCCGAGCACCATCGGATGACTTCCGAAGTACTTCCCAACCACCTACAAACACATCCGAGCACCATCGGATGACATCCGAAGTACTTCCCAACCACCTACAAACACATCCGAGCAAAATCGGATGACTTCCGAAGTACTTCCGGATGACTTCGGATGACTTCCGAAGTACTTCCCAACCACCTACAAACACATCCGAGCACCATCGGATGACATCCGAAGTACTTCAAAACCACCTACAAACACATCCGAGCACCATCGCATGACATCCGAAGTGCTTCCCAACCACCTACAAACACATCCGAGCACCACCGGATGACATCCGAAGTACTTCCCAACCACCTACAAACACATCTGAACACCATCGGATGACATCCGAAGTACTTCCCAACCACCTACAAACACATCCGAGCATCATCGGATGACATCCGAAGTACTTCCAAACCACCTACAAACACATCCGAGCACCATCAGATGACCTTCAGAGTGCTTCCCAACCACCTACAAACACATCCGAGCATCATCGGATGACATCCGAAGTACTTCCCAACCACCTACAAACACATCCGAGCACCATCGGATGACATCCGAAGTACTTCCCAACCACCTACAAACACATCCGAGCACCATCGGATGACATCCGAAGTACTTCCCAACCACCTACAAACACATCCGAGCACCATCGGATGACATCCGAAGAACTTCCCAACCACCTACAAACACATCCGAGCACCATCGGATGACATCCGAAGTACTTCCCAACCACCTACAAACACATCCGAGCATCATCGGATGACATCCGAAGTACTTCCCAACCACCTACAAACACATCCGAGCATCATCGGATGACATCCGAAGTACTTCGCAACTACCTACAAACACATCCGAGCATCATCGGATGACATCCGAAGTACTTCCCAACCACCTACAAACACATCCGAGCACCATCGGATGACATCCGAAGTACTTCCCAACCACCTACAAACACATCCGAGCACCATCGGATGACATCCGAAGTACTTCCCAACCACCTACAAACACATCCGAGCACCATCGGATGACATCCGAAGTACTTCCCAACCACCTACAAACACATCCGAGCACCATCGGATGACATCCGAAGTACTTCCCAACCACCTACAAACACATCCGAGCACCATCGGATGACATCCGAAGTACTTCCCAACCACCTACAAACACATCCGAGCATCATCGGATGACATCCGAAGTACTTACCAACCACCTACAAACACATCCGAGCATCATCGGATGACATCCGCAGTACTTCCAAACCACCTACAAACACATCCGAGCACCATCAGATGACCTTCGGAGTGCTTCTCAACCACCTACAAACACATCCGAGCATCATCGGATGACATCCGAAGTACTTCCCAACCACTTACAAACACATCCGAGCATCATCGGATGACATCCGAAGTACTTCCCAACCACCTACAAACACATCCGAGCACCATCGGATGACATCCGAAGTACTTCGCAACCACCTACAAACACATCCGAGCACCATCGGATGACATCCGAAGCACTTCCCAACCACCTACAAACACATCCGAGCACCATCGCATGACATCCGAAGTACTTCCCAACCACCTACAAACACATCCGAGCATCATCGGATGACATCCGAAGTACTTCCCAACCACCTACAAACACATCCGAGCACCATCGGATGACATCCGAAGTACTTCCCAACCACCTACAAACACATCCGAGCACCATCGGATGACATCCGAAGTACTTCCCAACCACCTACAAACACATCCGAGCACCATCAGATGACCTTCGGAGTGCTTCCCAACCACCTACAAACACATCCGAGCATCATCGGATGACATCCGAAGTACTTCCCAACCACCTACAAACACATCCGAGCACCATCGGATGACATCTGAAGTACTTCCCAACCACCTACAAACACATCCGAGCACCATCGGATGACATCCGAAGTACTTCCCAACCACCTACAAACACATCCGAGCACCATCGGATGACATCCGAAGTACTTCGCAACCACCTACAAACACATCCGAGCACCATCGGATGACATCCGAAGTACTTCGCAACCACCTACAAACACATCCGAGCACCATCGGATGACATCCGAAGTACTTCCCAACCACCTACAAACACATCCGAGCACCATCGGATGACATCCGAAGTACTTCCCAACCACCTACAAACACATCCGAGCATCATCGGATGACATCCGAAGTGCTTCCCAACCACCTACAAACACATCCGAGCATCATCGGATGACATCCGAAGTACTTCCCAACCACCTACAAACACATCCGAGCATCATCGGATGACATCCGAAGTACTTCCCAACCACCTACAAACACATCCGAGCACCATCGGATGACATCCGAAGTACTTCCCAACCACCTACAAACACATCCGAGCACCATCGGATGACATCCGAAGTACTTCCCAACCACCTACAAACACATCCGAGCACCATCGGATGACATCCGAAGTACTTCGCAACCACCTACAAACACATCCGAGCACCATCGGATGACATCCGAAGTACTTCCCAACCACCTACAAACACATCCGAGCACCATCGGATGACATCCGAAGTACTTCCCAACCACCTACAAACACATCCGAGCATCATCGGATGACATCCGAAGTACTTCCCAACCACCTACAAACACATCCGAGCATCATCGGATGACATCCGAAGTGCTTCCCAACCACCAACAAACACATCCGAGCATCATCGGATGACATCCGAAGTACTTCCCAACCACCTACAAACACATCCGAGCATCATCGGATGACATCCGAAGTACTTCCCAACCACCTACAAACACATCCGAGCACCATCGGATGACATCCGAAGTACTTCGCAACCACCTACAAACACATCCGAGCACCATCGGATGACATCCGAAGTACTTCCCAACCACCTACAAACACATCCGAGCATCATCGGATGACATCCGAAGTACTTCCCAACCACCTACAAACACATCCGAGCACCATCGGTTGACCTTCGGAGTGCTTCCCAACCACCTACAAACACATCCGAGCACCATCGGATGACATCCGAAGTACTTCCCAACCACCTACAAACACATCCGAGCACCATCGGATGACATCTGAAGTACTTCCCAACCACCTACAAACACATCCGAGCACCATCGGATGACATCCGAAGTACTTCCCAACCACCTACAAACACATCCGAGCATCATCAGATGACATCCGAAGTACTTCCCAACCACCTACAAACACGTCCGAGCACCATCGGATGACTTCCGAAGTACTTCCCAACCACCTACAAACACATCCGAGCATCATCGGATGACATCCGAAGTACTTCCCAACCACCTACAAACACATCCGAGCATCATCGGATGACTTCCGAAGTACTTCCCAACCACCTACAAACACATCCGAGCATCATCGGATGACATCCGAAGTACTTCCCAACCACCTACAAATACATCCGAGCATCATCAGATGACTTCCGAAGTACTTCCCAACCACCTACAAACACATCCGAGCACCATCGGATGACCTTCGGAGTGCTTCCCAACCACCTACAAACACATCCTAGCACCATCGGATGACTTCCGAAGTACTTCCCAACCACCTACAAACACATCCGAGCACCATCGGATGACTTCCGAAGTACTTCCCAACCACCTACAAACACATCCGAACACCATCGGATGACATCTGAAGTACTTCCCAACCACCTACAAACACACCCGAGCACCATCGCATGACATCCGAAGTACTTCCCAACCACCTACAAACACATCCGAGCACCATCGGATGACTTCCGAAGTACTTCCCAACCACCTACAAACACATCCGAGCACCATCGGATGACCTTCGGAGTGCTTCCCAACCACGTACAAACACATCCTAGCACCATCGGATGACTTCCGAAGTACTTCCCAACCACCTACAAACACATCCGAGCATCATCGCATGACATCCGAATTACTTCCTAACCACTTACAAACACATCCAAACACCATCGGATGACCTTCGAAGTACTTCCCAACCACCTACAAACACATCCGAGCACCATCGGTTGACATCCAAAGTACTTCCCAACCACCTAAAAACACATCCGAGCACCATCGGATGACATCCGAAGTACTTCCCAACCACCTACAAACACATCCGAGCATCATCGGATGACATCCGAAGTACTTCCCAACCACCTACAAACACATCCGAGCATCATCGGATGACATCCGAAGTACTTCCCAACCACCTACAAACACATCCGAGCATCATCGGATGACATCCGAAGTACTTCCCAACCACCTACAAACACATCCGAGCATCATCAGATGACATCCGAAGTGCTTCCCAACCACCTACAAACACATCCGAGCACCATCGGATGACATCCGAAGTACTTCCCAACCACCTACAAACACATCCGAGCATCATCAGATGACATCTGAAGTACTTCCCAACCACCTACAAACACATCCGAGCATCATCGGATGACATCCGAAGTACTTCCAAACCACTTGCAAACACATCCGAGTACCATCGGATGACATCCGAAGTACTTCCCAACCACCTACAAACACATCCGAGCATCGTCGGATGACATCCGAAGTACTTCCCAACCACCTACAAACACATCCGAGCACCATCGGATGACATCCGAAGTACTTCCCAACCACCTACAAACACATCCGAGCACCATCGGTTGACATCCGAAGTACTTCCAAACCACCTACAAACACATCCGAGCACCATCGCATGACATCCGAAGTGCTTCCCAACCACCTACAAACACATCCGAGCACCATCGGATGACTTCCGAAGTACTTCCCAACCACCTACAAACACATCCGAGCACCATCGGATGACATCCGAAGTACTTCCCAACCACCTACAAACACATCCGAGCACCATCGGATGACTTCCGAAGTACTTCCCAACCACCTACAAACACATCCGAGCACCATCGGATGACATCCGAAGTACTTCCCAACCACCTACAAACACATCCGAGCACCATCGGATGACATCTGAAGTACTTCCCAACCACCTACAAACACATCCGAGCACCATCAGATGACCTTCGGAGTGCTTCCCAACCACCTACAAGCACATCCGAGCATCATCGGATGACATCCGAAGTACTTCCCAACCACCTACAAACACATCCGAGCATCATCAGATGACATCCGAAGTACTTCCCAACCACCTACAAACACATCCGAACACCATCGGATGACATCCGAAGTACTTCCCAACCACCTACAAACACATCCGAGCACCTTCGGATGACCTTCGGAGTGCTTCCCAACCACCTACAAACACATCCTAGCACCATCGGATGACTTCCGAAGTACTTCCCAACCACCTACAAACACATCCGAGCACCATCGGATGACTTCCGAAGTACTTCCCAACCACCTACAAACACATCCGAACACCATCGGATGACATCTGAAGTACTTCCCAACCACCTACAAACACATCCGAGCACCATCGCATGACATCCGAAGTACTTCCCAACCACCTACAAACACATCCGAGCACCATCGAATGACTTCCGAAGTACTTCCCAACCACCTACAAACACATCCGAGCACCATCGGATGACCTTCGGAGTGCTTCCCAACCACGTACAAACACATCCTAGCACCATCGGATGACTTCCGAAGTACTTCCCAACCACCTACAAACACATCCGAGCATCATCGGATGACATCCGAAGTACTTCCCAACCACCTACAAACACATCCGAGCACCATCGCATGACATCCGAAGTACTTCCCAACCACCTACAAACACATCCGAGCATCATCGGATGACATCCGAAGTACTTCCAAACCACCTACAAACACATCCGAGCACCATCGCATGACATTCGAAGTGCTTCCCAACCACCTACAAACACATCCGAGCACCATCGGATGACTTCCGAAGTACTTCCCAACCACCTACAAACACATCCGAGCACCATCGGATGACTTCCGAAGTACTTCCCAACCACCTACAAACACATCCGAGCACCATCGGATGACATCCGAAGTACTTCCAAACCACCTACAAACACATCCGAGCACCATCGGATGACATCCGAAGTACTTCCCAACCACCTACAAACACATCCGAGCACCATCGGATGACTTCCGAAGTACTTCCCAACCACCTACAAACACATCCGAGCACCATCGGATGACATCCGAAGTACTTCCAAACCACCTACAAACACATCCGAGCACCATCGCATGACATCCGAAGTGCTTCCCAACCACCTACAAACACATCCGAGCACCATCGGATGACATCTGAAGTACTTCCCAAACACCTACAAACACATCCGAGCACCATCGGATGACATCCGAAGTACTTCCCAACCACCTACAAACACATCCGAGCATCATCAGATGACATCCGAAGTACTTCCTAACCACCTACAAACACAACCGAGCATCATCGGATGACATCCGAAGTACTTCCAAACCACTTGCAAACACATCCGAGTACCATCGGATGACATCCGAAGTACTTCCCAACCACCTACAAACACATCCGAGCATCGTCGGATGACATCCGAAGTACTTCCCAACCACCTACAAACACATCCGAGCACCATCGGATGACTTCCGAAGTACTTCCCAACCACCTACAAACACATCCGAGCATCATCGGATGACATCCGAAGTACACCATCGGATGACATCTGAAGTACTCCCCAACCACCTACAAACACATCCGAGCACCATCGGATGACATCCGAAGTACTTCCCAACCACCTACAAACACATCCGAGCATCATCAGATGACATCCGAAGTACTTCCCAACCACCTACAAACACGTCCGAGCACCATCGGATGACTTCCGAAGTACTTCCCAACCACCTACAAACACATCCGAGCATCATCGGATGACATCCGAAGTACTTCCCAACCACCTACAAACACATCCGAGCATCATCGGATGACTTCCGAAGTACTTCCCAACCACCTACAAACACATCCGAGCATCATCGGATGACATCCGAAGTACTTCCCAACCACCTACAAATACATCCGAGCATCATCAGATGACATCCGAAGTACTTCCCAACCACCTACAAACACATCCGAGCACCATCGGATGACCTTCGGAGTGCTTCCCAACCACCTACAAACACATCCTAGCACCATCGGATGACTTCCGAAGTACTTCCCAACCACCTACAAACACATCCGAGCACCATCGGATGACTTCCGAAGTACTTCCCAACCACCTACAAACACATCCGAACACCATCGGATGACATCTGAAGTACTTCCCAACCACCTACAAACACATCCGAGCACCATCGCATGACATCCGAAGTACTTCCCAACCACCTACAAACACATCCGAGCACCATCGGATGACTTCCGAAGTACTTCCCAACCACCTACAAACACATCCGAGCACCATCGGATGACCTTCGGAGTGCTTCCCAACCACGTACAAACACATCCTAGCACCATCGGATGACTTCCGAAGTACTTCCCAACCACCTACAAACACATCCGAGCATCATCGGATGACATCCGAATTACTTCCTAACCACTTACAAACACATCCAAACACCATCGGATGACCTTCGAAGTACTTCCCAACCACCTACAAACACATCCGAGCACCATCGGATGACATCTGAAGTACTTCCCAACCACCTACAAACACATCCGAGCACCATCAGATGACCTTCGGAGTGCTTCCCAACCACCTACAAGCACATCCGAGCATCATCGGATGACATCCGAAGTACTTCCCAACCACCTACAAACACATCCGAGCATCATCAGATGACATCCGAAGTACTTCCCAACCACCTACAAACACATCCGAACACCATCGGATTTGGAAGTACTTCGGATGTCATCCGATGGTGCTCGGATGTGTTTGTAGGTGGTTGGGAAGTACTTCGGAAGTCATCCGATGGTGCTCGGATGTGTTTGTAGGTGGTTGGGAAGTACTTCGGAAGTCATCCGATAGTGCTCGGATGTGTTTGTAGGTGGTTGGGAAGCACTTCGAATGTCATGCGATGGTGCTCGGATGTGTTTGTAGGTGGTTTGGAAGTACTTCGGATGTCATCCGATGATGCTCGGATGTGTTTGTAGGTGGTTGGGAAGTACTTCGGATGTCATGCGATGGTGCTCGGATGTGTTTGTAGGTGGTTGGGAAGTACTTCGGATGTCATCCGATGATGCTCGGATGTGTTTGTAGGTGGTTGGGAAGTACTTCGGAAGTCATCCGATGATGCTAGGATGTGTTTGTACGTGGTTGGGAAGCACTCCGAAGGTCATCCGATGGTGCTCGGATGTGTTTGTAGGTGGTTGGGAAGTACTTCGGAAGTCATCCGATGGTGCTCGGATGTGTTTGTAGGTGGTTGGGAAGTACTTCGGATGTCATGCGATGGTGCTCGGATGTGTTTGTAGGTGGTTGGGAAGTACTTCAGATGTCATCCGATGGTGTTCGGATGTGTTTGTAGGTGGTTGGGAAGTACTTCGGAAGTCATCCGATGGTGCTCGGATGTGTTTGTAGGTCGTTGGGAAGTACTTCGGAAGTCATCCGATGGTGCTAGGATGTGTTTGTAGGTGGTTGGGAAGCACTCCGAAGGTCATCCGATGGTGCTCGGATGTGTTTGTAGGTGGTTGGGAAGTACTTCGGATGTCATCCGATGGTGTTCGGATGTGTTTGTAGGTGGTTGGGAAGTACTTCGGATGTCATCTGATGATGCTCGGATGTGTTTGTAGGTGGTTGGGTAGTACTTCGGATGTCATCCGATGATGCTCGGATGTGCTTGTAGGTGGTTGGGAAGCACTCCGAAGGTCATCTGACGGTGCTCGGATGTGTTTGTAGGTGGTTGGGAAGTACTTCAGATGTCATCCGATGATGCTCGGATGTGTTTGTAGGTGGTTGGGAAGTACTTCGGAAGTCATCCGATGGTGCTCGGATGTGTTTGTAGGTGGTTGGGAAGTACTTCGGATGTCATCCGATGGTGCTCGGATGTGTTTGTAGGTGGTTGGGAAGTACTTCGGAAGTCATCCGATGGTGCTCGGATGTGTTTGTAGGTGGTTGGGAAGCACTTCGGATGTCATGCGATGGTGCTCGGATGTGTTTGTAGGTGGTTTGGAAGTACTTCGGATGTCAACCGATGGTGCTCGGATGTGTTTGTAGGTGGTTGGGAAGTACTTCGGAAGTCAACCGATGGTGCTCGGATGTGTTTGTAGGTGGTTGGGAAGTACTTCGGATGTCATCCGACGATGCTCGGATGTGTTTGTAGGTGTTTGGGAAGTACTTCGGATGTCATCCGATGGTACTCGGATGTGTTTGCAAGTGGTTTGGAAGTACTTCGGATGTCATCCGATGATGCTCGGATGTGTTTGTAGGTGGTTGGGAAGTACTTCAGATGTCATCTGATGATGCTCGGATGTGTTTGTAGGTGGTTGGGAAGTACTTCGGATGTCATCCGATGGTGCTCGGATGTGTTTGTAGGTGGTTGGGAAGCACTTCGGATGTTATCTGATGATGCTCGGATGTGTTTGTAGGTGGTTGGGAAGTACTTCGGATGTCATCCGATGATGCTCGGATGTGTTTGTAGGTGGTTGGGAAGTACTTCGGATGTCATCCGATGGTACTCGGATGTGTTTGCAAGTGGTTTGGAAGTACTTCGGATGTCATCCGATGATGCTCGGTTGTGTTTGTAGGTGGTTAGGAAGTACTTCGGATGTCATCTGATGATGCTCGGATGTGTTTGTAGGTGGTTGGGAAGTACTTCGGATGTCATCCGATGGTGCTCGGATGTGTACCGGATGTGAGTACTTCCCAACCACCTAAATACACATCCGAGAACCATCGGATGACATCCGAAGTACTTCCAAACCACCTACAAACACATCCGAGCACCATCGCATGGCATCCGAAGTGCTTCCCAACCACCTACAAACACATCCGAGCACCATCGGATGACATCTGAAGTACTTCCCAACCACCTACAAACACATCCGAGCACCATCGGATGACATCCGAAGTACTTCCCAACCACCTACAAACACATCCGAGCACCATCGGTTGACATCCGAAGTACTTCCCAACCACCTACAAACACATCCGAGCACCATCGCATGACATCCGAAGTGCTTCCCAACCACCTACAAACACATCCGAGCACCATCGGATGACTTCCGAAGTACTTCCCAACCACCTACAAACACATCCGAGCACCATCGGATGACATCCGAAGTACTTCCCAACCACCTACAAACACATCCGAGCACCATCGGATGACTTCCGAAGTACTTCCCAACCACCTACAAACACATTCGAGCACCATCGGATGACATCCGAAGTACTTCCAAACCACCTACAAACACATCCGAGCACCATCGCATGACATCCGAAGTGCTTCCCAACCACCTACAAACACATCCGAGCACCATCGGATGACATCTGAAGTACTTCCCAACCACCTACAAACACATCCGAGCACCATCAGATGACCTTCGGAGTGCTTCCCAACCACCTACAAGCACATCCGAGCACCATCGGATGACTTCCGAAGTACTTCCCAACCACCTACAAACACATCCGAGCATCGTCGGAAGACATCCGAAGTACTTCCCAACCACCTACAAACACATCCGAGCACCATCGGATGACTTCCGAAGTACTTCCCAACCACCTACAAACACATCCGAGCACCATCGGTTGACATCCGAAGTACTTCCCAACCACCTACAAACACATCCGAGCACCATCGCATGACATCCGAAGTGCTTCCCAACCACCTACAAACACATCCGAGCACCATCGGATGACTTCCGAAGTACTTCCCAACCACCTACAAACACATCCGAGCACCATCGGATGACATCCGAAGTACTTCCCAACCACCTACAAACACATCCGAGCACCATCGGATGACTTCCGAAGTACTTCCCAACCACCTACAAACACATCCGAGCACCATCGGATGACATCCGAAGTACTTCCAAACCACCTACAAACACATCCGAGCACCATCGGATGACTTCCGAAGTACTTCCCAACCACCTACAAACACATCCGAGCACCATCGGTTGACATCCGAAGTACTTCCAAACCACCTACAAACACATCCGAGCACCATCGCATGACATCCGAAGTGCTTCCCAACCACCTACAAACACATCCGAGCACCATCGGATGACTTCCGAAGTACTTCCCAACCACCTACAAACACATCCGAGCACCATCGGATGACATCCGAAGTACTTCCCAACCACCTACAAACACATCCGAGCACCATCGGATGACTTCCGAAGTACTTCCCAACCACCTACAAACACATCCGAGCACCATCGGATGACATCCGAAGTACTTCCAAACCACCTACAAACACATCCGAGCACCATCGCATGACATCCGAAGTGCTTCCCAACCACCTACAAACACATCCGAGCACCATCGCATGACATCCGAAGTGCTTCCCAACCACCTACAAACACATCCGAGCATCATCGGATGACATCCGAAGTACTTCCAAACCACCTACAAACACATCCGAGCACCATCGCATGACATTCGAAGTGCTTCCCAACCACCTACAAACACATCCGAGCACCATCGGATGACTTCCGAAGTACTTCCCAACCACCTACAAACACATCCGAGCACCATCGGATGACTTCCGAAGTACTTCCCAACCACCTACAAACACATCCGAGCACCATCGGATGACATCCGAAGTACTTCCAAACCACCTACAAACACATCCGAGCACCATCGGATGACATCCGAAGTACTTCCCAACCACCTACAAACACATCCGAGCACCATCGGATGACTTCCGAAGTACTTCCCAACCACCTAAATACACATCCGAGCACCATCGGATGACATCCGAAGTACTTCCAAACCACCTACAAACACATCCGAGCACCATCGCATGACATCCGAAGTGCTTCCCAACCACCTACAAACACATCCGAGCACCATCGGATGACATCTGAAGTACTTCCCAACCACCTACAAACACATCCGAGCACCATCGGATGACATCCGAAGTACTTCCCAACCACCTACAAACACATCCGAGCATCATCAGATGACATCCGAAGTACTTCCTAACCACCTACAAACACAACCGAGCATCATCGGATGACATCCGAAGTACTTCCAAACCACTTGCAAACACATCCGAGTACCATCGGATGACATCCGAAGTACTTCCCAACCACCTACAAACACATCCGAGCATCGTCGGATGACATCCGAAGTACTTCCCAACCACCTACAAACACATCCGAGCACCATCGGATGACTTCCGAAGTACTTCCCAACCACCTACAAACACATCCGAGCATCATCGGATGACATCCGAAGTACTTCCAAACCACCTACAAACACATCCGAGCACCATCGCATGACATCCGAAGTACTTCCCAACCACCTACAAACACATCCGAGCATCATCGGATGACATCCGAAGTACTTCCAAACCACCTACAAACACATCCGAGCACCATCGCATGACATCCGAAGTGCTTCCCAACCACCTACAAACACATCCGAGCATCATCGGATGACATCCGAAGTACTTCCAAACCACCTACAAACACATCCGAGCACCATCGCATGACATCCGAAGTGCTTCCCAACAACCTACAAACACATCCGAGCATCATCGGATGACATCCGAATTACTTCCTAACCACTTACAAACACATCCAAACACCATCGGATGACCTTCGAAGTACTTCCCAACCACCTACAAACACATCCGAGCACCATCGGATGACATCCGAAGTACTTCCCAACCACCTAAAAACTAGAGTTGTGTAAATCGGATTCAGATTCATGAATCTGAATGAATCTCTGCCTTATAAGGGATTCATGAATCTTTCGCCGCGAGATTCATGAATCCCAAAGACACACCAAATGGTGTAAAGTCACCAACCAAAAGTCGGTTGAGGGACCACCTTTTTTTTTTTTTTTTTTGGTCTCATTGTCCACGCCTATGACAGAATTGGGGAGATTCAGGACAGAACAATGAAAGATTCATGAAGATTCATTAAGGTTTCGAAAAATTCATTAAGCTTTGAATATTCGAATCCGCAAAGATTCATGAATCCATCTGAATGAATCTTAGGTAAAAGATTCATATGAATGAATCTCGCCAAAAGATTCATTAAGCACAACACTACTAAAAACACATCCGAGCACCATCGGATGACTTCCGAAGTACTTCCCAACCACCTACAAACACATCCGAGCACCATCGGATGACTTCCGAAGTACTTCCCAACCACCTACAAACACATCCGAGCACTATCGGATGACATCCGAAGTACTTCCAAACCACCTACAAACACATCCGAGCACCATCGCATGACATCCGAAGTGCTTCCCAACCACCTACAAACACATCCGAGCACCATCAGATGACCTTCGGAGTGCTTTCCAACCACCTACAAACACATCCGAGCATCATCGGATGACATCCGAAGTACTTCCCAACCACCTACAAACACATCCGAGCATCATCAGATGACATCTGAAGTACTTCCCAACCACCTACAAACACATCCGAGCATCATCGGATGACATCCGAAGTACTTCCAAACCACTTGCAAACACATCCGAGTACCATCGGATGACATCCGAAGTACTTCCCAACCACCTACAAACACATCCGAGCATCGTCGGATGACATCCGAAGTACTTCCCAACCACCTACAAACACATCCGAGCACCATCGGATGACTTCCGAAGTACTTCCCAACCACCTACAAACACATCCGAGCACCATCGGTTGACATCCGAAGTACTTCCAAACCACCTACAAACACATCCGAGCACCATCGCATGACATCCGAAGTGCTTCCCAACCACCTACAAACACATCCGAGCACCATCGGATGACTTCCGAAGTACTTCCCAACCACCTACAAACACATCCGAGTACCATCGGATGACATCCGAAGTACTTCCCAACCACCTACAAACACATCCGAGCACCATCGGATGACATCCGAAGTACTTCCCAACCACCTACAAACACATCCGAGCACCATCGGATGACATCCGAAGTACTTCCAAACCACCTACAAACACATCCGAGCACCATCGCATGACATCCGAAGTGCTTCCCAACCACCTACAAACACATCCGAGCACCATCGGATGACATCTGAAGTACTTCCCAACCACCTACAAACACATCCGAGCACCATCGCATGACATCCGAAGTGCTTCCCAACCACCTACAAGCACATCCGAGCATCATCGGATGACATCCGAAGTACTTCCCAACCACCTACAAACACATCCGAGCATCATCAGATGACATCCGAAGTACTTCCCAACCACCTACAAACACATCCGAGCACCATCGGATGACTTCCGAAGTACTTCCCAACCACCTACAAACACATCCGAGCACCATCGCATGACATCCGAAGTGCTTCCCAACCACCTACAAACACATCCGAGCACCATCGGATGACTTCCGAAGTACTTCCCAACCACCTACAAACACATCCGAGCACCATCGGATGACATCCGAAGTACTTCCCAACCACCTACAAACACATCCGAGCACCATCGGATGACATCCGAAGTACTTCCCAACCACCTACAATTACATCCGAGCACCATCGGATGACATCCGAAGTACTTCCCAACCACCTACAAACACATCCGAGCACCATCGGATGACATCTGAAGTACTTCCCAACCACCTACAAACACATCCGAGCACCATCAGATGACCTTCGGAGTGCTTCCCAACCACCTACAAGCACATCCGAGCATCATCGGATGACATCCGAAGTACTTCCCAACCACCTACAAACACATCCGAGCATCATCAGATGACATCCGAAGTACTTCCCAACCACCTACAAACACATCCGAACACCATCGGATGACATCCGAAGTACTTCCCAACCACCTACAAACACATCCGAGCACCATCGGATGACCTTAGGAGTGCTTCCCAACCACCTACAAACACATCCTATCACCATCGGATGACTTCCGAAGTACTTCCCAACCACCTACAAACACATCCGAGCACCATCGGATGACTTCCGAAGTACTTCCCAACCACCTACAAACACATCCGAACACCATCGGATGACATCTGAAGTACTTCCCAACCACCTACAAACACATCCGAGCACCATCGCATGACATCCGAAGTACTTCCCAACCACCTACAAACACATCCGAGCACCATCGGATGACTTCCGAAGTACTTCCCAACCACCTACAAACACATCCGAGCACCATCGGATGACCTTCGGAGTGCTTCCCAACCACGTACAAACACATCCTAGTGTAACATAATTATAACGAATTTAGGTTATAGGTGTTTGAAATAATTATGGTAAGCTAGTTAGTGAAACATTTCAAAACTTTCGTTAAGATAAGATTGAAAGATGTTTAGCACCGGGCGATAAGATAGATAGCTAGATAATAAGAAAGAGACAGATATATGTTTTAAGCATGCTTATCAAATAATTGTAAATTTAAATTAAAATATAATTATAAATAGGTAGGAAATAATTTCACATGATAGGTAATTAAAATTAGGGTAATTAGGAATATAACTTATATAGGGTAAGATGGCCAATTTATAGACAGATCCCGAAAAGGATAATATTGCGCATCACAAGCAAGCGGTCACCTTACTTTAATTACGTGGTGTCATTGGGCCTTTTGTGTAAGAGTGATATAAAAGCGCGCTGCGTACGAAGTAAAATCATTCGTAATAAAGTCTTCGGTAAAGTCACACATTATCAGTTATTATTTAAAAGTGTCGGGATATCACATGGCGACCGTGACTTAGAGCCTGAACAAAAAATAATACGAAGTGCTAACGATACCGAGTTTAGTGAAGGAAATTATAAGTCCAGTAAAAAATTGGACTTAGCCGTGAAACCAGGCTATCGAAAAATACCAAGTCCAGCAAAATAATGGACTTAGCCGTAAAACCAGGGTACCAAAAAAAATACCAAGTCCAGCAAAATCTTGGACTTAGCAATTTAAACTAATAAATGCAATAAAATGCATCATCGTAACTGAGAAGTAAAATGAGTTAAGTGAATGTGAGTGAGCAACTAAGAAGTGAAATGAGTTAAGTGAAATTAAAATATTATAGTGAGTGAAG
This sequence comes from Anopheles ziemanni, assembly GCF_943734765.1. Lineage (NCBI taxonomy): Eukaryota > Metazoa > Arthropoda > Insecta > Diptera > Culicidae > Anopheles > Anopheles ziemanni. The sequence continues at coordinate 927,000 of NW_026690049.1, read as the reverse complement.
CGAACACCTGGAATAATTAACGTAAGAAGTGAACTTTAAGTGAGTGAAGTGAGCAAAGTGAGTGGAATGAGTTACTTTAAAAGAAAGGGACAACAATATTCCCGTAGTACAGCAGTCACCGCCATAGCGGAACAGTGAGAAAAAAAAAAAAAAAAAAAAATCTCAAACTATTAAGGACACCAACAGACACCGCCTTAACCGCGGAACAGCAGTCACCGCCGTAGCGGAACAGTGTAAAAGAAAAATTATATAAAACAAAAGATAAGGACAGCAGTTGTGGCAGAGCAGTATCCACCACCGTAGCGGAGCAGCATCCACCACCGTAGCGCAGCAGCCCATCGTCAGCCACCGCCGTAGCGGAGCAGCAGACACCACCAGCGTAGCAGCCCACCGGTGGTATGAATACATACCCAAAGCACTCACTTTAGGAGCACCCATGACACAAACACGATAAGTACACCAATTGACACCACATTTTATACGAAGTATATTATTATTGTAATAGGCGGACATGATTGTAAAATTGATATTATGATAGGATATGGTAATGGTACTGAAGTTCAAAAAACAATTATGTTTTACTGAGCGATATTTTTTTTTCTATGAGCAAAGTAAGAGAAATTTTGTTTCGACTGGAATTAATTGAACATAAATTGGGTAATTTACCAAAAAAATTCCGTCCATGCACCATCAACCAATATAGAGTTTTAGCAATAGAAACTCTTACATCTTTGCAGTCTGAACTGATTGAGCTCGGAGAGGTCCTTAGTGAGGATTATAAGAACGAAGTTTTCAGCAAAGCCAACGTGTGCTACAGTGCAATTGAAACTTGCATTCAAAATTATATTATGCCCGAAAAGGACACGACAAACGAAAAAATGGCGAACGACAACAAAGGACAATTTGACATTAAAACTGCATCATCACTTGTGCAAACTTATGATGGAGCACCAGAAAATTTAGATGTTTTCCTGGATTCCGTATGTCTGCTTAAAGATATTGCCTCATCGGAACAACCGGAAATGCTAGTTAAATTCGTTAAGACAAGAATCACAGGGAAAGCAAGGATAGGTCTACCTAGAAATATCGAGAACTTAGATGAATTGCTGGAAAACATCAAATCAAGATGCGAAGAAAAAATAAGTCCGGATAAAATTATAAATCAACTTAGACATGTCAATAATAGAGACACAACAAAACTTTGCGAAGAAGTAGAAATGCTAACAAGCAAACTTAAGGGCCTTTATTTAGAGCAGAAAATACCAGAGAAAGTTGCGAATGACATGAGTCTCAAAGTCGGTATCAACTCACTTGTAGAAAAAAGCTAGACCCGTTATACATAGGACCATTTACAGTAATTGAATTGAGAGATCCAAACTGTACTATCAAAAATAATCATACTAATAAAACAACGGTAGCTCATAAAAATAGGTTGATAAAAAAATGAAAAGCTCACATACTGTTACACTTTTCATTTTTTTCTCTATAGGGGTAGGATGTAACATAATTATAACGAATTTAGGTTATAGGTGTTTGAAATAATTATGGTAAGCTAGTTAGTGAAACATTTCAAAACTTTCGTTAAGATAAGATTGAAAGATGTTTAGCACCGGGCGATAAGATAGATAGCTAGATAATAAGAAAGAGACAGATATATGTTTTAAGCATGCTTATCAAATAATTGTAAATTTAAATTAAAATATAATTATAAATAGGTAGGAAATAATTTCACATGATAGGTAATTAAAATTAGGGTAATTAGGAATATAACTTATATAGGGTAAGATGGCCAATTTATAGACAGATCCCGAAAAGGATAATATTGCGCATCACAAGCAAGCGGTCACCTTACTTTAATTACGTGGTGTCATTGGGCCTTTTGTGTAAGAGTGATATAAAAGCGCGCTGCGTACGAAGTAAAATCATTCGTAATAAAGTCTTCGGTAAAGTCACACATTATCAGTTATTATTTAAAAGTGTCGGGATATCACACTAGCACCATCGGATGACTTCCGAAGTACTTCCCAACCACCTACAAACACATCCGAGCATCATCGGATGACATCCGAAGTACTTCCCAACCACCTACAAACACATCCGAGCACCATCGCATGACATCCGAAGTACTTCCCAACCACCTACAAACACATCCGAGCACCATCGGATGACATCTGAAGTACTTCCCAACCACCTACAAACACATCCGAGCACCATCGGATGACTTCCGAAGTACTTCCCAACCACCTACAAACACATCCGAGCACCATCGGATGACTTCCGAAGTACTTCCCAACCACCTACAAACACATCCGAGTACCATCGGATGACATCCGAAGTACTTCCCAACCACCTACAAACACATCCGAGCATCATCGGATGACATCCGAATTACTTCCTAACCACTTACAAACACATCCAAACACCATCGGATGACCTTCGAAGTACTTCCCAACCACCTACAAACACATCCGAGCACCATCGGATGACATCCGAAGTACTTCCAAACCACCTACAAACACATCCGAGCATCGTCGGATGACATCCGAAGTACTTCCCAACCACCTACAAACACATCCGAGCACCATCGGATGACATCCGAAGTACTTCCCAACCACCTACAAACACATCCGAGCATCATCAGATGACATCCGAAGTACTTCCTAACCACCTACAAACACAACCGAGCATCATCGGATGACATCCGAAGTACTTCCAAACCACTCGCAAACACATCCGAGTACCATCGGATGACATCCGAAGTACTTCCCAACCACCTACAAACACATCCGAGCATCGTCGGATGACATCCGAAGTACTTCCCAACCACCTACAAACACATCCGAGCACCATCGGATGACTTCCGAAGTACTTCCCAACCACCTACAAACACATCCGAGCATCATCGGATGACATCCGAAGTACTTCCAAACCACCTACAAACACATCCGAGCACCATCGCATGACATCCGAAGTACTTCCCAACCACCTACAAACACATCCGAGCATCATCGGATGACATCCGAAGTACTTCCAAACCACCTACAAACACATCCGAGCACCATCGCATGACATCCGAAGTGCTTCCCAACCACCTACAAACACATCCGAGCATCATCGGATGACATCCGAAGTACTTCCAAACCACCTACAAACACAACCGAGCACCATCGCATGACATCCGAAGTGCTTCCCAACCACCTACAAACACATCCGAGCATCATCGGATGACATCCGAATTACTTCCTAACCACTTACAAACACATCCAAACACCATCGGATGACCTTCGAAGTACTTCCCAACCACCTACAAACACATCCGAGCACCATCGGATGACATCCGAAGTACTTCCCAACCACCTACAAACACATCCGAGCACCATCGGATGACTTCCGAAGTACTTCCCAACCACCTACAAACACATCCGAGCACCATCGGATGACTTCCGAAGTACTTCCCAACCACCTACAAACACATCCGAGCACCATCGGATGACATCCGAAGTACTTCCAAACCACCTACAAACACATCCGAGCACCATCGCATGACATCCGAAGTGCTTCCCAACCACCTACAAACACATCCGATTACCATCAGATGACCTTCGGAGTGCTTTCCAACCACCTACAAACACATCCGAGCATCATCGGATGACATCCGAAGTACTTCCCAACCACCTACAAACACATCCGAGCATCATCAGATGACATCTGAAGTACTTCCCAACCACCTACAAACACATCCGAGCATCATCGGATGACATCCGAAGTACTTCCAAACCACTTGCAAACACATCCGAGTACCATCGGATGACATCCGAAGTACTTCCCAACCACCTACAAACACATCCGAGCATCGTCGGATGACATCCGAAGTACTTCCCAACCACCTACAAACACATCCGAGCACCATCGGATGACTTCCGAAGTACTTCCCAACCACCTACAAACACATCCGAGCACCATCGGTTGACATCCGAAGTACTTCCAAACCACCTACAAACACATCCGAGCACCATCGCATGACATCCGAAGTGCTTCCCAACCACCTACAAACACATCCGAGCACCATCGGATGACTTCCGAAGTACTTCCCAACCACCTACAAACACATCCGAGTACCATCGGATGACATCCGAAGTACTTCCCAACCACCTACAAACACATCCGAGCACCATCGGATGACATCCGAAGTACTTCCCAACCACCTACAAACACATCCGAGCACCATCGGATGACATCCGAAGTACTTCCAAACCACCTACAAACACATCCGAGCACCATCGCATGACATCCGAAGTGCTTCCCAACCACCTACAAACACATCCGAGCATCATCGGATGACATCTGAAGTACTTCCCAACCACCTACAAACACATACGAGCACCATCAGATGACCTTCGGAGTGCTTCCCAACCACCTACAAGCACATCCGAGCATCATCGGATGACATCCGAAGTACTTCCCAACCACCTACAAACACATCCGAGCATCATCAGATGACATCCGAAGTACTTCCCAACCACCTACAAACACATCCGAACACCATCGGATGACATCCGAAGTACTTCCCAACCACCTACAAACACATCCGAGCACCATCGGATGACCTTCGGAGTGCTTCCCAACCACCTACAAACACATCCTAGCACCATCGGATGACTTCCGAAGTACTTCCCAACCACCTACAAACACATCCGAGCACCATCGGATGACTTCCGAAGTACTTCCCAACCACCTACAAACACATCCGAACACCATCGGATGACATCTGAAGTACTTCCCAACCACCTACAAACACATCCGAGCACCATCGGATGACATCCGAAGTACTTCCCAACCACCTACAAACACATCCGAGCACCATCGGATGACTTCCGAAGTACTTCCCAACCACCTAAATACACATCCGAGAACCATCGGATGACATCCGAAGTACTTCCAAACCACCTACAAACACATCCGAGCACCATCGCATGACATCCGAAGTGCTTCCCAACCACCTACAAACACAGCCGAGCACCATCGGATGACATATGAAGTACTTCCCAACCACCTACAAACACATCCGAGCACCATCGGATGACATCCGAAGTACTTCCCAACCACCTACAAACACATCCGAGCACCATCGGTTGACATCCGAAGTACTTCCCAACCACCTACAAACACATCCGAGCACCATCGCATGACATCCGAAGTGCTTCCCAACCACCTACAAACACATCCGAGCACCATCGGATGACTTCCGAAGTACTTCCCAACCACCTACAAACACATCCGAGCACCATCGGATGACATCCGAAGTACTTCCCAACCACCTACAAACACATCCGAGCACCATCGGATGACTTCCGAAGTACTTCCCAACCACCTACAAACACATCCGAGCACCATCGGATGACATCCGAAGTACTTCCAAACCACCTACAAACACATCCGAGCACCATCGCATGACATCCGAAGTGCTTCACAACCACCTACAAACACATCCGAGCACCATCGGATGACATCTGAAGTACTTCCCAACCACCTACAAACACATCCGAGCACCATCAGATGACCTTCGGAGTGCTTCCCAACCACCTACAAGCACATCCGAGCACCATCGGATGACTTCCGAAGTACTTCCCAACCACCTACAAACACATCCGAGCATCGTCGGAAGACATCCGAAGTACTTCCCAACCACCTACAAACACATCCGAGCACCATCGGATGACTTCCGAAGTACTTCCCAACCACCTACAAACACATCCGAGCACCATCGGTTGACATCCGAAGTACTTCCAAACCACCTACAAACACATCCGAGCACCATCGCATGACATCCGAAGTGCTTCCCAACCACCTACAAACACATCCGAGCACCATCGGATGACTTCCGAAGTACTTCCCAACCACCTACAAACACATCCGAGCACCATCGGATGACATCCGAAGTACTTCCCAACCACCTACAAACACATCCGAGCACCATCGGATGACTTCCGAAGTACTTCCCAACCACCTACAAACACATCCGAGCACCATCGGATGACATCCGAAGTACTTCCAAACCACCTACAAACACATCCGAGCACCATCGGATGACTTCCGAAGTACTTCCCAACCACCTACAAACACATCCGAGCACCATCGGTTGACATCCGAAGTACTTCCAAACCACCTACAAACACATCCGAGCACCATCGCATGACATCCGAAGTGCTTGCCAGCCACCTACAAACACATCCGAGCACCATCGGATGACTTCCGAAGTACTTCCCAACCACCTACAAACACATCCGAGCACCATCGGATGACATCCGAAGTACTTCCCAACCACCTACAAACACATCCGAGCACCATCGGATGACATCCGAAGTACTTCCCAACCACCTACAAACACATCCGAGCATCATCAGATGACATCCGAAGTACTTCCCAACCACCTACAAACACATCCGAACACCATCGGATGACATCCGAAGTACTTCCCAACCACCTACAAACACATCCGAGCACCATCGCATGACATCCGAAGTGCTTCCCAACCACCTACAAACACATCCGAGCACCATCGGATGACTTCCGAAGTACTTCCCAACCACCTACAAACACATCCGAGCACCATCGGATGACATCCGAAGTACTTCCCAACCACCTACAAACACATCCGAGCACCATCGGATGACTTCCGAAGTACTTCCCAACCACCTACAAACACATCCGAGCACCATCGGATGACATCCGAAGTACTTCCCAACCACCTACAAACACATCCGAGTACCATCGGATGACATCTGAAGTACTTCCCAACCACCTACAAACACATCCGAGCACCATCAGATGACCTTCGGAGTGCTTCCCAACCACCTACAAGCACATCCGAGCATCATCGGATGACATCCGAAGTACTTCCCAACCACCTACAAACACATCCGAGCATCATCAGATGACATCCGAAGTACTTCCCAACCACCTACAAACACATCCGAACACCATCGGATGACATCCGAAGTACTTCCCAACCACCTACAAACACATCCGAGCACCATCGGATGACCTTCGGAGTGCTTCCCAACCACCTACAAGCACATCCGAGCATCATCGGATGACATCCGAAGTACTTCCCAACCACCTAAATACACATCCGAGAACCATCGGATGACATCCGAAGTACTTCCAAACCACCTACAAACACATCCGAGCACCATCGCATGACATCCGAAGTGCTTCCCAACCACCTACAAACACATCCGAGCACCATCGGATGACATATGAAGTACTTCCCAACCACCTACAAACACATCCGAGCACCATCGGATGACATCCGAAGTACTTCCCAACCACCTACAAACACATCCGAGCACCATCGGTTGACATCCGAAGTACTTCCCAACCACCTACAAACACATCCGAGCACCATCGCATGACATCCGAAGTGCTTCCCAACCACCTACAAACACATCCGAGCACCATCGGATGACTTCCGAAGTACTTCCCAACCACCTACAAACACATCCGAGCACCATCGGATGACATCCGAAGTACTTCCCAACCACCTACAAACACATCCGAGCACCATCGGATGACTTCCGAAGTACTTCCCAACCACCTACAAACACATCCGAGCACCATCGGATGACATCCGAAGTACTTCCAAACCACCTACAAACACATCCGAGCACCATCGCATGACATCCGAAGTGCTTCACAACCACCTACAAACACATCCGAGCACCATCGGATGACATCTGAAGTACTTCCCAACCACCTACAAACACATCCGAGCACCATCAGATGACCTTCGGAGTGCTTCCCAACCACCTACAAGCACATCCGAGCACCATCGGATGACTTCCGAAGTACTTCCCAACCACCTACAAACACATCCGAGCATCGTCGGAAGACATCCGAAGTACTTCCCAACCACCTACAAACACATCCGAGCACCATCGGATGACTTCCGAAGTACTTCCCAACCACCTACAAACACATCCGAGCACCATCGGTTGACATCCGAAGTACTTCCAAACCACCTACAAACACATCCGAGCACCATCGCATGACATCCGAAGTGCTTCCCAACCACCTACAAACACATCCGAGCACCATCGGATGACTTCCGAAGTACTTCCCAACCACCTACAAACACATCCGAGCACCATCGGATGACTTCCGAAGTACTTCCCAACCACCTACAAACACATCCGAGCACCATCGGATGACTTCCGAAGTACTTCCCAACCACCTACAAACACATCCGAGCACCATCGGATGACATCCGAAGTACTTCCAAACCACCTACAAACACATCCGAGCACCATCGGATGACTTCCGAAGTACTTCCCAACCACCTACAAACACATCCGAGCACCATCGGTTGACATCCGAAGTACTTCCAAACCACCTACAAACACATCCGAGCACCATCGCATGACATCCGAAGTGCTTGCCAGCCACCTACAAACACATCCGAGCACCATCGGATGACTTCCGAAGTACTTCCCAACCACCTACAAACACATCCGAGCACCATCGGATGACATCCGAAGTACTTCCCAACCACCTACAAACACATCCGAGCACCATCGGATGACATCCGAAGTACTTCCCAACCACCTACAAACACATCCGAGCATCATCAGATGACATCCGAAGTACTTCCCAACCACCTACAAACACATCCGAACACCATCGGATGACATCCGAAGTACTTCCCAACCACCTACAAACACATCCGAGCACCATCGCGTGACATCCGAAGTGCTTCCCAACCACCTACAAACACATCCGAGCACCATCGGATGACTTCCGAAGTACTTCCCAACCACCTACAAACACATCCGAGCACCATCGGATGACATCCGAAGTACTTCCCAACCACCTACAAACACATCCGAGCACCATCGGATGACTTCCGAAGTACTTCCCAACCACCTACAAACACATCCGAGCACCATCGGATGACATCCGAAGTACTTCCCAACCACCTACAAACACATCCGAGTACCATCGGATGACATCTGAAGTACTTCCCAACCACCTACAAACACATCCGAGCACCATCAGATGACCTTCGGAGTGCTTCCCAACCACCTACAAGCACATCCGAGCATCATCGGATGACATCCGAAGTACTTCCCAACCACCTACAAACACATCCGAGCATCATCAGATGACATCCGAAGTACTTCCCAACCACCTACAAACACATCCGAACACCATCGGATGACATCCGAAGTACTTCCCAACCACCTACAAACACATCCGAGCACCATCGGATGACCTTCGGAGTGCTTCCCAACCACCTACAAACACATCCTATCACCATCGGATGACTTCCGAAGTACTTCCCAACCACCTACAAACACATCCGAGCACCATCGGATGACTTCCGAAGTACTTCCCAACCACCTACAAACACATCCGAGCACCATCGGATGACATCCGAAGTACTTCCAAACCACCTACAAACACATCCGAGCACCATCGCATGACATCCGAAGTGCTTCCCAACCACCTACAAACACATCCGAGCACCATCGGATGACATCTGAAGTACTTCCCAACCACCTACAAACACATCCGAGCACCATCAGATGACCTTCGGAGTGCTTCCCAACCACCTACAAGCACATCCGAGCACCATCGGATGGCTTCCGAAGTACTTCCCAACCACCTACAAACACATCCGAGCATCGTCGGAAGACATCCGAAGTACTTCCCAACCACCTACAAACACATCCGAGCACCATCGGATGACTTCCGAAGTACTTCCCAACCACCTACAAACACATCCGAGCACCATCGGTTGACATCCGAAGTACTTCCAAACCACCTACAAACACATCCGAGCACCATCGCATGACATCCGAAGTGCTTCCCAACCACCTACAAACACATCCGAGCACCATCGGATGACTTCCGAAGTACTTCCCAACCACCTACAAACACATCCGAGCACCATCGGATGACATCCGAAGTACTTCCCAACCACCTACAAACACATCCGAGCACCATCGGATGACTTCCGAAGTACTTCCCAACCACCTACAAACACATCCGAGCACCATCGGATGACATCCGAAGTACTTCCAAACCACCTACAAACACATCCGAGCACCATCGGATGACTTTCGAAGTACTTCCCAACCACCTACAAACACATCCGAGCACCATCGGTTGACATCCGAAGTACTTCCAAACCACCTACAAACACATCCGAGCACCATCGCATGACATCCGAAGTGCTTCCCAACCACCTACAAACACATCCGAGCACCATCGGATGACTTCCGAAGTACTTCCCAACCACCTACAAACACATCCGAGCACCATCGGATGACATCCGAAGTACTTCCCAACCACCTACAAACACATCCGAGCACCATCGGATGACTTCCGAAGTACTTCCCAACCACCTACAAACACATCCGAGCACCATCGGATGACATCCGAAGTACTTCCAAACCACCTACAAACACATCCGAGCACCATCGGATGACATCCGAAGTACTTCCAAACCACCTACAAACACATCCGAGCACCATCGCATGACATCCGAAGTGCTTCCCAACCACCTACAAACACATCCGAGCACCATCGGATGACATCTGAAGTACTTCCCAACCACCTACAAACACATCCGAGCACCATCAGATGACCTTCGGAGTGCTTCCCAACCACCTACAAGCACATCCGAGCATCATCGGATGACATCCGAAGTACTTCCCAACCACCTACAAACACATCCGAGCATCATCAGATGACATCCGAAGTACTTCCCAGTCACCTACAAACACATCCGAACACCATCGGATGACATCCGAAGTACTTCCCAACCACCTACAAACACATCCGAGCACCATCGGATGACCTTCGGAGTGCTTCCCAACCACCTACAAACACATCCTAGCACCATCGGATGACTTCCGAAGTACTTCCCAACCACCTACAAACACATCCGAGCACCATCGGATGACTTCCGAAGTACTTCCCAACCACCTACAAACACATCCGAACACCATCGGATGACATCTGAAGTACTTCCCAACCACCTACAAACACATCCGAGCACCATCGGATGACATCCGAAGTACTTCCCAACCACCTACAAACACATCCGAGCACCATCGGATGACTTCCGAAGTACTTCCCAACCACCTAAATACACATCCGAGAACCATCGGATGACATCCGAAGTACTTCCAAACCACCTACAAACACATCCGAGCACCATCGCATGGCATCCGAAGTGCTTCCCAACCACCTACAAACACATCCGAGCACCATCGGATGACATCTGAAGTACTTCCCAACCACCTACAAACACATCCGAGCACCATCGGATGACATCCGAAGTACTTCCCAACCACCTACAAACACATCCGAGCACCATCGGTTGACATCCGAAGTACTTCCCAACCACCTACAAACACATCCGAGCACCATCGGATGACATCCGAAGTACTTCCCAACCACCTACAAACACATCCGAGCACCATCGGATGACTTCCGAAGTACTTCCCAACCACCTACAAACACATCCGAGCACCATCGGATGACATCCGAAGTACTTCCAAACCACCTACAAACACATCCGAGCACCATCGGATGACTTTCGAAGTACTTCCCAACCACCTACAAACACATCCGAGCACCATCGGTTGACATCCGAAGTACTTCCAAACCACCTACAAACACATCCGAGCACCATCGGATGACTTCCGAAGTACTTCCCAACCACCTACAAACACATCCGAGCACCTTCGGAGTGCTTTCCAACCACCTACACACACATCCGAGCATCATCGGATGACATCCGAAGTACTTCCCAACCACCTACAAACACATCCGAGCATCATCAGATGACATCTGAAGTACTTCCCAACCACCTACAAACACATCCGAGCATCATCGGATGACATCCGAAGTACTTCCAAACCACTTGCAAACACATCCGAGTACCATCGGATGACATCCGAAGTACTTCCCAACCACCTACAAACACATCCGAGCATCGTCGGATGACATCCGAAGTACTTCCCAACCACCTACAAACACATCCGAGCACCATCGGATGACTTCCGAAGTACTTCCCAACCACCTACAAACACATCCGAGCACCATCGGTTGACATCCGAAGTACTTCCAAACCACCTACAAACACATCCGAGCACCATCGCATGACATCCGAAGTGCTTCCCAACCTCCTACAAACACATCCGAGCACCATCGGATGACTTCCGAAGTACTTCCCAACCACCTACAAACACATCCGAGTACCATCGGATGACATCCGAAGTACTTCCCAACCACCTACAAACACATCCGAGCACCATCGGATGACTTCCGAAGTACTTCCCAACCACCTACAAACACATCCGAGCACCATCGGATGACATCCGAAGTACTTCCAAACCACCTACAAACACATCCGAGCACCATCGCATGACATCCGAAGTGCTTCCCAACCACCTACAAACACATCCGAGCACCATCGGATGACATCTGAAGTACTTCCCAACCACCTACAAACACATCCGAGCACCATCAGATGACCTTCGGAGTGCTTCCCAACCACCTACAAGCACATCCGAGCATCATCGGATGACATCCGAAGTACTTCCCAACCACCTACAAACACATCCGAGCATCATCAGATGACATCCGAAGTACTTCCCAACCACCTACAAACACATCCGAGCACCATCGCATGACATCCGAAGTGCTTCCCAACCACCTACAAACACATCCGAGCACCATCAGATGACCTTCGGAGTGCTTTCCAACCACCTACAAACACATCCGAGCATCATCGGATGACATCCGAAGTACTTCCCAACCACCTACAAACACATCCGAGCATCATCAGATGACATCTGAAGTACTTCCCAACCACCTACAAACACATCCGAGCATCATCGGATGACATCCGAAGTACTTCCAAACCACTTGCAAACACATCCGAGTACCATCGGATGACATCCGAAGTACTTCCCAACCACCTACAAACACATCCGAGCATCGTCGGATGACATCCGAAGTACTTCCCAACCACCTACAAACACATCCGAGCACCATCGGATGACTTCCGAAGTACTTCCCAACCACCTACAAACACATCCGAGCACCATCGGTTGACATCCGAAGTACTTCCAAACCACCTACAAACACATCCGAGCACCATCGCATGACATCCGAAGTACTTCCCAACCACCTACAAACACATCCGAGCACCATCGGATGACTTCCGAAGTACTTCCCAACCACCTACAAACACATCCGAGTACCATCGGATGACATCCGAAGTACTTCCCAACCACCTACAAACACATCCGAGCACCATCGGATGACTTCCGAAGTACTTCCCAACCACCTACAAACACATCCGAGCACCATCGGATGACATCCGAAGTACTTCCAAACCACCTACAAACACATCCGAGCACCATCGCATGGCATCCGAAGTGCTTCCCAACCACCTACAAACACATCCGAGCACCATCGGATGACATCTGAAGTACTTCCCAACCACCTACAAACACATCCGAGCACCATCGGATGACCTTCGGAGTGCTTCCCAACCACCTACAAGCACATCCGAGCATCATCGGATGACATCCGAAGTACTTCCCAACCACCTACAAACACATCCGAGCATCATCAGATGACATCCGAAGTACTTCCCAACCACCTACAAACACATCCGAGCACCATCGGATGACTTCCGAAGTACTTCCCAACCACCTACAAACACATCCGAGCACCATCGGTTGACATCCGAAGTACTTCCAAACCACCTACAAACACATCCGAGCACCATCGCATGACATCCGAAGTGCTTCCCAACCACCTACAAACACATCCGAGCACCATCGGATGACTTCCGAAGTACTTCCCAACCACCTACAAACACATCCGAGCACCATCGGATGACATCCGAAGTACTTCCCAACCACCTACAAACACATCCGAGCACCATCGGATGACTTCCGAAGTACTTCCCAACCACCTACAAACACATCCGAGCACCATCGGATGACATCCGAAGTACTTCCCAACCACCTACAAACACATCCGAGCACCATCGGATGACATCTGAAGTACTTCCCAACCACCTACAAACACATCCGAGCACCATCAGATGACTTTCGGAGTGCTTCCCAACCACCTACAAGCACATCCGAGCATCATCGGATGACATCCGAAGTACTTCCCAACCACCTACAAACACATCCGAGCATCATCAGATGACATCCGAAGTACTTCCCAACCACCTACAAACACATCCGAACACCATCGGATGACATCCGAAGTACTTCCCAACCACCTACAAACACATCCGAGCACCATCGGATGACCTTCGGAGTGCTTCCCAACCACCTACAAACACATCCTAGCACCATCGGATGACTTCCGAAGTACTTCCCAACCACCTACAAACACATCCGAGCACCATCGGATGACTTCCGAAGTACTTCCCAACCACCTACAAACACATCCGAACACCATCGGATGACATCTGAAGTACTTCCCAACCACCTACAAACACATCCGAGCACCATCGCATGACATCCGAAGTGCTTCCCAACCACCTACAAACACATCCGAGCACCATCGGATGACATCCGAAGTACTTCCCAACCACCTACAAACACATCCGAACACCATCAGATGACCTTCGGAGTGCTTCCCAACCACGTACAAACACATCCTAGCATCATCGGATGACTTCCGAAGTACTTCCCAACCACCTACAAACACATCCGAGCATCATCGGATGACATCCGAAGTACTTCCCAACCACCTACAAACACATCCGAGCACCATCGCATGACATCCGAAGTACTTCCCAACCACCTACAAACACATCCGAGCATCATCGGATGACATCCGAAGTACTTCCAAACCACCTACAAACACATCCGAGCACCATCGCATGACATTCGAAGTGCTTCCCAACCACCTACAAACACATCCGAGCACCATCGAATGACTTCCGAAGTACTTCCCAACCACCTACAAACACATCCGAGCACCATCGGATGACTTCCGAAGTACTTCCCAACCACCTACAAACACATCCGAGCACCATCGGATGACATCCGAAGTACTTCCAAACCACCTACAAACACATCCGAGCACCATCGGATGACATCCGAAGTACTTCCCAACCACCTACAAACACATCCGAGCACCATCGGATGACTTCCGAAGTACTTCCCAACCACCTAAATACACATCCGAGCACCATCGGATGACATCCGAAGTACTTCCAAACCACCTACAAACACATCCGAGCACCATCGCATGACATCCGAAGTGCTTCCCAACCACCTACAAACACATCCGAGCACCATCGGATGACATCTGAAGTACTTCCCAACCACCTACAAACACATCCGAGCACCATCGGATGACATCCGAAGTACTTCCCAACCACCTACAAACACATCCGAGCATCATCAGATGACATCCGAAGTACTTCCCAACCACCTACAAACACATCCGAGCACCATCGGATGACATCCGAAGTACTTCCCAACCACCTACAAACACATCCGAGCACCATCGGATGACCTTCGGAGTGCTTCCCAACCACCTACAAACACATCCTAGCACCATCGGATGACTTCCGAAGTACTTCCCAACCACCTACAAACACATCCGAGCACCATCGGATGACTTCCGAAGTACTTCCCAACCACCTACAAACACATCCGAGCACCATCGGATGACCTTCGGAGTGCTTCCCAACCACCTACAAACACATCCTAGCACCATCGGATGACTTCCGAAGTACTTCCCAACCACCTACAAACACATCCGAGCACCATCGGATGAATTCCGAAGTACTTCCCAACCACCTACAAACACATCCGAACACCATCGGATGACATCTGAAGTACTTCCCAACCACCTACAAACACATCCGAGCACCATCGGATGACCTTCGGAGTGCTTCCAAACCACCTACAAACACATCCTAGCACCATCGGATGACTTCCGAAGTACTTCCCAACCACCTACAAACACATCCGAGCATCATCAGATGACATCCGAAGTACTTCCCAACCACCTACAAACACATCCGAACACCATCGGATGACATCCGAAGTACTTCCCAACCACCTACAAACACATCCGAGCACCATCGGATGACCTTCGGAGTGCTTCCCAACCACCTACAAACACATCCTAGCACCATCGGATGACATCCGAAGTACTTCCCAACCACCTACAAACACATCCGAGCACCATCGGTTGACATCCGAAGTACTTCCCAACCACTTGCAAACACATCCGAGCACCATCGCATGACATCCGAAGTGCTTCCCAACCACCTACAAACACATCCGAGCACCATCGGATGACTTCCGAAGTACTTCCCAACCACCTACAAACACATCCGAGCACCATCGGATGACATCCGAAGTACTTCCCAACCACCTACAAATACATCCGAGCACCATCTGATGACTTCCGAAGTACTTCCCAACCACCTACAAACACATCCGAGCACCATCGGATGACATCCGAAGTACTTCCAAACCACCTACAAACACATCCGAGCACCATCGCATGACATCCGAAGTGCTTCCCAACCACCTACAAACACATCCGAGCACCATCGGATGACATCTGAAGTACTTCCCAACCACCTACAAACACATCCGAGCACCATCAGATGACCTTCGGAGTGCTTCCCAACCACCTACAAGCACATCCGAGCACCATCGGATGACTTCCGAAGTACTTCCCAACCACCTACAAACACATCCGAGCATCGTCGGAAGACATCCGAAGTACTTCCCAACCACCTACAAACACATCCGAGCACCATCGGATGACTTCCGAAGTACTTCCCAACCACCTACAAACACATCCGAGCACCATCGGTTGACATCCGAAGTACTTCCAAACCACCTACAAACACATCCGAGCACCATCGCATGACATCCGAAGTGCTTCCCAACCACCTACAAACACATCCGAGCACCATCGGATGACTTCCGAAGTACTTCCCAACCACCTACAAACACATCCGAGCACCATCGGATGACATCCGAAGTACTTCCCAACCACCTACAAACACATCCGAGCACCATCGGATGACTTCCGAAGTACTTCCCAACCACCTACAAACACATCCGAGCAACATCGGATGACATCCGAAGTACTTCCAAACCACCTACAAACACATCCGAGCACCATCGGATGACTTCCGAAGTACTTCCCAACCACCTACAAACACATCCGAGCACCATCGGTTGACATCCGAAGTACTTCCAAACCACCTACAAACACATCCGAGCACCATCGCATGACATCCGAAGTGCTTCCCAACCACCTACAAAAACATCCGAGCACCATCGGATGACTTCCGAAGTACTTCCCAACCACCTACAAACACATCCGAGCACCATCGGATGACATCCGAAGTACTTCCCAACCACCTACAAACACATCCGAGCACCATCGGATGACTTCCGAAGTACTTCCCAACCACCTACAAACACATCCGAGCACCATCGGATGACATCCGAAGTACTTCCAAACCACCTACAAACACATCCGAGCACCATCGCATGACATCCGAAGTGCTTCCCAACCACCTACAAAAACATCCGATCACCATCGGATGACTTCCGAAGTACTTCCCAACCACCTACAAACACATCCGAGCACCATCGGTTGACATCCGAAGTACTTCCAAACCACCTACAAACACATCCGAGCACCATCGCATGACATCCGAAGTGCTTCCCAACCACCTACAAACACATCCGAGCACCATCGGATGACTTCCGAAGTACTTCCCAACCACCTACAAACACATCCGAGCACCATCGGATGACATCCGAAGTACTTCCCAACCACCTACAAACACATCCGAGCACCATCGGATGACTTCCGAAGTACTTCCCAACCACCTACAAACACATCCGAGCACCATCGGATGACATCCGAAGTACTTCCAAACCACCTACAAACACATCCGAGCACCATCGCATGACATCCGAAGTGCTTCCCAACCACCTACAAACACATCCGAGCACCATCGGATGACATCTGAAGTACTTCCCAACCACCTACAAACACATCCGAGCACCATCAGATGACCTTCGGAGTGCTTCCCAACCACCTACAAGCACATCCGAGCACCATCGGATGACTTCCGAAGTACTTCCCAACCACCTACAAACACATCCGAGCATCGTCGGAAGACATCCGAAGTACTTCCCAACCACCTACAAACACATCCGAGCACCATCGGATGACTTCCGAAGTACTTCCCAACCACCTACAAACACATCCGAGCACCATCGGTTGACATCCGAAGTACTTCCAAACCACCTACAAACACATCCGAGCACCATCGCATGACATCCGAAGTGCTTCCCAACCACCTACAAACACATCCGAGCACCATCGGATGACTTCCGAAGTACTTCCCAACCACCTACAAACACATCCGAGCACCATCGGATGACATCCGAAGTACTTCCCAACCACCTACAAACACATCCGAGCACCATCGGATGACATCCGAAGTACTTCCCAACCACCTACAAACACATCCGAGCACCATCGGATGAC
Source organism: Anopheles ziemanni (assembly GCF_943734765.1). Taxonomy (NCBI): domain Eukaryota; kingdom Metazoa; phylum Arthropoda; class Insecta; order Diptera; family Culicidae; genus Anopheles; species Anopheles ziemanni. The sequence goes on along the minus strand of NW_026690049.1, from coordinate 908,412 downwards.
ATCCGAAGTACTTCCAAACCACCTACAAACACATCCGAGCACCATCGGATGACTTCCGAAGTACTTCCCAACCACCTACAAACACATCCGAGCACCATCGGTTGACATCCGAAGTACTTCCAAACCACCTACAAACACATCCGAGCACCATCGCATGACATCCGAAGTGCTTCCCAACCACCTACAAAAACATCCGAGCACCATCGGATGACATCTGAAGTACTTCCCAACCACCTACAAACACATCCGAGCACCATCAGATGACCTTCGGAGTGCTTCCCAACCACCTACAAGCACATCCGAGCACCATCGGATGACTTCCGAAGTACTTCCCAACCACCTACAAACACATCCGAGCATCGTCGGAAGACATCCGAAGTACTTCCCAACCACCTACAAACACATCCGAGCACCATCGGATGACTTCCGAAGTACTTCCCAACCACCTACAAACACATCCGAGCACCATCGGATGACATCCGAAGTACTTCCAAACCACCTACAAACACATCCGAGCACCATCGGATGACTTCCGAAGTACTTCCCAACCACCTACAAACACATCCGAGCACCATCGGATGACATCCGAAGTACTTCCAAACCACCTACAAACACATCCGAGCACCATCGCATGACATCCGAAGTGCTTCCCAACCACCTACAAACACATCCGAGCACCATCGGATGACATCCGAAGTACTTCCCAACCACCTACAAACACATCCGAGCACCATCAGATGACCTTCGGAGTGCTTCCCAACCACCTACAAGCACATCCGAGCACCATCGGATGACTTCCGAAGTACTTCCCAACCACCTACAAACACATCCGAGCATCGTCGGAAGACATCCGAAGTACTTCCCAACCACCTACAAACACATCCGAGCACCATCGGATGACTTCCGAAGTACTTCCCAACCACCTACAAACACATCCGAGCACCATCGGTTGACATCCGAAGTACTTCCAAACCACCTACAAACACATCCGAGCACCATCGCATGACATCCGAAGTGCTTCCCAACCACCTACAAACACATCCGAGCACCATCGGATGACATCCGAAGTACTTCCCAACCACCTACAAACACATCCGAGCACCATCGGATGACATCCGAAGTACTTCCCAACCACCTACAAACACATCCGAGCACCATCGGATGACTTCCGAAGTACTTCCCAACCACCTACAAACACATCCGAGCACCATCGGATGACATCCGAAGTACTTCCAAACCACCTACAAACACATCCGAGCACCATCGCATGACATCCGAAGTGCTTCCCAACCACCTACAAACACATCCGAGCACCATCGGATGACATCTGAAGTACTTCCCAACCACCTACAAACACATCCGAGCACCATCGCATGACATCCGAAGTGCTTCCCAACCACCTACAAACACATCCGAGCACCATCGAATGACTTCCGAAGTACTTCCCAACCACCTACAAACACATCCGAGCACCATCGGATGACATCCGAAGTACTTCCCAACCACCTACAAACACATCCGAGCACCATCGGATGACTTCCGAAGTACTTCCCAACCACCTACAAACACATCCGAGCACCATCGGATGACATCCGAAGTACTTCCAAACCACCTACAAACACATCCGAGCACCATCGGATGACATCCGAAGTACTTCCAAACCACCTACAAACACATCCGAGCACCATCGCATGACATCCGAAGTGCTTCCCAACCACCTACAAACACATCCGAGCACCATCGGATGACATCTGAAGTACTTCCCAACCACCTACAAACACATCCGAGCACCATCAGATGACCTTCGGAGTGCTTCCCAACCACCTACAAGCACATCCGAGCATCATCGGATGACATCCGAAGTACTTCCCAACCACCTACAAACACATCCGAGCATCATCAGATGACATCCGAAGTACTTCCCAACCACCTACAAACACATCCGAACACCATCGGATGACATCCGAAGTACTTCCCAACCACCTACAAACACATCCGAGCACCATCGGATGACCTTCGGAGTGCTTCCCAACCACCTACAAACACATCCGAGCACCATCGGATGACTTCCGAAGTACTTCCCAACCACCTACAAACACATCCGAGCACCATCGGATGACTTCCGAAGTACTTCCCAACCACCTACAAACACATCCGAACACCATCGGATGACATCTGAAGTACTTCCCAACCACCTACAAACACATCCGAGCACCATCGGATGACATCCGAAGTACTTCCCAACCACCTACAAACACATCCGAGCACCATCGGATGACTTCCGAAGTACTTCCCAACCACCTAAATACACATCCGAGCACCATCGGATGACATCCGAAGTACTTCCAAACCACCTACAAACACATCCGAGCACCATCGCATGGCATCCGAAGTGCTTCCCAACCACCTACAAACACATCCGAGCACCATCGGATGACATCTGAAGTACTTCCCAACCACCTACAAACACATCCGAGCACCATCGGATGACATCCGAAGTACTTCCCAACCACCTACAAACACATCCGAGCACCATCGGTTGACATCCGAAGTACTTCCCAACCACCTACAAACACATCCGAGCACCATCGGATGACATCCGAAGTACTTCCCAACCACCTACAAACACATCCGAGCACCATCGGATGACTTCCGAAGTACTTCCCAACCACCTACAAACACATCCGAGCACCATCGGATGACATCCGAAGTACTTCCAAACCACCTACAAACACATCCGAGCACCATCGGATGACTTTCGAAGTACTTCCCAACCACCTACAAACACATCCGAGCACCATCGGTTGACATCCGAAGTACTTCCAAACCACCTACAAACACATCCGAGCACCATCGGATGACTTCCGAAGTACTTCCCAACCACCTACAAACACATCCGAGCACCTTCGGAGTGCTTTCCAACCACCTACACACACATCCGAGCATCATCGGATGACATCCGAAGTACTTCCCAACCACCTACAAACACATCCGAGCATCATCAGATGACATCTGAAGTACTTCCCAACCACCTACAAACACATCCGAGCATCATCGGATGACATCCGAAGTACTTCCAAACCACTTGCAAACACATCCGAGTACCATCGGATGACATCCGAAGTACTTCCCAACCACCTACAAACACATCCGAGCATCGTCGGATGACATCCGAAGTACTTCCCAACCACCTACAAACACATCCGAGCACCATCGGATGACTTCCGAAGTACTTCCCAACCACCTACAAACACATCCGAGCACCATCGGTTGACATCCGAAGTACTTCCAAACCACCTACAAACACATCCGAGCACCATCGCATGACATCCGAAGTGCTTCCCAACCTCCTACAAACACATCCGAGCACCATCGGATGACTTCCGAAGTACTTCCCAACCACCTACAAACACATCCGAGTACCATCGGATGACATCCGAAGTACTTCCCAACCACCTACAAACACATCCGAGCACCATCGGATGACTTCCGAAGTACTTCCCAACCACCTACAAACACATCCGAGCACCATCGGATGACATCCGAAGTACTTCCAAACCACCTACAAACACATCCGAGCACCATCGCATGACATCCGAAGTGCTTCCCAACCACCTACAAACACATCCGAGCACCATCGGATGACATCTGAAGTACTTCCCAACCACCTACAAACACATCCGAGCACCATCAGATGACCTTCGGAGTGCTTCCCAACCACCTACAAGCACATCCGAGCATCATCGGATGACATCCGAAGTACTTCCCAACCACCTACAAACACATCCGAGCATCATCAGATGACATCCGAAGTACTTCCCAACCACCTACAAACACATCCGAGCACCATCGCATGACATCCGAAGTGCTTCCCAACCACCTACAAACACATCCGAGCACCATCAGATGACCTTCGGAGTGCTTTCCAACCACCTACAAACACATCCGAGCATCATCGGATGACATCCGAAGTACTTCCCAACCACCTACAAACACATCCGAGCATCATCAGATGACATCTGAAGTACTTCCCAACCACCTACAAACACATCCGAGCATCATCGGATGACATCCGAAGTACTTCCAAACCACTTGCAAACACATCCGAGTACCATCGGATGACATCCGAAGTACTTCCCAACCACCTACAAACACATCCGAGCATCGTCGGATGACATCCGAAGTACTTCCCAACCACCTACAAACACATCCGAGCACCATCGGATGACTTCCGAAGTACTTCCCAACCACCTACAAACACATCCGAGCACCATCGGATGACATCCGAAGTACTTCCAAACCACCTACAAACACATCCGAGCACCATCGCATGACATCCGAAGTGCTTCCCAACCACCTACAAACACATCCGAGCACCATCGGATGACTTCCGAAGTACTTCCCAACCACCTACAAACACATCCGAGTACCATCGGATGACATCCGAAGTACTTCCCAACCACCTACAAACACATCCGAGCACCATCGGATGACTTCCGAAGTACTTCCCAACCACCTACAAACACATCCGAGCACCATCGGATGACATCCGAAGTACTTCCAAACCACCTACAAACACATCCGAGCACCATCGCATGGCATCCGAAGTGCTTCCCAACCACCTACAAATACATCCGAGCACCATCGGATGACATCTGAAGTACTTCCCAACCACCTACAAACACATCCGAGCACCATCGGATGACCTTCGGAGTGCTTCCCAACCACCTACAAGCACATCCGAGCATCATCGGATGACATCCGAAGTACTTCCCAACCACCTACAAACACATCCGAGCATCATCAGATGACATCCGAAGTACTTCCCAACCACCTACAAACACATCCGAGCACCATCGGATGACTTCCGAAGTACTTCCCAACCACCTACAAACACATCCGAGCACCATCGGTTGACATCCGAAGTACTTCCAAACCACCTACAAACACATCCGAGCACCATCGCATGACATCCGAAGTGCTTCCCAACCACCTACAAACACATCCGAGCACCATCGGATGACATCCGAAGTACTTCCCAACCACCTACAAACACATCCGAGCACCATCGGATGACATCCGAAGTACTTCCCAACCACCTACAAACACATCCGAGCACCATCGGATGACTTCCGAAGTACTTCCCAACCACCTACAAACACATCCGAGCACCATCGGATGACATCCGAAGTACTTCCCAACCACCTACAAACACATCCGAGCACCATCGGATGACATCTGAAGTACTTCCCAACCACCTACAAACACATCCGAGCACCATCAGATGACTTTCGGAGTGCTTCCCAACCACCTACAAGCACATCCGAGCATCATCGGATGACATCCGAAGTACTTCCCAACCACCTACAAACACATCCGAGCATCATCAGATGACATCCGAAGTACTTCCCAACCACCTACAAACACATCCGAACACCATCGGATGACATCCGAAGTACTTCCCAACCACCTACAAACACATCCGAGCACCATCGGATGACCTTCGGAGTGCTTCCCAACCACCTACAAACACATCCGAGCACCATCGGATGACTTCCGAAGTACTTCCCAACCACCTACAAACACATCCGAGCACCATCGGATGACTTCCGAAGTACTTCCCAACCACCTACAAACACATCCGAACACCATCGGATGACATCTGAAGTACTTCCCAACCACCTACAAACACATCCGAGCACCATCGCATGACATCCGAAGTGCTTCCCAACCACCTACAAACACATCCGAGCACCATCGGATGACTTCCGAAGTACTTCCCAACCACCTACAAACACATCCGAACACCATCAGATGACCTTCGGAGTGCTTCCCAACCACGTACAAACACATCCTAGCATCATCGGATGACTTCCGAAGTACTTCCCAACCACCTACAAACACATCCGAGCATCATCGGATGACATCCGAAGTACTTCCCAACCACCTACAAACACATCCGAGCACCATCGGATGACTTCCGAAGTACTTCCCAACCACCTACAAACACATCCGAGCATCATCGGATGACATCCGAAGTACTTCCAAACCACCTACAAACACATCCGAGCACCATCGCATGACATTCGAAGTGCTTCCCAACCACCTACAAACACATCCGAGCACCATCGAATGACTTCCGAAGTACTTCCCAACCACCTACAAACACATCCGAGCACCATCGGATGACTTCCGAAGTACTTCCCAACCACCTACAAACACATCCGAGCACCATCGGATGACATCCGAAGTACTTCCCAACCACCTACAAACACATCCGAGCACCATCGGATGACATCCGAAGTACTTCCCAACCACCTACAAACACATCCGAGCACCATCGGATGACTTCCGAAGTACTTCCCAACCACCTAAATACACATCCGAGCACCATCGGATGACATCCGAAGTACTTCCAAACCACCTACAAACACATCCGAGCACCATCGCATGACATCCGAAGTGCTTCCCAACCACCTACAAACACATCCGAGCACCATCGGATGACATCTGAAGTACTTCCCAACCACCTACAAACACATCCGAGCACCATCGGATGACATCCGAAGTACTTCCCAACCACCTACAAACACATCCGAGCATCATCAGATGACATCCGAAGTACTTCCCAACCACCTACAAACACATCCGAACACCATCGGATGACATCCGAAGTACTTCCCAACCACCTACAAACACATCCGAGCACCATCGGATGACCTTCGGAGTGCTTCCCAACCACCTACAAACACATCCTAGCACCATCGGATGACTTCCGAAGTACTTCCCAACCACCTACAAACACATCCGAGCACCATCGGATGACTTCCGAAGTACTTCCCAACCACCTACAAACACATCCGAGCACCATCGGATGACCTTCGGAGTGCTTCCCAACCACCTACAAACACATCCTAGCACCATCGGATGACTTCCGAAGTACTTCCCAACCACCTACAAACACATCCGAGCACCATCGGATGAATTCCGAAGTACTTCCCAACCACCTACAAACACATCCGAACACCATCGGATGACATCTGAAGTACTTCCCAACCACCTACAAACACATCCGAGCACCATCGGATGACCTTCGGAGTGCTTCCAAACCACCTACAAACACATCCTAGCACCATCGGATGACTTCCGAAGTACTTCCCAACCACCTACAAACACATCCGAGCATCATCAGATGACATCCGAAGTACTTCCCAACCACCTACAAACACATCCGAACACCATCGGATGACATCCGAAGTACTTCCCAACCACCTACAAACACATCCGAGCACCATCGGATGACCTTCGGAGTGCTTCCCAACCACCTACAAACACATCCTAGCACCATCGGATGACATCCGAAGTACTTCCCAACCACCTACAAACACATCCGAGCACCATCGGTTGACATCCGAAGTACTTCCCAACCACTTGCAAACACATCCGAGCACCATCGCATGACATCCGAAGTGCTTCCCAACCACCTACAAACACATCCGAGCACCATCGGATGACTTCCGAAGTACTTCCCAACCACCTACAAACACATCCGAGCACCATCGGATGACATCCGAAGTACTTCCCAACCACCTACAAATACATCCGAGCACCATCTGATGACTTCCGAAGTACTTCCCAACCACCTACAAACACATCCGAGCACCATCGGATGACATCCGAAGTACTTCCCAACCACCTACAAACACATCCGAGCACCATCGGATGACATCCGAAGTGCTTCCCAACCACCTACAAACACATCCGAGCACCATCGGATGACATCTGAAGTACTTCCCAACCACCTACAAACACATCCGAGCACCATCAGATGACCTTCGGAGTGCTTCCCAACCACCTACAAGCACATCCGAGCACCATCGGATGACTTCCGAAGTACTTCCCAACCACCTACAAACACATCCGAGCATCGTCGGAAGACATCCGAAGTACTTCCCAACCACCTACAAACACATCCGAGCACCATCGGATGACTTCCGAAGTACTTCCCAACCACCTACAAACACATCCGAGCACCATCGGTTGACATCCGAAGTACTTCCAAACCACCTACAAACACATCCGAGCACCATCGCATGACATCCGAAGTGCTTCCCAACCACCTACAAACACATCCGAGCACCATCGGATGACTTCCGAAGTACTTCCCAACCACCTACAAACACATCCGAGCACCATCGGATGACATCCGAAGTACTTCCCAACCACCTACAAACACATCCGAGCACCATCGGATGACTTCCGAAGTACTTCCCAACCACCTACAAACACATCCGAGCAACATCGGATGACATCCGAAGTACTTCCAAACCACCTACAAACACATCCGAGCACCATCGGATGACTTCCGAAGTACTTCCCAACCACCTACAAACACATCCGAGCACCATCGGTTGACATCCGAAGTACTTCCAAACCACCTACAAACACATCCGAGCACCATCGCATGACATCCGAAGTGCTTCCCAACCACCTACAAAAACATCCGAGCACCATCGGATGACTTCCGAAGTACTTCCCAACCACCTACAAACACATCCGAGCACCATCGGATGACATCCGAAGTACTTCCCAACCACCTACAAACACATCCGAGCACCATCGGATGACTTCCGAAGTACTTCCCAACCACCTACAAACACATCCGAGCACCATCGGATGACATCCGAAGTACTTCCAAACCACCTACAAACACATCCGAGCACCATCGCATGACATCCGAAGTGCTTCCCAACCACCTACAAAAACATCCGAGCACCATCGGATGACTTCCGAAGTACTTCCCAACCACCTACAAACACATCCGAGCACCATCGGTTGACATCCGAAGTACTTCCAAACCACCTACAAACACATCCGAGCACCATCGCATGACATCCGAAGTGCTTCCCAACCACCTACAAACACATCCGAGCACCATCGGATGACTTCCGAAGTACTTCCCAACCACCTACAAACACATCCGAGCACCATCGGATGACATCCGAAGTACTTCCCAACCACCTACAAACACATCCGAGCACCATCGGATGACTTCCGAAGTACTTCCCAACCACCTACAAACACATCCGAGCACCATCGGATGACATCCGAAGTACTTCCAAACCACCTACAAACACATCCGAGCACCATCGCATGACATCCGAAGTGCTTCCCAACCACCTACAAACACATCCGAGCACCATCGGATGACATCCGAAGTACTTCCCAACCACCTACAAACACATCCGAGCACCATCAGATGACCTTCGGAGTGCTTCCCAACCACCTACAAGCACATCCGAGCACCATCGGATGACTTCCGAAGTACTTCCCAACCACCTACAAACACATCCGAGCATCGTCGGAAGACATCCGAAGTACTTCCCAACCACCTACAAACACATCCGAGCACCATCGGATGACTTCCGAAGTACTTCCCAACCACCTACAAACACATCCGAGCACCATCGGTTGACATCCGAAGTACTTCCAAACCACCTACAAACACATCCGAGCACCATCGCATGACATCCGAAGTGCTTCCCAACCACCTACAAACACATCCGAGCACCATCGGATGACTTCCGAAGTACTTCCCAACCACCTACAAACACATCCGAGCACCATCGGATGACATCCGAAGTACTTCCCAACCACCTACAAACACATCCGAGCACCATCGGATGACTTCCGAAGTACTTCCCAACCACCTACAAACACATCCGAGCACCATCGGATGACATCCGAAGTACTTCCAAACCACCTACAAACACATCCGAGCACCATCGGATGACTTCCGAAGTACTTCCCAACCACCTACAAACACATCCGAGCACCATCGGTTGACATCCGAAGTACTTCCAAACCACCTACAAACACATCCGAGCACCATCGCATGACATCCGAAGTGCTTCCCAACCACCTACAAAAACATCCGAGCACCATCGGATGACATCTGAAGTACTTCCCAACCACCTACAAACACATCCGAGCACCATCAGATGACCTTCGGAGTGCTTCCCAACCACCTACAAGCACATCCGAGCACCATCGGATGACTTCCGAAGTACTTCCCAACCACCTACAAACACATCCGAGCATCGTCGGATGACATCCGAAGTACTTCCCAACCACCTACAAACACATCCGAGCACCATCGGATGACTTCCGAAGTACTTCCCAACCACCTACAAACACATCCGAGCACCATCGGATGACATCCGAAGTACTTCCAAACCACCTACAAACACATCCGAGCACCATCGGATGACTTCCGAAGTACTTCCCAACCACCTACAAACACATCCGAGCACCATCGGATGACATCCGAAGTACTTCCAAACCACCTACAAACACATCCGAGCACCATCGCATGACATCCGAAGTGCTTCCCAACCACCTACAAACACATCCGAGCACCATCGGATGACATCTGAAGTACTTCCCAACCACCTACAAACACATCCGAGCACCATCAGATGACCTTCGGAGTGCTTCCCAACCACCTACAAGCACATCCGAGCACCATCGGATGACTTCCGAAGTACTTCCCAACCACCTACAAACACATCCGAGCATCGTCGGAAGACATCCGAAGTACTTCCCAACCACCTACAAACACATCCGAGCACCATCGGATGACTTCCGAAGTACTTCCCAACCACCTACAAACACATCCGAGCACCATCGGTTGACATCCGAAGTACTTCCAAACCACCTACAAACACATCCGAGCACCATCGCATGACATCCGAAGTGCTTCCCAACCACCTACAAACACATCCGAGCACCATCGGATGACTTCCGAAGTACTTCCCAACCACCTACAAACACATCCGAGCACCATCGGATGACATCCGAAGTACTTCCCAACCACCTACAAACACATCCGAGCACCATCGGATGACTTCCGAAGTACTTCCCAACCACCTACAAACACATCCGAGCACCATCGGATGACATCCGAAGTACTTCCAAACCACCTACAAACACATCCGAGCACCATCGGATGACTTCCGAAGTACTTCCCAACCACCTACAAACACATCCGAGCACCATCGGTTGACATCCGAAGTACTTCCAAACCACCTACAAACACATCCGAGCACCATCGCATGACATCCGAAGTGCTTCCCAACCACCTACAAAAACATCCGAGCACCATCGGATGACTTCCGAAGTACTTCCCAACCACCTACAAACACATCCGAGCACCATCGGATGACATCCGAAGTACTTCCCAACCACCTACAAACACATCCGAGCACCATCGGATGACTTCCGAAGTACTTCCCAACCACCTACAAACACATCCGAGCACCATCGGTTGACATCCGAAGTACTTCCAAACCACCTACAAACACATCCGAGCACCATCGCATGACATCCGAAGTGCTTCCCAACCACCTACAAAAACATCCGAGCACCATCGGATGACTTCCGAAGTACTTCCCAACCACCTACAAACACATCCGAGCACCATCGGTTGACATCCGAAGTACTTCCAAACCACCTACAAACACATCCGAGCACCATCGCATGACATCCGAAGTGCTTCCCAACCACCTACAAACACATCCGAGCACCATCGGATGACTTCCGAAGTACTTCCCAACCACCTACAAACACATCCGAGCACCATCGGATGACATCCGAAGTACTTCCCAACCACCTACAAACACATCCGAGCACCATCGGATGACTTCCGAAGTACTTCCCAACCACCTACAAACACATCCGAGCACCATCGGATGACATCCGAAGTACTTCCAAACCACCTACAAACACATCCGAGCACCATCGCATGACATCCGAAGTGCTTCCCAACCACCTACAAACACATCCGAGCACCATCGGATGACATCTGAAGTACTTCCCAACCACCTACAAACACATCCGAGCACCATCAGATGACCTTCGGAGTGCTTCCCAACCACCTACAAGCACATCCGAGCACCATCGGATGACTTCCGAAGTACTTCCCAACCACCTACAAACACATCCGAGCATCGTCGGAAGACATCCGAAGTACTTCCCAACCACCTACAAACACATCCGAGCACCATCGGATGACTTCCGAAGTACTTCCCAACCACCTACAAACACATCCGAGCACCATCGGTTGACATCCGAAGTACTTCCAAACCACCTACAAACACATCCGAGCACCATCGCATGACATCCGAAGTGCTTCCCAACCACCTACAAACACATCCGAGCACCATCGGATGACTTCCGAAGTACTTCCCAACCACCTACAAACACATCCGAGCACCATCGGATGACATCCGAAGTACTTCCCAACCACCTACAAACACATCCGAGCACCATCGGATGACTTCCGAAGTACTTCCCAACCACCTACAAACACATCCGAGCACCATCGGATGACATCCGAAGTACTTCCAAACCACCTACAAACACATCCGAGCACCATCGGATGACTTCCGAAGTACTTCCCAACCACCTACAAACACATCCGAGCACCATCGGTTGACATCCGAAGTACTTCCAAACCACCTACAAACACATCCGAGCACCATCGCATGACATCCGAAGTGCTTCCCAACCACCTACAAAAACATCCGAGCACCATCGGATGACTTCCGAAGTACTTCCCAACCACCTACAAACACATCCGAGCACCATCGGATGACATCCGAAGTACTTCCCAACCACCTACAAACACATCCGAGCACCATCGGATGACTTCCGAAGTACTTCCCAACCACCTACAAACACATCCGAGCACCATCGGATGACATCCGAAGTACTTCCAAACCACCTACAAACACATCCGAGCACCATCGGATGACTTCCGAAGTACTTCCCAACCACCTACAAACACATCCGAGCACCATCGGATGACATCCGAAGTGCTTCCCAACCACCTACAAACACATCCGAGCACCATCGGATGACATCCGAAGTACTTCCCAACCACCTATAAACACATCCGAGCACCATCGCATGACATCCGAAGTGCTTCCCAACCACCTACAAACACATCCGAGCACCATCGGATGACTTCCGAAGTACTTCCCAACCACCTACAAACACATCCGAGCACCATCGGATGACATCCGAAGTACTTCCCAACCACCTACAAACACATCCGAGCACCATCGGATGACTTCCGAAGTACTTCCCAACCACCTACAAACACATCCGAGCATCGTCGGATGACATCCGAAGTACTTCCCAACCACCTACAAACACATCCGAGCACCATCGGATGACTTCCGAAGTACTTCCCAACCACCTACAAACACATCCGAGCACCATCGGTTGACATCCGAAGTACTTCCCAACCACCTACAAACACATCCGAGCACCATCGGATGACATCCGAAGTACTTCCCAACCACCTACAAACACATCCGAGCACCATCGGATGACTTCCGAAGTACTTCCCAACCACCTACAAACACATCCGAGCATCGTCGGATGACATCCGAAGTACTTCCCAACCACCTACAAACACATCCGAGCACCATCGGATGACTTCCGAAGTACTTCCCAACCACCTACAAACACATCCGAGCACCATCGGTTGACATCCGAAGTACTTCCAAACCACCTACAAACACATCCGAGCACCATCGGATGACTTCCGAAGTACTTCCCAACCACCTACAAACACATCCGAGCACCATCGGATGACATCCGAAGTGCTTCCCAACCACCTACAAACACATCCGAGCACCATCGGATGACATCCGAAGTACTTCCCAACCACCTATAAACACATCCGAGCACCATCGCATGACATCCGAAGTGCTTCCCAACCACCTACAAACACATCCGAGCACCATCGGATGACTTCCGAAGTACTTCCCAACCACCTACAAACACATCCGAGCACCATCGGATGACATCCGAAGTACTTCCCAACCACCTACAAACACATCCGAGCACCATCGGATGACTTCCGAAGTACTTCCCAACCACCTACAAACACATCCGAGCATCGTCGGATGACATCCGAAGTACTTCCCAACCACCTACAAACACATCCGAGCACCATCGGATGACATCCGAAGTACTTCCAAACCACCTACAAACACATCCGAGCACCATCGGATGACTTCCGAAGTACTTCCCAACCACCTACAAACACATCCGAGCACCATCGGTTGACATCCGAAGTACTTCCAAACCACCTACAAACACATCCGAGCACCATCGCATGACATCCGAAGTGCTTCCCAACCACCTACAAAAACATCCGAGCACCATCGGATGACTTCCGAAGTACTTCCCAACCACCTACAAACACATCCGAGCACCATCGGATGACATCCGAAGTACTTCCCAACCACCTACAAACACATCCGAGCACCATCGCATGACATCCGAAGTGCTTCCCAACCACCTACAAACACATCCGAGCACCATCGGATGACATCCGAAGTACTTCCCAACCACCTACAAACACATCCGAGCACCATCGGATGACTTCCGAAGTACTTCCCAACCACCTACAAACACATCCGAGCACCATCGGTTGACATCCGAAGTACTTCCAAACCACCTACAAACACATCCGGGCACCATCGCATGACATCCGAAGTGCTTCCCAACCACCACAAACACATCCGAGCACCATCGGATGACATCCGAAGTGCTTCCCAACCACCTACAAACACATCCGAGCACCATCGGATGACTTCCGAAGTACTTCCCAACCACCTACAAACACATCCGAGCACCATCGGTTGACATCCGAAGTACTTCCAAACCACCTACAAACACATCCGAGCACCATCGCATGACATCCGAAGTGCTTCCCAACCACCTACAAACACATCCGAGCACCATCGGATGACATCCGAAGTGCTTCCCAACCACCTACAAACACATCCGAGCACCATCGGATGACATCCGAAGTACTTCCCAACCACCTACAAACACATCCGAGCACCATCGCATGACATCCGAAGTGCTTCCCAACCACCTACAAACACATCCGAGCACCATCGGATGACTTCCGAAGTACTTCCCAACCACCTACAAACACATCCGAGCACCATCGGATGACATCCGAAGTACTTCCCAACCACCTACAAACACATCCGAGCACCATCGGATGACTTCCGAAGTACTTCCCAACCACCTACAAACACATCCGAGCATCGTCGGATGACATCCGAAGTACTTCCCAACCACCTACAAACACATCCGAGCACCATCGGATGACTTCCGAAGTACTTCCCAACCACCTACAAACACATCCGAGCACCATCGGTTGACATCCGAAGTACTTCCAAACCACCTACAAACACATCCGAGCACCATCGCATGACATCCGAAGTGCTTCCCAACCACCTACAAACACATCCGAGCACCATCGGATGACTTCCGAAGTACTTCCCAACCACCTACAAACACATCCGAGCACCATCGGATGACATCCGAAGTACTTCCCAACCACCTACAAACACATCCGAGCACCATCGGATGACTTCCGAAGTACTTCCCAACCACCTAAATACACATCCGAGAACCATCGGATGACATCCGAAGTACTTCCCAACCACCTACAAACACATCCGAGCACCATCGGATGACATCCGAAGTACTTCCAAACCACCTACAAACACATCCGAGCACCATCGGATGACATCCGAAGTGCTTCCCAACCACCTACAAACACATCCGAGCACCATCGGATGACTTCCGAAGTACTTCCCAACCACCTACAAACACATCCGAGCACCATCGGATGACATCCGAAGTACTTCCCAACCACCTACAAACACATCCGAGCACCATCGGATGACATCCGAAGTGCTTCCCAACCACCTACAAACACATCCGAGCACCATCGGATGACTTCCGAAGTACTTCCCAACCACCTACAAACACATCCGAGCACCATCGGATGACATCCGAAGTACTTCCCAACCACCTACAAACACATCCGAGCACCATCGGATGACTTCCGAAGTACTTCCCAACCACCTACAAACACATCCGAGCATCGTCGGATGACATCCGAAGTACTTCCCAACCACCTACAAACACATCCGAGCACCATCGGATGACCTTCGGAGTGCTTCCCAACCACCTACAAACACATCCGAGCACCATCGGTTGACATCCGAAGTACTTCCAAACCACCTACAAACACATCCGAGCACCATCGCATGACATCCGAAGTGCTTCCCAACCACCTACAAACACATCCGAGCACCATCGGATGACTTCCGAAGTACTTCCCAACCACCTACAAACACATCCGAGCACCATCGGATGACATCCGAAGTACTTCCCAACCACCTACAAACACATCCGAGCACCATCGGATGACATCCGAAGTACTTCCAAACCACCTACAAACACATCCGAGCACCATCGCATGACATCCGAAGTGCTTCGCAACCACCTACAAACACATCCGAGCACCATCGGATGACATCTGAAGTACTTCCCAACCACCTACAAACACATCCGAGCACCATCAGATGACCTTCGGAGTGCTTCCCAACCACCTACAAGCACATCCGAGCATCATCGGATGACATCCGAAGTACTTCCCAACCACCTACAAACACATCCGAGCATCGTCAGATGACATCCGAAGTACTTCCCAACCACCTACAAACACATCCGAACACCATCGGATGACATCCGAAGTACTTCCCAACCACCTACAAACACATCCGAGCACCATCGGATGACCTTCGGAGTGCTTCCCAACCACCTACAAACACATCCTAGCACCATCGGATGACTTCCGAAGTACTTCCCAACCACCTACAAACACATCCGAGCACCATCGGATGACCTTCGGAGTGCTTCCCAACCACCTACAAACACATCCGAGCACCATCGGATGACATCCGAAGTACTTCCAAACCACCTACAAACACATCCGAGCACCATCGGATGACATCCGAAGTACTTCCCAACCACCTACAAACACATCCGAGCACCATCGGATGACTTCCGAAGTACTTCCCAACCACCTAAATACACATCCGAGAACCATCGGATGACATCCGAAGTACTTCCCAACCACCTACAAACACATCCGAGCACCATCGCATGACATCCGAAGTGCTTCCCAACCACCTACAAACACATCCGAGCACCATCGGATGACATCTGAAGTACTTCCCAACCACCTACAAACACATCCGAGCATCATCGGATGACCTTCGTAGTGCTTCCCAACCACCTACAAACACATCCGAGCATCATCAGATGACATCCGAAGTACTTCCTAACCACCTACAAACACAACCGAGCATCATCGGATGACATCCGAAGTACTTCCCAACCACTTGCAAACACATCCGAGTACCATCGGATGACATCCGAAGTACTTCCCAACCACCTACAAACACATCCGAGCATCGTCGGATGACATCCGAAGTACTTCCCAACCACCTACAAACACATCCGAGCACCATCGGATGACTTCCGAAGTACTTCCCAACCACCTACAAACACATCCGAGCACCATCGGATGACTTCCGAAGTACTTCCCAACCACCTACAAACACATCCGAGCACCATCGGATGACATCCGAAGTACTTCCAAACCACCTACAAACACATCCGAGCACCATCAGATGACCTTCGGAGTGCTTCCCAACCACCTACAAACACATCCGAGCATCATCGGATGACATCCGAAGTACTTCCCAACCACCTACAAACACATCCGAGCATCATCGGATGACATCCGAAGTACTTCCCAACCACCTACAAACACATCCGAGCACCATCGGATGACATCCGAAGTACTTCGCAACCACCTACAAACACATCCGAGCACCATCGGATGACATCCGAAGTACTTCCCAACCACCTACAAACACATCCGAGCATCATCGGATGACATCCGAAGTACTTCCCAACCACCTACAAACACATCCGAGCACCATCGGATGACATCCGAAGTACTTCCCAACCACCTACAAACACATCCGAGCACCATCGGATGACATCCGAAGTACTTCCCAACCACCTACAAACACATCCGAGCATCATCGGATGACATCCGAAGTACTTCCCAACCACCTACAAACACATTTGAGCACCATAGGATGACATCCGAAGTACTTCCCAACCACCTACAAACACATCCGAGCACCATAGGATGACATCCGAAGTACTTCCCAACCACCTACAAACACATCCGAGCATCATCAGATGACATCCGAAGTACTTCCTAACCACCTACAAACACATCCGAGCATCATCGGATGACATCCGAAGTACTTCCAAACCACTTGCAAACACATCCGAGTACCATCGGATGACATCCGAAGTACTTCCCAACCACCTACAAACACATCCGAGCATTATCGGATGACATCCGAAGTACTTCCCAACCACCTACAAACACATCCGAGCACCATCGGATGACTTCCGAAGTACTTCCCAACCACCTACAAACACATCCGAGCACCATCGGATGACATCCGAAGTACTTCCAAACCACCTACAAACACATCCGAGCACCATCGCATGACATCCGAAGTGCTTTCCAACCACCTACAAACACATCCGAGCACCATCGGATGACTTCCGAAGTACTTCCCAACCACCTACAAACACATCCGAGCACCATCGGATGACATCCGAAGTACTTCCCAACCACCTACAAACACATCCGAGCACCATCGGATCACTTCCGAAGTACTTCCCAACCACCTACAAACACATCCGAGCACCATCGGATGACATCCGAAGTACTTCCAAACCACCTACAAACACATCCGAGCACCATCAGATGACCTTCGGAGTGCTGCCCAACCACCTACAAACACATCCGAGCATCATCGGATGACATCCGAAGTGCTTCCCAACCACCTACAAACACATCCGAGCACCATCGGATGACATCTGAAGTACTTCCCCACCACCTACAAACACATTCGAGCACCATCGGATGACATCCGAAGTACTTCGCAACCACCTACAAACACATCCGAGCACCATCGGATGACATCCGAAGTACTTCCCACCCACCTACAAACACATCCGAGCACCATCGGATGACATCCGAAGTACTTCCCAACCACCTACAAACACATCCGAGCACCATCGGATGACATCCGAAGTACTTCCCAACCACCTACAAACACATCCGAGCACCATCGGATGACTTCCGAAGTACTTCCCAACCACCTACAAACACATCCGAGCACCGTCGGATGACATCCGAAGTACTTCCCAACCACCTACAAACACATCCGAGCATCATCGGATGACATCCGAAGTACTTCCCAACCACCTACAAACACATCCGAGCACCATCGGATGACCTTCGGAGTGCTTCCCAACCACCTACAAACACATCCGAGCATCATCGGATGACATCCGAAGTACTTCCCAACCACCTACAAACACATCCGAGCACCATCGGATGACATCCGAAGTACTTCGCAACCACCTACAAACACATCCGAGCACCATCGGATGACATCCGAAGTACTTCCCAACCACCTACAAACACATCCGAGCACCATCGGATGACATCCGAAGTAGTTCCCAACCACCTACAAACACATCCGAGCATCATCGGATGACATCCGAAGTACTTCCCAACCACCTACAAACACATCCGAGCACCATCGGATGACATCCGAAGTACTTCCCAACCACCTACAAACACATCCGAGCACCATCGGATGACATCCGAAGTACTTCCCAACCACCTACAAACACATCCGAGCACCATCGGATGACATCCGAAGTACTTCCCAACCACCTACAAACACATCCGAGCACCATAGGATGACACCCGAAGTACTTCCCAACCACCTACAAACACATCCGAGCACCATAGGATGACATCCGAAGTACTTCCCAACCACCTACAAACACATCCGAGCATCATCGGATGACATCCGAAGTACTTCCCAACCACCTACAAACACATCCGAGCATCATCGGATGACATTCGAAGTACTTCCCAACTACCTACAAACACATCCGAGCACCATCGGATGACATCCGAAGTACTTCCCAACCACCTACAAACACATCCGAGCATTATCGGATGACATCCGAAGTACTTCCCAACCACCTACAAACACATCCGAGCACCATCGGATGACTTCCGAAGTACTTCCCAACCACCTACAAACACATCCGAGCACCATCGGATGACATCCGAAGTACTTCCAAACCACCTAGAAACACATCCGAGCACCATCGCATGACATCCGAAGTGCTTCCCAACCACCTACAAACACATCCGAGCACCATCAGATGACCTTCGGAGTACTTCCCAACCACCTACAAACACATCCGAGCATCATCGGATGACATCCGAAGTACTTCCCAACCACCTACAAACACATCCGAGCATCATCGGATGACATCCGAAGTACTTCCCAACCACCTACAAACACATCCGAGCACCATCAGATGACCTTCGGAGTGCTTCCCAACCACCTACAAACACATCCGAGCATTATCGGATGACATCCGAAGTACTTCCCAACCACCTACAAACACATCCGAGAATCATCGGAAGACATCCGAAGTACTTCCCAACCACCTACAACCACATCCGAGCATCATCGGATGACATCCGAAGTACTTCCCAACCACCTTCAAACACATCCGATCACCATCGGATGACATCCGAAGTACTTCCCAACCACCTACAAACACATCCGAGCACCATCGGAAGACATCCGAAGTACTTCCCAACCACCTACAAACACATCCGAGCACCATCGGATGACCATCGGAGCACTCCGCAACCACCTACAAACACATCCGAGCACCATCGCACGACATCCGAAGTACTTCCCAACCTCCTACAAACACATCCGAGCACCATCGGATGACATCCGAAGTACTTTCCAACCACTTACAAACACATCCGAGCATCATCGGATGACATCCGAAGTACTTCCCAACCACCTACAAACACATCCGAGCTGCATCGGATGACATCCGAAGTACTTCCCAACCACCTACAAACACATCCGAGCACCATCGGATGACATCCGAAGTACTTCCCAACCACCTACAAACACATCCGAGCACCATCGGATGACCTTCGGAGCACTTCCCAACCACCTACAAACACATCCGAGCACCATCGCACGACATCCGAAGTACTTCCCAACCTCCTACAAACACATCCGAGCACCATCGGATGACATCCGAAGTACTTTCCAACCACCTACAAACACATCCGAGCATCATCGGATGACATCCGAAGTACTTCCCAACCACCTACAAACACATCCGAGCATCATCGGATGACATCCGAAGTACTTTCCAACCACCTACAAACACATCCGAGCAGCATCGGATGACATCCGAAGTACTTCCCAACCACCTACAAACACATCCGAGCACCATCGGATGACCTTCGGAGCACTTCCCAACCACCTACAAACACATCCGAGCACCATCGCACGACATCTGAAGTACTTCCCAACCACCTACAAACACATCCGAGCATCATCGGATGACATCCGAAGTACTTCCCAACCACCTACAAACACATCCGAGCACCATCGGATGACCTTCGGAGCACTTCCCAACCACCCACAAACACATCCGAGCACCTTCGGATGACCTTCGGAGCACTTCCCAACCACCTACAAACACATCCGAGCACCATCGCACGACATCCGAAGTACTTCCCAACCTCCTACAAACACATCCGAGCACCATCGGATGACATCCGAAGTACTTCCCAACCACTTACAAACACATCCGAGCATCATCGGATGACATCCGAAGTACTTCCCAACCACCTACAAACACATCCGAGCACCATCGGATGACCTTCGGAGTACTTCCCAACCACCTACAAACACATCCGAGCATCATCGGATGACATCCGAAGTACTTCCCAACCTCCTACAAACACATCCGAGCATCATCGGATGACATCCGAAGTACTTCCCAACCACCTACAAACACATCCGAGCATCATCGGGTGACATCCGAAGTACTTCCCAACCACCTACAAACACATCCGAGCATCATCGGATGACCTTCGGAGCACTTCCCAACCACCTACAAACACATCCGAGCACCATCGGATGACCTTCGGAGCACTTCGCAACCACCTACAAACACATCCGAGCACCATCGCACGACATCCGAAGTACTTCCCAACCTCCTACAAACACATCCGAGCACCATCGGATGACATCCGAAGTACTTCCCAATCACTTACAAACACATCCGAGCATCATCGGATGACATCCGAAGTACTTCCCAACCACCTACAAACACATCCGAGCACCATCGGATGACCTTCGGAGTACTTCCCAACCACCTACAAACACATCCGAGCATCATCGGATGACATCCGAAGTACTTCCCAACCACCTACAAACACATCCGAGCATCATCGGATGACATCCGAAGTACTTCCCAACCACCTACAAACACATCCGAGCATCATCGGATGACATCCGAAGTACTTCCCAACCACCTACAAACACATCCGAGCATCATCGGGTGACATCCGAAGTACTTCCCAACCACCTACAAACACATCCGAGCACCATCGGAAGACATCCGAAGTACTTCCCAACCACCTACAAACACATCCGAGCACCATCGGATGACATCCGAAGTACTTCCCAACCACCTACAAACACATCCGAGAATCATCGGAAGACATCCGAAGTACTTCCCAACCACCTACAACCACATCCGAGCATCATCGGATGACATCCGAAGTACTTCCCAACCACCTTCAAACACATCCGAACACCATCGGATGACATCCGAAGTACTTCCCAACCACCTACAAACACATCCGAGCACCATCGGAAGACATCCGAAGTACTTCCCAACCACCTACAAACACATCCGAGCACCATCGGATGACCTTCGGAGCACTTCGCAACCACCTACAAACACATCCGAGCACCATCGCACGACATCCGAAGTACTTCCCAACCTCCTACAAACACATCCGAGCACCATCGGATGACATCCGAAGTACTTTCCAACCACTTACAAACACATCCGAGCATCATCGGATGACATCCGAAGTACTTCCCAACCACCTACAAACACATCCGAGCACCATCGGATGACCCTCGGAGCACTTCCCAACCACCTACAAACACATCCGAGCACCATCGGATGACCTTCGGAGTACTTCCCAACCACCTACAAACACATCCGAGCATCATCGGATGACATCCGAGGTACTTCCCAACCACCTACAAACACATCCGAGCATCATCGGATGACATCCGAAGCACTTCTCAAACACCTACAAACACATCCGAGCATCATCGGATGACCTTCGGAGCACTTCCCAACCACCTACAAACACATCCGAGCACCATCGGATGACCTTCAAAGTACTTCCCAACCACCTACAAACACATTCGAGCATCATCGGATGACATCCGAAGTACTTCCCAACCACCTACAAACACATCCGAGCATCATCGGATGACATCCGAAGTACTTCCCAACCACCTACAAACACATCCGAGCATCATCGGATGACATCCGAAGTACTTCCCAACCACCTACAAACACATCCGAGCATCATCGGATGACATCCGAAGTACTTCCCAAACACCTACAAACACATCCGAGCACCATCGGATGACCTTCGGAGCACTTCCCAACCACCTACAAACACATCCGAGCACCATCGGATGACCTTCAAAGTACTTCCCAACCACCTACAAACACATCCGAGCATCATCGGATGACATCCGAAGTACTTCCCAACCACCTACAAACACATCCGAGCATCATCGGATGACATCCGAAGTACTTCCCAACCACCTACAAACACATCCGAGCATCATCGGATGACATCCGAAGTACTTCCCAACCACCTACAAACACATCCGAGCATCATCGGATGACATCCGAAGTACTTCCCAACCACCTACAAACACATCCGAGCATCATCGGATGACATTCGAAGTACTTCCCAACCACCTACAAACACATCCGAGCATCATCGGATGACATCCGAAGTACTTCCCAACCACCTACAAACACATCCGAGCACCATCGGATGACCTTCGGAGCACTTCCCAACCACCTACAAACACATCCGAGCACCATCGCACGACATCCGAAGTACTTCCCAACCTCCTACAAACACATCCGAGCATCATCGGATGACATCCGAAGTACTTCCCAACCACCTACAAACACATCCGAGCATCATCGGATGACCTTCGGAGTACTTCCCAACCACCTACAAATACATCCGAGCACCATCGGATGACCTTCGGAGTGCTTCCCAACCACCTACAAACACATCCGAGCACCTTCGGATGACATCCGAAGTACTTCCCAACCACCTACAAACACACCCGAGCACCATCGGATGACCGTCGGAGCACTTCCCAACCACCTACAAACACATCCGAGCATCATCGGATGACATCCGAAGCACTTCTCAAACACCTACAAACACATCCGAGCACCATCGGATGACCTTCGGAGCACTTCCCAACCACCTACAAACACATCCGAGCACCATCGGATGACATCCGAAGTACTTCCCAACCTCCTACAAACACATCCGAGCACCTTCGGATGACATCCGAAGTACTTCCCAACCACCTACAAACACATCCGAGCACCATCGGAAGACCTTCGGAGCACTTCCCAACCACCTACAAACACATCTGAGCACCATCGGATGACCTTCGGAGTACTTCCCAACCACCTACAAACACATCCGAGCATCATCGGATGACATCCGAAGTACTTCCCAACCACCTACAAACACATCCGAGCATCATCGGATGACATCCGAAGCACTTCCCAACCACCTACAAACACATCCGAGCATCATCGGATGACATCCGAAGCACTTCTCAAACACCTACAAACACATCCGAGCATCATCGGATGACCTTCGGAGCACTTCCCAACCACCTACAAACACATCCGAGCACCATCGGATGACCTTCAAAGTACTTCCCAACCACCTACAAACACATCCGAGCATCATCGGATGACATCCGAAGTACTTCCCAACCACCTACAAACATATCCGAGCATCATCGTATGACATCCGAAGTACTTCCCAACCACCTACAAACACATCCGAGCATCATCGGATGACATCCGAAGTACTTCCCAACCACCTACAAACACATCCGAGCATCATCGGATGACATCCGAAGTACTTCCCAACCACCTACAAACACATCCGAGCATCATCGGATGACATCCGAAGTACTTCCCAAACACCTACAAACACATCCGAGCACCATCGGATGACCTTCGGAGCACTTCCAAACCACCTACAAACACATCCGAGCACCATCGGATGACCTTCGGAGCACTTCCCAACCACCTACAAACACATCCGAGCATCATCGGATGACATCCGAAGTACTTCCCAACCACCTACAAACACATCCGAGCATCATCGGATGACATCCGAAGCACTTCCCAAACACCTACAAACACATCCGAGCACCATCGAATGACCTTCGGAGCACTTCCCAACCACCTACAAACACATCCGAGCACCATCGGATGACCTTCGGAGTACTTCCCAACCACCTACAAACACATTCGAGCATCATCGGATGACATCCGAAGTACTTCCCAACCACCTACAAACACATCCGAGCACCATCGGATGACATCCGAAGTACTTCCCAACCACCTACAAACACATCCGAGCATCATCGGATGACATCCGAAGTACTTCCCAACCACATACAAACACATCCGAGCATCATCGGATGACATCCGAAGTACTTCCCAACCACCTACAAACACATCCGAGCATCATCGGATGACATCCGAAGTACTTCCCAAACACCTACAAACACATCCGAGCACCATCGGATGACCTTCGGAGCACTTCCCAACCACCTACAAACACATCCGAGCACCATCGGATGACCTTCGGAGTACTTCCCAACCACCTACAAACACATCCGAGCATCATCGGATGACATCCGAAGTACTTTCCAACCACCTACAAACACATCCGAGCATCATCGGATGACATCCGAAGTACTTCCCAACCACCTACAAACACATCCGAGCATCATCGGATGACATCCGAAGTACTTCCCAACCACCTACAAACACATCCGAGCATCATCGGATGACATCCGAAGTACTTCCGAACCACCTACAAACACATCCGAGCATCATCGGATGACATCCGAAGTACTTCCCAACCACCTACAAACACATCCGAGCATCATCGGATGACATCCGAAGTACTTCCCAAACACCTACAAACACATCCGAGCACCATCGGATGACCTTCGGAGCACTTCCCAACCACCTACAAACACATCCGAGCACGATCGCACGACATCCGAAGTACTTCCGAACTACCTACAAATACATCCGAGCATCATCGGATGACATCCGAAGTACTTCCCAACCACCTACAAATACATCCGAGCATCATCGGATGACATCCGAAGTACTTCCCAACCACCTACAAACACATCCGAGCACCATCGGATGACCTTCGGAGTACTTCCCAACCACCTACAAACACATCCGAGCATCATCGGATGACATCCGAAGTACTTCCGAACCACCTACAAACACATCCGAGCATCATCGGATGACATCCGAAGTACTTCCCAACCACCTACAAACACATCCGAGCATCATCGGATGACATCCGAAGTACTTCCCAACCACCTACAAACACATCCGGGCACCATCGGGTGACCTTCGGAGTACTTCCCAACCACCTACAAACACATCCGAGCACCATCGCACGACATCCGAAGTACTTCCCAACCACCTACAAACACATCCGAGCATCATCGGATGACATCCGAAGTACTTCCGAACCACCTACAAACACATCCGAGCATCATCGGATGACATCCGAAGTACTTCCCAACCACCTACAAACACATCCGAGCACCATCGGGTGACCTTCGGAGTACTTCCCAACCACCTACAAACACATCCGAGCACCATCGCACGACATCCGAAGTACTTCCCAACCTCCTACAAACACATCCGAGCACCATCGGATGACATCCGAAGTACTTTCCAACCACCTACAAACACATCCGAGCATCATCGGATGACATCCGAAGTACTTCCCAACCACCTACAAACACATCCGAGCATCATCGGATGACATCCGAAGTACTTCCGAACCACCTACAAACACATCCGAGCATCATCGGATGACATCCGAAGTACTTCCCAACCACCCACAAACACATCCGAGCATCATCGGATGACATCCGAAGTACTTCCGAACCACCTACAAACACATCCGAGCATCATCGGATGACATCCGAAGTACTTCCCAACCACCTACAAACACATCCGAGCATCATCGGATGACATCCGAAGTACTTCCCAAACACCTACAAACACATCCGAGCACCATCGCACGACATCCGAAGTACTTCCCAACCACCTACAAATACATCCGAGCATCATCGGATGACATCCGAAGTACTTCCCAACCACCTACAAACACATCCGAGCATCATCGGATGACATCCGAAGTACTTCCCATCCACCTACAAACACATCCGAGCATCATCGGATGACATCCGAAGTACTTCCGAACCACCTACAAACACATCCGAGCATCATCGGATGGCATCCGAAGTACTTCCCAACCACCTACAAACACATCCGAGCATCATCGGATGACATCCGAAGTACTTCCGAACCACCTACAAACACATCCGAGCACCATCGGATGACCTTCGGAGTACTTCCCAACCACCTACAAACACATCCGAGCACCATCGCACGACATCCGAAGTACTTCCCAACCTCCTACAAACACATCCGAGCACGATCGGATGACATCCGAAGTACTTCCCAAACACCTACAAACACATCCGAGCACCATCGCACGACATCCGAAGTACTTCCCAACCACCTACAAATACATTCGAGCATCATCGGATGACATCCGAAGTACTTCCCAACCACCTACAAACACATCCGAGCATCATCGGATGACATCCGAAGTACTTCCGAACCACCTACAAACACATCCGAGCATCATCGGATGACATCCGAAGTACTTCCCAACCACCTACAAACACATCCGAGCATCATCGGATGACATCCGAAGTACTTCCCAACCACCTACAAACACATCCCAGCATCATCGGATGACATCCGAAGTACTTCCCAACCACCTACAAACACATCCGAGCATCATCGGATGATATCCGAAGTACTCCCCAACGACCTATAAACACATCCGAGCATCATCGGATGACATCCGAAGTACTTCCCAAACACCTACAAACACATCCGAGCACCATCGGATGACATCCGAAGTACTTCCGAACCACCTACAAATACATCCGAGCATCATCGGATGACATCCGAAGTACTTCCCAACCACCTACAAATACATCCGAGCATCATCGGATGACATCCGAAGTCCTTCCCAAACACCTACAAACACATCCGAGCACCATCGGATGACATCCGAAGTACTTCCCAACCACCTACAAACACATCCGAGCACCATCGCACGACAGCCGAAGTACTTCCCTACCTCCTACAAACACATCCGAGCACGATCGGATGACATACGAAGTACTTCCCAAACACCTACAAACACATCCGAGCACCATCGCACGACATCCGAAGTACTTCCCAACCACCTACAAATACATCCGAGCATAATCGGATGACATCCGAAGTACTTCCGAACCACCTACAAACACATCCGAGCACCATCGGATGACCTTCGGAGTACTTCCCAACCACCTACAAACACATCCGAGCACCATCGCACGACATCCGAAGTACTTCCCAACCTCCTACAAACACATCCGAGCACGATCGGATGACATCCGAAGTACTTCCCAAACACCTACAAACACATCCGAGCACCATCGCACGACATCCGAAGTACTTCCCAACCACCTACAAACACATCCGAGCATCATCGGATGACATCCGAAGTACTTCCCAACCACCTACAAACACATCCGAGCATCATCGGATGACATCCGAAGTACTTCCCAACCACCTACAAACACATCCGAGCATCATCGGATGACATCCGAAGTACTTCCCAACCACCTACAAACACATCCGAGCACCATCGCACGACATCCGAAGTACTTCCCAACCACCTACAAATACATCCGAGCATCATCGGATGATATCCGAAGTACTCCCCAACGACCTATAAACACATCCGAGCATCATCGGATGATATCCGAAGAACTCCCCAACGACCTATAAACACATCCGAGCACCATCGGATGACATCCGAAGTACTTCCGAACCACCTACAAATACATCCGAGCATCATCGGATGACATCCGAAGTACTTCCCAACCACCTACAAACACATCCAAACACCATCGGATGACATCCGAAGTACTTCCCAACCACTTACAAACACATCCGAGCACCATCGGATGACATCCGAAGTACTTCCCAACCACCTACAAACACATCCGAGCATCATCGGATGACATCCGAAGTACTTCCCAACCACCTACAAACACATCCGAGCACCATCGCACGACATCCGAAGTACTTCCCAACCACCTACAAATACATCCGAGCATCATCGGATGACATCCGAAGTACTTCCCAACCACCTACAAACACATCCGAGCATCATCGGATGACATCCGAAGTACTTCCCAACCACCTACAAACACATCCGAGCATCATCGGATGACATCCGAAGTACTTCCCAACCACTTACAAACACATCCGAGCATCATCGAATGACCTTCGGAGTGCTTCCCAACCACCTACAAACACATCCGAGCACGATCGGATGACATCCGAAGTACTTCCCAACCACCAACAAACACATCCCAGCATCATCGGATGACATCCGAAGTACTTTCCAACCACCTACAAACACATCCGAGCATCATCGGATGATATCCGAAGTACTCCCCAACGACCTATAAACACATCCGAGCATCATCGGATGACATCCGAAGTACTTCCCAAACACCTACAAACACATCCGAGCACCATCGGATGACATCCGAAGTACTTCCGAACCACCTACAAATACATCCGAGCATCATCGGATGACATCCGAAGTACTTCCCAACCACCTACAAACACATCCAAACACCATCGGATGACATCCGAAGTACTTCCCAACCACTTACAAACACATCCGAGCACCATCGGATGACATCCGAAGTACTTCCCAACCACCTACAAACACATCCGAGCACCATCGGATGACATCCGAAGTACTTCCCAACCACCTACAAACACATCCGAGCATCATCGGATGACATCCGAAGTACTTCCCAACCACCTACAAACACATCCGAGCACCATCGGATGACATCCGAAGTACTTCCCAACCACCTACAAACACATCCGAGCACCATCGGATGACCTTCGAAGTACTTCCCAACCACCTACAAACACATCCAAACACCATCGGATGACATCCGAAGTACTTCCCAACCACTTACAAACACATCCGAGCATCATCGGATGACATCCGAAGTACTTCCCAACCACCTGCAAACACATCCAAACACCATCGGATGACATCCGAAGTACTTCCCAACCACTTACAAACACATCCGAGCACCATCGGATGACATCCGAAGTACTTCCCAACCACCTACAAACACATCCGAGCATCATCGGATGACATCCGAAGTACTTCCCAACCACCTACAAACACATCCGAGCATCATCGGATGACATCCGAAGTACTTCCCATCCACCTACAAACACATCCGAGCATCATCGGATGACATCCGAAGTACTTCCCAACCACCTACAAACACATCAGAGCATCATCGGATGACATCCGAAGTACTTCCCAACCACCTACAAACACATCCGAGCACCATCGGATGACCTTCGGAGTGCTTCCCAACCACCTACTAACACATCCGAGCATCATCGGATGACATCCGAGGTACTTCTCAACCACCTACAAACACATCCAAACACCATCGGATGACATCCGAAGTACTTCCCAACCACCTACAAACACATCCAAACATCATCGGATGACATCCGAAGTACTTCCCAACCACCTACAAACACATCCGAGCATCATCGGATGACCTTCGGAGTGCTTCCCAACCACCTACAAACACATCCGAGCACCTTCGAATGACATCCGAAGTACTTCCCAACCACCTACAAACACATCCGAGCACCATGGGATGACATCCGAAGTACTTCCCAACCACCTACAAACACATCCGAGCACCATCGGATGACCTTCGGAGTGCTTCCCAACCACCTACAAACACATCCGAGCATCATCGGATGACATCCGAAGTACTTCCCAACCACCTACAAACACATCCAAACATCATCGGATAACCTTCGGAGTGCTTCCCAATAACCTACAAACACATCCGAGCACCATCGGATGACATCCGAAGTACTTCACAACCACCTACAAACACATCCGAGCATCATCGGATGACATCCGAAGTACTTCCCAACCACCTACAAACACATCCGAGCATCATCAGATGACATCCGAAGTACTTCCCAACCACCTACAAACACATCCGAGCACCATCGGATGACATCCGAAGTACTTCCCAACCACCTACAAACACATCCGAGCACCATCGGATGACATCCGAAGTACTTCCCAACCACCTACAAACACATCCGAGCACCATCGGATGACATCCGAAGTACTTCCCAACCACCTACAAACACATCCGAGCATCATCGGATGACATCCGAAGTACTTCCCAACCACCTACAAACACATGCGAGCATCATCGGATGACATCCGAAGTACTTCCCAACCACCTACAAACACATCCGAGCACCTTCGAATGATATCCGAAGTTCTTTCCAACCACCTACAAACACATCCGAGCATCATCGGATGACATCCGAAGTACTTCCCAACCACCTACAAACACATCCGAGCACCATCGGATGACCTTCGGAGTGCTTCCCAACCACCTACAAACACATCCGAGCACCATCGGATGACATCCGAAGTACTTCCCAACCACCTACAAACACATCCGAGCACCATCGGATGACATCCGAAGTACTTTCCAACCACCTACAAACACATCCGAGCATCATCGGATGACATCCGAAGTACTTCCCAACCACCTACAAACACATCCGAGCACCATCGGATGACCTTCGGAGTGCTTCCCAACCACCTACAAACACATCCGAGCACCAGCGGATGACATCCGAAGTACTTCCCAACCACCTACAAACACATCCGAGCACCATCGGATGACATCCGAAGTACTTTCCAACCACCTACAAACACATCCGAGCATCATCGGATGACATCCGAAGTACTTCCCAACCACCTACAAACACATCCGAGCACCATCGAATGACATCCGAAGTATTGCCCAACCACCTACAAACACATCCAAACATCATCGGATGACATCCGAAGTACTTCCCAACCACCTACAAACACATCCGAGCACCATCGGATGACCTTCGGAGTGCTTCCCAACCTCCTACAAACACATCCGAGCATCATCGGATGACATCCGAAGTACTTCCCAACCACCTACAAACACATCCAAACATCATCGGATAACCTTCGGAGTGCTTCCCAATAACCTACAAACACATCCGAGCACCATCGGATGACATCCGAAGTACTTCCCAACCACCTACAAACACATCCGAGCATCATCGGATGACATCCGAAGTACTTCCCAACCACCTACAAACACATCCAAACATCATCGGATGACATCCGAAGTACTTCCCAACCACCTACAAACACATCCGAGCATCATCGGATGACCTTTGGAGTGCTTCTCAATCACCTACAAACACATCCGAGCACCTTCGAATGACATCCGAAGTACTGCCCAACCACCTACAAACACATCCAAACAACATCGGATGACATCCGAAGTACTTCCCAACCACCGACAAACACATCCGAGCACCATCGGATGACATCCGAAGTACTTCCCAACCACCTACAAACACATCCGAGCATCATCGGATGACATCCGAAGTACTTCCCAACCACCTACAAACACATCCGAGCACCTTCGAATGACATCCGAAGTACTTCCCAACCACCTACAAACACATCCGAGCATCATCGGATGACATCCGAAGTACTTCCCAACCACCTACAAACACATCCGAGCACCATCGGATGACCTTCGGAGTGCTTCCCAACCACCTACAAACACATCCGAGCATCATCGGATGACTTCCGAAGTACTTCCCAACCACCTACAAACACATCCAAACACCATCGGATGACATTCGAAGTACTTCCCAACCACCTACAAACACATCCGAGCATCATCGGATGACATCCGAAGTACTTCCCAACCACCTACAAACACATCCAAACATCAGCGGATGACATCCGAAGTACTTCCCAACCACCTACAAACACATCCGAGCATCATCGGATGACCTTCGGAGTGCTTCCCAACCACCTACAAACACATCCGAGCACCATCGAATGACATCCGAAGTATTGCCCAACCACCTACAAACACATCCAAACATCATCGGATGACATCCGAAGTACTTCCCAACCACCTACAAACACATCCGAGCACCATCGGATGACCTTCGGAGTGCTTCCCAACCACCTACAAACACATCCGAGCATCATCGGATGACATCCGAAGTGCTTCCCAACCACCTACAAACACATCCAAACATCATCGGATAACCTTCGGAGTGCTTCCCAATAACCTACAAACACATCCGAGCACCATCGGATGACATCCGAAGTACTTCCCAACCACCTACAAACACATCCGAGCATCATCGGATGACATCCGAAGTACTTCCCAACCACCTACAAACACATCCGAGCACCATCGGATGACCTTCGGAGTGCTTCCCAACCACCTACAAACACATCCGAGCATCATCGGATGACATCCGAAGTACTTCCCAACCACCTACAAACACATCCGAGCACCATCGGATGACATCCGAAGTACTTCCCAACCACCTACAAACACATCCGAGCACCATCGGATGACATCCGAAGTACTTCCCAACCACCTACAAACACATCCGAGCACCATCGGATGACATCCGAAGTACTTTCCAACCACCTACAAACACATCCGAGCATCATCGGATGACATCCGAAGTACTTCCCAAACACCTACAAACACATCCGAGCATCATCGGATGACATCCGAAGTACTTCCCAACCACCTACAAACACATCCGAGCATCATCGGATGACATCCGAAGTACTTCCCAACCAGCTACAAACACATCCGAGCACCTTCGAATGACATCCGAAGTACTTCCCAACCACCTACAAACACACCCGAGCATCATCGGATGACATCCGAAGTACTTCCCAACCACCTACAAACACATCCGAGCACCATCGGATGACCTTCGGAGTGCTTCCCAACCACCTACAAACACATCCGAGCACCATCGGATGACATCCGAAGTACTTCCCAACCACCTACAAACACATCCGAGCACCATCGGATGACATCCGAAGTACTTCCCAACCACCTACAAACACATCCGAGCACCATCGGATGACCTTCGGAGTACTTCCCAACCACCTACAAACACATCCGAGCATTATCGGATGACATCCGAAGTACTTCCCAACCACCTACAAACACATCCGAGCACCATCGGATGACATCCGAAGTACTTCCCAACCACCTACAAACACATCCGAGCATCATCGGATGACATCCGAAGTACTTCCCAACCACCTACAAACACATCCGAGCACCATCGGATGACATCCGAAGTACTTCCCAACCACTTACAAACACATCCGAGCATCATCGGATGACATCCGAAGTACTTCCCAACCACCTACAAACACATCCGAGCACCATCGGATGACATCCGAAGTACTTCCCAACCACCTACAAACACATCCGAGTACCATCGTATGGCCTTCGGAGTGCTTCCCAACCACCTACAAACACATCCGAGCACCATCGGAAGACATCCGAAGTACTTCCCAACCACCTACAAACACATCCGAGCACCATCGGATGACATCCGAGATACTTCCCAACCACCTACAAACACATCCGAGTATCATCGGATGACATCCGAAGTACTTCCCAACCACCTACAAACACATCCGAGCACCATCGGATGACATCCTAAGAACTTCCCAACCACCTACAAACACATCCGAGCACCATCGGATGACATCCGAAGTACTTCCCAACCACCTACAAACACATCCGAGCACCATCGGATGACATCCGAAGTACTTCCCAACCACCTACAAACACATCCGAGCACCATCGGATGACATCCGAAGTACTTCCCAACCACCTAAAAACACATCCGAGCATCATCGGATGACATCCGAAGTACTTCCCAACCACCTACAAACACATCCGAGCACCATCGGATGACCTTCGGAGTGCTTCCCGGACACCTATAAACACATCCGAGCACCATCGGATGACATCCGAAGTACTTCCCAACCACCTACAAACACATCCGAGCATCATCGGATGACATCCGAAGTACTTCCCAACCACCTACAAACACATCCGAGCACCATCGTATGACCGTCGGAGTGCTTCCCAACCACCTACAAACACATCCGAGCATCATCGGATGACATCCGAAGTACTTCCCAACCACTTCAAAACACATCCAAACACCATGGGATGACATCCGAAATACTTCCCAACCACTTACAAACACATCCGAGCACCATCGGATGACCTTCGGAGTGCTTCCCGAACACCTACAAACACATCCGAGCACCATCGGATGACATCCGAAGTACTTCCCAACCACCTACAAACACATCCGAGCACCATCGGATGACATCCGAAGTACTTCCCAACCACCTACAAACACATCCGGGCATCATCGGATGACATCCGAAGTACTTCCCAACCACCTAAAAACACATCCGGGCATCATCGGATGACCTTCGGAGTGCTTCCCGAACACCTACAAACACATCCGAGCACCATCGGATGACATCCGAAGTACTTCCCAACCACCTACAAACACATCCGAGCACCATCGGATGACATCCGAAGTACTTCCCAACCACCTACAAACACATCCGGGCATCATCGGATGACATCCGAAGTACTTCCCAACCACCTATAAACACATCCGAGCACCATCGGAAGACATCCGAAGTACTTCCCAACCACCTACAAACACATCCGAGCATCATCGGATGACATCCGAAGTACTTCCCAACCACTTCAAAACACATCCAAACACCATGGGATGACATCCGAAGTACTTCCCAACCACTTACAAACACATCCAAACACCATCGGATGACATCCGAAGTACTTCCCAACCACCTACAAACACATCCGAGCACCATCGGATGACCTTCGGAGTGCTTCCCGAACACCTACAAACACATCCGAGCACCATCGGATGACATCCGAAATACTTCCCAACCACCTACAAACACATCCGAGCACCATCGGATGACATCCGAAGTACTTCCCAACCACCTACAAACACATCCGGGCATCATCGGATGACATCCGAAGTACTTCCCAACCACCTATAAACACATCCGAGCACCATCGGAAGACATCCGAAGTACTTCCCAACCACCTACAAACACATCCGAGCACCATCGGATGACCTTCGGAGTGCTTCCCGGACACCTATAAACACATCCGAGCACCATCGGATGACATCCGAAGTACTTCCCAACCACCTACAAACACATCCAAACACCATCGGATGACATCCGAAGTACTTCCCAACCACCTAAAAACACATCCGAGCACCATCGGATGACCTTCGGAGTGCTTCCCAACCACCTACAAACACATCCGAGCATCATCGGATGACATCCGAAGTACTTCCCAACCACCTACAAACACATCCGAGCACCATCGGATGACATCCGAAGTACTTCCCAACCACCTACAAACACATCCGAGCACCATCGGATGACATCCGAAGTACTTCCCAACCACCTAAAAACACATCCGAGCATCATCGGATGACATCCGAAGTACTTCCCAACCACCTACAAACACATCCGAGCACCATCGGATGACCTTCGGAGTGCTTCCCGAACACCTACAAACACATCCGAGCACCATCGGATGACATCCGAAGTACTTCCCAACCACCTACAAACACATCCGAGCACCATCGGATGACATCCGAAGTACTTCCCAACCACCTAAAAACACATCCGAGCATCATCGGATGACATCCGAAGTACTTCCCAACCACCTACAAACACATCCGAGCACCATCGGATGGCATCCGAAGTACTTCCTAACCACCTACAAACACATCCGAGCTCCATCGGATGACATCCGAAGTACTTCCCAACCACCTACAAACACATCCGAGCACCATCGGATGACATCCGAAGTACTTCCCAACCACCTACAAACACATCCGAGCATCATCGGATGACATCCGAAGTACTTCCCAACCACCTACAAACACATCCGAGCACCATCGTATGACCGTCGGAGTGCTTTCCAACCACCTACAAACACATCCGAGCATCATCGGATGACATCCGAAGTACTTCCCAACCGCTTCAAAACACATCCAAACACCATGGGATGACATCCGAAGTACTTCCCAACCACTTACAAACACATCCAAACACCATCGGATGACATCCGAAGTACTTCCCAACTAGAGATGGGAAAGATGATTCTTTAAAAAGATCAGGTGCGGTGCAGTTCGCTCAGTGAGATGAACTGAACGCGTGCGGTGATTCTTCCGCACGTCCCAAGAGCGATTTTTCGTCGAATGGGTTATAGATTAAACGACAAATATTGGCCTGGTCATTACAACACCGTGAAAAATGGGATATATTGTAAGATATCACATACATTCAGAATATTTTTTACATAAATATTCGATATTAGAATATTTAACAAGAGAATACTTGTTATGTTTATTCATGATATTTCTGGATGTGATTTTAACAACCATAATTAATCGTTGCCCACCTAAAACAGTAATTCATTCTAAATTATAGCGGTTGCTACAATAACCGCTTTTTTTTGCTATCGTTTATGTACGAACGAAAGAAAGAATGGTGTAAAGATTTGCCCCACACTTACAACGTAGGAAAGTTGATCAACCGTACGAAGAATCATAACCGCACCTCTGGCGTGCGATTGAGCAGGGCTAGCCAGCTCGTTGATCAATCGAATAAACCAATACCACACCGCCGGTTGGAGTGTGTCGTACACATTCATGATCAACCGTAGAACGAATTAATATCACACCGCTGGCGTTCGGCTATAGCCTGCACGGTAGGTGACCGCACGAAGAATCAATACCGCACGTCTGGCGTGCGATTGAGCAGGGCTAAGGAGCACGGAGAACGATCGTCGTGCGTAGAACCAATACCACTCCGCCGGTTGGAGTGTGTCGTACACATTCATGATCAACCGTAGAACGAATCAATATCACACCGCTGGCGTTCGGCTATAGCCTGCACGGTAGGTGACCGCACGAAGAATCAATACCGCACGTCTGGCGTGCGATTGAGCAGGGCTAAGGAGCACGGAGAACGATCGTCGTGCGTAGAACCAATACCACTCCGCCAGCGGGTAGCGTATTGTCTTATCCATTCATGATCAACCGTAGAACGAATCAATATCACACCGCTGGCGTGCGGCTATAGCCGGCACGGTAGGTGACCGCACGAGGAATCAATACCGCACGTCTGGCGTGCGATTGAGCAGGGCTAAGGAGCACGGTGAACGATCGTACGTAGAACCTATACCACACCGCCGGCGGGTGACGTCATAGTCGCGACCATCGGCGTGCGGAAGAATCATTTTGGTTGATTTGAATGTGCGGTACTCGTTCGCTCAGTAGAAAGATCAGAGTGAATCATACAGTTCTGATTCAATTTGCCCATGCCTATTCCCAACCACCTACAAACACATCCGAGCACCATCGGATGACCTTCGGAGTGCTTCCCAACCACCTACAAACACATCCGAGCATCATCGGATGACATCCGAAGTACTTCCCAACCACCTACAAACACATCCGAGCACCATCGGAAGACATCCGAAGTACTTCCCAACCACCTACAAACACATCCGAGCACCATCGGATGAGATCCGAAGTACTTCCCAACCACCTACAAACACATCCGAGCACCATCGGATGACATCCGAAGTACTTCCCAACCACCTACAAACACATCCGAGCACCATCGGATGACATCCGAAGTACTTCCCAACCACCTAAAAACACATCCGAGCATCATCGGATGACATCCGAAGTACTTCCCAACCACTTCAAAACACATCCAAACACCATGGGATGACATCCGAAGTACTTCCCAACCACTTACAAACACATCCAAACACCATCGGATGACATCCTAAGAACTTCCCAACCTCCTACAAACACATCCGAGCACCATCGGTTGACCTTCGGAGTGCTTCCCAACCACCTACAAACACATCCGAGCATCATCGGATGACATCCGACGTACTTCCCAACCACCTACAAACACATCCGAGCACCATCGGATGACATCCTAAGAACTTCCCAACCACCTACAAACACATCCGAGCACCATAGGATGACCTTCGGAGTGCTTCCCAACCACCTACAAACACATCCGAGCACCATTGGAAGACATCCGAAGTACTTCCCAACCACCTACAAACACATCCGGGCATCATCGGATGACATCCGAAGTACTTCCCAACCACCTACAAACACATCCGAGCATCATCGGATGACATCCGAAGTACTTCCCAACCACCTACAAACACATCCGGGCATCATCGGATGACATCCGAAGTACTTCCCAACCACCTATAAACACATCCGAGCACCATCGGAAGATATCCGAAGTACTTCCCAACCACCTACAAATACATCCGAGCATCATCGGATGACATCCGAAGTACTTCCCAACCACCTACAAACACATCCGAGCACCATCGGATGACCTTCGGAGTGCATCCCGAACACCTACAAACACATCCGAGCACCATCGGATGACATCCGAAGTACTTCCCAACCACCTACAAACACATCCGAGCACCATCGGATGACATCCGAAGTACTTCCCAACCACCTACAAACACATCCGAGCACCATCGGATGACATCCGAAGTACTTCCCAACCACCTACAAACACATCCGAGCACCATCGGAAGACATCCGAAGTACTTCCCAACCACTTACAAACACATCCAAACACCATCGGATGACATCCGAAGTACTTCCCAACCACCTACAAACACATCCGAGCACCATCGTATGACCTTCGGAGTGCTTCCCAACCACCTACAAACACATCCGAGCACCATCGGAAGACATCCGAAGTACTTCCCAACCACCTACAAACACATCCGAGCACCATCGGATGACCTTCGGAGTGCTTCCCAACCACCTACAAACACATCCGAGCACCATCGGAAGACATCCGAAGTACTTCCCAACCACCTACAAACACATCCGAGCACCATCGGATGACATCCGAAGTACTTCCCAACCACCTACAAACACATCCGAGCATCATCGGATGACCTTTGGAGTGCTTCTCAACCACCTACAAACACATCCGAGCACCTTCGAATGACATCCGAAGTACTTCCCAACCACCTAAAAACACATCCGAGCACCATCGGATGACATCCGAAGTACTTCCCAACCACCTACAAACACATCCGGGCATCATCGGTTGACATCCGAAGTACTTCCCAACCACCTACAAACACATCCGAGCACCATCGGAAGACATCCGAAGTACTTCCCAACCACCTACAAACACATCCGAGCACCATCGGATGACATCCTAAGTACTTCCCAACCACCTACAAACACATCCGAGCATCATCGGATGACATCCGAGATACTTCCCAACCACCTACAAACACATCCGAGCATCATCGGATGACATCCGAAGTACTTCCCAACCACCTACAAACACATCCGAGCACCATCGGATGACATCCTAAGAACTTCCCAACCACCTACAAACACATCCGAGCACCATCGGATGACATCCGAAGTACTTCCCAACCACCTACAAACACATCCGAGCACCATCGGATGACATCCGAAGTACTTCCCAACCACCTACAAACACATCCGAGCACCATCGGATGACATCCGAAGTACTTCCCAACCACCTAAAAACACATCCGAGCATCATCGGATGACATCCGAAGTACTTCCCAACCACCTACAAACACATCCGAGCACCATCGGATGACATCCGAAGTACTTCCCAACCACCTAAAAACACATCCGAGCATCATCGGATGACATCCGAAGTACTTCCCAACCACCTACAAACACATCCGAGCACCATCGGATGACCTTCGGAGTGCTTCCCGAACACCTACAAACACATCCGGGCATTATCGGATGACATCCGAAGTACTTCCCAACCACCTACAAACACATCCGAGCACCATCGGATGACATCCGAAGTACTTCCCAACCACCTACAAACACATCCGAGCACCATCGGATGACATCCGAAGTACTTCCCAACCACTTCAAAACACATCCAAACACCATGGGATGACATCCGAAGTACTTCCCAACCACTTACAAACACATCCAAACACCATCGGATGACATCCGAAGTACTTCCCAACCACCTACAAACACATCCGAGCACCATCGGATGACCTTCGGAGTGCTTCCCGAACACCTATAAACACATCCGAGCACCATCGGATGACATCCGAAGTACTTCCCAACCACCTACAAACACATCCGAGCATCATCGGATGACATCCGAAGTACTTCCCAACCACCTACAAACACATCCGAGCACCATCGTATGACCGTCGGAGTGCTTCCCAACCACCTACAAACACATCCGAGCATCATCGGATGACATCCGAAGTACTTCCCAACCACTTCAAAACACATCCAAACACCATGGGATGACATCCGAAGTACTTCCCAACCACTTACAAACACATCCAAACACCATCGGATGACAACCGAAGTACTTCCCAACCACCTACAAACACATCAACCACCTACAAACACATCCGAGCATCATCGGATGACATCCGAAGTACTTCCCAACCACCTACAAACACATCCGAGCACCATCGGATGACATCCGAAGTACTTCCCAACCACCTACAAACACATCCGAGCACCATCGAATGACATCCGAAGTACTTCCCAACCACCTAAAAACACATCCGAGCATCATCGGATGACATCCGAAGTACTTCCCAACCACCTACAAACACATCCGAGCACCATCGGATGACCTTCGGAGTGCTTCCCGAACACCTACAAACACATCCGAGCACCATCGGATGACATCCGAAGTACTTCCCAACCACCTACAAACACATCCGAGCACCATCGGATGACATCCGAAGTACTTCCCAACCACCTACAAACACATCCGGGCATCATCGGATGACATCCGAAGTACTTCCCAACCACCTATAAACACATCCGAGCACCATCGGAAGACTTCCGAAGTACTTCCCAACCACCTACAAACACATCCGAGCACCATCGGATGACCTTCGGAGTGCTTCCCGGACACCTATAAACACATCCGAGCACCATCGGATGACATCCGAAGTACTTCCCAACCACCTACAAACACATCCGAGCACCATCGGATGACATCCGAAGTACTTCCCAACCACCTACAAACACATCCGAGCATCATCGGATGACATCCGAAGTACTTCCCAACCACCTACAAACACATCCGAGCACCATCGTATGACCGTCGGAGTGCTTCCCAACCACCTACAAACACATCCGAGCATCATCGGATGACATCCGAAGTACTTCCCAACCACTTCAAAACACATCCAAACACCATGGGATGACATCCGAAGTACTTCCCAACCACTTACAAACACATCCAAACACCATCGGATGACATCCTAAGAACTTCCCAACCACCTACAAACACATCCGAGCACCATCGGTTGACCTTCGGAGTGCTTCCCAACCACCTACAAACACATCCGAGCATCATCGGATGACATCCGACGTACTTCCCAACCACCTACAAACACATCCGAGCACCATCGGATGACATCCTAAGAACTTCCCAACCACCTACAAACACATCCGAGCACCATCGGAAGACATCCTAAGAACTTCCCAACCACCTACAAACACATCCGAGCACCATCGGATGACCTTCGGAGTGCTTCCCAACCACCTACAAACACATCCGAGCATCATCGGATGACATCCGAAGTACTTCCCAACCACCTACAAACACATCCGAGCACCATCGGAAGACATCCTAAGAACTTCCCAACCACCTACAAACACATCCGAGCACCATCGGATGAGATTCGAAGTACTTCCCAACCACCTACAAACACATCCGAGCACCATCGGATGACATCCGAAGTACTTCCCAACCACCTACAAACACATCCGAGCACCATCGGATGACATCCGAAGTACTTCCCAACCACCTAAAAACACATCCGAGCATCATCGGATGACATCCGAAGTACTTCCCAACCACTTCAAAACACATCCAAACACCATGGGATGACATCCGAAGTACTTCCCAACCACTTACAAACACATCCAAACACCATCGGATGACATCCTAAGAACTTCCCAACCACCTACAAACACATCCGAGCACCATCGGTTGACCTTCGGAGTGCTTCCCAACCACCTACAAACACATCCGAGCATCATCGGATGACATCCGACGTACTTCCCAACCACCTACAAACACATCCGAGCACCATCGGATGACATCCTAAGAACTTCCCAACCACCTACAAACACATCCGAGCACCATCGGATGACATCCGAAGTACTTCCCAACCACCTACAAACACATCCGAGCACCATCGGATGACATCCGAAGTACTTCCCAACCACCTACAAACACATCCGAGCACCATCGGATGACCTTTGGAGTGCTTCCCAACCACCTACAAACACATCCGAGCACCATTGGAAGACATCCGAAGTACTTCCCAACCACCTACAAACACATCCGAGCATCATCGGATGACATCCGAAGTACTTCCCAACCACCTACAAACACATCCGAGCATCATCGGATGACATCCGAAGTACTTCCCAACCACCTACAAACACATCCGGGCATCATCGGATGACATCCGAAGTACTTTCCAACCACCTATAAACACATCCGAGCACCATCGGAAGATATCCGAAGTACTTCCCAACCACCTACAAATACATCCGAGCATCATCGGATGACATCCGAAGTACTTCCCAACCACCTACAAACACATCCGAGCACCATCGGATGACCTTCGGAGTGCTTCCCGAACACCTACAAACACATCCGAGCACCATCGGATGACATCCGAAGTACTTCCCAACCACCTACAAACACATCCGAGCACCATCGGATGACATCCGAAGTACTTCCCAACCACCTACAAACACATCCGAGCACCATCGGATGACATCCGAAGTATTTCCCAACCACCTACAAACACATCCGAGCACCATCGGAAGAC
Source organism: Anopheles ziemanni (assembly GCF_943734765.1). Lineage (NCBI taxonomy): Eukaryota > Metazoa > Arthropoda > Insecta > Diptera > Culicidae > Anopheles > Anopheles ziemanni. The sequence continues at coordinate 864,061 of NW_026690049.1, read as the reverse complement.
ATCCGAAGTACTTCCCAACCACTTCAAAACACATCCAAACACCATCGGATGACATCCGAAGTACTTCCCAACCACCTACAAACACATCCGAGCACCATCGGATGACCTTCGGAGTGACATCCGAAGTACTTCCCAACCACCTACAAACACATCCGAGCACCATCGGATGACATCCGAAGTACTTCCCAACCACCTAAAAACACATCCGAGCATCATCGGATGACATCCGAAGTACTTCCCAACCACCTACAAACACATCCGAGCACCATCGGATGACCTTCGGAGTGCTTCCCAACCACCTACAAACACATCCGAGCACCATTGGAAGACATCCGAAGTACTTCCCAACCACCTACAAACACATCCGAGCATCATCGGATGACATCCGAAGAACTTCCCAACCACCTACAAACACATCCGAGCACCATCGGATGACCGTCGGAGTGCTTCCCAACCACCTACAAACACATCCGAGCATCATCGGATGACATCCGAAGTACTTCCCAACCACCTAAAAACACATCCGAGCACCATCGGATGACATCCTAAGAACTTCCCAACCACCTACAAACACATCCGAGCACCATCGGATGACCTTCGGAGTGCATCCCGAACACCTACAAACACATCCGAGCACCATCGGGTCATCCGAAGTACTTCCCAACCACCTACAAACACATCCGAGCATCATCGGATGACATCCGAAGTACTTCCCAACCACCTACAAACACATCCGGGCATCATCGGATGACATCCGAAGTACTTCCCAACCACCTATAAACACATCCGAGCACCATCGGAAGACATCCGAAGTACTTCCCAACCACCTACAAACACATCCGAGCATCATCGGATGACATCCGAAGTACTTCCCAACCACCTACAAACACATCCGAGCACCATCGGATGACCTTCGGAGTGCATCCCGAACACCTACAAACACATCCGAGCACCATCGGATGACATCCGAAGTACTTCCCAACCACCTACAAACACATCCGAGCACCATCGGATGACATCCGAAGTACTTCCCAACCACCTACAAACACATCCGAGCACCATCGGAAGACATCCGAAGTACTTCCCAACCACCTACAAACACATCCGAGCACCATCGGATGACCTTCGGAGTGCTTCCCAACCACCTACAAACACATCCGAGCACCATCGGAAGACATCCGAAGTACTTCCCAACCACCTACAAACACATCCGAGCACCATCGGATGACACCCGAAGTACTTCCCAACCACCTACAAACACATCCGAGCACCATCGTATGACCTTCGGAGTGCTTCCCAACCACCTACAAACACATCCGAGCACCATCGGATGACATCCGAAGTTCTTCCCAACCACCTAAAAACACATCCGAGCGCCATCGGATGACATCCGAAGTACTTCCCAACCACCTACAAACACATCCGGGCATCATCGGTTGACATCCGAAGTACTTCCCAACCACCTACAAACACATCCGAGCACCATCGGATGACCTTCGGAGTGCTTCCCAACCACCTACAAACACATCCGAGCACCATTGGAAGACATCCGAAGTACTTCCCAACCACCTACAAACACATCCGGGCATCATCGGATGACATCCGAAGAACTTCCCAACCACCTACAAACACATCCGAGCACCATCGGATGACCTTCGGAGTGCTTCCCAACCACCTACAAACACATCCGAGCATCATCGGATGACATCCGAAGTACTTCCCAACCACCTACAAACACATCCGAGCACCATCGGATGACATCCTAAGAACTTCCCAACCACCTACAAACACATCCGAGCACCATCGGATGACCTTCGGAGTGCATCCCGAACACCTACAAACACATCCGAGCACCATCGGGTCATCCGAAGTACTTCCCAACCACCTACAAACACATCCGAGCATCATCGGATGACATCCGAAGTACTTCCCAACCACCTACAAACACATCCGGGCATCATCGGATGACATCCGAAGTACTTCCCAACCACCTTTAAACACATCCGAGCACCATCGGAAGACATCCGAAGTACTTCCCAACCACCTACAAACACATCCGAGCATCATCGGATGACATCCGAAGTACTTTCCAACCACCTACAAACACATCCAAACACCATGGGATGACATCCGGAGTACTTCCCAACCACTTACAAACACATCCAAACACCATCGGATGACATCCGAAGTACCTCCCAACCACCTACAAACACATCCGAGCACCATCGTATGACCTTCGGAGTGCTTCCCAACCACCTACAAACACATCCGAGCACCATCGGAAGACATCCGAAGTACTTCCCAACCACCTACAAACACATCCGAGCACCATCGGATGACCTTCGGAGTGCTTCCCAACCACCTACAAACACATCCGAGCACCATCGGATGACATCCGAAGTACTTCCCAACCACCTACAAACACATCCGAGCACCATCGGATGACACCCGAAGTACTTCCCAACCACCTACAAACACATCCGAGCACCATCGTATGACCTTCGGAGTGCTTCCCAACCACCTACAAACACATCCGAGCACCATCGGATGACATCCGAAGTACTTCCCAACCACCTAAAAACACATCCGAGCGCCATCGGATGACATCCGAAGTACTTCCCAACCACCTACAAACACATCCGGGCATCATCGGTTGACATCCGAAGTACTTCCCAACCACCTACAAATACATCCGAGCATCATCGGATGACATCCGAAGTACTTCCCAACCACCTATAAACACATCCGAGCACCATCGGAAGACATCCGAAGTACTTCCCAACCACCTACAAATACATCCGAGCATCATCGGATGACATCCGAAGTACTTCCCAACCACCTACAAACACATCCGAGCACCATCGGATGACCTTCGGAGTGCATCCCGAACACCTACAAACACATCCGAGCACCATCGGATGACATCCGAAGTACTTCCCAACCACCTACAAACACATCCGAGCACCATCGGATGACATCCGAAGTACTTCCCAACCACCTACAAACACATCCGAGCACCATCGGAAGACATCCTAAGAACTTCCCAACCACCTACAAACACATCCGAGCACCATCGGATGACATCCGAAGTACTTCCCAACCACCTACAAACACATCCGAGCACCATCGGATGACATCCGAAGTACTTCCCAACCACCTACAAACACATCCGAGCACCATCGGATGACATCCGAAGTACTTCCCAACCACCTACAAACACATCCGAGCACCATCGGATGACATCCGAAGTACTTCCCAACCACCTATTAACACATCCGAGCACCATCGAAAGACATCCGAAGTACTTCCCAACCACCTACAAACACATCCGAGCACCATCGTATGACCGTCGGAGTGCTTCTCAACCACCTGCAAACACATCCGAGCACCATCGGAAGACATCCGAAGTACTTCCCAACCACCTACAAACACATCCGGACATCATCGGATGACATCCGAAGTACTTCCCAACCACCTACAAACACATCCGGGCATCATCGGATGACATCCGAAGTACTTCCCAACCACCTACAAACACATCCGAGTACCATCGGATGACATCCGAAGTACTTCCCAACCACCTAAAAACACATCCGAGCACCATCGGATGACATCCGAAGTACTTCCCAACCATCTACAAACACATCCGAGCACCATCGGATGACCTTCGGAGTGCTTCCCAACCACCTAAAAACACATCCGAGCACCATCGGATGACATCCGAAGTACTTCCCAACCACCTACAAACACATCCGAGCACCATCGGATTACACCCGAAGTACTTCCCAACCACCTACAAACACATCCGAGCACCATCGGATGACATCCGAAGTACTTCCCAACCACCTACAAACACATCCGAGCACCATCGGATGACATCCGAAGTACTTCCCAACCACCTACAAACACATCCGAGCACCATCAGATGACCTTCGGAGTGCTTCCCAACCACCTACAAACACATCCGAGCACCATCGCATGACATCCGAAGTACTTCCCAACCACCTACAAACACATCCGAGCACCATCGGATGACATCCGAAGTACTTCCCAACCACCATCCGAGCACCATCGGATGACCTTCGGAGTGCTTCCCAACCACCTACAAACACATCCGAGCACCATCGGATGACATCCGAAGTACTTCCCAACCACCTACAAACACATCCGAGCACCATCGGATGACCTTCGGAGTGCTTCCCAACCACCAACAAACACATCCGAGCACCATCGGATGACATCCGAAGTACTTCCCAACCACCTACAAACACATCCGAGCACCATCGGTTGACAACCGAAGTACTTCCCAACCACCTACAAACACATCCGAGTACCATCGGATGACATCCGAAGTACTTCCCAACCACCTACAAACACATCCGAGCACCATCGTATGACCGTCGGAGTGCTTCCCAACCACCTACAAACACATCCGAGAATCATCGGAAGACATCCGAAGTACTTCCCAACCACCTACAACCACATCCGAGCATCATCGGATGACATCCGAAGTACTTCCCAACCACCTACAAACACATCCGAGCACCATCGGATGACATCCGAAGAACTTCCCAACCAACTACAAACACATCCGAGCACCATCCAACAACCTTCGGAGTGCTTCCCAACCACCTACAAACACATCCGAGCACCATCGGATGACCTTCGGAGTGCTTCCCAACCACCTACAAACACATCCGAGCATCATCGGATGACATCCGAAGTACTTCCCAACCACCTACAAACACATCCGAGCACCATCGCATGACATCCGAAGTACTTCCCAACCACCTACAAACACATCCAAGCACCATCGGATGACATCCGAAGTACTTCCCAACCACCTACAAACACATCCGAGCACCATCGGATGACATCCGAAGTACTTCCCAACCACCTACAACCACATCCGAGCATCATCGGATGAGATCCGAAGTACTTCCCAACCACCTACAAACACATCCGAGCACCATCGGATGACATCCGAAGAACTTCCCAACCAACTACAAACACATCCGAGCACCATTTAACAACCTTCGGAGTGCTTCCCAACCACCTACAAACACATCCGAGCACCATCGGATGACCTTCGGAGTGCTTCCCAACCACCTACAAACACATCCGAGCATCATCGGATGACATCCGAAGTACTTCCCAACCACCTACAAACACATCCGAGCATCATCGGATGACATCCGAAGTACTTCCCAACCACCTACAAACACATCCGAGCACCATCGGATGACATCCGAAGTACTTCCCAACCACCTACAAACACATCCGAGCACCATCGGATGACATCCAAAGTACTTCCCAACCACCTACAAACATATCCGAGCACAATCGGATGACATCCGAAGTACTTCCCAACCACCTACAAACACATCCGAGCACCATCGGATGACATTCGGAGTGCTTCCCAACCACCTACAAACACATCCGAGCATCATCGGATGACATCCGAATTACTTCCCAACCACCTACAAACACATCCGAGCATCATCGGATGACATCCGAAGTACTTCCCAACCACCTACAAACACATCCGAGCACCATCGGATGACATCCGAAGTACTTCCCAACCACCTACAAACACATCCGAGCACCATCGGATGACCTTCGGAGTGCTTCCCAACCACCTACAAACACATCCGAGCACCATCGGATGACATTCGAAGTACTTCCCAACCACCTACAAACACATCCGAGCACCATCGGATGACATCCGAAGTACTTCCCAACCACCTACAAACACATCCGAGCACCATCGGATGACATCCGAAGTACTTCCCAACCACCTACAAACACATCCGAGCACCATCGGATGACCTTCGGAGTGCTTCCCAACCACCTACAAACACATCCGAGCACCATCGGATGACATCCGAAGTACTTCCCAACCACCTACAAACACATCCGAGCACCATCGGATGACCTTCGGAGTGCTTCCCAACCACCTACAAACACATCCGAGCACCATCGGATGACATCCGAAGTACATCCCAACCACCAACAAACACATCCGAGCACCATCGGATGACATCCGAAGTACTTTTCAATCACCTACAAACACATCCGAGCACCATCGGATGACATCCGAAGTACTTCCCAACCACCTACAAACACATCCGAGCACCATCGGATGACCTTCGGAGTGCTTCCCAACCACCAACAAACACATCCGAGCACCATCGGATGACATCCGAAGTACTTCCCAACCACCTACAAACACATCCGAGCATCATCGGATGACATCCGAAGTACTTCCCAACCACCTACAAACACATCCAAACATCATCGGATGACATCCGAAGTACTTCCTAACCACCTACAAACACATCCGAGCATCATCGGATGACCTTCGGAGTGCTTCCCAACCACCTACAAACACATCCGAGCATCATCGGATGACCTTCGGAGTGCTTCCCAACCACCTACAAACACATCCGAGCACCATCGGATGACATCCGAAGTACTTCCCAACCAAATACAAACACATCCGAGCACCATCGGATGACATCCGAAGTACTTCCCAACCACCTACAAACACATCCGAGCACCATCGGATGACCTTCTGAGTGCTTCCCAACCACCAACAAACACATCCGAGCACCATCGGATGACCTTCGGAGTGCTTCCCAACCACCTACAAACACATCCGAGCACCATCGGATGACATCCGAAGTACTTCCCAACCACCTACAAACACATCCGAGCACCATCGGATGACATCCGAAGTACTTCCCAACCACCTACAAACACATCCGAGCACCATCGGATGACCTTCGGAGTGCTTCCCAACCACCTACAAACACATCCGAGCACCATCGGATGACATCCGAAGTACTTCCCAACCACCTACAAACACATCCGAGCATCATCGGATGACCTTCGGAGTGCTTCCCAACCACCTACAAACACATCCGAGCATCATCGGATGACCTTCGGAGTGCTTCCCAACCACCTACAAACACATCCGAGCACCATCGGATGACATCCGAAGTACTTCCCAACCACCTACAAACACATCCGAGCACCATCGGATGACCTTCTGAGTGCTTCCCAACCACCAACAAACACATCCGAGCACCATCGGATGACCTTCGGAGTGCTTCCCAACCACCTACAAACACATCCGAGCACCATCGGATGACATCCGAAGTACTTCCCAACCACCTACAAACACATCCGAGCACCATCGGATGACATCCGAAGTACTTCCCAACCACCTACAAACACATTCTAGCACCATCGGATGACATTCGGAGTGCTTCCCAACCACCTACAAACACATCCGAGCATCATCGGATGACATCCGAAGTACTTCCCAACCACCTACAAACACATCCGAGCATCATCGGATGACATCCGAAGTACTTCCCAACCACCTACAAACACATCCGAGCACCATCCAATAACCTTCGGAGTGCTTCCCAACCACCTACAAACACATCCGAGCACCATCGGATGACATCCGAAGTACTTCCCAACCACCTACAAACACATCCGAGCACCATCGGATGACCTTCGGAGTGCTTCCCAACCACCTACAAACACATCCGAGCACCATCGGATGACATCCGAAGTACTTCCCAACCACCTACAAACACATCCGAGCACCATCGGATTACCTTCGGAGTGCTTCCCAACCACCAACAAACACATCCGAGCACCATCGGATGACATCCGAAGTGCTTCCCAACCACCTACAAACACATCCGAGTACCATCGGATGACATCCGAAGTACTTCCCAACCACCTACAAACACATCCGAGCACCATCGGTTGACATCCGAAGTACTTCCCAACCACCTACAAACACATCCGAGCACCATCGGATGACCTTCGGAGTGCTTCCCAACCACCTACAAACACATCCGAGTACCATCGGATGACATCCGAAGTACTTCCCAACCACCTACAAACACATCCGAGCACCATCGGTTGACATCCGAAGTACTTCCCAACCACCTACAAACACATCCGAGCACCATCGGATGACCTTCGGAGTGCTTCCCAACCACCTACAAACACATCCGAGTACCATCGGATGACATCCGAAGTACTTCCCAACCACCTACAAACACATCCGAGCACCATCGGATGACCTTCGGAGTGCTTCCCAACCACCTACAAACACATCCGAGCACCATCGGATGACATCCGAAGTACTTCCCAACCACCTACAAACACATCCGAGCACCATCGGATGACATCCGAAGTACTTCCCAACCACCTACAAACACATCCGAGCACCATCGGATGACCTTCGGAGTGCTTCCCAACCACCAACAAACACATCCGAGCACCATCGGATGACCTTCGGAGTGCTTCCCAACCACCTACAAACACATCCGAGTACCATCGGATGTCATCCGAAGTACTTCCCAACCACCTACAAACACATCCGAGCACCATCGGATGACATCCGAAGTACTTCCCAACCACCTACAAACACATCCGAGCACAATCGGATGACAATCGGAGTGCTTCCCAACCACCTACAAACACATCCGAGCACCATCGGATGACATCCGAAGTACTTCCCAACCACCTACAAACACATCCGAGCATCATCGGATGACATCCGAAGTACTTCCCAACCACCTACAAACACATCCGAGCACCATCGGATGACATCCGAAGTACTTCCCAACCACCTACAAACACATCCGAGCATCATCGGATGACATCCGAAGTACTTCCCAACCACCTACAAACACATCCGAGCACCATCGGAAGACATCCGAAGTACTTCCCAACCACCTACAAACACATCCGAGCATCATCGGATGACATCCGAAGTACTTCCCAACCACCTACAAACACATCCGAGCATCATCGGATTACATCCGAAGTACTTCCCAACCACCTACAAACACATCCGAGCATCATCGGATGACATCCGAAGTACTTCCCAACCACCTACAAACACATCCGAGCATCATCGGATGACATCCGAAGTACTTCCCAACCACCTACAAACACATCCGTGCACCATCGGATGACATCCGAAGTACTTCCCAACCACCTACAAACACATCCGTGCACCATCGGATGACATCCGAAGTACTTCCCAACCACCTACAAACACATCCGAGCACCACCGGTTGACATCCGAAGTACTTCCCAACCACCTACAAACACATCCGAGCACCATCGGATGACCTTCGGAGGGCTTCCCAACCACCTACAAACACATCCGAGCATCATCGGATGACATCCGAAGTACTTCCCAACCACCTACAAACACATCCGAGCATCATCGGATGACATCCGAAGTACTTCCCAACCACCTACAAACACATCCGAGCATCATCGGATTACATCCGAAGTACTTCCCAACCACCTACAAACACATCCGAGCATCATCGGATGACATCCGAAGTACTTCCCAACCACCTACAAACACATCCGAGCATCATCGGATGACATCCGAAGTACTTCCCAACCACCTACAACCACATCCGAGCATCATCGAATGAGATCCGAAGTACTTCCCAACCACCTACAAACACATCCGAGCACCATCGGATGACATCCGAAGAACTTCCCAACCAACTACAAACACATCCGAGCACCATCCAACAACCTTCGGAGTGCTTCCCAACCACCTACAAACACATCCGAGCACCATCGGATGACCTTCGGAGTGCTTCCCAACCACCTACAAACACATCCGAGCATCATCGGATGACATCCGAAGTACTTCCCAACCACCTACAAACACATCCGAGCATCATCGCATGACATCCGAAGTACTTCCCAACCACCTACAAACACATCCGAGCATCATCGCATGACATCCGAAGTACTTCCCAACCACCTACAAACACATCCGAGCACCATCGGATGACATCCGAAGTACTTCCCAACCACCTACAAACACATCCGAGCACCATCGGATGACATCCGAAGTACTTCCCAACCACCTACAAACATATCCGAGCACAATCGGATGACATCCGAAGTACTTCCCAACCACCTACAAACACATTATAGCACCATCGGATGACATTCGGAGTGCTTCCCAACCACCTACAAACACATCCGAGCATCATCGGATGACATCCGAATTACTTCCCAACCACCTACAAACACATCCGAGCATCATCGGATGACATCCGAAGTACTTCCCAACCACCTACAAACACATCCGAGCACCATCGGATGACATCCGAAGTACTTCCCAACCACCTACAAACACATCCGAGCATCATCGGATGACCTTCGGAGTGCTTCCCAACCACCTACAAACACATCCGAGCACCATCGGATGACATCCGAAGTACTTCCCAACCACCTACAAACACATCCGAGCACCATCGGATGACATCCGAAGTACTTCCCAACCACCTACAAACACATCCGAGCACCATCGGATGACATCCGAAGTACTTCCCAACCACCTACAAACACATCCGAGCACCATCGGATGACCTTCGGAGTGCTTCCCAACCACCTACAAACACATCCGAGCACCATCGGATGACATCCAAAGTACTTCCCAACCACCTACAAACACATCCGAGCACCATCGGATGACCTTCGGAGTGCTTCCCAACCACCTACAAACACATCCGAGCACCATCGGATGACATCCGAAGTACTTCCCAACCACCAACAAACACATCCGAGCACCATCGGATGACATCCGAAGTACTTTTCAATCACCTACAAACACATCCGAGCACCATCGGATGACATCCGAAGTACTTCCCAACCACCTACAAACACATCCGAGCACCATCGGATGACCTTCGGAGTGCTTCCCAACCACCAACAAACACATCCGAGCACCATCGGATGACATCCGAAGTACTTCCCAACCACCTACAAACACATCCGAGCATCATCGGATGACATCCGAAGTACTTCCCAACCACCTACAAAAACATCCAAACATCATCGGATGACATCCGAAGTACTTCCTAACCACCTACAAACACATCCGAGCATCATCGGATGACCTTCGGAGTGCTTCCCAACCACCTACAAACACATCCGAGCATCATCGGATGACCTTCGGAGTGCTTCCCAACCACCTACAAACACATCCGAGCACCATCGGATGACATCCGAAGTACTTCCCAACCACCTACAAACACATCCGAGCACCATCGGATGACATCCGAAGTACTTCCCAACCACCTACAAACACATCCGAGCACCATCGGATGACCTTCTGAGTGCTTCCCAACCACCAACAAACACATCCGAGCAATATCGGATGACCTTTGGAGTGCTTCCCAACCACCTACAAACACATCCGAGCACCATCGGATGACATCCGAAGTACTTCCCAACCACCTACAAACACATCCGAGCACCATCGGATGACATCCGAAGTACTTCCCAACCACCTACAAACACATTCTAGCACCATCGGATGACATTCGGAGTGCTTCCCAACCACCTACAAACACATCCGAGCATCATCGGATGACATCCGAAGTACTTCCCAACCACCTACAAACACATCCGAGCATCATCGGATGACATCCGAAGTACTTCCCAACCACCTACAAACACATCCGAGCACCATCCAATAACCTTCGGAGTGCTTCCCAACCACCTACAAACACATCCGAGCACCATCGGATGACATCCGAAGTACTTCCCAACCACCTACAAACACATCCGAGCACCATCGGATGACCTTCGGAGTGCTTCCCAACCACCTACAAACACATCCGAGCACCATCGGTTGACATCCGAAGTACTTCCCAACCACCTACAAACACATCCGAGCACCATCGGATGACCTTCGGAGTGCTTCCCAACCACCTACAAACACATCCGAGTACCATCGGATGACATCCGAAGTACTTCCAAACCACCTACAAACACATCCGAGCACCATCGGTTGACATCCGAAGTACTTCCCAACCACCTACAAACACATCCGAGCACCATCCGATGACCTTCGGAGTGCTTCCCAACCACCTACAAACACATCCGAGCACCATCGGATGACATCCGAAGTACTTCCCAACCACCTACAAACACATCCGAGCACCATCGGATGACATCCGAAGTACTTCCCAACCACCTACAAACACATCCGAGCACCATCGGATGACCTTCGGAGTGCTTCCCAACCACCAACAAACACATCCGAGCACCATCGGATGACCTTCGGAGTGCTTCCCAACCACCTACAAACACATCCGAGTACCATCGGATGTCATCCGAAGTACTTCCAAACCACCTACAAACACATCCGAGCACCATCGGATGACATCCGAAGTACTTCCCAACCACCTACAAACACATCCGAGCACAATCGGATGACAATCGGTGTGCTTCCCAACCAACTACAAACACATCCGAGCACCATCGGATGACATCCGAAGTACTTCCCAACCACCTACAAACACATCCGAGCATCATCGGATGACATCCGAAGTACTTCCCAACCACTTACAAACACATCCGAGCATCATCGGATGACATCCGAAGTACTTCCCAACCACCTACAAACACATCCGAGCATCATCGGATGACATCCGAAGTACTTCCCAACCACCTACAAACACATCCGAGCATCATCGGAAGACATCCGAAGTACTTCCCAACCACCTACAAACACATCCGAGCATCATCGGATGACATCCGAAGTACTTCCCAACCACCTACAAACACATCCGAGCATCATCGGATTACATCCGAAGTACTTCCCAACCACCTACAAACACATCCGAGCATCATCGGATGACATCCGAAGTACTTCCCAACCACCTACAAACACATCCGAGCATCATCGGATGACATCCGAAGTACTTCCCAACCACCTACAAACACATCCGAGCACCATCGGATGACATCCGAAGTACTTCCCAACCACCTACAAACACATCCGTGCACCATCGGATGACATCCGAAGTACTTCCCAACCACCTACAAACACATCCGAGCATCATCGGATGACATCCGAAGTACTTCCCAACCACCTACAAACACATCCGAGCATCATCGGATGACATCCGAAGTACTTCCCAACCACCTACAAACACATCCGAGCATCATCGGATGACATCCGAAGTACTTCCCAACCACCTACAAACACATCCGAGCACCACCGGTTGACATCCGAAGTACTTCCCAACCACCTACAAACACATCCGAGCACCATCGGATGACCTTCGGAGTGCTTCCCAACCACCTACAAACACATCCGAGTACCATCGGATGACATCCGAAGTACTTCCCAACCACCTACAAACACATCCGAGCACCATCGGTTGACATCCGAAGTACTTCCCAACCACCTACAAACACATCCGAGCATCATCGGATTACATCCGAAGTACTTCCCAACCACCTACAAACACATCCGAGCATCATCGGATGACATCCGAAGTACTTCCCAACCACCTACAAACACATCCGAGCATCATCGGATGACATCCGAAGTACTTCCCAACCACCTACAAACACATCCGTGCACCATCGGATGACATCCGAAGTACTTCCCAACCACCTACAAACACATCCGTGCACCATCGGATGACATCCGAAGTACTTCCCAACCACCTACAAACACATCCAAGCATCATCGGATGACATCCGAAGTACTTCCCAACCACCTACAAACACATCCGAGCATCATCGGATGACATCCGAAGTACTTCCCAACCACCTACAAACACATCCGAGCATCATCGGATGACATCCGAAGTACTTCCCAACCACCTACAAACACATCCGAGCACCATCGGAAGACATCCGAAGTACTTCCCAACCACCTACAAACACATCCGAGCATCATCGGATGACATCCGAAGTACTTCCCAACCACCTACAAACACATCCGAGCATCATCGGATGACATCCGAAGTACTTCCCAACCACCTACAAACACATCCGAGCATCATCGGATGACATCCGAAGTACTTCCCAACCACCTACAAACACATCCGAGCATCATCGGATAACATCCGAAGTACTTCCCAACCACCTACAAACACATCCGAGCATCATCGGATGACATCCGAAGTACTTCCCAACCACCTACAAACACATCCGAGCATCATCGGATGACATCCGAAGTAATTCCCAACCACCTACAAACACACCCGAGCACCATCGGATGACCTTCGGAGTGCTTCCCAACCACCTACAAACACATCCGAGTACCATCGGATGACATCCGAAGTACTTCCCAACCACCTACAAACACATCCGAGCACCATCGGATGACATCCGAAGTACTTCCCAACCACCTACAAACACATCCGAGCATCATCGGATGACATCCGAAGTACTTCCCAACCACCTACAAACACATCCGAGCACCATCGGATGACATCCGAAGTACTTCCCAACCACCTACAAACACATCCGAGCATCATCGGATGACATCCGAAGTACTTCCCAACCACCTACAAACACATCCGAGCATCATCGGATGACATCCGAAGTACTTCCCAACCACCTACAAACACATCCGAGCATCATCGGATGACATCCGAAGTACTTCCCAACCACCTACAAACACATCCGAGCATCATCGGATGACATCCGAAGTACTTCCCAACCACCTACAAACACATCCGAGCATCATCGGATGACATCCGAAGTACTTCCCAACCACCTACAAACACATCCGAGCATCATCGGATGACATCCGAAGTACTTCCCAACCACCTACAAACACATCCGAGCATCATCGGATGACATCCGAAGTACTTCCCAACCACCTACAAACACATCCGAGCACCATCGGATGACATCCGAAGTACTTCCCAACCACCTACAAACACATCCGAGCATCATCGGATGACATCCGAAGTACTTCCCAACCACCTACAAACACATCCGAGCACCATCGGATGACATCCGAAGTACTTCCCAACCACCTACAAACACATCCGAGCATCATCGGATGACATCCGAAGTACTTCCCAACCACCTACAAACACATCCGAGCATCATCGGATGACATCCGAAGTACTTCCCAACCACCTACAAACACATCCGAGCATCATCGGATGACATCCGAAGTACTTCCCAACCACCTACAAACACATCCGAGCACCATCGGATGACATCCGAAGTACTTCCCAACCACCTACAAACACATCCGAGCATCATCGGATGACATCCGAAGTACTTCCCAACCACCTTCAAATACATCCGAGCACAATCGGAAGACATCCGAAGTACTTCCCAAACACCTACAAACACATCCGAGCATCATCGGATGACATCCGAAGTACTTCCCAACCACCTACAAACACATCCGAGCATCATCGGATGACATCCGAAGTACTTCCCAACCACCAACAAACACATCCGTGCACCATCGGATGACATCCGAAGTACTTCCCAACCACCTACAAACACATCCGAGCATCATCGGATGACATCCGAAGTACTTCCCAACCACCTACAAACACATCCGAGCATCATCGGATGACATCCGAAGTACTTCCCAACCACCTACAAACACATCCGAGCATCATCGGATGACATCCGAAGTACTTCCCAACCACCTACAAACACATCCGAGCATCATCGGATGACATCCGAAGTACTTCCCAACCACCTACAAACACATCCGAGCATCATCGGATGACATCCGAAGTACTTCCCAACCACCTACAAACACATCCGAGCACCATCGGATGACATCCGAAGTACTTCCCAACCACCTACAAACACATCCGAGCATCATCGGATGACATCCGAAGTACTTCCCAACCACCTACAAACACATCCGAGCATCATCGGATGACATCCGAAGTACTTCCCAACCACCTACAAACACATCCGAGCATCATCGGATGACATCCGAAGTACTTCCCAACCACCTACAAACACATCCGAGCATCATCGGATGACATCCGAAGTACTTCCCAACCACCTACAAACACATCCGAGCATCATCGGATGACATCCGAAGTACTTCCCAACCACCTACAAACACATCCGAGCACCATCGGATGACATCCGAAGTACTTCCCAACCACCTACAAACACATCCGAGCATCATCGGATGACATCCGAAGTACTTCCCAACCACCTACAAACACATCCGAGCATCATCGGATGACATCCGAAGTACTTCCCAACCACCTACAAACACATCCGAGCATCATCGGATGACATCCGAAGTACTTCCCAACCACCTACAAACACATCCGAACACCATCGGATGACATCCGAAGTACTTCCCAACCACCTACAACCACATCCGAGCATCATCGGATGACATCCGAAGTACTTCCCAACCACCTACAAACACATCCGAACACCATCGGATGACATCCGAAGTACTTCCCAACAACCTACAAACACATCCGAACACCATTGGATGACATCCGAAGTACTTCCCAACCACCTACAAACACATCCGAGCATCATCGGATGACATCCGAAGTACTTCCCAACCACCTACAAACACATCCGAGCACCATCGCATGACATCCGAAGTACTTCCCAACCACCTACAAACACATCCGAGCATCATCGGATGACATCCGAAGTACTTCCCAACCACCTACAAACACATCCGAGCATCATCGGATGACATCCGAAGTACTTCCCAACCACCTACAAACACATCCGAGCATCATCGGATGACATCCGAAGTACTTCCCAACCACCTACAAACACATCCGAGCATCATCGGATGACATCCGAAGTACTTCCCAACCACCTACAAACACATCCGAGCACCATCGGATGACATCCGAAGTACTTCCCAACCACCTACAAACACATCCGAGCATCATCGGATGACATCCGAAGTTCTTCCCAACCACCTACAAACACATCCGAGCACCATCGGATGACATCCGAAGTACTTCCCAACCACCTACAAACACATCCAAGCATCATCGGATGACATCCGAAGTACTTCCCAACCACCTACAAATACATCCGAGCATCATCGGATGACATCCGAAGTACTTCCCAACCACCTTCAAATACATCCGAGCACAATCGGATGACATCCGAAGTACTTCCCAACCACCTACAAACACATCCGAGCATCATCGGATGACATCCGAAGTACTTCCCAACCACCTACAAACACATCCGAGCATCATCGGATGACTTCCGAAGTACTTCCCAACCACGTACAAACACATCCGAGCATCATCGGATGACATCCGAAGTACTTCCGAACCACCTACAAACACATCCGAGCACCATCGGATGACATCCGAAGTACTTCCCAACCACCTACAAACACATCCGAGCACCATCGGATGACATCCGAAGTACTTCCCAACCACCTTCAAACACATCCGAGCACCATCGGATGACATCCGAAGTACTTCCGAACCACCTACAAACACATCCGAGCACCATCGGATGACATCCGAAGTACTTCCCAACCACCTTCAAACACATCCGAGCACCATCGGATGACATCCGAAGTACTTCCCAACCACCTACAAACACATCCGAGCATCATCGGATGACTTCCGAAGTACTTCCCAACCACGTACAAACACATCCGAGCATCATCGGATGACATCCGAAGTACTTCCCAACCACCTACAAACACATCCGAGCATCATCGGATGACATCCGAAGTACTTCCCAACCACCTACAAACACATCCGAGCATCATCGGATGACATCCGAAGTACTTCCCAACCACCTACAAACACATCCGAGCACCATCGGATGACATCCGAAGTACTTCCCAACCACCTACAAACACATCCGAGCACCATCGGATGACATCCGAAGTACTTCCCAACCACCTACAAACACATCCGAGCATCATCGGATGACATCCGAAGTACTTCCCAACCACCTACAAACACATCCGAGCATCATCGGATGACATCCGAAGTACTTCCCAACCACCTACAAACACATCCGAGCATCATCGGATGACATCCGAAGTACTTCCCAACCACCTACAAACACATCCGAGCATCATCGGATGACATCCGAAGTACTTCCCAACCACCTACAAACACATCCGAGCACCATCGGATGACATCCGAAGTACTTCCCAACCACCTTCAAACACATCCGAGCATCATCGGATGACATCCGAAGTACTTCCCAACCACTTACAAACACATCCGAGCACCATCGGATGACATCCGAAGTACTTCCCAACCACCTACAAACACATCCGTGCACCATCGGATGACATCCGAAGTACTTCCCAACCACCTACAAACACATCCGAGCATCATCGGATGACATCCGAAGTACTTCCCAACCACCTACAAACACATCCGAGCAACTTCGGATGACATCCGAAGTACTTCCCAACCACCTACAAACACATCCGAGCATCATCGGATGACATCCGAAGTACTTCCCAACCACCTACAAACACATCCGAGCATCATCGGATGACATCCGAAGTACTTCCCAACCACCTACAAACACATCCGAGCATCATCGGATGACATCCGAAGTACTTCCCAACCACCTACAAACACATCCGAGCATCATCGGATGACATCCGAAGTACTTCCCAACCACCTACAAACACATCCGAGCATCATCGGATGACATCCGAAGTACTTCCCAACCACTTACAAACACATCCGAGCATCATCGGATGACATCCGAAGTACTTCCCAACCACCTACAAACACATCCGAGCATCATCGGATGACATCCGAAGTACTTCCCAACCACCTACAAACACATCCGAGCACCATCGGATGACATCCGAAGTACTTCCCAACCACCTACAAACACATCCGAGCATCATCGGATGACATCCGAAGTACTTCCCAACCACCTACAAACACATCCGAGCATCATCGGATGACATCCGAAGTACTTCCCAACCACCTACAAACACATCCGTGCACCATCGGATGACATCCGAAGTACTTCCCAACCACCTACAAACACATCCGAGCATGATCGGATGACATCCGAAGTACTTCCCAACCACCTACAAACACATCCGAGCATCATCGGATGACATCCGAGGTACTTCCCAACCACCTACAAACACATCCGAGCATCATCGGATGACATCCGAAGTACTTCCCAACCACCTACAAACACATCCGAGCATCATCGGATGACATCCGAAGTACTTCCCAACCACCTACAAACACATCCGAGCATCTTCGGATGACATCCGAAGTACTTCCCAACCACCTACAAACACATCCGAGCATCATCGGATGACATCCGAAGTACTTCCCAACCACCTACAAACACATCCGAGCATCATCGGATGACATCCGAAGTACTTCCCAACCACCTACAAACACATCCGTGCACCATCGGATGACATCCGAAGTACTTCCCAACCACCTACAAACACATCCCAGCATCATCGGATGACATCCGAAGTACTTCCCAACCACCTACAAACACATCCGAGCATCATCGGATGACATCCGAAGTACTTCCAAACCACCTACAAACACATCCGAGCATCATCGGATGACATCCGAAGTACTTCCCAACCACCTACAAACACATCCGAGCATCATCGGATGACATCCGAAGTACTTCCCAACCACCTACAAACACATCCGAGCATCATCGGATGACATCCGAAGTACTTCCCAACCACCTACAAACACATCCGAACACCATCGGATGACATCCGAAGTATTTCCCAACCACCTACAAACACATCCGAGCATCATCGGATGACATCCGAAGTACTTCCCAACCACCTACAAACACATCCGAGCATCATCGGATGACATCCGAAGTACTTCCCAAACACCTAGAAACACATCCGAGCACCATCGGATGACCTACGGAGTGCTTCCCAACCACCTACAAACACATCCGAGCATCATCGGATGACATCCGAAGTACTTCCCAACCACCTACAAACACATCCGAACACCATCGGATGACATCCGAAGTATTTCCCAACCACCTACAAACACATCCGAGAATCATCGGATGACATCCGAAGTACTTCCCAACCACCTACAAACACATCCGAGCATCATCGGATGACATCCGAAGTACTTCCCAACCACCTACAAACACATCCGAACACCATCGGATGACATCCGAAGTACTTCCCAACCACCTACAACCACATCCGAGCATCATCGGATGACATCCGAAGTACTTCCCAACCACCTACAAACACATCCGAACACCATCGGATGACATCCGAAGTACTTCCCAACAACCTACAAACACATCCGAACACCATTGGATGACATCCGAAGTACTTCCCAACCACCTACAAACACATCCGAGCATCATCGGATGACATCCGAAGTACTTCCCAACCACCTACAAACACATCCGAGCACCATCGCATGACATCCGAAGTACTTCCCAACCAACTACAAACACATCCGAGCATCATCGGATGACATCCGAAGTACTTCCCAACCACCTACAAACACATCCGAGCATCATCGGATGACATCCGAAGTACTTCCCAACCACCTACAAACACATCCGAGCACCATCGTATGACATCCGAAGTGCTTCCCAACCACCTACAAACACATCCGAGCATCATCGGATGACATCCGAAGTACTTCCCAACCACCTACAAACACATCCGAGCATCATCGGATGACATCCGAAGTACTTCCCAACCACCTACAAACACATCCGAGCATCATCGGATGACATCCGAAGTGCTTCCCAACCACCTACAAACACATCCGAGCATCATCGGATGACATCCGAAGTACTTCCCAACCACCTATAAACACATCCGAGCATCATCGGATGACATCCGAAGTACTTCCCAACCACCTACAAACACATCCGAGCATCATCGGATGACATCCGAAGTACTTCCCAACCACCTACAAACACATCCGAGCACCATCGGATGACATCCGAAGTACTTCCCAACCAGCTACAAACACATCCGAGCATCATCGGATGACATCCGAAGTACTTCCCAACCACCTATAAACACATCCGAGCATCATCGGATGACATCCGAAGTACTTCCCAACCACCTACAAACACATCCGAGCATCATCGGATGACATCCGAAGTACTTCCCAACCACCTACAAACACATCCGAGCATCATCGGATGACATCCGAAGTACTTCCCAACCACCTACAAACACATCCGAGCACCATCGGATGACATCCGAAGTACTTCCCAACCACCTACAAACACATCCGAGCATCATCGGATGACATCCGAAGTACTTCCCAACCTACAAACACATCCGAGCACCATCGGATGACATCCGAAGTACTTCCCAACCACCTACAAACCCATCCGAGCATCATCGGATGACATCCGAAGTACTTCCCAACCACCTACAAACACATCCGAGCACCATCGGATGACATCCGAAGTACTTCCCAACCACCTACAAACACATCCGAGTACCATCGGATGACATCCGAAGTACTTCCCAACCACCTATAAACACATCCGAGCATCATCGGATGACATCCGAAGTACTTCCCAACCACCTACAAACACATCCGAGCATCATCGGATGACATCCGAAGTACTTCCCAACCACCTACAAACACATCCGAGCATCATCGGATGACATCCGAAGTACTTCCCAACCACCTACAAACACATCCGAGCACCATCGGATGACATCCGAAGTACTTCCCAACCACCTACAAACACATCCGAGCATCATCGGATGACATCCGAAGTACTTCCCAACCACCTATAAACACATCCGAGCACAATCGGATGACATCCGAAGTACTTTCCAACCACCTACAAACACATCCGAGCATCATCGGATGACATCCGAAGTACTTCCCAACCACCTATAAACACATCCGAGCATCATCGGATGACATCCGAAGTACTTCCCAACCACCTACAAACACATCCGAGCATCATCGGATGACATCCGAAGTACTTCCCAACCACCTACAAACACATCCGAGCATCATCGGATGACATCCGAAGTACTTCCCAACCACCTACAAACACATCCGAGCACCATCGGATGACATCCGAAGTACTTCCCAACCACCTACAAACACATCCGAGCATCATCGGATGACATCCGAAGTACTTCCCAACCTACAAACACATCCGAGCACAATCGGATGACATCCGAAGTACTTTCCAACCACCTACAAACACATCCGAGCATCATCGGATGACATCCGAAGTACTTCCCAACCACCTACAAACACATCCGAGCACCATCGGATGACATCCGAAGTACTTCCCAACCACCTACAAACACATCCGAGTACCATCGGATGACATCCGAAGTACTTCCCAACCACCTACAAACACATCCGAGCACCATCGGATGACATCCGAAGTACTTCCCAACCACCTACAAACACATCCGAGCACCATCGGATGACATCCGAAGTACTTCCCAACCACCTACAAACACATCCGAGCACCATCGGATGACATCCGAAGTACTTCCCAAGCACCTTCAAACACATCCGAGCACCATCGGATGACATCCGAAGTACTTCCGAACCACCTACAAACACATCCGAGCACCATCGGATGACATCCGAAGTACTTCCCAACCACCTACAAACACATCCGAGCATCATCGGATGACTTCCGAAGTACTTCCCAACCACGTACAAACACATCCGAGCATCATCGGATGACATCCGAAGTACTTCCCAACCACCTACAAACACATCCGAGCATCATCGGATGACATCCGAAGTACTTCCCAACCACCTACAAACACATCCGAGCATCATCGGATGACATCCGAAGTACTTCCCAACCACCTACAAACACATCCGAGCACCATCGGATGACATCCGAAGTACTTCCCAACCACCTACAAACACATCCGAGCACCATCGGATGACATCCGAAGTACTTCCCAACCACCTACAAACACATCCGAGCATCATCGGATGACATCCGAAGTACTTCCCAACCACCTACAAACACATCCGAGCATCATCGGATGACATCCGAAGTACTTCACAACCACCTACAAACACATCCGAGCACCATCGGATGACATCCGAAGTACTTCCCAACCACCTACAAACACATCCGAGCATCTTCGGATGACATCCGAAGTACTTCCCAACCACCTACAAACACATCCGAGCATCATCGGATGACATCCGAAGTACTTCCCAACCACCTACAAACACATCCGTGCACCATCGGATGACATCCGAAGTACTTCCCAACCACCTACAAACACATCCGAGCATCATCGGATGACATCCGAAGTACTTCCCAACCACCTACAAACACATCCGAGCATCATCTGATGACATCCGAAGTACTTCCCAACCACCTACAAACACATCCGAGCATCTTCGGATGACATCCGAAGTACTTCCCAACCACCTACAAACACATCCGAGCATCATCGGATGACATCCGAAGTACTTCCCAACCAACTACAAACACATCCGTGCACCATCGGATGACATCCGAAGTACTTCCCAACCACCTACAAACACATCCGAGCATCATCGGATGACATCCGAAGTACTTCCCAACCACCTACAAACACATCCGAGCATCTTCGGATGACATCCGAAGTACTTCCCAACCACCTACAAACACATCCGAGCATCATCGGATGATATCCGAAGTACTTCCCAACCACCTACAAACACATCCGAGCATCATCGGATGACATCCGAAGTACTTCCCAACCACCTACAAACACATCCGAGCATCATCGGATGACATCCGAAGTACTTCCCAACCACCTACAAACACATCCGAGCATCATCTGATGACATCCGAAGTACTTCCCAACCACCTACAAACACATCCGAGCATCATCGGATGACATCCGAAGTACTTCCCAACCACCTACAAACACATCCGAGCATCATCGGATGACATCCGAAGTACTTCCCAACCACCTACAAACACATCCGAGCACCATCGGATGACATCCGAAGTACTTCCCAACCACCTTCAAACACATCCGAGCACCATCGGATGACATCCGAAGTACTTCCCAACCACCTACAAACACATCCGAGCATCATCGGATGACATCCGAAGTACTTCCCAACCACCTACAAACACATCCGTGCACCATCGGATGACATCCGAAGTACTTTCCAACCACCTACAAACACATCCGAGCATCATCGGATGACATCCGAAGTACTTCCCAACCACCTACAAACACATCCGAGCATCATCGGATGACATCCGAAGTACTTCCCAACCACCTACAAACACATCCGAGCATCATCGGATGACATCCGAAGTACTTCCCAACCACCTACAAACACATCCGAGCATCATCGGATGACATCCGAAGTACTTCCCAACCACCTACAAACACATCCGAGCATCATCGGATGACATCCGAAGTACTTCCCAACCACCTACAAACACATCCGAGCATCATCGGATGACATCCGAAGTACTTCCCAACCACCTACAAACACATCCGAGCATCATCGGATGACATCCGAAGTACTTCCCAACCACCTACAAACACATCCGAGCATCATCGGATGACATCCGAAGTACTTCCCAACCACCTACAAACACATCCGAGCATCATCGGATGACATCCGAAGTACTTCCCAACCACCTACAAACACATCCGAGCATCATCGGATGACATCCGAAGTACTTCCCAACCACCTACAAACATACCGAGAATCATCGGATGACATCCGAAGTACTTCCCAACCACCTACAAACACATCCGAGCATCATCGGATGACATCCGAAGTACTTCCCAAACACCTAGAAACACATCCGAGCACCATCGGATGACCTACGGAGTGCTTCCCAACCACCTACAAACACATCCGAGCATCATCGGATGACATCCGAAGTACTTCCCAACCACCTACAAACACATCCGAACACCATCGGATGACATCAGAAGTATTTCCCAACCACCTACAAACACATCCGAGAATCATCGGATGACATCCGAAGTACTTCCCAACCACCTACAGACACATCCGAGCATCATCGGATGACATCCGAAGTACTTCCCAACCACCTACAAACACATCCGAACACCATCGGATGACATCCGAAGTACTTCCCAACCACCTACAACCACATCCGAGCATCATCGGATGACATCCGAAGTACTTCCCAACCACCTACAAACACATCCGAACACCATCGGATGACATCCGAAGTACTTCCCAACAACCTACAAACACATCCGAACACCATTGGATGACATCCGAAGTACTTCCCAACCACCTACAAACACATCCGAGCATCATCGGATGACATCCGAAGTACTTCCCAACCACCTACAAACACATCCGAGCACCATCGCATGACATCCGAAGTACTTCCCAACCACCTACAAACACATCCGAGCATCATCGGATGACATCCGAAGTACTTCCCAACCACCTACAAACACATCCGAGCATCATCGGATGACATCCGAAGTACTTCCCAACCACCTACAAACACATCCGAGCACCATCGGATGACATCCGAAGTACTTCCCAACCACCTACAAACACATCCGAACACCATCGGATGACATCCGAAGTACTTCCCAACCACCTACAAACACATCCGAGCATCATCGGATGACATCCGAAGTACTTCCCAACCACCTACAAACACATCCGAGCATCATCGGATGACATCCGAAGTACTTCCCAACCACCTACAAACACATCCGAGCATCATCGGATGACATCCGAAGTACTTCCCAACCACCAACAAACACATCCGAGCATCATCGGATGACATCCGAAGTACTTCGCAACCACCTACAAACACATCCGAGCATCTTCGGATGACATCCGAAGTACTTCCCAACCACCTACAAACACATCCGAGCATCATCGGATGATATCCGAAGTACTTCCCAACCACCTACAAACACATCCGAGCATTATCGGATGACATCCGAAGTACTTCCCAACCACCTACAAACACATCCGAGCACCATCGGATGACATCCGAAGTACTTCCCAACCACCTTCAAACACATCCGAACATCATCGGATGACCTTCGGAGTACTTCCCAACCACCTACAAACACATCCGAGCATCATCTGATGACATCCGAAGTACTTCCCAACCACCTACAAACACATCCGAGCATCATCGGATGACATCCGAAGTACTTCCCAACCACCTACAAACACATCCGAGCATCATCGGATGACATCCGAAGTACTTCCCAACCACCTACAAACACATCCGAGCATCATCGGATGACATCCGAAGTACTTCCCAACCACCTACAAACACATCCGAGCATCATCGGATGACATCCGAAGTACTTCCCAACCACCTACAAACACATCCGAGCACCATCGGATGACATCCGAAGTACTTCCCAACCACCTTCAAACACATCCGAGCACCATCGGATGACATCCGAAGTACTTCCCAACCACCTACAAACACATCCGAGCATCATCGGATGACATCCGAAGTACTTCCCAACCACCTACAAACACATCCGAGCACCATCGGATGACATCCGAAGTACTTTCCAACCACCTACAAACACATCCGAGCATCATCGGATGACATCCGAAGTACTTCCCAACCACCTACAAACACATCCGAGCATCATCGGATGACATCCGAAGTACTTCCCAACCACCTACAAACACATCCGAGCATCATCGGATGACATCCGAAGTACTTCCCAACCACCTACAAACACATCCGAGCATCATCGGATGACATCCGAAGTACTTCCCAACCACCTACAAACACATCCGAGCATCATCGGATGACATCCGAAGTACTTCCCAACCACCTACAAACACATCCGAGCATCATCGGATGACATCCGAAGTACTTCCCAACCACCTACAAACACATCCGAGCATCATCGGATGACATCCGAAGTACTTCCCAACCACCTACAAACACATCCGAGCACCATCGGATTACCTTCGGAGTGCTTCCCAACCACCAACAAACACATCCGAGCACCATCGGATGACCTTCGGAGTGCTTCCCAACCACCTACAAACACATCCGAGTACCATCGGATGACATCCGAAGTACTTCCCAACCACCTACAAACACATCCGAGCACCATCGGATGACATCCGAAGTACTTCCCAACCACCTTCAAACACATCCGAGCACCATCGGATGACATCCGAAGTACTTCCCAACCACCTACAAACACATCCGAGCATCATCGGATGACATCCGAAGTACTTCCCAACCACCTACAAACACATCCGTGCACCATCGGATGACATCCGAAGTACTTCCCAACCACCTACAAACACATCCGAGCATCATCGGATGACATCCGAAGTACTTCCCAACCACCTACAAACACATCCGTGCACCATCGGATGACATCCGAAGTACTTCCCAACCACCTACAAACACATCCGAGCATCATCGGATGACATCCGAAGTACTTCCCAACCACCTACAAACACATCCGAGCATCATCGGATGACATCCGAAGTACTTCCCAACCACCTACAAACACATCCGAGCATCATCGGATGACATCCGAAGTACTTCCCAACCACCTACAAACACATCCGAGCATCATCGGATGACATCCGAAGTACTTCCCAACCACCTACAAACACATCCGAGCATCATCGGATGACATCCGAAGTACTTCCCAACCACCTACAAACACATCCGAGCAACATCGGATTACCTTCGGAGTGCTTCCCAACCACCTACAAACACATCCGAGCATCATCGGATGACATCCGAAGTACTTCCCAACCACCTACAAACACATCCGAACACCATCGGATGACATCCGAAGTACTTCCCAACCACCTACAAACACATCCGAGAATCATCGGATGACATCCGAAGTACTTCCCAACCACCTACAAACACATCCGAGCATCATCGGATGACATCCGAAGTACTTCCCAACCACCTACAAACACATCCGAACACCATCGGATGACAACCGAAGTACTTCCCAACCACCTACAACCACATCCGAGCATCATCGGATGACATCCGAAGTACTTCCCAACCACCTACAAACACATCCGAACACCATCGGATGACATCCGAAGTACTTCCCAACAACCTACAAACACATCCGAACACCATTGGATGACATCCGAAGTACTTCCCAACCACCTACAAACACATCCGAGCATCATCGGATGACATCCGAAGTACTTCCCAACCACCTACAAACACATCCGAGCACCATCGCATGACATCCGAAGTACTTCCCAACCACCTACAAACACATCCGAGCATCATCGGATGACATCCGAAGTACTTCCCAACCACCTACAAACACATCCGAGCATCATCGGATGACATCCGAAGTACTTCCCAACCACCTACAAACACATCCGAGCACCATCGGATGACATCCGAAGTACTTCCCAACCACCTACAAACACATCCGAACACCATCGGATGACATCCGAAGTACTTCCCAACCACCTACAAACACATCCGAGCATCATCGGATGACATCCGAAGTACTTCCCAACCACCTACAAACACATCCGAGCATCATCGGATGACATCCGAAGTGCTTCCCAACCACCTACAAACACATCCGAGCATCATCGGATGACATCCGAAGTACTTCCCAACCACCTACAAACACATCCGAGCATCATCGGATGACATCCGAAGTACTTCCCAAACACCTACAAACACATCCGAGCATCATCGGATGACATCCGAAGTACTTCCCAACCACCTACAAACACATCCGAGCATCATCGGATGACATCCGAAGTTCTTCCCAACCACCTACAAACACATCCGAGCACCATCGGATGACATCCGAAGTACTTCCCAACCACCTACAAACACATCCAAGCATCATCGGATGACATCCGAAGTACTTCCCAACCACCTACAAACACATCCGAGCATCATCGGATGACATCCGAAGTACTTCCCAACCACCTTCAAATACATCCGAGCACAATCGGATGACATCCGAAGTACTTCCCAACCACCTACAAACACATCCGAGCATCATCGGATGACATCCGAAGTACTTCCCAACCACCTACAAACACATCCGAGCACCATCGGATGACATCCGAAGTACTTCCCAACCACCTACAAACACATCCGAGTACCATCGGATGACATCCGAAGTACTTCCCAACCACCTTCAAACACATCCGAGCACCATCGGATGACATCCGAAGTACTTCCCAACCACCTTCAAACACATCCGAGCACCATCGGATGACATCCGAAGTACTTCCGAACCACCTACAAACACATCCGAGCACCATCGGATGACATCCGAAGTACTTCCCAACCACCTACAAACACATCCGAGCATCATCGGATGACATCCGAAGTACTTCCCAACCACCTACAAACACATCCGAGCATCATCGGATGACATCCGAAGTACTTCCCAACCACCTACAAACACATCCGAGCACCATCGGATGACATCCGAAGTACTTCCCAACCACCTACAAACACATCCGAGCATCATCGGATGACATCCGAAGTACTTCCCAACCACCTACAAACACATCCGAGCACCATCGGATGACATCCGAAGTACTTCCCAACCACCTTCAAACACATCCGAGCATCATCGGATGACATCCGAAGTACTTCCCAACCACTTACAAACACATCCGAGCATCATCGGATGACATCCGAAGTACTTCCCAACCACCTACAAACACATCCGTGCACCATCGGATGACATCCGAAGTACTTCCCAACCACCTACAAACACATCCGAGCATCATCGGATGACATCCGAAGTACTTCCCAACCACCTACAAACACATCCGAGCATCTTCGGATGACATCCGAAGTACTTCCCAACCACCTACAAACACATCCGAGCATCATCGGATGACATCCGAAGTACTTCCCAACCACCTACAAACACATCCGAGCATCATCGGATGACATCCGAAGTACTTCCCAACCACCTACAAACACATCCGAGCATCATCGGATGACATCCGAAGTACTTCCCAACCACCTACAAACACATCCGAGCATCATCGGATGACATCCTAAGTACTTCCCAACCACCTACAAACACATCCGAGCATCATCGGATGACATCCGAAGTACTTCCCAACCACTTACAAACACATCCGAGCATCATCGGATGACATCCGAAGTACTTCCCAACCACCTACAAACACATCCGAGCATCATCGGATGACATCCGAAGTACTTCCCAACCACCTACAAACACATCCGTGCACCATCGGATGACATCCGAAGTACTTCCCAACCACCTACAAACACATCCGAGCATCATCGGATGACATCCGAAGTACTTCCCAACCACCTACAAACACATCCGAGCATCATCGGATGACATCCGAAGTACTTCCCAACCACCTACAAACACATCCGTGCACCATCGGATGACATCCGAAGTACTTCCCAACCACCTACAAACACATCCGAGCATGATCGGATGACATCCGAAGTACTTCCCAACCACCTACAAACACATCCGAGCATCATCGGATGACATCCGAGGTACTTCCCAACCACCTACAAACACATCCGAGCATCATCGGATGACATCCGAAGTACTTCCCAACCACCTACAAACACATCCGAGCATCATCGGATGACATCCGAAGTACTTCCAAACCACCTACAAACACATCCGAGCATCATCGGATGACATCCGAAGTACTTCCCAACCACCTACAAACACATCCGAGCACCATCGGATGACATCCGAAGTACTTCCCAACCACCTACAAACACATCCGAGCATCATCGGATGACATCCGAAGTACTTCCCAACCACCTACAAACACATCCGAACACCATCGGATGACATCCGAAGTATTTCCCAACCACCTACAAACACATCCGAGCATCATCGGATGACATCCGAAGTACTTCCCAACCACCTACAAACACATCCGAGCATCATCGGATGACATCCGAAGTACTTCCCAAACACCTAGAAACACATCCGAGCACCATCGGATGACCTACGGAGTGCTTCCCAACCACCTACAAACACATCCGAGCATCATCGGATGACATCCGAAGTACTTCCCAACCACCTACAAACACATCCGAACACCATCGGATGACATCCGAAGTATTTCCCAACCACCTACAAACACATCCGAGAATCATCGGATGACATCCGAAGTACTTCCCAACCACCTACAAACACATCCGAGCATCATCGGATGACATCCGAAGTACTTCCCAACCACCTACAAACACATCCGAACACCATCGGATGACATCCGAAGTACTTCCCAACCACCTACAACCACATCCGAGCATCATCGGATGACATCCGAAGTACTTCCCAACCACCTACAAACACATCCGAACACCATCGGATGACATCCGAAGTACTTCCCAACAACCTACAAACACATCCGAACACCATTGGATGACATCCGAAGTACTTCCCAACCACCTACAAACACATCCGAGCATCATCGGATGACATCCGAAGTACTTCCCAACCACCTACAAACACATCCGAGCACCATCGCATGACATCCGAAGTACTTCCCAACCAACTACAAACACATCCGAGCATCATCGGATGACATCCGAAGTACTTCCCAACCACCTACAAACACATCCGAGCATCATCGGATGACATCCGAAGTACTTCCCAACCACCTACAAACACATCCGAGCACCATCGTATGACATCCGAAGTGCTTCCCAACCACCTACAAACACATCCGAGCATCATCGGATGACATCCGAAGTACTTCCCAACCACCTACAAACACATCCGAGCATCATCGGATGACATCCGAAGTACTTCCCAACCACCTACAAACACATCCGAGCATCATCGGATGACATCCGAAGTGCTTCCCAACCACCTACAAACACATCCGAGCATCATCGGATGACATCCGAAGTACTTCCCAACCACCTATAAACACATCCGAGCATCATCGGATGACATCCGAAGTACTTCCCAACCACCTACAAACACATCCGAGCATCATCGGATGACATCCGAAGTACTTCCCAACCACCTACAAACACATCCGAGCACCATCGGATGACATCCGAAGTACTTCCCAACCAGCTACAAACACATCCGAGCATCATCGGATGACATCCGAAGTACTTCCCAACCACCTATAAACACATCCGAGCATCATCGGATGACATCCGAAGTACTTCCCAACCACCTACAAACACATCCGAGCATCATCGGATGACATCCGAAGTACTTCCCAACCACCTACAAACACATCCGAGCATCATCGGATGACATCCGAAGTACTTCCCAACCACCTACAAACACATCCGAGCACCATCGGATGACATCCGAAGTACTTCCCAACCACCTACAAACACATCCGAGCATCATCGGATGACATCCGAAGTACTTCCCAACCTACAAACACATCCGAGCACCATCGGATGACATCCGAAGTACTTCCCAACCACCTACAAACCCATCCGAGCATCATCGGATGACATCCGAAGTACTTCCCAACCACCTACAAACACATCCGAGCACCATCGGATGACATCCGAAGTACTTCCCAACCACCTTCAAATACACCCGAGCACAATCGGATGACATCCGAAGTACTTTCCAACCACCTACAAACACATCCGAGCATCATCGGATGACATCCGAAGTACTTCCCAACCACCTACAAACACATCCGAGCACCATCGGATGACATCCGAAGTACTTCCCAACCACCTACAAACACATCCGAGTACCATCGGATGACATCCGAAGTACTTCCCAACCACCTACAAACACATCCGAGCATCATCGGATGACATCCGAAGTACTTCCCAACCACCTTCAAACACATCCGAGCACCATCGGATGACATCCGAAGTACTTCCGAACCACCTACAAACACATCCGAGCACCATCGGATGACATCCGAAGTACTTCCCAACCACCTTCAAACACATCCGAGCACCATCGGATGACATCCGAAGTACTTCCCAACCACCTACAAACACATCCGAGCATCATCGGATGACTTCCGAAGTACTTCCCAACCACGTACAAACACATCCGAGCATCATCGGATGACATCCGAAGTACTTCCCAACCACCTACAAACACATCCGAGCATCATCGGATGACATCCGAAGTACTTCCCAACCACCTACAAACACATCCGAGCATCATCGGATGACATCCGAAGTACTTCCCAACCACCTACAAACACATCCGAGCACCATCGGATGACATCCGAAGTACTTCCCAACCACCTACAAACACATCCGAGCACCATCGGATGACATCCGAAGTACTTCCCAACCACCTACAAACACATCCGAGCATCATCGGATGACATCCGAAGTACTTCCCAACCAACTACAAACACATCCGTGCACCATCGGATGACATCCGAAGTACTTCCCAACCACCTACAAACACATCCGAGCATCATCGGATGACATCCGAAGTACTTCCCAAACACCTAGAAACACATCCGAGCACCATCGGATGACCTACGGAGTGCTTCCCAACCACCTACAAACACATCCGAGCATCATCGGATGACATCCGAAGTACTTCCCAACCACCTACAAACACATCCGAACACCATCGGATGACATCCGAAGTATTTCCCAACCACCTACAAACACATCCGAGAATCATCGGATGACATCCGAAGTACTTCCCAACCACCTACAACACATCCGAGCATCATCGGATGACATCCGAAGTACTTCCCAACCACCTACAAACACATCCGAACACCATCGGATGACATCCGAAGTACTTCCCAACCACCTACAACCACATCCGAGCATCATCGGATGACATCCGAAGTACTTCCCAACCACCTACAAACACATCCGAACACCATCGGATGACATCCGAAGTACTTCCCAACAACCTACAAACACATCCGAACACCATTGGATGACATCCGAAGTACTTCCCAACCACCTACAAACACATCCGAGCATCATCGGATGACATCCGAAGTACTTCCCAACCACCTACAAACACATCCGAGCACCATCGCATGACATCCGAAGTACTTCCCAACCACCTACAAACACATCCGAGCATCATCGGATGACATCCGAAGTACTTCCCAACCACCTACAAACACATCCGAGCATCATCGGATGACATCCGAAGTACTTCCCAACCACCTACAAACACATCCGAGCACCATCGGATGACATCCGAAGTACTTCCCAACCACCTACAAACACATCCGAACACCATCGGATGACATCCGAAGTACTTCCCAACCACCTACAAACACATCCGAGCATCATCGGATGACATCCGAAGTACTTCCCAACCACCTACAAACACATCCGAGCATCATCGGATGACATCCGAAGTACTTCCCAACCACCTACAAACACATCCGAGCATCATCGGATGACATCCGAAGTACTTCCCAACCACCAACAAACACATCCGAGCATCATCGGATGACATCCGAAGTACTTCCCAACCACCTACAAACACATCCGAGCATCTTCGGATGACATCCGAAGTACTTCCCAACCACCTACAAACACATCCGAGCATCATCGGATGATATCCGAAGTACTTCCCAACCACCTACAAACACATCCGAGCATTATCGGATGACATCCGAAGTACTTCCCAACCACCTACAAACACATCCGAGCACCATCGGATGACATCCGAAGTACTTCCCAACCACCTTCAAACACATCCGAACATCATCGGATGACCTTCGGAGTACTTCCCAACCACCTACAAACACATCCGAGCATCATCTGATGACATCCGAAGTACTTCCCAACCACCTACAAACACATCCGAGCATCATCGGATGACATCCGAAGTACTTCCCAACCACCTACAAACACATCCGAGCATCATCGGATGACATCCGAAGTACTTCCCAACCACCTACAAACACATCCGAGCATCATCGGATGACATCCGAAGTACTTCCCAACCACCTACAAACACATCCGAGCATCATCGGATGACATCCGAAGTACTTCCCAACCACCTACAAACACATCCGAGCACCATCGGATGACATCCGAAGTACTTCCCAACCACCTTCAAACACATCCGAGCACCATCGGATGACATCCGAAGTACTTCCCAACCACCTACAAACACATCCGAGCATCATCGGATGACATCCGAAGTACTTCCCAACCACCTACAAACACATCCGTGCACCATCGGATGACATCCGAAGTACTTTCCAACCACCTACAAACACATCCGAGCACCATCGGATGACATCCGAAGTACTTCCCAACCACCTACAAACACATCCGAGCATCATCGGATGACATCCGAAGTACTTCCCAACCACCTACAAACACATCCGAGCATCATCGGATGACATCCGAAGTACTTCCCAACCACCTACAAACACATCCGAGCATCATCGGATGACATCCGAAGTACTTCCCAACCACCTACAAACACATCCGAGCATCATCGGATGACATCCGAAGTACTTCCCAACCACCTACAAACACATCCGAGCATCATCGGATGACATCCGAAGTACTTCCCAACCACCTACAAACACATCCGAGCATCATCGGATGACATCCGAAGTACTTCCCAACCACCTACAAACACATCCGAGCACCATCGGATTACCTTCGGAGTGCTTCCCAACCACCAACAAACACATCCGAGCACCATCGGATGACCTTCGGAGTGCTTCCCAACCACCTACAAACACATCCGAGTACCATCGGATGACATCCGAAGTACTTCCCAACCACCTACAAACACATCCGAGCACCATCGGATGACATCCGAAGTACTTCCCAACCACCTTCAAACACATCCGAGCACCATCGGATGACATCCGAAGTACTTCCCAACCACCTACAAACACATCCGAGCATCATCGGATGACATCCGAAGTACTTCCCAACCACCTACAAACACATCCGTGCACCATCGGATGACATCCGAAGTACTTTCCAACCACCTACAAACACATCCGAGCATCATCGGATGACATCCGAAGTACTTCCCAACCACCTACAAACACATCCGTGCACCATCGGATGACATCCGAAGTACTTCCCAACCACCTACAAACACATCCGAGCATCATCGGATGACATCCGAAGTACTTCCCAACCACCTACAAACACATCCGAGCATCATCGGATGACATCCGAAGTACTTCCCAACCACCTACAAACACATCCGAGCATCATCGGATGACATCCGAAGTACTTCCCAACCACCTACAAACACATCCGAGCATCATCGGATGACATCCGAAGTACTTCCCAACCACCTACAAACACATCCGAGCATCATCGGATGACATCCGAAGTACTTCCCAACCACCTACAAACACATCCGAGCACCATCGGATTACCTTCGGAGTGCTTCCCAACCACCTACAAACACATCCGAGCATCATCGGATGACATCCGAAGTACTTCCCAACCACCTACAAACACATCCGAACACCATCGGATGACATCCGAAGTACTTCCCAACCACCTACAAACACATCCGAGAATCATCGGATGACATCCGAAGTACTTCCCAACCACCTACAAACACATCCGAGCATCATCGGATGACATCCGAAGTACTTCCCAACCACCTACAAACACATCCGAACACCATCGGATGACATCCGAAGTACTTCCCAACCACCTACAACCACATCCGAGCATCATCGGATGACATCCGAAGTACTTCCCAACCACCTACAAACACATCCGAACACCATCGGATGACATCCGAAGTACTTCCCAACAACCTACAAACACATCCGAACACCATTGGATGACATCCGAAGTACTTCCCAACCACCTACAAACACATCCGAGCATCATCGGATGACATCCGAAGTACTTCCCAACCACCTACAAACACATCCGAGCACCATCGCATGACATCCGAAGTACTTCCCAACCACCTACAAACACATCCGAGCATCATCGGATGACATCCGAAGTACTTCCCAACCACCTACAAACACATCCGAGCATCATCGGATGACATCCGAAGTACTTCCCAACCACCTACAAACACATCCGAGCACCATCGGATGACATCCGAAGTACTTCCCAACCACCTACAAACACATCCCAACACCATCGGATGACATCCGAAGTACTTCCCAACCACCTACAAACACATCCGAGCATCATCGGATGACATCCGAAGTACTTCCCAACCACCTACAAACACATCCGAGCATCATCGGATGACATCCGAAGTACTTCCCAACCACCTACAAACACATCCGAGCATCATCGGATGACATCCGAAGTACTTCCCAACCACCTACAAACACATCCGAGCATCATCGGATGACATCCGAAGTACTTCCCAACCACCTACAAACACATCCGAGCACCATCGGATGACATCCGAAGTACTTCCCAACCACCTACAAACACATCCGAGCATCATCGGATGACATCCGAAGTTCTTCCCAACCACCTACAAACACATCCGAGCACCATCGGATGACATCCGAAGTACTTCCCAACCACCTACAAACACATCCAAGCATCATCGGATGACATCCGAAGTACTTCCCAACCACCTACAAACACATCCGAGCATCATCGGATGACATCCGAAGTACTTCCCAACCACCTTCAAATACATCCGAGCACAATCGGATGACATCCGAAGTACTTCCCAACCACCTACAAACACATCCGAGCATCATCGGATGACATCCGAAGTACTTCCCAACCACCTACAAACACATCCGAGCACCATCGGATGACATCCGAAGTACTTCCCAACCACCTACAAACACATCCGAGTACCATCGGATGACATCCGAAGTACTTCCCAACCACCTTCAAACACATCCGAGCACCATCGGATGACATCCGAAGTACTTCCCAACCACCTTCAAACACATCCGAGCACCATCGGATGACATCCGAAGTACTTCCGAACCACCTACAAACACATCCGAGCACCATCGGATGACATCCGAAGTACTTCCCAACCACCTTCAAACACATCCGAGCACCATCGGATGACATCCGAAGTACTTCCCAACCACCTACAAACACATCCGAGCACCATCGGATGACATCCGAAGTACTTCCCAACCACCTACAAACACATCCGAGCATCATCGGATGACATCCGAAGTACTTCCCAACCACCTACAAACACATCCGAGCATCATCGGATGACATCCGAAGTACTTCCCAACCACCTACAAACACATCCGAGCACCATCGGATGACATCCGAAGTACTTCCCAACCACCTACAAACACATCCGAGCACCATCGGATGACATCCGAAGTACTTCCCAACCACCTACAAACACATCCGAGCATCATCGGATGACATCCGAAGTACTTCCCAACCACCTACAAACACATCCGAGCATCATCGGATGACATCCGAAGTACTTCCCAACCACCTACAAACACATCCGAGCACCATCGGATGACATCCGAAGTACTTCCCAACCACCTACAAACACATCCGAGCATCATCGGATGACATCCGAAGTACTTCCCAACCACCTACAAACACATCCGAGCACCATCGGATGACATCCGAAGTACTTCCCAACCACCTTCAAACACATCCGAGCATCATCGGATGACATCCGAAGTACTTCCCAACCACTTACAAACACATCCGAGCATCATCGGATGACATCCGAAGTACTTCCCAACCACCTACAAACACATCCGTGCACCATCGGATGACATCCGAAGTACTTCCCAACCACCTACAAACACATCCGAGCATCATCGGATGACATCCGAAGTACTTCCCAACCACCTACAAACACATCCGAGCATCTTCGGATGACATCCGAAGTACTTCCCAACCACCTACAAACACATCCGAGCATCATCGGATGACATCCGAAGTACTTCCCAACCACCTACAAACACATCCGAGCATCATCGGATGACATCCGAAGTACTTCCCAACCACCTACAAACACATCCGAGCATCATCGGATGACATCCGAAGTACTTCCCAACCACCTACAAACACATCCGAGCATCATCGGATGACATCCGAAGTACTTCCCAACCACCTACAAACACATCCGAGCATCATCGGATGACATCCGAAGTACTTCCCAACCACTTACAAACACATCCGAGCATCATCGGATGACATCCGAAGTACTTCCCAACCACCTACAAACACATCCGAGCATCATCGGATGACATCCGAAGTACTTCCCAACCACCTACAAACACATCCGTGCACCATCGGATGACATCCGAAGTACTTCCCAACCACCTACAAACACATCCGAGCATCATCGGATGACATCCGAAGTACTTCCCAACCACCTACAAACACATCCGAGCATCATCGGATGACATCCGAAGTACTTCCCAACCACCTACAAACACATCCGTGCACCATCGGATGACATCCGAAGTACTTCCCAACCACCTACAAACACATCCGAGCATGATCGGATGACATCCGAAGTACTTCCCAACCACCTACAAACACATCCGAGCATCATCGGATGACATCCGAGGTACTTCCCAACCACCTACAAACACATCCGAGCATCATCGGATGACATCCGAAGTACTTCCCAACCACCTACAAACACATCCGAGCACCATCGGATGACATCCGAAGTACTTCCAAACCACCTACAAACACATCCGAGCATCATCGGATGACATCCGAAGTACTTCCCAACCACCTACAAACACATCCGAGCATCATCGGATGACATCCGAAGTACTTCCCAACCACCTACAAACACATCCGAGCATCATCGGATGACATCCGAAGTACTTCCCAACCACCTACAAACACATCCGAACACCATCGGATGACATCCGAAGTATTTCCCAACCACCTACAAACACATCCGAGCATCATCGGATGACATCCGAAGTACTTCCCAACCACCTACAAACACATCCGAGCATCATCGGATGACATCCGAAGTACTTCCCAAACACCTAGAAACACATCCGAGCACCATCGGATGACCTACGGAGTGCTTCCCAACCACCTACAAACACATCCGAGCATCATCGGATGACATCCGAAGTACTTCCCAACCACCTACAAACACATCCGAACACCATCGGATGACATCCGAAGTATTTCCCATCCACCTACAAACACATCCGAGAATCATCGGATGACATCCGAAGTACTTCCCAACCACCTACAAACACATCCGAGCATCATCGGATGACATCCGAAGTACTTCCCAACCACCTACAAACACATCCGAACACCATCGGATGACATCCGAAGTACTTCCCAACCACCTACAACCACATCCGAGCATCATCGGATGACATCCGAAGTACTTCCCAACCACCTACAAACACATCCGAACACCATCGGATGACATCCGAAGTACTTCCCAACAACCTACAAACACATCCGAACACCATTGGATGACATCCGAAGTACTTCCCAACCACCTACAAACACATCCGAGCATCATCGGATGACATCCGAAGTACTTCCCAACCACCTACAAACACATCCGAGCACCATCGCATGACATCCGAAGTACTTCCCAACCAACTACAAACACATCCGAGCATCATCGGATGACATCCGAAGCACTTCCCAACCACCTACAAACACATCCGAGCACCATCGGATGACATCCGAAGTACTTCCCAACCACCTTCAAACACATCCGAGCACCATCGGATGACATCCGAAGTACTTCCCAACCACCTACAAACACATCCGAGCACCATCGGATGACATCCGAAGTACTTCCCAACCACCTACAAACACATCCGAGCATCATCGGATGACATCCGAAGTACTTCCCAACCACCTACAAACACATCCGAGCATCATCGGATGACATCCGAAGTACTTCCCAACCACCTACAAACACATCCGAGCATCATCGGATGACATCCGAAGTACTTCCCAACCACCTACAAACACATCCGAGCATCATCGGATGACATCCGAAGTACTTCCCAACCACCTACAAACACATCCGAGCACCATCGGATGACATCCGAAGTACTTCCCAACCACCTACAAACACATCCGAGCATCATCGGATGACATCCGAAGTACTTCCCAACCACCTACAAACACATCCGAGCATCATCGGATGACATCCGAAGTACTTCCCAACCACCTACAAACACATCCGAACACCATCGGATGACATCCGAAGTACTTCCCAACCACCTACAAACACATCCGAGCACCATCGGATGACATCCGAAGTACTTCCCAACCACCTACAAACACATCCGAGCACCATCGGATGACATCCGAAGTACTTCCCAACCACCTACAAACACATCCGAGCATCATCGGATGACATCCGAAGTACTTCCCAACCACCTACAAACACATCCGAGCATCATCGGATGACATCCGAAGTACTTCCCAACCACCTACAAACACATCCGAGCATCATCGGATGACATCCGAAGTACTTCCCAACCACCTACAAACACATCCGAGCATCATCGGATGACATCCGAAGTACTTCCCAACCACCTACAAACACATCCGAGCACCATCGGATGACATCCGAAGTACTTCCCAACCACCTACAAACACATCCGAACACCATCGGATGACATCCGAAGTACTTCCCAACCACCTACAACCACATCCGAGCATCATCGGATGACATCCGAAGTACTTCCCAACCACCTACAAACACATCCGAACACCATCGGATGACATCCGAAGTACTTCCCAACCACCTACAAACACATCCGAGCACCATCGGATGACATCCGAAGTACTTCCCAACCACCTACAAACACATCCGAGTACCATCGGATGACATCCGAAGTACTTCCCAACCACCTTCAAACACATCCGAGCACCATCGGATGACATCCGAAGTACTTCCCAACCACCTTCAAACACATCCGAGCACCATCGGATGACATCCGAAGTACTTCCGAACCACCTACAAACACATCCGAGCACCATCGGATGACATCCGAAGTACTTCCCAACCACCTTCAAACACATCCGAGCACCATCGGATGACATCCGAAGTACTTCCCAACCACCTACAAACACATCCGAGCACCATCGGATGACATCCGAAGTACTTCCCAACCACCTACAAACACATCCGAGCATCATCGGATGACATCCGAAGTACTTCCCAACCACCTACAAACACATCCGAGCATCATCGGATGACATCCGAAGTACTTCCCAACCACCTACAAACACATCCGAGCACCATCGGATGACATCCGAAGTACTTCCCAACCACCTACAAACACATCCGAGCACCATCGGATGACATCCGAAGTACTTCCCAACCACCTACAAACACATCCGAGCATCATCGGATGACATCCGAAGTACTTCCCAACCACCTACAAACACATCCGAGCATCATCGGATGACATCCGAAGTACTTCCCAACCACCTACAAACACATCCGAGCACCATCGGATGACATCCGAAGTACTTCCCAACCACCTACAAACACATCCGAGCATCATCGGATGACATCCGAAGTACTTCCCAACCACCTACAAACACATCCGAGCACCATCGGATGACATCCGAAGTACTTCCCAACCACCTTCAAACACATCCGAGCATCATCGGATGACATCCGAAGTACTTCCCAACCACTTACAAACACATCCGAGCATCATCGGATGACATCCGAAGTACTTCCCAACCACCTACAAACACATCCGTGCACCATCGGATGACATCCGAAGTACTTCCCAACCACCTACAAACACATCCGAGCATCATCGGATGACATCCGAAGTACTTCCCAACCACCTACAAACACATCCGAGCATCTTCGGATGACATCCGAAGTACTTCCCAACCACCTACAAACACATCCGAGCATCATCGGATGACATCCGAAGTACTTCCCAACCACCTACAAACACATCCGAGCATCATCGGATGACATCCGAAGTACTTCCCAACCACCTACAAACACATCCGAGCATCATCGGATGACATCCGAAGTACTTCCCAACCACCTACAAACACATCCGAGCATCATCGGATGACATCCGAAGTACTTCCCAACCACCTACAAACACATCCGAGCATCATCGGATGACATCCGAAGTACT
Source organism: Anopheles ziemanni (assembly GCF_943734765.1). Lineage (NCBI taxonomy): Eukaryota > Metazoa > Arthropoda > Insecta > Diptera > Culicidae > Anopheles > Anopheles ziemanni. The sequence continues at coordinate 821,237 of NW_026690049.1, read as the reverse complement.
TCCCAACCACTTACAAACACATCCGAGCATCATCGGATGACATCCGAAGTACTTCCCAACCACCTACAAACACATCCGAGCATCATCGGATGACATCCGAAGTACTTCCCAACCACCTACAAACACATCCGAGCACCATCGGATGACATCCGAAGTACTTCCCAACCACCTACAAACACATCCGAGCATCATCGGATGACATCCGAAGTACTTCCCAACCACCTACAAACACATCCGAGCATCATCGGATGACATCCGAAGTACTTCCCAACCACCTACAAACACATCCGTGCACCATCGGATGACATCCGAAGTACTTCCCAACCACCTACAAACACATCCGAGCATGATCGGATGACATCCGAAGTACTTCCCAACCACCTACAAACACATCCGAGCATCATCGGATGACATCCGAGGTACTTCCCAACCACCTACAAACACATCCGAGCATCATCGGATGACATCCGAAGTACTTCCCAACCACCTACAAACACATCCGAGCATCATCGGATGACATCCGAAGTACTACCAAACCACCTACAAACACATCCGAGCATCATCGGATGACATCCGAAGTACTTCCCAACCACCTACAAACACATCCGAGCATCATCGGATGACATCCGAAGTACTTCCCAACCACCTACAAACACATCCGAGCATCATCGGATGACATCCGAGGTACTTCCCAACCACCTACAAACACATCCGAACACCATCGGATGACATCCGAAGTATTTCCCAACCACCTACAAACACATCCGAGCACCATCGGATGACATCCGAAGTACTTCCCAACCACCTACAAACACATCCGAGCATCATCGGATGACATCCGAAGTACTTCCCAAACACCTAGAAACACATCCGAGCACCATCGGATGACCTACGGAGTGCTTCCCAACCACCTACAAACACATCCGAGCATCATCGGATGACATCCGAAGTACTTCCCAACCACCTACAAACACATCCGAGCACCATCGGATGACATCCGAAGTATTTCCCAACCACCTACAAACACATCCGAGAATCATCGGATGACATCCGAAGTACTTCCCAACCACCTACAAACACATCCGAGCATCATCGGATGACATCCGAAGTACTTCCCAACCACCTACAAACACATCCGAACACCATCGGATGACATCCGAAGTACTTCCCAACCACCTACAACCACATCCGAGCATCATCGGATGACATCCGAAGTACTTCCCAACCACCTACAAACACATCCGAACACCATCGGATGACATCCGAAGTACTTCCCAACAACCTACAAACACATCCGAACACCATTGGATGACATCCGAAGTACTTCCCAACCACCTACAAACACATCCGAGCATCATCGGATGACATCCGAAGTACTTCCCAACCACCTACAAACACATCCGAGCACCATCGCATGACATCCGAAGTACTTCCCAACCAACTACAAACACATCCGAGCATCATCGGATGACATCCGAAGTACTTCCCAACCACCTACAAACACATCCGAGCATCATCGGATGACATCCGAAGTACTTCCCAACCACCTACAAACACATCCGAGCACCATCGTATGACATCCGAAGTGCTTCCCAACCACCTACAAACACATCCGAGCATCATCGGATGACATCCGAAGTACTTCCCAACCACCTACAAACACATCCGAGCATCATCGGATGACATCCGAAGTACTTCCCAACCACCTACAAACACATCCGAGCATCATCGGATGACATCCGAAGTGCTTCCCAACCACCTACAAACACATCCGAGCATCATCGGATGACATCCGAAGTACTTCCCAACCACCTATAAACACATCCGAGCATCATCGGATGACATCCGAAGTACTTCCCAACCACCTACAAACACATCCGAGCACCATCGGATGACATCCGAAGTACTTCCCAACCACCTACAAACACATCCGAGCACCATCGGATGACATCCGAAGTACTTCCCAACCAGCTACAAACACATCCGAGCATCATCGGATGACATCCGAAGTACTTCCCAACCACCTATAAACACATCCGAGCATCATCGGATGACATCCGAAGTACTTCCCAACCACCTACAACCACATCCGAGCATCATCGGATGACATCCGAAGTACTTCCCAACCACCTACAAACACATCCGAGCATCATCGGATGACATCCGAAGTACTTCCCAACCACCTACAAACACATCCGAGCACCATCGGATGACATCCGAAGTACTTCCCAACCACCTACAAACACATCCGAGCATCATCGGATGACATCCGAAGTACTTCCCAACCTACAAACACATCCGAGCACCATCGGATGACATCCGAAGTACTTCCCAACCACCTACAAACCCATCCGAGCATCATCGGATGACATCCGAAGTACTTCCCAACCACCTACAAACACATCCGAGCACCATCGGATGACATCCGAAGTACTTCCCAACCACCTTCAAATACACCCGAGCACAATCGGATGACATCCGAAGTACTTTCCAACCACCTACAAACACATCCGAGCATCATCGGATGACATCCGAAGTACTTCCCAACCACCTACAAACACATCCGAGCACCATCGGATGACATCCGAAGTACTTCCCAACCACCTACAAACACATCCGAGTACCATCGGATGACATCCGAAGTACTTCCCAACCACCTACAAACACATCCGAGCATCATCGGATGACATCCGAAGTACTTCCCAACCACCTTCAAACACATCCGAGCACCATCGGATGACATCCGAAGTACTTCCGAACCACCTACAAACACATCCGAGCACCATCGGATGACATCCGAAGTACTTCCCAACCACCTTCAAACACATCCGAGCACCATCGGATGACATCCGAAGTACTTCCCAACCACCTACAAACACATCCGAGCATCATCGGATGACTTCCGAAGTACTTCCCAACCACGTACAAACACATCCGAGCATCATCGGATGACATCCGAAGTACTTCCCAACCACCTACAAACACATCCGAGCATCTTCGGATGACATCCGAAGTACTTCCCAACCACCTACAAACACATCCGAGCATCATCGGATGACATCCGAAGTACTTCCCAACCACCTACAAACACATCCGAGCACCATCGGATGACATCCGAAGTACTTCCCAACCACCTACAAACACATCCGAGCACCATCGGATGACATCCGAAGTACTTCCCAACCACCTACAAACACATCCGAGCATCATCGGATGACATCCGAAGTACTTCCCAACCACCTACAAACACATCCGAGCATCATCGGATGACATCCGAAGTACTTCACAACCACCTACAAACACATCCGAGCACCATCGGATGACATCCGAAGTACTTCCCAACCACCTACAAACACATCCGAGCATCTTCGGATGACATCCGAAGTACTTCCCAACCACCTACAAACACATCCGAGCATCATCGGATGACATCCGAAGTACTTCCCAACCAACTACAAACACATCCGTGCACCATCGGATGACATCCGAAGTACTTCCCAACCACCTACAAACACATCCGAGCATCATCGGATGACATCCGAAGTACTTCCCAACCACCTACAAACACATCCGAGCATCATCTGATGACATCCGAAGTACTTCCCAACCACCTACAAACACATCCGAGCATCTTCGGATGACATCCGAAGTACTTCCCAACCACCTACAAACACATCCGAGCATCATCGGATGACATCCGAAGTACTTCCCAACCAACTACAAACACATCCGTGCACCATCGGATGACATCCGAAGTACTTCCCAACCACCTACAAACACATCCGAGCATCATCGGATGACATCCGAAGTACTTCCCAACCACCTACAAACACATCCGAGCATCTTCGGATGACATCCGAAGTACTTCCCAACCACCTACAAACACATCCGAGCATCATCGGATGATATCCGAAGTACTTCCCAACCACCTACAAACACATCCGAGCATCATCGGATGACATCCGAAGTACTTCCCAACCACCTACAAACACATCCGAGCATCATCGGATGACATCCGAAGTACTTCCCAACCACCTACAAACACATCCGAGCATCATCTGATGACATCCGAAGTACTTCCCAACCACCTACAAACACATCCGAGCATCATCGGATGACATCCGAAGTACTTCCCAACCACCTACAAACACATCCGAGCATCATCGGATGACATCCGAAGTACTTCCCAACCACCTACAAACACATCCGAGCACCATCGGATGACATCCGAAGTACTTCCCAACCACCTACAAACACATCCGAGCACCATCGGATGACATCCGAAGTACTTCCCAACCACCTACAAACACATCCGAGCATCATCGGATGACATCCGAAGTACTTCCCAACCACCTACAAACACATCCGTGCACCATCGGATGACATCCGAAGTACTTTCCAACCACCTACAAACACATCCGAGCATCATCGGATGACATCCGAAGTACTTCCCAACCACCTACAAACACATCCGAGCATCATCGGATGACATTCGAAGTACTTCCCAACCACCTACAAACACATCCGAGCATCATCGGATGACATCCGAAGTACTTCCCAACCACCTACAAACACATCCGAGCATCATCGGATGACATCCGAAGTACTTCCCAACCACCTACAAACACATCCGAGCATCATCGGATGACATCCGAAGTACTTCCCAACCACCTACAAACACATCCGAGCATCATCGGATGACATCCGAAGTACTTCCCAACCACCTACAAACACATCCGAGCATCATCGGATGACATCCGAAGTACTTCCCAACCACCTACAAACACATCCGAGCATCATCGGATGACATCCGAAGTACTTCCCAACCACCTACAAACACATTTGAGCATCATCGGATGACATCCGAAGTACTTCCAAACCACCTACAAACACATCCGAGCATCATCGGATGACATCCGAAGTACTTCCCAACCACCTACAAACACATCCGAGCATCATCGGATGACATCCGAAGTACTTCCCAACCACCTACAAACACATTTGAGCATCATCGGATGACATCCGAAGTACTTCCCAACCACCTACAAACACATCCGAGAATCATCGGATGACATCCGAAGTACTTCCCAACCACCTACAAACACATCCGAGCATCATCGGATGACATCCGAAGTACTTCCCAAACACCTAGAAACACATCCGAGCACCATCGGATGACCTACGGAGTGCTTCCCAACCACCTACAAACACATCCGAGCATCATCGGATGACATCCGAAGTACTTCCCAACCACCTACAAACACATCCGAGCACCATCGGATGACATCCGAAGTACTTCCCAACCACCTTCAAACACATCCGAACATCATCGGATGACCTTCGGAGTACTTCCCAACCACCTACAAACACATCCGAGCATCATCTGATGACATCCGAAGTACTTCCCAACCACCTACAAACACATCCGAGCATCATCGGATGACATCCGAAGTACTTCCCAACCACCTACAAACACATCCGAGCACCATCGGATGACATCCGAAGTACTTCCCAACCACCTACAAACACATCCGAGCATCATCGGATGACATCCGAAGTACTTCCCAACCACCTACAAACACATCCGAGCATCATCGGATGACATCCGAAGTACTTCCCAACCACCTACAAACACATCCGAGCATCATCGGATGATATCCGAAGTACTTCCCAACCACCTACAAACACATCCGAGCATCATCGGATGACATCCGAAGTACTTCCCAACCACCTACAAACACATCCGAGAATCTTCGGATGACATCCGAAGTACTTCCCAACCACCTACAAACACATCCGAGCATCATCGGATGATATCCGAAGTACTTCCCAACCACCTACAAACACATCCGAGCATCTTCGGATGACATCCGAAGTACTTCCCAACCACCTACAAACACATCCGAACACCATCGGATGACATCCGAAGTACTTCCCAACCACCTACAACCACATCCGAGCATCATCGGATGACATCCGAAGTACTTCCCAACCACCTACAAACACATCCGAGCATCATCGGATGACATCCGAAGTACTTCCCAACCACCTACAAACACATCCGAACACCATCGGATGACATCCGAAGTACTTCCCAACCACCTACAACCACATCCGAGCATCATCGGATGACATCCGAAGTACTTCCCAACCACCTACAAACACATCCGAACACCATCGGATGACATCCGAAGTACTTCCCAACAACCTACAAACACATCCGAACACCATTGGATGACATCCGAAGTACTTCCCAACCACCTACAAACACATCCGAGCATCATCGGATGACATCCGAAGTACTTCCCAACCACCTACAAACACATCCGAGCACCATCGCATGACATCCGAAGTACTTCCCAACCACCTACAAACACATCCGAGCATCATCGGATGACATCCGAAGTACTTCCCAACCACCTACAAACACATCCGAGCATCATCGGATGACATCCGAAGTACTTCCCAACCACCTACAAACACATCCGAGCACCATCGGATGACATCCGAAGTACTTCCCAACCACCTACAAACACATCCGAACACCATCGGATGACATCCGAAGTACTTCCAAACCACCTACAAACACATCCGAGCATCATCGGATGACATCCGAAGTACTTCCCAACCACCTACAAACACATCCGAGCATCATCGGATGACATCCGAAGTACTTCCCAACCACCTACAAACACATCCGAGCATCATCGGATGACATCCGAAGTACTTCCCAACCACCAACAAACACATCCGAGCATCATCGGATGACATCCGAAGTACTTCCCAACCACCTACAAACACATCCGAGCATCTTCGGATGACATCCGAAGTACTTCCCAACCACCTACAAACACATCCGAGCATCATCGGATGATATCCGAAGTACTTCCCAACCACCTACAAACACATCCGAGCATCATCGGATGACATCCGAAGTACTTCCCAACCACCTACAAACACATCCGAGCACCATCGGATGACATCCGAAGTACTTCCCAACCACCTTCAAACACATCCGAACATCATCGGATGACCTTCGGAGTACTTCCCAACCACCTACAAACACATCCGAGCATCATCTGATGACATCCGAAGTACTTCCCAACCACCTACAAACACATCCGAGCATCATCGGATGACATCCGAAGTACTTCCCAACCACCTACAAACACATCCGAGCATCATCGGATGACATCCGAAGTACTTCCCAACCACCTACAAACACATCCGAGCATCATCGGATGACATCCGAAGTACTTCCCAACCACCTACAAACACATCCGAGCATCATCGGATGACATCCGAAGTACTTCCCAACCACCTACAAACACATCCGAGCACCATCGGATGACATCCGAAGTACTTCCCAACCACCTTCAAACACATCCGAGCACCATCGGATGACATCCGAAGTACTTCCCAACCTCCTACAAACACATCCGAGCATCATCGGATGACATCCGAAGTACTTCCCAACCACCTACAAACACATCCGTGCGCCATCGGATGACATCCGAAGTACTTTCCAACCACCTACAAACACATCCGAGCATCATCGGATGACATCCGAAGTACTTCCCAACCACCTACAAACACATCCGAGCATCATCGGATGACATCCGAAGTACTTCCCAACCACCTACAAACACATCCGAGCATCATCGGATGACATCCGAAGTACTTCCCAACCACCTACAAACACATCCGAGCATCATCGGATGACATCCGAAGTACTTCCCAACCACCTACAAACACATCCGAGCATCATCGGATGACATCCGAAGTACTTCCCAACCACCTACAAACACATCCGAGCATCATCGGATGACATCCGAAGTACTTCCCAACCACCTACAAACACATCCGAGCACCATCGGATGGCATCCGAAGTACTTCCTAACCACCTACAAACACATCCGAGCTCCATCGGATGACATCCGAAGTACTTCCCAACCACCTACAAACACATCCGAGCACCATCGGATGACATCCGAAGTACTTCCCAACCACCTACAAACACATCCGAGCATCATCGGATGACATCCGAAGTACTTCCCAACCACCTACAAACACATCCGAGCACCATCGTATGACCGTCGGAGTGCTTCCCAACCACCTACAAACACATCCGAGCATCATCGGATGACATCCGAAGTACTTCCCAACCGCTTCAAAACACATCCAAACACCATGGGATGACATCCGAAGTACTTCCCAACCACTTACAAACACATCCAAACACCATCGGATGACATCCGAAGTACTTCCCAACTAGAGATGGGAAAGATGATTCTTTAAAAAGATCAGGTGCGGTGCAGTTCGCTCAGTGAGATGAACTGAACGCGTGCGGTGATTCTTCCGCACGTCCCAAGAGCGATTTTTCGTCGAATGGGTTATAGATTAAACGACAAATATTGGCCTGGTCATTACAACACCGTGAAAAATGGGATATATTGTAAGATATCACATACATTCAGAATATTTTTTACATAAATATTCGATATTAGAATATTTAACAAGAGAATACTTGTTATGTTTATTCATGATATTTCTGGATGTGATTTAAACAACCATAATTAATCGTTGCCCACCTAAAACAGTAATTCATTCTAAATTATAGCGGTTGCTACAATAACCGCTTTTTTTTGCTATCGTTTATGTACGAACGAAAGAAAGAATGGTGTAAAGATTTGCCCCACACTTACAACGTAGGAAAGTTGATCAACCGTACGAAGAATCATAACCGCACCTCTGGCGTGCGATTGAGCAGGGCTAGCCAGCTCGTTGATCAATCGAATAAACCAATACCACACCGCCGGTTGGAGTGTGTCGTACACATTCATGATCAACCGTAGAACGAATTAATATCACACCGCTGGCGTTCGGCTATAGCCTGCACGGTAGGTGACCGCACGAAGAATCAATACCGCACGTCTGGCGTGCGATTGAGCAGGGCTAAGGAGCACGGAGAACGATCGTCGTGCGTAGAACCAATACCACTCCGCCGGTTGGAGTGTGTCGTACACATTCATGATCAACCGTAGAACGAATCAATATCACACCGCTGGCGTTCGGCTATAGCCTGCACGGTAGGTGACCGCACGAAGAATCAATACCGCACGTCTGGCGTGCGATTGAGCAGGGCTAAGGAGCACGGAGAACGATCGTCGTGCGTAGAACCAATACCACTCCGCCAGCGGGTAGCGTATTGTCTTATCCATTCATGATCAACCGTAGAACGAATCAATATCACACCGCTGGCGTGCGGCTATAGCCGGCACGGTAGGTGACCGCACGAGGAATCAATACCGCACGTCTGGCGTGCGATTGAGCAGGGCTAAGGAGCACGGTGAACGATCGTACGTAGAACCTATACCACACCGCCGGCGGGTGACGTCATAGTCGCGACCATCGGCGTGCGGAAGAATCATTTTGGTTGATTTGAATGTGCGGTACTCGTTCGCTCAGTAGAAAGATCAGAGTGAATCATACAGTTCTGATTCAATTTGCCCATGCCTATTCCCAACCACCTACAAACACATCCGAGCACCATCGGATGACCTTCGGAGTGCTTCCCAACCACCTACAAACACATCCGAGCATCATCGGATGACATCCGAAGTACTTCCCAACCACCTACAAACACATCCGAGCACCATCGGAAGACATCCGAAGTACTTCCCAACCACCTACAAACACATCCGAGCACCATCGGATGAGATCCGAAGTACTTCCCAACCACCTACAAACACATCCGAGCACCATCGGATGACATCCGAAGTACTTCCCAACCACCTACAAACACATCCGAGCACCATCGGATGACATCCGAAGTACTTCCCAACCACCTAAAAACACATCCGAGCATCATCGGATGACATCCGAAGTACTTCCCAACCACTTCAAAACACATCCAAACACCATGGGATGACATCCGAAGTACTTCCCAACCACTTACAAACACATCCAAACACCATCGGATGACATCCTAAGAACTTCCCAACCTCCTACAAACACATCCGAGCACCATCGGTTGACCTTCGGAGTGCTTCCCAACCACCTACAAACACATCCGAGCATCATCGGATGACATCCGACGTACTTCCCAACCACCTACAAACACATCCGAGCACCATCGGATGACATCCTAAGAACTTCCCAACCACCTACAAACACATCCGAGCACCATAGGATGACCTTCGGAGTGCTTCCCAACCACCTACAAACACATCCGAGCACCATTGGAAGACATCCGAAGTACTTCCCAACCACCTACAAACACATCCGGGCATCATCGGATGACATCCGAAGTACTTCCCAACCACCTACAAACACATCCGAGCATCATCGGATGACATCCGAAGTACTTCCCAACCACCTACAAACACATCCGGGCATCATCGGATGACATCCGAAGTACTTCCCAACCACCTATAAACACATCCGAGCACCATCGGAAGATATCCGAAGTACTTCCCAACCACCTACAAATACATCCGAGCATCATCGGATGACATCCGAAGTACTTCCCAACCACCTACAAACACATCCGAGCACCATCGGATGACCTTCGGAGTGCATCCCGAACACCTACAAACACATCCGAGCACCATCGGATGACATCCGAAGTACTTCCCAACCACCTACAAACACATCCGAGCACCATCGGATGACATCCGAAGTACTTCCCAACCACCTACAAACACATCCGAGCACCATCGGATGACATCCGAAGTACTTCCCAACCACCTACAAACACATCCGAGCACCATCGGAAGACATCCGAAGTACTTCCCAACCACTTACAAACACATCCAAACACCATCGGATGACATCCGAAGTACTTCCCAACCACCTACAAACACATCCGAGCACCATCGTATGACCTTCGGAGTGCTTCCCAACCACCTACAAACACATCCGAGCACCATCGGAAGACATCCGAAGTACTTCCCAACCACCTACAAACACATCCGAGCACCATCGGATGACCTTCGGAGTGCTTCCCAACCACCTACAAACACATCCGAGCACCATCGGAAGACATCCGAAGTACTTCCCAACCACCTACAAACACATCCGAGCACCATCGGATGACATCCGAAGTACTTCCCAACCACCTACAAACACATCCGAGCATCATCGGATGACCTTTGGAGTGCTTCTCAACCACCTACAAACACATCCGAGCACCTTCGAATGACATCCGAAGTACTTCCCAACCACCTAAAAACACATCCGAGCACCATCGGATGACATCCGAAGTACTTCCCAACCACCTACAAACACATCCGGGCATCATCGGTTGACATCCGAAGTACTTCCCAACCACCTACAAACACATCCGAGCACCATCGGAAGACATCCGAAGTACTTCCCAACCACCTACAAACACATCCGAGCACCATCGGATGACATCCGAAGTACTTCCCAACCACCTACAAACACATCCGAGCACCATCGGATGACATCCGAAGTACTTCCCAACCACCTACAAACACATCCGAACACCATCGGATGACATCCGAAGTATTTCCCAACCACCTACAAACACATCCGAACACCATCGGATGACATCCGAAGTACTTCCCAACCACCTACAAACACATCCGAGCATCATCGGATGACATCCGAAGTACTTCCCAACCACCTACAAACACATCCGAGCACCATCGTATGACATCCGAAGTGCTTCCCAACCACCTACAAACACATCCGAGCATCATCGGATGACATCCGAAGTACTTCCCAACCACCTACAAACACATCCGAGCATCATCGGATGACATCCGAAGTACTTCCCAACCACCTACAAACACATCCGAGCATCATCGGATGACATCCGAAGTGCTTCCCAACCACCTACAAACACATCCGAGCACCATCGTATGACATCCGAAGTGCTTCCCAACCACCTACAAACACATCCGAGCATCATCGGATGACATCCGAAGTACTTCCCAACCACCTACAAACACATCCGAGCATCATCGGATGACATCCGAAGTACTTCCCAACCACCTACAAACACATCCGAGCATCATCGGATGACATCCGAAGTACTTCCCAACCACCTACAAACACATCCGAGCACCATCGGATGACATCCGAAGTACTTCCCAACCACCTACAAACACATCCGAACACCATCGGATGACATCCGAAGTATTTCCCAACCACCTACAAACACATCCGAGCATCATCGGATGACATCCGAAGTACTTCCCAACCACCTACAAACACATCCGAGCATCATCGGATGACATCCGAAGTACTTCCCAAACACCTAGAAACACATCCGAGCACCATCGGATGACCTACGGAGTGCTTCCCAACCACCTACAAACACATCCGAGCATCATCGGATGACATCCGAAGTACTTCCCAACCACCTACAAACACATCCGAACACCATCGGATGACATCCGAAGTATTTCCCAACCACCTACAAACACATCCGAGAATCATCGGATGACATCCGAAGTACTTCCCAACCACCTACAAACACATCCGAGCATCATCGGATGACATCCGAAGTACTTCCCAACCACCTACAAACACATCCGAACACCATCGGATGACATCCGAAGTACTTCCCAACCACCTACAACCACATCCGAGCATCATCGGATGACATCCGAAGTACTTCCCAACCACCTACAAACACATCCGAACACCATCGGATGACATCCGAAGTACTTCCCAACCACCTACAAACACATCCGAACACCATTGGATGACATCCGAAGTACTTCCCAACCACCTACAAACACATCCGAGCATCATCGGATGACATCCGAAGTACTTCCCAACCACCTACAAACACATCCGAGCACCATCGCATGACATCCGAAGTACTTCCCAACCAACTACAAACACATCCGAGCATCATCGGATGACATCCGAAGTACTTCCCAACCACCTACAAACACATCCGAGCATCATCGGATGACATCCGAAGTACTTCCCAACCACCTACAAACACATCCGAGCACCATCGTATGACATCCGAAGTGCTTCCCAACCACCTACAAACACATCCGAGCATCATCGGATGACATCCGAAGTACTTCCCAACCACCTACAAACACATCCGAGCATCATCGGATGACATCCGAAGTACTTCCCAACCACCTACAAACACATCCGAGCATCATCGGATGACATCCGAAGTGCTTCCCAACCACCTACAAACACATCCGAGCATCATCGGATGACATCCGAAGTACTTCCCAACCACCTATAAACACATCCGAGCATCATCGGATGACATCCGAAGTACTTCCCAACCACCTACAAACACATCCGAGCATCATCGGATGACATCCGAAGTACTTCCCAACCACCTACAAACACATCCGAGCACCATCGGATGACATCCGAAGTACTTCCCAACCAGCTACAAACACATCCGAGCATCATCGGATGACATCCGAAGTACTTCCCAACCACCTATAAACACATCCGAGCATCATCGGATGACATCCGAAGTACTTCCCAACCACCTACAAACACATCCGAGCATCATCGGATGACATCCGAAGTACTTCCCAACCACCTACAAACACATCCGAGCATCATCGGATGACATCCGAAGTACTTCCCAACCACCTACAAACACATCCGAGCACCATCGGATGACATCCGAAGTACTTCCCAACCACCTACAAACACATCCGAGCATCATCGGATGACATCCGAAGTACTTCCCAACCTACAAACACATCCGAGCACCATCGGATGACATCCGAAGTACTTCCCAACCACCTACAAACCCATCCGAGCATCATCGCATGACATCCGAAGTACTTCCCAACCACCTACAAACACATCCGAGCACCATCGGATGACATCCGAAGTACTTCCCAACCACCTACAAACACATCCGAGCATCATCGGATGACATCCGAAGTACTTCCCAACCACCTACAAACACATCCGAGCACCATCGGATGACATCCGAAGTACTTCCCAACCACCTAAAAACACATCCGAGCATCATCGGATGACATCCGAAGTACTTCCCAACCACCTACAAACACATCCGAGCACCATCGGATGACATCCGAAGTACTTCCCAACCACCTAAAAACACATCCGAGCATCATCGGATGACATCCGAAGTACTTCCCAACCACCTACAAACACATCCGAGCACCATCGGATGACCTTCGGAGTGCTTCCCGAACACCTACAAACACATCCGGGCATTATCGGATGACATCCGAAGTACTTCCCAACCACCTACAAACACATCCGAGCACCATCGGATGACATCCGAAGTACTTCCCAACCACCTACAAACACATCCGAGCACCATCGGATGACATCCGAAGTACTTCCCAACCACTTCAAAACACATCCAAACACCATGGGATGACATCCGAAGTACTTCCCAACCACTTACAAACACATCCAAACACCATCGGATGACATCCGAAGTACTTCCCAACCACCTACAAACACATCCGAGCACCATCGGATGACCTTCGGAGTGCTTCCCGAACACCTATAAACACATCCGAGCACCATCGGATGACATCCGAAGTACTTCCCAACCACCTACAAACACATCCGAGCATCATCGGATGACATCCGAAGTACTTCCCAACCACCTACAAACACATCCGAGCACCATCGTATGACCGTCGGAGTGCTTCCCAACCACCTACAAACACATCCGAGCATCATCGGATGACATCCGAAGTACTTCCCAACCACTTCAAAACACATCCAAACACCATGGGATGACATCCGAAGTACTTCCCAACCACTTACAAACACATCCAAACACCATCGGATGACAACCGAAGTACTTCCCAACCACCTACAAACACATCCGAGCACCATCGTATGACCTTCGGAGGGCTTCCCAACCACCTACAAACACATCCGAGCATCATCGGATGACATCCGAAGTACTTCCCAACCACCTACAAACACATCCGAGCACCATTTAACAACCTTCGGAGTGCTTCCCAACCACCTACAAACACATCCGAGCACCATCGGATGACCTTCGGAGTGCTTCCCAACCACCTACAAACACATCCGAGCATCATCGGATGACATCCGAAGTACTTCCCAACCACCTACAAACACATCCGAGCATCATCGGATGACATCCGAAGTACTTCCCAACCACCTACAAACACATCCGAGCACCATCGGATGACATCCGAAGTACTTCCCAACCACCTACAAACACATCCGAACACCATCGGATGACATCCGAAGTATTTCCCAACCACCTACAAACACATCCGAGCATCATCGGATGACATCCGAAGTACTTCCCAACCACCTACAAACACATCCGAGCATCATCGGATGACATCCGAAGTACTTCCCAAACACCTAGAAACACATCCGAGCACCATCGGATGACCTACGGAGTGCTTCCCAACCACCTACAAACACATCCGAGCATCATCGGATGACATCCGAAGTACTTCCCAACCACCTACAAACACATCCGAACACCATCGGATGACATCCGAAGTATTTCCCAACCACCTACAAACACATCCGAGCACCATCGGATGACATCCGAAGTACTTCCCAACCACCTACAAACACATCCGAGCATCATCGGATGACATCCGAAGTACTTCCCAACCACCTACAAACACATCCGAACACCATCGGATGACATCCGAAGTACTTCCCAACCACCTACAACCACATCCGAGCATCATCGGATGACATCCGAAGTACTTCCCAACCACCTACAAACACATCCGAACACCATCGGATGACATCCGAAGTACTTCCCAACAACCTACAAACACATCCGAACACCATTGGATGACATCCGAAGTACTTCCCAACCACCTACAAACACATCCGAGCATCATCGGATGACATCCGAAGTACTTCCCAACCACCTACAAACACATCCGAGCACCATCGCATGGCATCCGAAGTACTTCCCAACCAACTACAAACACATCCGAGCATCATCGGATGACATCCGAAGTACTTCCCAACCACCTACAAACACATCCGAGCATCATCGGATGACATCCGAAGTACTTCCCAACCACCTACAAACACATCCGAGCACCATCGTATGACATCCGAAGTACTTCCCAACCACCTACAAACACATCCGAGCATCATCGGATGACATCCGAAGTACTTCCCAACCACCTACAAACACATCCGAGCATCATCGGATGACATCCGAAGTACTTCCCAACCACCTACAAACACATCCGAGCATCATCGGATGACATCCGAAGTGCTTCCCAACCACCTACAAACACATCCGAGCATCATCGGATGACATCCGAAGTACTTCCCAACCACCTATAAACACATCCGAGCATCATCGGATGACATCCGAAGTACTTCCCAACCACCTACAAACACATCCGAGCATCATCGGATGACATCCGAAGTACTTCCCAACCACCTACAAACACATCCGAGCACCATCGGATGACATCCGAAGTACTTCCCAACCAGCTACAAACACATCCGAGCATCATCGGATGACATCCGAAGTACTTCCCAACCACCTATAAACACATCCGAGCATCATCGGATGACATCCGAAGTACTTCCCAACCACCTACAAACACATCCGAGCATCATCGGATGACATCCGAAGTACTTCCCAACCACCTACAAACACATCCGAGCATCATCGGATGACATCCGAAGTACTTCCCAACCACCTACAAACACATCCGAGCACCATCGGATGACATCCGAAGTACTTCCCAACCACCTACAAACACATCCGAGCATCATCGGATGACATCCGAAGTACTTCCCAACCTACAAACACATCCGAGCACCATCGGATGACATCCGAAGTACTTCCCAACCACCTACAAACCCATCCGAGCATCATCGCATGACATCCGAAGTACTTCCCAACCACCTACAAACACATCCGAGCACCATCGGATGACATCCGAAGTACTTCCCAACCACCTACAAACACATCCGAGCATCATCGGATGACATCCGAAGTACTTCCCAACCACCTACAAACACATCCGAGCACCATCGGATGACATCCGAAGTACTTCCCAACCACCTAAAAACACATCCGAGCATCATCGGATGACATCCGAAGTACTTCCCAACCACCTACAAACACATCCGAGCACCATCGGATGACATCCGAAGTACTTCCCAACCACCTAAAAACACATCCGAGCATCATCGGATGACATCCGAAGTACTTCCCAACCACCTACAAACACATCCGAGCACCATCGGATGACCTTCGGAGTGCTTCCCGAACACCTACAAACACATCCGGGCATTATCGGATGACATCCGAAGTACTTCCCAACCACCTACAAACACATCCGAGCACCATCGGATGACATCCGAAGTACTTCCCAACCACCTACAAACACATCCGAGCACCATCGGATGACATCCGAAGTACTTCCCAACCACTTCAAAACACATCCAAACACCATGGGATGACATCCGAAGTACTTCCCAACCACTTACAAACACATCCAAACACCATCGGATGACATCCGAAGTACTTCCCAACCACCTACAAACACATCCGAGCACCATCGGATGACCTTCGGAGTGCTTCCCGAACACCTATAAACACATCCGAGCACCATCGGATGACATCCGAAGTACTTCCCAACCACCTACAAACACATCCGAGCATCATCGGATGACATCCGAAGTACTTCCCAACCACCTACAAACACATCCGAGCACCATCGTATGACCGTCGGAGTGCTTCCCAACCACCTACAAACACATCCGAGCATCATCGGATGACATCCGAAGTACTTCCCAACCACTTCAAAACACATCCAAACACCATGGGATGACATCCGAAGTACTTCCCAACCACTTACAAACACATCCAAACACCATCGGATGACAACCGAAGTACTTCCCAACCACCTACAAACACATCCGAGCACCATCGTATGACCTTCGGAGGGCTTCCCAACCACCTACAAACACATCCGAGCATCATCGGATGACATCCGAAGTACTTCCCAACCACCTACAAACACATCCGAGCACCATCGGATGACATCCGAAGTACTTCCCAACCACCTACAAACACATCCGAGCACCATCGAATGACATCCGAAGTACTTCCCAACCACCTAAAAACACATCCGAGCATCATCGGATGACATCCGAAGTACTTCCCAACCACCTACAAACACATCCGAGCACCATCGGATGACCTTCGGAGTGCTTCCCGAACACCTACAAACACATCCGAGCACCATCGGATGACATCCGAAGTACTTCCCAACCACCTACAAACACATCCGAGCACCATCGGATGACATCCGAAGTACTTCCCAACCACCTACAAACACATCCGGGCATCATCGGATGACATCCGAAGTACTTCCCAACCACCTATAAACACATCCGAGCACCATCGGAAGACTTCCGAAGTACTTCCCAACCACCTACAAACACATCCGAGCACCATCGGATGACCTTCGGAGTGCTTCCCGGACACCTATAAACACATCCGAGCACCATCGGATGACATCCGAAGTACTTCCCAACCACCTACAAACACATCCGAGCACCATCGGATGACATCCGAAGTACTTCCCAACCACCTACAAACACATCCGAGCATCATCGGATGACATCCGAAGTACTTCCCAACCACCTACAAACACATCCGAGCACCATCGTATGACCGTCGGAGTGCTTCCCAACCACCTACAAACACATCCGAGCATCATCGGATGACATCCGAAGTACTTCCCAACCACTTCAAAACACATCCAAACACCATGGGATGACATCCGAAGTACTTCCCAACCACTTACAAACACATCCAAACACCATCGGATGACATCCTAAGAACTTCCCAACCACCTACAAACACATCCGAGCACCATCGGTTGACCTTCGGAGTGCTTCCCAACCACCTACAAACACATCCGAGCATCATCGGATGACATCCGACGTACTTCCCAACCACCTACAAACACATCCGAGCACCATCGGATGACATCCTAAGAACTTCCCAACCACCTACAAACACATCCGAGCACCATCGGAAGACATCCTAAGAACTTCCCAACCACCTACAAACACATCCGAGCACCATCGGATGACCTTCGGAGTGCTTCCCAACCACCTACAAACACATCCGAGCATCATCGGATGACATCCGAAGTACTTCCCAACCACCTACAAACACATCCGAGCACCATCGGAAGACATCCTAAGAACTTCCCAACCACCTACAAACACATCCGAGCACCATCGGATGAGATTCGAAGTACTTCCCAACCACCTACAAACACATCCGAGCACCATCGGATGACATCCGAAGTACTTCCCAACCACCTACAAACACATCCGAGCACCATCGGATGACATCCGAAGTACTTCCCAACCACCTAAAAACACATCCGAGCATCATCGGATGACATCCGAAGTACTTCCCAACCACTTCAAAACACATCCAAACACCATGGGATGACATCCGAAGTACTTCCCAACCACTTACAAACACATCCAAACACCATCGGATGACATCCTAAGAACTTCCCAACCACCTACAAACACATCCGAGCACCATCGGTTGACCTTCGGAGTGCTTCCCAACCACCTACAAACACATCCGAGCATCATCGGATGACATCCGACGTACTTCCCAACCACCTACAAACACATCCGAGCACCATCGGATGACATCCTAAGAACTTCCCAACCACCTACAAACACATCCGAGCACCATCGGATGACATCCGAAGTACTTCCCAACCACCTACAAACACATCCGAGCACCATCGGATGACATCCGAAGTACTTCCCAACCACCTACAAACACATCCGAGCACCATCGGATGACCTTTGGAGTGCTTCCCAACCACCTACAAACACATCCGAGCACCATTGGAAGACATCCGAAGTACTTCCCAACCACCTACAAACACATCCGGGCATCATCGGATGACATCCGAAGTACTTCCCAACCACCTACAAACACATCCGAGCATCATCGGATGACATCCGAAGTACTTCCCAACCACCTACAAACACATCCGGGCATCATCGGATGACATCCGAAGTACTTTCCAACCACCTATAAACACATCCGAGCACCATCGGAAGATATCCGAAGTACTTCCCAACCACCTACAAATACATCCGAGCATCATCGGATGACATCCGAAGTACTTCCCAACCACCTACAAACACATCCGAGCACCATCGGATGACCTTCGGAGTGCTTCCCGAACACCTACAAACACATCCGAGCACCATCGGATGACATCCGAAGTACTTCCCAACCACCTACAAACACATCCGAGCACCATCGGATGACATCCGAAGTACTTCCCAACCACCTACAAACACATCCGAGCACCATCGGATGACATCCGAAGTATTTCCCAACCACCTACAAACACATCCGAGCACCATCGGAAGACATCCGAAGTACTTCCCAACCACTTCAAAACACATCCAAACACCATCGGATGACATCCGAAGTACTTCCCAACCACCTACAAACACATCCGAGCACCATCGGATGACCTTCGGAGTGACATCCGAAGTACTTCCCAACCACCTACAAACACATCCGAGCACCATCGGATGACATCCGAAGTACTTCCCAACCACCTAAAAACACATCCGAGCATCATCGGATGACATCCGAAGTACTTCCCAACCACCTACAAACACATCCGAGCACCATCGGATGACCTTCGGAGTGCTTCCCAACCACCTACAAACACATCCGAGCACCATTGGAAGACATCCGAAGTACTTCCCAACCACCTACAAACACATCCGAGCATCATCGGATGACATCCGAAGAACTTCCCAACCACCTACAAACACATCCGAGCACCATCGGATGACCGTCGGAGTGCTTCCCAACCACCTACAAACACATCCGAGCATCATCGGATGACATCCGAAGTACTTCCCAACCACCTACAAACACATCCGAGCACCATCGGATGACATCCTAAGAACTTCCCAACCACCTACAAACACATCCGAGCACCATCGGATGACCTTCGGAGTGCATCCCGAACACCTACAAACACATCCGAGCACCATCGGGTCATCCGAAGTACTTCCCAACCACCTACAAACACATCCGAGCATCATCGGATGACATCCGAAGTACTTCCCAACCACCTACAAACACATCCGGGCATCATCGGATGACATCCGAAGTACTTCCCAACCACCTATAAACACATCCGAGCACCATCGGAAGACATCCGAAGTACTTCCCAACCACCTACAAACACATCCGAGCATCATCGGATGACATCCGAAGTACTTCCCAACCACCTACAAACACATCCGAGCACCATCGGATGACCTTCGGAGTGCATCCCGAACACCTACAAACACATCCGAGCACCATCGGATGACATCCGAAGTACTTCCCAACCACCTACAAACACATCCGAGCACCATCGGATGACATCCGAAGTACTTCCCAACCACCTACAAACACATCCGAGCACCATCGGAAGACATCCGAAGTACTTCCCAACCACCTACAAACACATCCGAGCACCATCGGATGACCTTCGGAGTGCTTCCCAACCACCTACAAACACATCCGAGCACCATCGGAAGACATCCGAAGTACTTCCCAACCACCTACAAACACATCCGAGCACCATCGGATGACACCCGAAGTACTTCCCAACCACCTACAAACACATCCGAGCACCATCGTATGACCTTCGGAGTGCTTCCCAACCACCTACAAACACATCCGAGCACCATCGGATGACATCCGAAGTTCTTCCCAACCACCTAAAAACACATCCGAGCGCCATCGGATGACATCCGAAGTACTTCCCAACCACCTACAAACACATCCGGGCATCATCGGTTGACATCCGAAGTACTTCCCAACCACCTACAAACACATCCGAGCACCATCGGATGACCTTCGGAGTGCTTCCCAACCACCTACAAACACATCCGAGCACCATTGGAAGACATCCGAAGTACTTCCCAACCACCTACAAACACATCCGGGCATCATCGGATGACATCCGAAGAACTTCCCAACCACCTACAAACACATCCGAGCACCATCGGATGACCTTCGGAGTGCTTCCCAACCACCTACAAACACATCCGAGCATCATCGGATGACATCCGAAGTACTTCCCAACCACCTACAAACACATCCGAGCACCATCGGATGACATCCTAAGAACTTCCCAACCACCTACAAACACATCCGAGCACCATCGGATGACCTTCGGAGTGCATCCCGAACACCTACAAACACATCCGAGCACCATCGGGTCATCCGAAGTACTTCCCAACCACCTACAAACACATCCGAGCATCATCGGATGACATCCGAAGTACTTCCCAACCACCTACAAACACATCCGGGCATCATCGGATGACATCCGAAGTACTTCCCAACCACCTATAAACACATCCGAGCACCATCGGAAGACATCCGAAGTACTTCCCAACCACCTACAAACACATCCGAGCATCATCGGATGACATCCGAAGTACTTCCCAACCACCTACAAACACATCCAAACACCATGGGATGACATCCGGAGTACTTCCCAACCACTTACAAACACATCCAAACACCATCGGATGACATCCGAAGTACCTCCCAACCACCTACAAACACATCCGAGCACCATCGTATGACCTTCGGAGTGCTTCCCAACCACCTACAAACACATCCGAGCACCATCGGAAGACATCCGAAGTACTTCCCAACCACCTACAAACACATCCGAGCACCATCGGATGACCTTCGGAGTGCTTCCCAACCACCTACAAACACATCCGAGCACCATCGGAAGACATCCGAAGTACTTCCCAACCACCTACAAACACATCCGAGCACCATCGGATGACACCCGAAGTACTTCCCAACCACCTACAAACACATCCGAGCACCATCGTATGACCTTCGGAGTGCTTCCCAACCACCTACAAACACATCCGAGCACCATCGGATGACATCCGAAGTACTTCCCAACCACCTAAAAACACATCCGAGCGCCATCGGATGACATCCGAAGTACTTCCCAACCACCTACAAACACATCCGGGCATCATCGGTTGACATCCGAAGTACTTCCCAACCACCTACAAATACATCCGAGCATCATCGGATGACATCCGAAGTACTTCCCAACCACCTATAAACACATCCGAGCACCATCGGAAGACATCCGAAGTACTTCCCAACCACCTACAAATACATCCGAGCATCATCGGATGACATCCGAAGTACTTCCCAACCACCTACAAACACATCCGAGCACCATCGGATGACCTTCGGAGTGCATCCCGAACACCTACAAACACATCCGAGCACCATCGGATGACATCCGAAGTACTTCCCAACCACCTACAAACACATCCGAGCACCATCGGATGACATCCGAAGTACTTCCCAACCACCTACAAACACATCCGAGCACCATCGGAAGACATCCTAAGAACTTCCCAACCACCTACAAACACATCCGAGCACCATCGGATGACATCCGAAGTACTTCCCAACCACCTACAAACACATCCGAGCACCATCGGATGACATCCGAAGTACTTCCCAACCACCTACAAACACATCCGAGCACCATCGGATGACATCCGAAGTACTTCCCAACCACCTACAAACACATCCGAGCACCATCGGATGACATCCGAAGTACTTCCCAACCACCTATTAACACATCCGAGCACCATCGAAAGACATCCGAAGTACTTCCCAACCACCTACAAACACATCCGAGCACCATCGTATGACCGTCGGAGTGCTTCTCAACCACCTACAAACACATCCGAGCACCATCGGAAGACATCCGAAGTACTTCCCAACCACCTACAAACACATCCGGACATCATCGGATGACATCCGAAGTACTTCCCAACCACCTACAAACACATCCGGGCATCATCGGATGACATCCGAAGTACTTCCCAACCACCTACAAACACATCCGAGTACCATCGGATGACATCCGAAGTACTTCCCAACCACCTAAAAACACATCCGAGCACCATCGGATGACATCCGAAGTACTTCCCAACCATCTACAAACACATC
Source organism: Anopheles ziemanni (assembly GCF_943734765.1). NCBI lineage: Eukaryota > Metazoa > Arthropoda > Insecta > Diptera > Culicidae > Anopheles > Anopheles ziemanni. Next base: position 797,170 of record NW_026690049.1, on the reverse strand, counting down.
CGAGCACCATCGGATGACCTTCGGAGTGCTTCCCAACCACCTAAAAACACATCCGAGCACCATCGGATGACATCCGAAGTACTTCCCAACCACCTACAAACACATCCGAGCACCATCGGATTACACCCGAAGTACTTCCCAACCACCTACAAACACATCCGAGCACCATCGGATGACATCCGAAGTACTTCCCAACCACCTACAAACACATCCGAGCACCATCGGATGACATCCGAAGTACTTCCCAACCACCTACAAACACATCCGAGCACCATCAGATGACCTTCGGAGTGCTTCCCAACCACCTACAAACACATCCGAGCACCATCGCATGACATCCGAAGTACTTCCCAACCACCTACAAACACATCCGAGCACCATCGGATGACATCCGAAGTACTTCCCAACCACCATCCGAGCACCATCGGATGACCTTCGGAGTGCTTCCCAACCACCTACAAACACATCCGAGCACCATCGGATGACATCCGAAGTACTTCCCAACCACCTACAAACACATCCGAGCACCATCGGATGACCTTCGGAGTGCTTCCCAACCACCAACAAACACATCCGAGCACCATCGGATGACATCCGAAGTACTTCCCAACCACCTACAAACACATCCGAGCACCATCGGTTGACAACCGAAGTACTTCCCAACCACCTACAAACACATCCGAGTACCATCGGATGACATCCGAAGTACTTCCCAACCACCTACAAACACATCCGAGCACCATCGTATGACCGTCGGAGTGCTTCCCAACCACCTACAAACACATCCGAGAATCATCGGAAGACATCCGAAGTACTTCCCAACCACCTACAACCACATCCGAGCATCATCGGATGACATCCGAAGTACTTCCCAACCACCTACAAACACATCCGAGCACCATCGGATGACATCCGAAGAACTTCTCAACCAACTACAAACACATCCGAGCACCATCCAACAACCTTCGGAGTGCTTCCCAACCACCTACAAACACATCCGAGCACCATCGGATGACCTTCGGAGTGCTTCCCAACCACCTACAAACACATCCGAGCATCATCGGATGACATCCGAAGTACTTCCCAACCACCTACAAACACATCCGAGCACCATCGCATGACATCCGAAGTACTTCCCAACCACCTACAAACACATCCAAGCACCATCGGATGACATCCGAAGTACTTCCCAACCACCTACAAACACATCCGAGCACCATCGGATGACATCCGAAGTACTTCCCAACCACCTACAACCACATCCGAGCATCATCGGATGAGATCCGAAGTACTTCCCAACCACCTACAAACACATCCGAGCACCATCGGATGACATCCGAAGAACTTCCCAACCAACTACAAACACATCCGAGCACCATTTAACAACCTTCGGAGTGCTTCCCAACCACCTACAAACACATCCGAGCACCATCGGATGACCTTCGGAGTGCTTCCCAACCACCTACAAACACATCCGAGCATCATCGGATGACATCCGAAGTACTTCCCAACCACCTACAAACACATCCGAGCATCATCGGATGACATCCGAAGTACTTCCCAACCACCTACAAACACATCCGAGCACCATCGGATGACATCCGAAGTACTTCCCAACCACCTACAAACACATCCGAGCACCATCGGATGACATCCAAAGTACTTCCCAACCACCTACAAACATATCCGAGCACAATCGGATGACATCCGAAGTACTTCCCAACCACCTACAAACACATCCTAGCACCATCGGATGACATTCGGAGTGCTTCCCAACCACCTACAAACACATCCGAGCATCATCGGATGACATCCGAATTACTTCCCAACCACCTACAAACACATCCGAGCATCATCGGATGACATCCGAAGTACTTCCCAACCACCTACAAACACATCCGAGCACCATCGGATGACATCCGAAGTACTTCCCAACCACCTACAAACACATCCGAGCACCATCGGATGACCTTCGGAGTGCTTCCCAACCACCTACAAACACATCCGAGCACCATCGGATGACATTCGAAGTACTTCCCAACCACCTACAAACACATCCGAGCACCATCGGATGACATCCGAAGTACTTCCCAACCACCTACAAACACATCCGAGCACCATCGGATGACATCCGAAGTACTTCCCAACCACCTACAAACACATCCGAGCACCATCGGATGACCTTCGGAGTGCTTCCCAACCACCTACAAACACATCCGAGCACCATCGGATGACATCCGAAGTACTTCCCAACCACCTACAAACACATCCGAGCACCATCGGATGACCTTCGGAGTGCTTCCCAACCACCTACAAACACATCCGAGCACCATCGGATGACATCCGAAGTACATCCCAACCACCAACAAACACATCCGAGCACCATCGGATGACATCCGAAGTACTTTTCAATCACCTACAAACACATCCGAGCACCATCGGATGACATCCGAAGTACTTCCCAACCACCTACAAACACATCCGAGCACCATCGGATGACCTTCGGAGTGCTTCCCAACCACCAACAAACACATCCGAGCACCATCGGATGACATCCGAAGTACTTCCCAACCACCTACAAACACATCCGAGCATCATCGGATGACATCCGAAGTACTTCCCAACCACCTACAAACACATCCAAACATCATCGGATGACATCCGAAGTACTTCCTAACCACCTACAAACACATCCGAGCATCATCGGATGACCTTCGGAGTGCTTCCCAACCACCTACAAACACATCCGAGCATCATCGGATGACCTTCGGAGTGCTTCCCAACCACCTACAAACACATCCGAGCACCATCGGATGACATCCGAAGTACTTCCCAACCAAATACAAACACATCCGAGCACCATCGGATGACATCCGAAGTACTTCCCAACCACCTACAAACACATTAGAGCACCATCGGATGACCTTCTGAGTGCTTCCCAACCACCAACAAACACATCCGAGCACCATCGGATGACCTTCGGAGTGCTTCCCAACCACCTACAAACACATCCGAGCACCATCGGATGACATCCGAAGTACTTCCCAACCACCTACAAACACATCCGAGCACCATCGGATGACATCCGAAGTACTTCCCAACCACCTACAAACACATCCGAGCACCATCGGATGACCTTCGGAGTGCTTCCCAACCACCTACAAACACATCCGAGCACCATCGGATGACATCCGAAGTACTTCCCAACCACCTACAAACACATCCGAGCACCATCGGATGACCTTCGGAGTGCTTCCCAACCACCTACAAACACATCCGAGCATCATCGGATGACCTTCGGAGTGCTTCCCAACCACCTACAAACACATCCGAGCACCATCGGATGACATCCGAAGTACTTCCCAACCACCTACAAACACATCCGAGCACCATCGGATGACATCCGAAGTACTTCCCAACCACCTACAAACACATTCTAGCACCATCGGATGACATTCGGAGTGCTTCCCAACCACCTACAAACACATCCGAGCATCATCGGATGACATCCGAAGTACTTCCCAACCACCTACAAACACATCCGAGCATCATCGGATGACATCCGAAGTACTTCCCAACCACCTACAAACACATCCGAGCACCATCCAATAACCTTCGGAGTGCTTCCCAACCACCTACAAACACATCCGAGCACCATCGGATGACATCCGAAGTACTTCCCAACCACCTACAAACACATCCGAGCACCATCGGATGACCTTCGGAGTGCTTCCCAACCACCTACAAACACATCCGAGCACCATCGGATGACATCCGAAGTACTTCCCAACCACCTACAAACACATCCGAGCACCATCGGATTACCTTCGGAGTGCTTCCCAACCACCAACAAACACATCCGAGCACCATCGGATGACCTTCGGAGTGCTTCCCAACCACCTACAAACACATCCGAGTACCATCGGATGACATCCGAAGTACTTCCCAACCACCTACAAACACATCCGAGCACCATCGGTTGACATCCGAAGTACTTCCCAACCACCTACAAACACATCCGAGCACCATCGGATGACCTTCGGAGTGCTTCCCAACCACCTACAAACACATCCGAGTACCATCGGATGACATCCGAAGTACTTCCCAACCACCTACAAACACATCCGAGCACCATCGGTTGACATCCGAAGTACTTCCCAACCACCTACAAACACATCCGAGCACCATCGGATGACCTTCGGAGTGCTTCCCAACCACCTACAAACACATCCGAGTACCATCGGATGACATCCGAAGTACTTCCCAACCACCTACAAACACATCCGAGCACCATCGGATGACCTTCGGAGTGCTTCCCAACCACCTACAAACACATCCGAGCACCATCGGATGACATCCGAAGTACTTCCCAACCACCTACAAACACATCCGAGCACCATCGGATGACATCCGAAGTACTTCCCAACCACCTACAAACACATCCGAGCACCATCGGATGACCTTCGGAGTGCTTCCCAACCACCTACAAACACATCCGAGTACCATCGGATGACATCCGAAGTACTTCCCAACCACCTACAAACACATCCGAGCACCATCGGATGACATCCGAAGTACTTCCCAACCACCTACAAACACATCCGAGCACCATCGGTTGACATCCGAAGTACTTCCCAACCACCTACAAACACATCCGAGCACCATCGGATGACCTTCGGAGTGCTTCCCAACCACCTACAAACACATCCGAGTACCATCGGATGACATCCGAAGTACTTCCCAACCACCTACAAACACATCCGAGCACCATCGGATGACCTTCGGAGTGCTTCCCAACCACCAACAAACACATCCGAGCACCATCGGATGACCTTCGGAGTGCTTCCCAACCACCTACAAACACATCCGAGTACCATCGGATGTCATCCGAAGTACTTCCCAACCACCTACAAACACATCCGAGCACCATCGGATGACATCCGAAGTACTTCCCAACCACCTACAAACACATCCGAGCACAATCGGATGACAATCGGAGTGCTTCCCAACCACCTACAAACACATCCGAGCACCATCGGATGACATCCGAAGTACTTCCCAACCACCTACAAACACATCCGAGCATCATCGGATGACATCCGAAGTACTTCCCAACCACCTACAAACACATCCGAGCATCATCGGATGACATCCGAAGTACTTCCCAACCACCTACAAACACATCCGAGCATCATCGGATGACATCCGAAGTACTTCCCAACCACCTACAAACACATCCGAGCACCATCGGAAGACATCCGAAGTACTTCCCAACCACCTACAAACACATCCGAGCATCATCGGATGACATCCGAAGTACTTCCCAACCACCTACAAACACATCCGAGCAACATCGGATTACATCCGAAGTACTTCCCAACCACCGACAAACACATCCGAGCATCATCGGATGACATCCGAAGTACTTCCCAACCACCTACAAACACATCCGAGCATCATCGGATGACATCCGAAGTACTTCCCAACCACCTACAAACACATCCGTGCACCATCGGATGACATCCGAAGTACTTCCCAACCACCTACAAACACATCCGTGCACCATCGGATGACATCCGAAGTACTTCCCAACCACCTACAAACACATCCGAGCACCACCGGTTGACATCCGAAGTACTTCCCAACCACCTACAAACACATCCGAGCACCATCGGATGACCTTCGGAGGGCTTCCCAACCACCTACAAACACATCCGAGCATCATCGGATGACATCCGAAGTACTTCCCAACCACCTACAAACACATCCGAGCATCATCGGATGACATCCGAAGTACTTCCCAACCACCTACAAACACATCCGAGCATCATCGGAAGACATCCGAAGTACTTCCCAACCACCTACAAACACATCCGAGCACCACCGGTTGACATCCGAAGTACTTCCCAACCACCTACAAACACATCCGAGCACCATCGGATGACCTTCGGAGTGCTTCCCAACCACCTACAAACACATCCGAGTACCATCGGATGACATCCGAAGTACTTCCCAACCACCTACAAACACATCCGAGCACCATCGGTTGACATCCGAAGTACTTCCCAACCACCTACAAACACATCCGAGCATCATCGGATTACATCCGAAGTACTTCCCAACCACCTACAAACACATCCGAGCATCATCGGATGACATCCGAAGTACTTCCCAACCACCTACAAACACATCCGAGCATCATCGGATGACATCCGAAGTACTTCCCAACCACCTACAACCACATCCGAGCATCATCGAATGAGATCCGAAGTACTTCCCAACCACCTACAAACACATCCGAGCACCATCGGATGACATCCGAAGAACTTCCCAACCAACTACAAACACATCCGAGCACCATCCAACAACCTTCGGAGTGCTTCCCAACCACCTACAAACACATCCGAGCACCATCGGATGACCTTCGGAGTGCTTCCCAACCACCTACAAACACATCCGAGCATCATCGGATGACATCCGAAGTACTTCCCAACCACCTACAAACACATCCGAGCATCATCGCATGACATCCGAAGTACTTCCCAACCACCTACAAACACATCCGAGCATCATCGCATGACATCCGAAGTACTTCCCAACCACCTACAAACACATCCGAGCACCATCGGATGACATCCGAAGTACTTCCCAACCACCTACAAACACATCCGAGCACCATCGGATGACATCCGAAGTACTTCCCAACCACCTACAAACATATCCGAGCACAATCGGATGACATCCGAAGTACTTCCCAACCACCTACAAACACATTATAGCACCATCGGATGACATTCGGAGTGCTTCCCAACCACCTACAAACACATCCGAGCATCATCGGATGACATCCGAATTACTTCCCAACCACCTACAAACACATCCGAGCATCATCGGATGACATCCGAAGTACTTCCCAACCACCTACAAACACATCCGAGCACCATCGGATGACATCCGAAGTACTTCCCAACCACCTACAAACACATCCGAGCACCATCGGATGACCTTCGGAGTGCTTCCCAACCACCTACAAACACATCCGAGCACCATCGGATGACATCCGAAGTACTTCCCAACCACCTACAAACACATCCGAGCACCATCGGATGACATCCGAAGTACTTCCCAACCACCTACAAACACATCCGAGCACCATCGGATGACATCCGAAGTACTTCCCAACCACCTACAAACACATCCGAGCACCATCGGATGACCTTCGGAGTGCTTCCCAACCACCTACAAACACATCCGAGCACCATCGGATGACATCCAAAGTACTTCCCAACCACCTACAAACACATCCGAGCACCATCGGATGACCTTCGGAGTGCTTCCCAACCACCTACAAACACATCCGAGCACCATCGGATGACATCCGAAGTACTTCCCAACCACCAACAAACACATCCGAGCACCATCGGATGACATCCGAAGTACTTTTCAATCACCTACAAACACATCCGAGCACCATCGGATGACATCCGAAGTACTTCCCAACCACCTACAAACACATCCGAGCACCATCGGATGACCTTCGGAGTGCTTCCCAACCACCAACAAACACATCCGAGCACCATCGGATGACATCCGAAGTACTTCCCAACCACCTACAAACACATCCGAGCATCATCGGATGACATCCGAAGTACTTCCCAACCACCTACAAAAACATCCAAACATCATCGGATGACATCCGAAGTACTTCCTAACCACCTACAAACACATCCGAGCATCATCGGATGACCTTCGGAGTGCTTCCCAACCACCTACAAACACATCCGAGCATCATCGGATGACCTTCGGAGTGCTTCCCAACCACCTACAAACACATCCGAGCACCATCGGATGACATCCGAAGTACTTCCCAACCACCTACAAACACATCCGAGCACCATCGGATGACATCCGAAGTACTTCCCAACCACCTACAAACACATCCGAGCACCATCGGATGACCTTCTGAGTGCTTCCCAACCACCAACAAACACATCCGAGCAATATCGGATGACCTTTGGAGTGCTTCCCAACCACCTACAAACACATCCGAGCACCATCGGATGACATCCGAAGTACTTCCCAACCACCTACAAACACATCCGAGCACCATCGGATGACATCCGAAGTACTTCCCAACCACCTACAAACACATTCTAGCACCATCGGATGACATTCGGAGTGCTTCCCAACCACCTACAAACACATCCGAGCATCATCGGATGACATCCGAAGTACTTCCCAACCACCTACAAACACATCCGAGCATCATCGGATGACATCCGAAGTACTTCCCAACCACCTACAAACACATCCGAGCACCATCCATTAACCTTCGGAGTGCTTCCCAACCACCTACAAACACATCCGAGCACCATCGGATGACATCCGAAGTACTTCCCAACCACCTACAAACACATCCGAGCACCATCGGATGACCTTCGGAGTGCTTCCCAACCACCTACAAACACATCCGAGCACCATCGGTTGACATCCGAAGTACTTCCCAACCACCTACAAACACATCCGAGCACCATCGGATGACCTTCGGAGTGCTTCCCAACCACCTACAAACACATCCGAGTACCATCGGATGACATCCGAAGTACTTCCCAACCACCTACAAACACATCCGAGCACCATCGGTTGACATCCGAAGTACTTCCCAACCACCTACAAACACATCCGAGCACCATCGGATGACCTTCGGAGTGCTTCCCAACCACCTACAAACACATCCGAGCACCATCGGATGACATCCGAAGTACTTCCCAACCACCTACAAACACATCCGAGCACCATCGGATGACATCCGAAGTACTTCCCAACCACCTACAAACACATCCGAGCACCATCGGATGACCTTCGGAGTGCTTCCCAACCACCAACAAACACATCCGAGCACCATCGGATGACCTTCGGAGTGCTTCCCAACCACCTACAAACACATCCGAGTACCATCGGATGTCATCCGAAGTACTTCCAAACCACCTACAAACACATCCGAGCACCATCGGATGACATCCGAAGTACTTCCCAACCACCTACAAACACATCCGAGCACAATCGGATGACAATCGGAGTGCTTCCCAACCACCTACAAACACATCCGAGCACCATCGGATGACATCCGAAGTACTTCCCAACCACCTACAAACACATCCGAGCATCATCGGATGACATCCGAAGTACTTCCCAACCACCTACAAACACATCCGAGCATCATCGGATGACATCCGAAGTACTTCCCAACCACCTACAAACACATCCGAGCATCATCGGATGACATCCGAAGTACTTCCCAACCACCTACAAACACATCCGAGCATCATCGGAAGACATCCGAAGTACTTCCCAACCACCTACAAACACATCCGAGCATCATCGGATGACATCCGAAGTACTTCCCAACCACCTACAAACACATCCGAGCATCATCGGATTACATCCGAAGTACTTCCCAACCACCTACAAACACATCCGAGCATCATCGGATGACATCCGAAGTACTTCCCAACCACCTACAAACACATCCGAGCATCATCGGATGACATCCGAAGTACTTCCCAACCACCTACAAACACATCCGTGCACCATCGGATGACATCCGAAGTACTTCCCAACCACCTACAAACACATCCGTGCACCATCGGATGACATCCGAAGTACTTCCCAACCACCTACAAACACATCCGAGCATCATCGGATGACATCCGAAGTACTTCCCAACCACCTACAAACACATCCGAGCATCATCGGATGACATCCGAAGTACTTCCCAACCACCTACAAACACATCCGAGCATCATCGGATGACATCCGAAGTACTTCCCAACCACCTACAAACACATCCGAGCACCACCGGTTGACATCCGAAGTACTTCCCAACCACCTACAAACACATCCGAGCACCATCGGATGACCTTCGGAGTGCTTCCCAACCACCTACAAACACATCCGAGTACCATCGGATGACATCCGAAGTACTTCCCAACCACCTACAAACACATCCGAGCACCATCGGTTGACATCCGAAGTACTTCCCAACCACCTACAAACACATCCGAGCATCATCGGATGACATCCGAAGTACTTCCCAACCACCTACAAACACATCCGAGCATCATCGGATGACATCCGAAGTACTTCCCAACCACCTACAAACACATCCGAGCATCATCGGATGACATCCGAAGTACTTCCCAACCACCTACAAACACATCCGTGCACCATCGGATGACATCCGAAGTACTTCCCAACCACCTACAAACACATCCGTGCACCATCGGATGACATCCGAAGTACTTCCCAACCACCTACAAACACATCCAAGCATCATCGGATGACATCCGAAGTACTTCCCAACCACCTACAAACACATCCGAGCATCATCGGATGACATCCGAAGTACTTCCCAACCACCTACAAACACATCCGAGCATCATCGGATGACATCCGAAGTACTTCCCAACCACCTACAAACACATCCGAGCACCATCGGAAGACATCCGAAGTACTTCCCAACCACCTACAAACACATCCGAGCATCATCGGATGACATCCGAAGTACTTCCCAACCACCTACAAACACATCCGAGCATCATCGGATGACATCCGAAGTACTTCCCAACCACCTACAAACACATCCGAGCATCATCGGATGACATCCGAAGTACTTCCCAACCACCTACAAACACATCCGTGCACCATCGGATGACATCCGAAGTACTTCCCAACCACCTACAAACACATCCGAGCATCATCGGATTACATCCGAAGTACTTCCCAACCACCTACAAACACATCCGAGCATCATCGGATGACATCCGAAGTACTTCCCAACCACCTACAAACACATCCGAGCATCATCGGATGACATCCGAAGTACTTCCCAACCACCTACAAACACATCCGAGCATCATCGGATGACATCCGAAGTAATTCCCAACCACCTACAAACACACCCGAGCACCATCGGATGACCTTCGGAGTGCTTCCCAACCACCTACAAACACATCCGAGTACCATCGGATGACATCCGAAGTACTTCCCAACCACCTACAAACACATCCGAGCACCATCGGATGACATCCGAAGTACTTCCCAACCACCTACAAACACATCCGAGCATCATCGGATGACATCCGAAGTACTTCCCAACCACCTACAAACACATCCGAGCACCATCGGATGACATCCGAAGTACTTCCCAACCACCTACAAACACATCCGAGCATCATCGGATGACATCCGAAGTACTTCCCAACCACCTACAAACACATCCGAGCATCATCGGATGACATCCGAAGTACTTCCCAACCACCTACAAACACATCCGAGCATCATCGGATGACATCCGAAGTACTTCCCAACCACCTACAAACACATCCGAGCATCATCGGATGACATCCGAAGTACTTCCCAACCACCTACAAACACATCCGAGCATCATCGGATGACATCCGAAGTACTTCCCAACCACCTACAAACACATCCGAGCATCATCGGATGACATCCGAAGTACTTCCCAACCACCTACAAACACATCCGAGCATCATCGGATGACATCCGAAGTACTTCCCAACCACCTACAAACACATCCGAGCACCATCGGATGACATCCGAAGTACTTCCCAACCACCTACAAACACATCCGAGCATCATCGGATGACATCCGAAGTACTTCCCAACCACCTACAAACACATCCGAGCACCATCGGATGACATCCGAAGTACTTCCCAACCACCTACAAACACATCCGAGCATCATCGGATGACATCCGAAGTACTTCCCAACCACCTACAAACACATCCGAGCATCATCGGATGACATCCGAAGTACTTCCCAACCACCTACAAACACATCCGAGCATCATCGGATGACATCCGAAGTACTTCCCAACCACCTACAAACACATCCGAGCACCATCGGATGACATCCGAAGTACTTCCCAACCACCTACAAACACATCCGAGCATCATCGGATGACATCCGAAGTACTTCCCAACCACCTTCAAATACATCCGAGCACAATCGGAAGACATCCGAAGTACTTCCCAAACACCTACAAACACATCCGAGCATCATCGGATGACATCCGAAGTACTTCCCAACCACCTACAAACACATCCGAGCATCATCGGATGACATCCGAAGTACTTCCCAACCACCAACAAACACATCCGTGCACCATCGGATGACATCCGAAGTACTTCCCAACCACCTACAAACACATCCGAGCATCATCGGATGACATCCGAAGTACTTCCCAACCACCTACAAACACATCCGAGCATCATCGGATGACATCCGAAGTACTTCCCAACCACCTACAAACACATCCGAGCATCATCGGATGACATCCGAAGTACTTCCCAACCACCTACAAACACATCCGAGCATCATCGGATGACATCCGAAGTACTTCCCAACCACCTACAAACACATCCGAGCATCATCGGATGACATCCGAAGTACTTCCCAACCACCTACAAACACATCCGAGCACCATCGGATGACATCCGAAGTACTTCCCAACCACCTACAAACACATCCGAGCATCATCGGATGACATCCGAAGTACTTCCCAACCACCTACAAACACATCCGAGCATCATCGGATGACATCCGAAGTACTTCCCAACCACCTACAAACACATCCGAGCATCATCGGATGACATCCGAAGTACTTCCCAACCACCTACAAACGCATCCGAGCATCATCGGATGACATCCGAAGTACTTCCCAACCACATACAAACACATCCGATCATCATCGGATGACATCCGAAGTACTTCCCAACCACCTACAAACACATCCGAGCATCATCGGATGACATCCGAAGTACTTCCCAACCACCTACAAACACATCCGAGCACCATCGGATGACATCCGAAGTACTTCCCAACCACCTACAAACACATCCGAGCATCATCGGATGACATCCGAAGTTCTTCCCAACCACCTACAAACACATCCGAGCACCATCGGATGACATCCGAAGTACTTCCCAACCACCTACAAACACATCCAAGCATCATCGGATGACATCCGAAGTACTTCCCAACCACCTACAAACACATCCGAGCATCATCGGATGACATCCGAAGTACTTCCCAACCACCTTCAAATACATCCGAGCACAATCGGATGACATCCGAAGTACTTCCCAACCACCTACAAACACATCCGAGCATCATCGGATGACATCCGAAGTACTTCCCAACCACCTACAAACACATCCGAGCACCATCGGATGACATCCGAAGTACTTCCCAACCACCTACAAACACATCCGAGTACCATCGGATGACATCCGAAGTACTTCCCAACCACCTTCAAACACATCCGAGCACCATCGGATGACATCCGAAGTACTTCCCAACCACCTTCAAACACATCCGAGCACCATCGGATGACATCCGAAGTACTTCCGAACCACCTACAAACACATCCGAGCACCATCGGATGACATCCGAAGTACTTCCCAACCACCTTCAAACACATCCGAGCACCATCGGATGACATCCGAAGTACTTCCCAACCACCTACAAACACATCCGAGCATCATCGGATGACTTCCGAAGTACTTCCCAACCACGTACAAACACATCCGAGCATCATCGGATGACATCCGAAGTACTTCCCAACCACCTACAAACACATCCGAGCATCATCGGATGACATCCGAAGTACTTCCCAACCACCTACAAACACATCCGAGCATCATCGGATGACATCCGAAGTACTTCCCAACCACCTACAAACACATCCGAGCACCATCGGATGACATCCGAAGTACTTCCCAACCACCTACAAACACATCCGAGCACCATCGGATGACATCCGAAGTACTTCCCAACCACCTACAAACACATCCGAGCATCATCGGATGACATCCGAAGTACTTCCCAACCACATACAAACACATCCGAGCATCATCGGATGACATCCGAAGTACTTCCCAACCACCTACAAACACATCCGAGCACCATCGGATGACATCCGAAGTACTTCCCAACCACCTACAAACACATCCGAGCATCATCGGATGACATCCGAAGTACTTCCCAACCACCTACAAACACATCCGAGCACCATCGGATGACATCCGAAGTACTTCCCAACCACCTTCAAACACATCCGAGCATCATCGGATGACATCCGAAGTACTTCCCAACCACTTACAAACACATCCGAGCATCATCGGATGACTTCCGAAGTACTTCCCAACCACCTACAAACACATCCGTGCACCATCGGATGACATCCGAAGTACTTCCCAACCACCTACAAACACATCCGAGCATCATCGGATGACATCCGAAGTACTTCCCAACCACCTACAAACACATCCGAGCATCTTCGGATGACATCCGAAGTACTTCCCAACCACCTACAAACACATCCGAGCATCATCGGATGACATCCGAAGTACTTCCCAACCACCTACAAACACATCCGAGCATCATCGGATGACATCCGAAGTACTTCCCAACCACCTACAAACACATCCGAGCATCATCGGATGACATCCGAAGTACTTCCCAACCACCTACAAACACATCCGAGCATCATCGGATGACATCCGAAGTACTTCCCAACCACCTACAAACACATCCGAGCATCATCGGATGACATCCGAAGTACTTCCCAACCACTTACAAACACATCCGAGCATCATCGGATGACATCCGAAGTACTTCCCAACCACCTACAAACACATCCGAGCATCATCGGATGACATCCGAAGTACTTCCCAACCACCTACAAACACATCCGTGCACCATCGGATGACATCCGAAGTACTTCCCAACCACCTACAAACACATCCGAGCATCATCGGATGACATCCGAAGTACTTCCCAACCACCTACAAACACATCCGAGCATCATCGGATGACATCCGAAGTACTTCCCAACCACCTACAAACACATCCGAGCACCATCGGATGACATCCGAAGTACTTCCCAACCACCTACAAACACATCCGAGCATGATCGGATGACATCCGAAGTACTTCCCAACCACCTACAAACACATCCGAGCATCATCGGATGACATCCGAGGTACTTCCCAACCACCTACAAACACATCCGAGCATCATCGGATGACATCCGAAGTACTTCCCAACCACCTACAAACACATCCGAGCATCATCGGATGACATCCGAAGTACTTCCCAACCACCTACAAACACATCCGAGCATCATCGGATGACATCCGAAGTACTTCCCAACCACCTACAAACACATCCGAGCATCATCGGATGACATCCGAAGTACTTCCCAACCACCTACAAACACATCCGAGCATCATCGGATGACATCCGAAGTACTTCCCAACCACCTACAAACACATCCGTGCACCATCGGATGACATCCGAAGTACTTCCCAACCACCTACAAACACATCCCAGCATCATCGGATGACATCCGAAGTACTTCCCAACCACCTACAAACACATCCGAGCATCATCGGATGACATCCGAAGTACTTCCAAACCACCTACAAACACATCCGAGCATCATCGGATGACATCCGAAGTACTTCCCAACCACCTACAAACACATCCGAGCATCATCGGATGACATCCGAAGTACTTCCCAACCACCTACAAACACATCCGAGCATCATCGGATGACATCCGAAGTACTTCCCAACCACCTACAAACACATCCGAACACCATCGGATGACATCCGAAGTACTTCCCAACCACCTACAAACACATCCGAGCATCATCGGATGACATCCGAAGTACTTCCCAACCACCTACAAACACATCCGAGCATCATCGGATGACATCCGAAGTACTTCCCAAACACCTACAAACACATCCGAGCACCATCGGATGACCTACGGAGTGCTTCCCAACCACCTACAAACACATCCGAGCATCATCGGATGACATCCGAAGTACTTCCCAACCACCTACAAACACATCCGAACACCATCGGATGACATCCGAAGTATTTCCCAACCACCTACAAACACATCCGAGAATCATCGGATGACATCCGAAGTACTTCCCAACCACCTACAAACACATCCGAGCATCATCGGATGACATCCGAAGTACTTCCCAACCACCTACAAACACATCCGAACACCATCGGATGACATCCGAAGTACTTCCCAACCACCTACAACCACATCCGAGCATCATCGGATGACATCCGAAGTACTTCCCAACCACCTACAAACACATCCGAACACCATCGGATGACATCCGAAGTACTTCCCAACAACCTACAAACACATCCGAACACCATTGGATGACATCCGAAGTACTTCCCAACCACCTACAAACACATCCGAGCATCATCGGATGACATCCGAAGTACTTCCCAACCACCTACAAACACATCCGAGCACCATCGCATGACATCCGAAGTACTTCCCAACCAACTACAAACACATCCGAGCATCATCGGATGACATCCGAAGTACTTCCCAACCACCTACAAACACATCCGAGCATCATCGGATGACATCCGAAGTACTTCCCAACCACCTACAAACACATCCGAGCACCATCGTATGACATCCGAAGTGCTTCCCAACCACCTACAAACACATCCGAGCATCATCGGATGACATCCGAAGTACTTCCCAACCACCTACAAACACATCCGAGCATCATCGGATGACATCCGAAGTACTTCCCAACCACCTACAAACACATCCGAGCATCATCGGATGACATCCGAAGTGCTTCCCAACCACCTACAAACACATCCGAGCATCATCGGATGACATCCGAAGTACTTCCCAACCACCTATAAACACATCCGAGCATCATCGGATGACATCCGAAGTACTTCCCAACCACCTACAAACACATCCGAGCATCATCGGATGACATCCGAAGTACTTCCCAACCACCTACAAACACATCCGAGCACCATCGGATGACATCCGAAGTACTTCCCAACCAGCTACAAACACATCCGAGCATCATCGGATGACATCCGAAGTACTTCCCAACCACCTATAAACACATCCGAGCATCATCGGATGACATCCGAAGTACTTCCCAACCACCTACAAACACATCCGAGCATCATCGGATGACATCCGAAGTACTTCCCAACCACCTACAAACACATCCGAGCATCATCGGATGACATCCGAAGTACTTCCCAACCACCTACAAACACATCCGAGCACCATCGGATGACATCCGAAGTACTTCCCAACCACCTACAAACACATCCGAGCATCATCGGATGACATCCGAAGTACTTCCCAACCTACAAACACATCCGAGCACCATCGGATGACATCCGAAGTACTTCCCAACCACCTACAAACCCATCCGAGCATCATCGGATGACATCCGAAGTACTTCCCAACCACCTACAAACACATCCGAGCACCATCGGATGACATCCGAAGTACTTCCCAACCACCTTCAAATACACCCGAGCACAATCGGATGACATCCGAAGTACTTTCCAACCACCTACAAACACATCCGAGCATCATCGGATGACATCCGAAGTACTTCCCAACCACCTACAAACACATCCGAGCACCATCGGATGACATCCGAAGTACTTCCCAACCACCTACAAACACATCCGAGTACCATCGGATGACATCCGAAGTACTTCCCAACCACCTACAAACACATCCGAGCACCATCGGATGACATCCGAAGTACTTCCCAACCACCTACAAACACATCCGAGCACCATCGGATGACATCCGAAGTACTTCCCAACCACCTACAAACACATCCGAGCACCATCGGATGACATCCGAAGTACTTCCCAACCACCTTCAAACACATCCGAGCACCATCGGATGACATCCGAAGTACTTCCGAACCACCTACAAACACATCCGAGCACCATCGGATGACATCCGAAGTACTTCCCAACCACCTTCAAACACATCCGAGCACCATCGGATGACATCCGAAGTACTTCCCAACCACCTACAAACACATCCGAGCATCATCGGATGACTTCCGAAGTACTTCCCAACCACGTACAAACACATCCGAGCATCATCGGATGACATCCGAAGTACTTCCCAACCACCTACAAACACATCCGAGCATCATCGGATGACATCCGAAGTACTTCCCAACCACCTACAAACACATCCGGGCATCATCGGATGACATCCGAAGTACTTCCCAACCACCTACAAACACATCCGAGCACCATCGGATGACATCCGAAGTACTTCCCAACCACCTACAAACACATCCGAGCACCATCGGATGACATCCGAAGTACTTCCCAACCACCTACAAACACATCCGAGCATCATCGGATGACATCCGAAGTACTTCCCAACCACCTACAAACACATCCGAGCATCATCGGATGACATCCGAAGTACTTCACAACCACCTACAAACACATCCGAGCACCATCGGATGACATCCGAAGTACTTCCCAACCACCTACAAACACATCCGAGCATCTTCGGATGACATCCGAAGTACTTCCCAACCACCTACAAACACATCCGAGCATCATCGGATGACATCCGAAGTACTTCCCAACCAACTACAAACACATCCGTGCACCATCGGATGACATCCGAAGTACTTCCCAACCACCTACAAACACATCCGAGCATCATCGGATGACATCCGAAGTACTTCCCAACCACCTACAAACACATCCGAGCATCATCTGATGACATCCGAAGTACTTCCCAACCACCTACAAACACATCCGAGCATCATCGGATGACATCCGAAGTACTTCCCAACCACCTACAAACACATCCGAGCATCATCGGATGACATCCGAAGTACTTCCCAACCAACTACAAACACATCCGTGCACCATCGGATGACATCCGAAGTACTTCCCAACCACCTACAAACACATCCGAGCATCATCGGATGACATCCGAAGTACTTCCCAACCACCTACAAACACATCCGAGCATCTTCGGATGACATCCGAAGTACTTCCCAACCACCTACAAACACATCCGAGCATCATCGGATGATATCCGAAGTACTTCCCAACCACCTACAAACACATCCGAGCATCATCGGATGACATCCGAAGTACTTCCCAACCACCTACAAACACATCCGAGCATCATCGGATGACATCCGAAGTACTTCCCAACCACCTACAAACACATCCGAGCATCATCTGATGACATCCGAAGTACTTCCCAACCACCTACAAACACATCCGAGCATCATCGGATGACATCCGAAGTACTTCCCAACCACCTACAAACACATCCGAGCATCATCGGATGACATCCGAAGTACTTCCCAACCACCTACAAACACATCCGAGCACCATCGGATGACATCCGAAGTACTTCCCAACCACCTTCAAACACATCCGAGCACCATCGGATGACATCCGAAGTACTTCCCAACCACCTACAAACACATCCGAGCATCATCGGATGACATCCGAAGTACTTCCCAACCACCTACAAACACATCCGTGCACCATCGGATGACATCCGAAGTACTTTCCAACCACCTACAAACACATCCGAGCATCATCGGATGACATCCGAAGTACTTCCCAACCACCTACAAACACATCCGTGCACCATCGGATGACATCCGAAGTACTTCCCAACCACCTACAAACACATCCGAGCATCATCGGATGACATCCGAAGTACTTCCCAACCACCTACAAACACATCCGAGCATCATCGGATGACATCCGAAGTACTTCCCAACCACCTACAAACACATCCGTGCACCATCGGATGACATCCGAAGTACTTCCCAACCACCTACAAACACATCCGAGCATGATCGGATGACATCCGAAGTACTTCCCAACCACCTACAAACACATCCGAGCATCATCGGATGACATCCGAGGTACTTCCCAACCACCTACAAACACATCCGAGCATCATCGGATGACATCCGAAGTACTTCCCAACCACCTACAAACACATCCGAGCATCATCGGATGACATCCGAAGTACTTCCCAACCACCTACAAACACATCCGAGCATCATCGGATGACATCCGAAGTACTTCCCAACCACCTACAAACACATCCGAGCATCATCGGATGACATCCGAAGTACTTCCCAACCACCTACAAACACATCCGAGCATCATCGGATGACATCCGAAGTACTTCCCAACCACCTACAAACACATCCGTGCACCATCGGATGACATCCGAAGTACTTCCCAACCACCTACAAACACATCCCAGCATCATCGGATGACATCCGAAGTACTTCCCAACCACCTACAAACACATCCGAGCATCATCGGATGACATCCGAAGTACTTCCCAACCACCTACAAACACATCCGAGCACCATCGGATGACATCCGAAGTACTTCCCAACCACCTACAAACACATCCGAGTACCATCGGATGACATCCGAAGTACTTCCCAACCACCTACAAACCCATCCGAGCATCATCGGATGACATCCGAAGTACTTCCCAACCACCTACAAACACATCCGAGCACCATCGGATGACATCCGAAGTACTTCCCAACCACCTTCAAATACACCCGAGCACAATCGGATGACATCCGAAGTACTTTCCAACCACCTACAAACACATCCGAGCATCATCGGATGACATCCGAAGTACTTCCCAACCACCTACAAACACATCCGAGCACCATCGGATGACATCCGAAGTACTTCCCAACCACCTACAAACACATCCGAGTACCATCGGATGACATCCGAAGTACTTCCCAACCACCTACAAACACATCCGAGCACCATCGGATGACATCCGAAGTACTTCCCAACCACCTACAAACACATCCGAGCACCATCGGATGACATCCGAAGTACTTCCCAACCACCTACAAACACATCCGAGCACCATCGGATGACATCCGAAGTACTTCCCAACCACCTTCAAACACATCCGAGCACCATCGGATGACATCCGAAGTACTTCCGAACCACCTACAAACACATCCGAGCACCATCGGATGACATCCGAAGTACTTCCCAACCACCTTCAAACACATCCGAGCACCATCGGATGACATCCGAAGTACTTCCCAACCACCTACAAACACATCCGAGCATCATCGGATGACTTCCGAAGTACTTCCCAACCACGTACAAACACATCCGAGCATCATCGGATGACATCCGAAGTACTTCCCAACCACCTACAAACACATCCGAGCATCATCGGATGACATCCGAAGTACTTCCCAACCACCTACAAACACATCCGAGCATCATCGGATGACATCCGAAGTACTTCCCAACCACGTACAAACACATCCGAGCACCATCGGATGACATCCGAAGTACTTCCCAACCACCTACAAACACATCCGAGCACCATCGGATGACATCCGAAGTACTTCCCAACCACCTACAAACACATCCGAGCATCATCGGATGACATCCGAAGTACTTCCCAACCACCTACAAACACATCCGAGCATCATCGGATGACATCCGAAGTACTTCACAACCACCTACAAACACATCCGAGCACCATCGGATGACATCCGAAGTACTTCCCAACCACCTACAAACACATCCGAGCATCTTCGGATGACATCCGAAGTACTTCCCAACCACCTACAAACACATCCGAGCATCATCGGATGACATCCGAAGTACTTCCCAACCAACTACAAACACATCCGTGCATCATCGGATGACATCCGAAGTACTTCCCAACCACCTACAAACACATCCGAGCATCATCGGATGACATCCGAAGTACTTCCCAACCACCTACAAACACATCCGAGCATCATCTGATGACATCCGAAGTACTTCCCAACCACCTACAAACACATCCGAGCATCTTCGGATGACATCCGAAGTACTTCCCAACCACCTACAAACACATCCGAGCATCATCGGATGACATCCGAAGTACTTCCCAACCAACTACAAACACATCCGTGCACCATCGGATGACATCCGAAGTACTTCCCAACCACCTACAAACACATCCGAGCATCATCGGATGACATCCGAAGTACTTCCCAACCACCTACAAACACATCCGAGCATCTTCGGATGACATCCGAAGTACTTCCCAACCACCTACAAACACATCCGAGCATCATCGGATGATATCCGAAGTACTTCCCAACCACCTACAAACACATCCGAGCATCATCGGATGACATCCGAAGTACTTCCCAACCACCTACAAACACATCCGAGCATCATCGGATGACATCCGAAGTACTTCCCAACCACCTACAAACACATCCGAGCATCATCTGATGACATCCGAAGTACTTCCCAACCACCTACAAACACATCCGAGCATCATCGGATGACATCCGAAGTACTTCCCAACCACCTACAAACACATCCGAGCATCATCGGATGACATCCGAAGTACTTCCCAACCACCTACAAACACATCCGAGCACCATCGGATGACATCCGAAGTACTTCCCAACCACCTTCAAACACATCCGAGCACCATCGGATGACATCCGAAGTACTTCCCAACCACCTACAAACACATCCGAGCATCATCGGATGACATCCGAAGTACTTCCCAACCACCTACAAACACATCCGTGCACCATCGGATGACATCCGAAGTACTTTCCAACCACCTACAAACACATCCGAGCATCATCGGATGACATCCGAAGTACTTCCCAACCACCTACAAACACATCCGAGCATCATCGGATGACATCCGAAGTACTTCCCAACCACCTACAAACACATCCGAGCATCATCGGATGACATCCGAAGTACTTCCCAACCACCTACAAACACATCCGAGCATCATCGGATGACATCCGAAGTACTTCTCAACCACCTACAAACACATCCGAGCATCATCGGATGACATCCGAAGTACTTCCCAACCACCTACAAACACATCCGAGCATCATCGGATGACATCCGAAGTACTTCCCAACCACCTACAAACACATCCGAGCATCATCGGATGACATCCGAAGTACTTCCCAACCACCTACAAACACATCCGAGCATCATCGGATGACATCCGAAGTACTTCCCAACCACCTACAAACACATCCGAGCATCATCGGATGACATCCGAAGTACTTCCCAACCACCTACAAACACATTTGAGCATCATCGGATGACATCCGAAGTACTTCCAAACCACCTACAAACACATCCGAGCATCATCGGATGACATCCGAAGTACTTCCCAACCACCTACAAACACATCCGAGCATCATCGGATGACATCCGAAGTACTTCCCAACCACCTACAAACACATTTGAGCATCATCGGATGACATCCGAAGTACTTCCCAACCACCTACAAACATACCGAGAATCATCGGATGACATCCGAAGTACTTCCCAACCACCTACAAACACATCCGAGCATCATCGGATGACATCCGAAGTACTTCCCAAACACCTAGAAACACATCCGAGCACCATCGGATGACCTACGGAGTGCTTCCCAACCACCTACAAACACATCCGAGCATCATCGGATGACATCCGAAGTACTTCCCAACCACCTACAAACACATCCGAACACCATCGGATGACATCCGAAGTATTTCCCAACCACCTACAAACACATCCGAGAATCATCGGATGACATCCGAAGTACTTCCCAACCACCTACAAACACATCCGAGCATCATCGGATGACATCCGAAGTACTTCCCAACCACCTACAAACACATCCGAACACCATCGGATGACATCCGAAGTACTTCCCAACCACCTACAACCACATCCGAGCATCATCGGATGACATCCGAAGTACTTCCCAACCACCTACAAACACATCCGAACACCATCGGATGACATCCGAAGTACTTCCCAACAACCTACAAACACATCCGAACACCATTGGATGACATCCGAAGTACTTCCCAACCACCTACAAACACATCCGAGCATCATCGGATGACATCCGAAGTACTTCCCAACCACCTACAAACACATCCGAGCACCATCGCATGACATCCGAAGTACTTCCCAACCACCTACAAACACATCCGAGCATCATCGGATGACATCCGAAGTACTTCCCAACCACCTACAAACACATCCGAGCATCATCGGATGACATCCGAAGTACTTCCCAACCACCTACAAACACATCCGAGCACCATCGGATGACATCCGAAGTACTTCCCAACCACCTACAAACACATCCAAACACCATCGGATGTCATCCGAAGTACTTCCCAACCACCTACAAACACATCCGAGCATCATCGGATGACATCCGAAGTACTTCCCAACCACCTACAAACACATCCGAGCATCATCGGATGACATCCGAAGTACTTCCCAACCACCTACAAACACATCCGAGCATCATCGGATGACATCCGAAGTACTTCCCAACCACCAACAAACACATCCGAGCATCATCGGATGACATCCGAAGTACTTCCCAACCACCTACAAACACATCCGAGCATCTTCGGATGACATCCGAAGTACTTCCCAACCACCTACAAACACATCCGAGCATCATCGGATGATATCCGAAGTACTTCCCAACCACCTACAAACACATCCGAGCATTATCGGATGACATCCGAAGTACTTCCCAACCACCTACAAACACATCCGAGCACCATCGGATGACATCCGAAGTACTTCCCAACCACCTTCAAACACATCCGAACATCATCGGATGACCTTCGGAGTACTTCCCAACCACCTACAAACACATCCGAGCATCATCTGATGACATCCGAAGTACTTCCCAACCACCTACAAACACATCCGAGCATCATCGGATGACATCCGAAGTACTTCCCAACCACCTACAAACACATCCGAGCATCATCGGATGACATCCGAAGTACTTCCCAACCACCTACAAACACATCCGAGCATCATCGGATGACATCCGAAGTACTTCCCAACCACCTACAAACACATCCGAGCATCATCGGATGACATCCGAAGTACTTCCCAACCACCTACAAACACATCCGAGCACCATCGGATGACATCCGAAGTACTTCCCAACCACCTTCAAACACATCCGAGCACCATCGGATGACATCCGAAGTACTTCCCAACCACCTACAAACACATCCGAGCATCATCGGATGACATCCGAAGTACTTCCCAACCACCTACAAACACATCCGAGCATCATCGGATGACATCCGAAGTACTTCCCAACCACCTACAAACACATCCGAGCACCATCGGATTACCTTCGGAGTGCTTCCCAACCACCAACAAACACATCCGAGCACCATCGGATGACCTTCGGAGTGCTTCCCAACCACCTACAAACACATCCGAGTACCATCGGATGACATCCGAAGTACTTCCCAACCACCTACAAACACATCCGAGCACCATCGGATGACATCCGAAGTACTTCCCAACCACCTTCAAACACATCCGAGCACCATCGGATGACATCCGAAGTACTTCCCAACCACCTACAAACACATCCGAGCATCATCGGATGACATCCGAAGTACTTCCCAACCACCTACAAACACATCCGTGCACCATCGGATGACATCCGAAGTACTTTCCAACCACCTACAAACACATCCGAGCATCATCGGATGACTTCCGAAGTACTTCCCAACCACCTACAAACACATCCGTGCACCATCGGATGACATCCGAAGTACTTCCCAACCACCTACAAACACATCCGAGCATCATCGGATGACATCCGAAGTACTTCCCAACCACCTACAAACACATCCGAGCATCATCGGATGACATCCGAAGTACTTCCCAACCACCTACAAACACATCCGAGCATCATCGGATGACATCCGAAGTACTTCCCAACCACCTACAAACACATCCGAGCATCATCGGATGACATCCGAAGTACTTCCCAACCACCTACAAACACATCCGAGCATCATCGGATGACATCCGAAGTACTTCCCAACCACCTACAAACACATCCGAGCACCATCGGATTACCTTCGGAGTGCTTCCCAACCACCTACAAACACATCCGAGCATCATCGGATGACATCCGAAGTACTTCCCAACCACCTACAAACACATCCGAACACCATCGGATGACATCCGAAGTACTTCCCAACCACCTACAAACACATCCGAGCATCATCGGATGACATCCGAAGTACTTCCCAACCACCTACAAACACATCCGAGCATCATCGGATGACATCCGAAGTACTTCCCAACCACCTACAAACACATCCGAACACCATCGGATGACATCCGAAGTACTTCCCAACCACTTACAACCACATCCGAGCATCATCGGATGACATCCGAAGTACTTCCCAACCACCTACAAACACATCCGAACACCATCGGATGACATCCGAAGTACTTCCCAACAACCTACAAACACATCCGAACACCATTGGATGACATCCGAAGTACTTCCCAACCACCTACAAACACATCCGAGCATCATCGGATGACATCCGAAGTACTTCCCAACCACCTACAAACACATCCGAGCACCATCGCATGACATCCGAAGTACTTCCCAACCACCTACAAACACATCCGAGCATCATCGGATGACATCCGAAGTACTTCCCAACCACCTACAAACACATCCGAGCATCATCGGATGACATCCGAAGTACTTCCCAACCACCTACAAACACATCCGAGCACCATCGGATGACATCCGAAGTACTTCCCAACCACCTACAAACACATCCGAACACCATCGGATGACATCCGAAGTACTTCCCAACCACCTACAAACACATCCGAGCATCATCGGATGACATCCGAAGTACTTCCCAACCACCTACAAACACATCCGAGCATCATCGGATGACATCCGAAGTACTTCCCAACCACCTACAAACACATCCGAGCATCATCGGATGACATCCGAAGTACTTCCCAACCACCTACAAACACATCCGAGCATCATCGGATGACATCCGAAGTACTTCCCAACCACCTACAAACACATCCGAGCACCATCGGATGACATCCGAAGTACTTCCCAACCACCTACAAACACATCCGAGCATCATCGGATGACATCCGAAGTTCTTCCCAACCACCTACAAACACATCCGAGCACCATCGGATGACATCCGAAGTACTTCCCAACCACCTACAAACACATCCAAGCATCATCGGATGACATCCGAAGTACTTCCCAACCACCTACAAACACATCCGAGCATCATCGGATGACATCCGAAGTACTTCCCAACCACCTTCAAATACATCCGAGCACCATCGGATGACATCCGAAGTACTTCCCAACCACCTACAAACACATCCGAGCATCATCGGATGACATCCGAAGTACTTCCCAACCACCTACAAACACATCCGAGCACCATCGGATGACATCCGAAGTACTTCCCAACCACCTACAAACACATCCGAGTACCATCGGATGACATCCGAAGTACTTCCCAACCACCTTCAAACACATCCGAGCACCATCGGATGACATCCGAAGTACTTCCCAACCACCTTCAAACACATCCGAGCACCATCGGATGACATCCGAAGTACTTCCGAACCACCTACAAACACATCCGAGCACCATCGGATGACATCCGAAGTACTTCCCAACCACCTTGAAACACATCCGAGCACCATCGGATGACATCCGAAGTACTTCCCAACCACCTACAAACACATCCGAGCACCATCGGATGACATCCGAAGTACTTCCCAACCACCTACAAACACATCCGAGCATCATCGGATGACATCCGAAGTACTTCCCAACCACCTACAAACACATCCGAGCATCATCGGATGACATCCGAAGTACTTCCCAACCACCTACAAACACATCCGAGCACCATCGGATGACATCCGAAGTACTTCCCAACCACCTACAAACACATCCGAGCACCATCGGATGACATCCGAAGTACTTCCCAACCACCTACAAACACATCCGAGCATCATCGGATGACATCCGAAGTACTTCCCAACCACCTACAAACACATCCGAGCATCATCGGATGACATCCGAAGTACTTCCCAACCACCTACAAACACATCCGAGCACCATCGGATGACATCCGAAGTACTTCCCAACCACCTACAAACACATCCGAGCATCATCGGATGACATCCGAAGTACTTCCCAACCACCTACAAACACATCCGAGCACCATCGGATGACATCCGAAGTACTTCCCAACCACCTTCAAACACATCCGAGCATCATCGGATGACATCCGAAGTACTTCCCAACCACTTACAAACACATCCGAGCATCATCGGATGACATCCGAAGTACTTCCCAACCACCTACAAACACATCCGTGCACCATCGGATGACATCCGAAGTACTTCCCAACCACCTACAAACACATCCGAGCATCATCGGATGACATCCGAAGTACTTCCCAACCACCTACAAACACATCCGAGCATCTTCGGATGACATCCGAAGTACTTCCCAACCACCTACAAACACATCCGAGCATCATCGGATGACATCCGAAGTACTTCCCAACCACCTACAAACACATCCGAGCATCATCGGATGACATCCGAAGTACTTCCCAACCACCTACAAACACATCCGAGCATCATCGGATGACATCCGAAGTACTTCCCAACCACCTACAAACACATCCGAGCATCATCGGATGACATCCTAAGTACTTCCCAACCACCTACAAACACATCCGAGCATCATCGGATGACATCCGAAGTACTTCCCAACCACTTACAAACACATCCGAGCATCATCGGATGACATCCGAAGTACTTCCCAACCACCTACAAACACATCCGAGCATCATCGGATGACATCCGAAGTACTTCCCAACCACCTACAAACACATCCGTGCACCATCGGATGACATCCGAAGTACTTCCCAACCACCTACAAACACATCCGAGCATCATCGGATGACATCCGAAGTACTTCCCAACCACCTACAAACACATCCGAGCATCATCGGATGACATCCGAAGTACTTCCCAACCACCTACAAACACATCCGTGCACCATCGGATGACATCCGAAGTACTTCCCAACCACCTACAAACACATCCGAGCATGATCGGATGACATCCGAAGTACTTCCCAACCACCTACAAACACATCCGAGCATCATCGGATGACATCCGAGGTACTTCCCAACCACCTACAAACACATCCGAGCATCATCGGATGACATCCGAAGTACGTCCCAACCACCTACAAACACATCCGAGCATCATCGGATGACATCCGAAGTACTTCCAAACCACCTACAAACACATCCGAGCATCATCGGATGACATCCGAAGTACTTCCCAACCACCTACAAACACATCCGAGCATCATCGGATGACATCCGAAGTACTTCCCAACCACCTACAAACACATCCGAGCATCATCGGATGACATCCGAAGTACTTCCCAACCACCTACAAACACATCCGAACACCATCGGATGACATCCGAAGTATTTCCCAACCACCTACAAACACATCCGAGCATCATCGGATGACATCCGAAGTACTTCCCAACCACCTACAAACACATCCGAGCATCATCGGATGACCTCCGAAGTACTTCCCAAACACCTAGAAACACATCCGAGCACCATCGGATGACCTACGGAGTGCTTCCCAACCACCTACAAACACATCCGAGCATCATCGGATGACATCCGAAGTACTTCCCAACCACCTACAAACACATCCGAACACCATCGGATGACATCCGAAGTATTTCCCAACCACCTACAAACACATCCGAGAATCATCGGATGACATCCGAAGTACTTCCCAACCACCTACAAACACATCCGAGCATCATCGGATGACATCCGAAGTACTTCCCAACCACCTACAAACACATCCGAACACCATCGGATGACATCCGAAGTACTTCCCAACCACCTACAACCACATCCGAGCATCATCGGATGACATCCGAAGTACTTCCCAACCACCTACAAACACATCCGAGCATCATCGGATGATATCCGAAGTACTTCCCAACCACCTACAAACACATCCGAGCATCATCGGATGACATCCGAAGTACTTCCCAACCACCTACAAACACATCCGAGCATCATCGGATGACATCCGAAGTACTTCCCAACCACCTACAAACACATCCGAGCATCATCTGATGACATCCGAAGTACTTCCCAACCACCTACAAACACATCCGAGCATCATCGGATGACATCCGAAGTACTTCCCAACCACCTACAAACACATCCGAGCATCATCGGATGACATCCGAAGTACTTCCCAACCACCTACAAACACATCCGAGCACCATCGGATGACATCCGAAGTACTTCCCAACCACCTTCAAACACATCCGAGCACCATCGGATGACATCCGAAGTACTTCCCAACCACCTACAAACACATCCGAGCATCATCGGATGACATCCGAAGTACTTCCCAACCACCTACAAACACATCCGTGCACCATCGGATGACATCCGAAGTACTTTCCAACCACCTACAAACACATCCGAGCATCATCGGATGACATCCGAAGTACTTCCCAACCACCTACAAACACATCCGAGCATCATCGGATGACATTCGAAGTACTTCCCAACCACCTACAAACACATCCGAGCATCATCGGATGACATCCGAAGTACTTCCCAACCACCTACAAACACATCCGAGCATCATCGGATGACATCCGAAGAACTTCCCAACCACCTACAAACACATCCGAGCATCATCGGATGACATCCGAAGTACTTCCCAACCACCTACAAACACATCCGAGCATCATCGGATGACATCCGAAGTACTTCCCAACCACCTACAAACACATCCGAGCATCATCGGATGACATCCGAAGTACTTCCCAACCACCTACAAACACATCCGAGCATCATCGGATGACATCCGAAGTACTTCCCAACCACCTACAAACACATTTGAGCATCATCGGATGACATCCGAAGTACTTCCAAACCACCTACAAACACATCCGAGCATCATCGGATGACATCCGAAGTACTTCCCAACCACCTACAAACACATCCGAGCATCATCGGATGACATCCGAAGTACTTCCCAACCACCTACAAACACATTTGAGCATCATCGGATGACATCCGAAGTACTTCCCAACCACCTACAAACACATCCGAGAATCATCGGATGACATCCGAAGTACTTCCCAACCACCTACAAACACATCCGAGCATCATCGGATGACATCCGAAGTACTTCCCAAACACCTAGAAACACATCCGAGCACCATCGGATGACCTACGGAGTGCTTCCCAACCACCTACAAACACATCCGAGCATCATCGGATGACATCCGAAGTACTTCCCAACCACCTACAAACACATCCGAGCACCATCGGATGACATCCGAAGTACTTCCCAACCACCTTCAAACACATCCGAACATCATCGGATGACCTTCGGAGTACTTCCCAACCACCTACAAACACATCCGAGCATCATCTGATGACATCCGAAGTACTTCCCAACCACCTACAAACACATCCGAGCATCATCGGATGACATCCGAAGTACTTCCCAACCACCTACAAACACATCCGAGCACCATCGGATGACATCCGAAGTACTTCCCAACCACCTACAAACACATCCGAGCATCATCGGATGACATCCGAAGTACTTCCCAACCACCTACAAACACATCCGAGCATCATCGGATGACATCCGAAGTACTTCCCAACCACCTACAAACACATCCGAGCATCATCGGATGATATCCGAAGTACTTCCCAACCACCTACAAACACATCCGAGCATCATCGGATGACATCCGAAGTACTTCCCAACCACCTACAAACACATCCGAGCATCTTCGGATGACATCCGAAGTACTTCCCAACCACCTACAAACACATCCGAGCATCATCGGATGATATCCGAAGTACTTCCCAACCACCTACAAACACATCCGAGCATCTTCGGATGACATCCGAAGTACTTCCCAACCACCTACAAACACATCCGAACACCATCGGATGACATCCGAAGTACTTCCCAACCACCTACAACCACATCCGAGCATCATCGGATGACATCCGAAGTACTTCCCAACCACCTACAAACACATCCGAGCATCATCGGATGACATCCGAAGTACTTCCCAACCACCTACAAACACATCCGAACACCATCGGATGACATCCGAAGTACTTCCCAACCACCTACAAACACATCCGAGCATCATCGGATGACATCCGAAGTACTTCCCAACCACCTACAAACACATCCGAACACCATCGGATGACATCCGAAGTACTTCCCAACAACCTACAAACACATCCGAACACCATTGGATGACATCCGAAGTACTTCCCAACCACCTACAAACACATCCGAGCATCATCGGATGACATCCGAAGTACTTCCCAACCACCTACAAACACATCCGAGCACCATCGCATGACATCCGAAGTACTTCCCAACCACCTACAAACACATCCGAGCATCATCGGATGACATCCGAAGTACTTCCCAACCACCTACAAACACATCCGAGCATCATCGGATGACATCCGAAGTACTTCCCAACCACCTACAAACACATCCGAGCACCATCGGATGACATCCGAAGTACTTCCCAACCACCTACAAACACATCCGAACACCATCGGATGACATCCGAAGTACTTCCCAACCACCTACAAACACATCCGAGCATCATCGGATGACATCCGAAGTACTTCCCAACCACCTACAAACACATCCGAGCATCATCGGATGACATCCGAAGTACTTCCCAACCACCTACAAACACATCCGAGCATCATCGGATGACATCCGAAGTACTTCCCAACCACCAACAAACACATCCGAGCATCATCGGATGACATCCGAAGTACTTCCCAACCACCTACAAACACATCCGAGCATCTTCGGATGACATCCGAAGTACTTCCCAACCACCTACAAACACATCCGAGCATCATCGGATGATATCCGAAGTACTTCCCAACCACCTACAAACACATCCGAGCATCATCGGATGACATCCGAAGTACTTCCCAACCACCTACAAACACATCCGAGCACCATCGGATGACATCCGAAGTACTTCCCAACCACCTTCAAACACATCCGAACATCATCGGATGACCTTCGGAGTACTTCCCAACCACCTACAAACACATCCGAGCATCATCTGATGACATCCGAAGTACTTCCCAACCACCTACAAACACATCCGAGCATCATCGGATGACATCCGAAGTACTTCCCAACCACCTACAAAAACATCCGAGCATCATCGGATGACATCCGAAGTACTTCCCAACCACCTACAAACACATCCGAGCATCATCGGATGACATCCGAAGTACTTCCCAACCACCTACAAACACATCCGAGCATCATCGGATGACATCCGAAGTACTTCCCAACCACCTACAAACACATCCGAGCACCATCGGATGACATCCGAAGTACTTCCCAACCACCTTCAAACACATCCGAGCACCATCGGATGACATCCGAAGTACTTCCCAACCACCTACAAACACATCCGAGCATCATCGGATGACATCCGAAGTACTTCCCAACCACCTACAAACACATCCGTGCACCATCGGATGACATCCGAAGTACTTTCCAACCACCTACAAACACATCCGAGCATCATCGGATGACATCCGAAGTACTTCCCAACCACCTACAAACACATCCGAGCATCATCGGATGACATCCGAAGTACTTCCCAACCACCTACAAACACATCCGAGCATCATCGGATGACATCCGAAGTACTTCCCAACCACCTACAAACACATCCGAGCATCATCGGATGACATCCGAAGTACTTCCCAACCACCTACAAACACATCCGAGCATCATCGGATGACATCCGAAGTACTTCCCAACCACCTACAAACACATCCGAGCATCATCGGATGACATCCGAAGTACTTCCCAACCACCTACAAACACATCCGAGCATCATCGGATGACATCCGAAGTACTTCCCAACCACCTACAAACACATCCGAGCACCATCGGATTACCTTCGGAGTGCTTCCCAACCACCTACAAACACATCCGAGCATCATCGGATGACATCCGAAGTACTTCCCAACCACCTACAAACACATCCGAACACCATCGGATGACATCCGAAGTACTTCCCAACCACCTACAAACACATCCGAGAATCATCGGATGACATCCGAAGTACTTCCCAACCACCTACAAACACATCCGAGCATCATCGGATGACATCCGAAGTACTTCCCAACCACCTACAAACACATCCGAACACCATCGGATGACATCCGAAGTACTTCCCAACCACCTACAACCACATCCGAGCATCATCGGATGACATCCGAAGTACTTCCCAACCACCTACAAACACATCCGAACACCATCGGATGACATCCGAAGTACTTCCCAACAACCTACAAACACATCCGAACACCATTGGATGACATCCGAAGTACTTCCCAACCACCTACAAACACATCCGAGCATCATCGGATGACATCCGAAGTACTTCCCAACCACCTACAAACACATCCGAGCACCATCGCATGACATCCGAAGTACTTCCCAACCACCTACAAACACATCCGAGCATCATCGGATGACATCCGAAGTACTTCCCAACCACCTACAAACACATCC
This sequence comes from Anopheles ziemanni, assembly GCF_943734765.1. Taxonomy (NCBI): domain Eukaryota; kingdom Metazoa; phylum Arthropoda; class Insecta; order Diptera; family Culicidae; genus Anopheles; species Anopheles ziemanni. The sequence goes on along the minus strand of NW_026690049.1, from coordinate 762,679 downwards.
GAGCATCATCGGATGACATCCGAAGTACTTCCCAACCACCTACAAACACATCCGAGCATCATCGGATGACATCCGAAGTACTTCCCAACCACCTACAAACACATCCGAACACCATCGGATGACATCCGAAGTACTTCCCAACCACCTACAAACACATCCGAGCATCATCGGATGACATCCGAAGTACTTCCCAACCACCTACAAACACATCCGAGCATCATCGGATGACATCCGAAGTACTTCCCAACCACCTACAAACACATCCGAGCATCATCGGATGACATCCGAAGTACTTCCCAACCACCTACAAACACATCCGAGCATCATCGGATGACATCCGAAGTACTTCCCAACCACCTACAAACACATCCGAGCATCATCGGATGACATCCGAAGTACTTCGCAACCACCTACAAACACATCCGTGCACCATCGGATGACATCCGAAGTACTTCCCAACCACCTACAAACACATCCGAGCATCATCGGATGACATCCGAAGTACTTCCCAACCACCTACAAACACATCCGAGCATCATCGGATGACATCCGAAGTACTTCCCAACCACCTACAAACACATCCGAGCACCATGGGATTACCTTCGGAGTGCTTCCCAACCACCAACAAACACATCCGAGCACCATCGGATGACCTTCGGAGTGCTTCCCAACCACCTACAAACACATCCGAGTACCATCGGATGACATCCGAAGTACTTCCCAACCACCTACAAACACATCCGAGCACCATCGGTTGACATCCGAAGTACTTCCCAACCACCTACAAACACATCCGAGCACCATCGGATGACCTTCGGAGTGCTTCCCAACCACCTACAAACACATCCGAGTACCATCGGATGACATCCGAAGTACTTCCCAACCACCTACAAACACATCCGAGCACCATCGGTTGACATCCGAAGTACTTCCCAACCACCTACAAACACATCCGAGCACCATCGGATGACCTTCGGAGTGCTTCCCAACCACCAACAAACACATCCGAGCACCATCGGATGACATCCGAAGTACTTCCCAACCACCTACAAACACATCCGAGCACCATCGGATGACCTTCGGAGTGCTTCCCAACCACCAACAAACACATCCGAGCACCATCGGATGACCTTCGGAGTGCTTCCCAACCACCTACAAACATATCCGAGTACCATCGGATGACATCCGAAGTACTTCCCAACCACCTACAAACACATCCGAGCACCATCGGTTGACATCCGAAGTACTTCCCAACCACCTACAAACACATCCGAGCACCATCGGATGACCTTCGGAGTGCTTCCCAACCACCTACAAACACATCCGAGTACCATCGGATGACATCCGAAGTACTTCCCAACCACCTACAAACACATCCGAGCACCATCGGTTGACATCCGAAGTACTTCCCAACCACCTAAAAACACATCCGAGCACCATCGGATGACCTTCGGAGTGCTTCCCAACCACCTACAAACACATCCGAGTACCATCGGATGACATCCGAAGTACTTCCCAACCACCTACAAACACATCCGAGCACCATCGGATGACATCCGAAGTACTTCCCAACCACCTACAAACACATCCGAGCACCATCGGATGACATCCGAAGTACTTTCCAACCACCTACAAACACATCCGAGCACCATCGGATGACCTTCGGAGTGCTTCCCAACCACCAACAAACACATCCGAGCACCATCGGATGACCTTCGGAGTGCTTCCCAACCACCTACAAACACATCCGAGTACCATCGGATGACATCCGAAGTACTTCCCAACCACCTACAAACACATCCGAGCACCATCGGATGACATCCGAAGTACTTCCCAACCACCTACAAACACATCCGAGCACCATCGGATGACAATCGGAGTGCTTCCCAACCACCTACAAACACATCCGAGCACCATCGGATGACATCCGAAGTACTTCCCAACCACCTACAAACACATCCGAGCATCATCGGATGACATCCGAAGTACTTCCCAACCACCTACAAACACATCCGAGCATCATCGGATGACATCCGAAGTACTTCCCAACCACCTACAAACACATCCGAGCATCATCGGATGACATCCGAAGTACTTCCCAACCACCTACAAACACATCCGAGCACCATCGGAAGACATCCGAAGTACTTCCCAACCACCTACAAACACATCCGAGCATCATCGGATGACATCCGAAGTACTTCCCAACCACCTACAAACACATCCGAGCATCATCGGATTACATCCGAAGTACTTCCCAACCACCTATAAACACATCCGAGCATCATCGGATGACATCCGAAGTACTTCCCAACCACCTACAAACACATCCGAGCATCATCGGATGACATCCGAAGTACTTCCCAACCACCTACAAACACATCCGTGCACCATCGGATGACATCCGAAGTACTTCCCAACCACCTACAAACACATCCGTGCACCATCGGATGACATCCGAAGTACTTCCCAACCACCTACAAACACATCCGAGCATCATCGGATGACATCCGAAGTACTTCCCAACCACCTACAAACACATCCGAGCATCATCGGATGACATCCGAAGTACTTCCCAACCACCTACAAACACATCCGAGCATCATCGGATGACATCCGAAGTACTTCCCAACCACCTACAAACACATCCGAGCACCACCGGTTGACATCCGAAGTACTTCCCAACCACCTACAAACACATCCGAGCACCATCGGATGACCTTCGGAGTGCTTCCCAACCACCTACAAACACATCCGAGTACCATCGGATGACATCCGAAGTTCTTCCCAACCACCTACAAACACATCCGAGCACCATCGGTTGACATCCGAAGTACTTCCCAACCACCTACAAACACATCCGAGCATCATCGGATGACATCCGAAGTACTTCCCAACCACCTACAAACACATCCGAGCATCATCGGATGACATCCGAAGTACTTCCCAACCACCTACAAACACATCCGAGCATCATCGGATGACATCCGAAGTACTTCCCAACCACCTACAAACACATCCGAGCACCATCGGATGACATCCGAAGTACTTCCCAACCACCTACAAACACATCCGTGCACCATCGGATGACATCCGAAGTACTTCCCAACCACCTACAAACACATCCGAGCATCATCGGATGACATCCGAAGTACTTCCCAACCACCTACAAACACATCCGAGCATCATCGGATGACATCCGAAGTACTTCCCAACCACCTACAAACACATCCGAGCATCATCGGATGACATCCGAAGTACTTCCCAACCACATACAAACACATCCGAGCATCATCGGATGACATCCGAAGTACTTCCCAACCACCTACAAACACATCCGTGCACCATCGGATGACATCCGAAGTACTTCCCAACCACCTACAAACACATCCGAGCATCATCGGATGACATCCGAAGTACTTCCCAACCACCTACAAACACATCCGAGCATCATCGGATGACATCCGAAGTACCTCCCAACCACCTACAAACACATCCGAGCATCATCGGATGACATCCGAAGTACTTCCCAACCACCTACAAACACATCCGAGCATCATCGGATGACATCCGAAGTACTTCCCAACCACCTACAAACACATCCGAGCACCATCGGATGACCTTCGGAGTGCTTCCCAACCACCTACAAACACATCCGAGTACCATCGGATGACATCCGAAGTACTTCCCAACCACCTACAAACACATCCGAGCACCATCGGATGACATCCGAAGTACTTCCCAACCACCTACAAACACATCCGAGCATCATCGGATGACATCCGAAGTACTTCCCAACCACCTACAAACACATCCGAGCACCATCGCATGACATCCGAAGTACTTCCCAACCACCTACAAACACATCCGAGCATCATCGGATGACATCCGAAGTACTTCCCAACCACCTACAAACACATCCGAGCATCATCGGATGACATCCGAAGTACTTCCCAACCACCTACAAACACATCCGAGCATCATCGGATGACATCCGAAGTACTTCCCAACCACCTACAAACACATCCGAACATCATCGGATGACATCCGAAGTACTTCCCAACCACCTACAAACACATCCGAGCACCATCGGATGACCTTCGGAGTGCTTCCCAACCACCTACAAACACATCCGAGCATCATCGGATGACATCCGAAGTACTTCCCAACCACCTACAAACACATCCGAGCATCATCGGATGACATCCGAAGTACTTCCCAACCACCTACAAACACATCCGAGCATCATCGGATGACATCCGAAGTACTTCCCAACCACCTACAAACACATCCGTGCACCATCGGATGACATCCGAAGTACTTCCCAACCACCTACAAACACATCCGAGCATCATCGGATGACATCCGAAGTACTTCCCAACCACCTACAAACACATCCGAGCATCATCGGATGACATCCGAAGTACTTCCCAACCACCTACAAACACATCCGAGCATCATCGGATGACATCCGAAGTACTTCCCAACCACCTACAACCACATCCGAGCATCATCGGATGACATCCGAAGTACTTCCCAACCACCTACAAACACATCCGAGCACCATCGGATGACCTTCGGAGTGCTTCCCAACCACCTACAAACACATCCGAGCATCATCGGATGACATCCGAAGTACTTCCCAACCACCTACAAACACATCCGAGCATCATCGGATGACATCCGACGTATTTCCCAACCACCTACAAACACATCCGAGAATCATCGGAAGACATCCGAAGTACTTCACAACCACCTACAAGCACATCCGAGCATCATCGGATGACATCCGAAGTACTTCCCAACCACCTACAAACACATCCGAGCATCATCGGATGACATCCGAAGTACTTCCCAACCACCTACAACCACATCCGAGCACCTACGGATGACATCCGAAGTACTTCCCAACCACCTACAAACACATCCGAGCACCATCGGATGACATCCGAAGTACTTCCCAACCACCTACAAACACATCCGAACACCATCGGATGACATCCGAAGTACTTCCCAACCACCTACAAACACATCCGAGCACCATCGGAAGACATCCGAAGTACTTCCCAACCACCTACAAACACATCCGAGCACCATCGGATGACCTTCGGAGTGCTTCCCAGGATCGCATGACATCCGAAGTACTTCCCAACCACCTACAAACAAATCCGAGCATCATCGGAAGACATCCGAAGTACTTCCCAACCACCTACAAGCACATCCGAGCATCATCGGATGACATCCGAAGTACTTCCCAACCACCTACAAACACATCCGAGCATCATCGGATGACATCCGAAGTACTTCCCAACCACCTACAACCACATCCGAGCACCATCGGATGACATCCGAAGTACTTCCCAACCACCTACAAACACATCCGAGCACCATCGGATGACATCCGAAGTACTTCCCAACCACCTACAAACACATCCGAACACCATCGGATGACATCCGAAGTACTTCCCAACCACCTACAAACACATCCGAGCACCATCGGAAGACATCCGAAGTACTTCCCAACCACCTACAAACACATCCGAGCATCATCGGATGACATCCGAAGTACTTCCCAACCACCTACAAACACATCCGAGCATCATCATATGACATCCGAAGTACTTCCCAACCACCTACAAACACATCCGAGCATCATCGGATGACATCCGAAGTACTTCCCAACCACCTACAACCACATCCGAGCACCATCGGATGACATCCGAAGTACTTCCCAACCACCTACAAACACATCCGAGCACCATCGGATGACATCCGAAGTACTTCCCAACCACCTACAAACACATCCGAACACCATCGGATGACCTTCGGAGTGCTTCCCAACCACCTACAAACACATCCGAGCACCATCGCATGACATCCGAAGTACTTCCCAACCACCTACAAACAAATCCGAGCATCATCGGATGACATCCGAAGTACTTCCCAACCACCTACAAACACATCCGAGCATCATCATATGACATCCGACGTACTTCCCAACCACCTACAAACACATCCGAGAATCATCGGAAGACATCCGAAGTACTTCCCAACCACCTACAAACACATCCGAGCATCATCGGATGACATCCGAAGTACTTCCCAACCACCTACAAACACATCCGAGCATCATCGGATGACATCCGAAGTACTTCCCAACCACCTACAAACACATCCGAGCATCATCGGATGACATCCGAAGTACTTCCCAACCACCTACAAACACATCCGAGCATCATCGGATGACATCCGAAGTACTTCCCAACCACCTACAACCACATCCGAGCATCATCGGATGACATCCGAAGTACTTCCCAACCACCTACAAACACATCCGAGCACCATCGGATGACCTTCGGAGTGCTTCCCAACCACCTACAAACACATCCGAGCATCATCGGATGACATCCGAAGTACTTCCCAACCACCTACAAACACATCCGAGCATCATCGGATGACATCCGACGTATTTCCCAACCACCTACAAACACATCCGAGAATCATCGGAAGACATCCGAAGTACTTCACAACCACCTACAAGCACATCCGAGCATCATCGGATGACATCCGAAGTACTTCCCAACCACCTACAAACACATCCGAGCATCATCGGATGACATCCGAAGTACTTCCCAACCACCTACAACCACATCCGAGCACCATCGGATGACATCCGAAGTACTTCCCAACCACCTACAAACACATCCGAGCACCATCGGATGACATCCGAAGTACTTCCCAACCACCTACAAACACATCCGAACACCATCGGATGACATCCGAAGTACTTCCCAACCACCTACAAACACATCCGAGCATCATCGGAAGACATCCGAAGTACTTCCCAACCACCTACAAACACATCCGAGCACCATCGGATGACCTTCGGAGTGCTTCCCAGGATCGCATGACATCCGAAGTACTTCCCAACCACCTACAAACAAATCCGAGCATCATCGGAAGACATCCGAAGTACTTCCCAACCACCTACAAGCACATCCGAGCATCATCGGATGACATCCGAAGTACTTCCCAACCACCTACAAACACATCCGAGCATCATCGGATGACATCCGAAGTACTTCCCAACCACCTACAACCACATCCGAGCACCATCGGATGACATCCGAAGTACTTCCCAACCACCTACAAACACATCCGAGCACCATCGGATGACATCCGAAGTACTTCCCAACCACCTACAAACACATCCGAACACCATCGGATGACATCCGAAGTACTTCCCAACCACCTACAAACACATCCGAGCACCATCGGAAGACATCCGAAGTACTTCCCAACCACCTACAAACACATCCGAGCACCATCGGATGACCTTCGGAGTGCTTCCCAACCACCTACAAACACATCCGAGCACCATCGCATGACATCCGAAGTACTTCCCAACCACCTACAAACAAATCCGAGCATCATCGGATGACATCCGAAGTACTTCCCAACCACCTACAAACACATCCGAGCATCATCATATGACATCCGACGTACTTCCCAACCACCTACAAACACATCCGAGAATCATCGGAAGACATCCGAAGTACTTCCCAACCACCTACAAGCACATCCGAGCATCATCGGATGACATCCGAAGTACTTCCCAACCACCTACAAACACATCCGAGCACCATCGGATGACATCCGAAGTACTTCCCAACCACCTACAAACACATCCGAACACCATCGGATGACATCCGAAGTACTTCCCAACCACCTACAAACACATCCGAGCACCATCGGATGACATCCGAAGTACTTCCCAACCACCTACAAACACATCCGAGCACCATCGGATGACATCCGAAGTACTTCCCAACCACCTACAAACACATCCGAACACCATCGGATGACATCCGAAGTACTTCCCAACCACCTACAAACACATCCGAGAATCATCGGAAGACATCCGAAGTACTTCCCAACCACCTACAAGCACATCCGAGCATCATCGGATGACATCCGAAGTACTTCCCAACCACCTACAAACACATCCGAGCACCATCGGATGACATCCGAAGTACTTCCCAACCACCTACAAACACATCCGAGCACCATCGGATGACATCCGAAGTACTTCCCAACCACCTACAAACACATCCGAGCACCATCGGATGACATCCGAAGTACTTCCCAACCACCTACAAACACATCCGAACACCATCGGATGACATCCGAAGTACTTCCCAACCACCTACAAACACATCCGAGCACCATCGGAAGACATCCGAAGTACTTCCCAACCACCTACAAACACATCCGAGCACCATCGGATGACCTTCGGAGTGCTTCCCAACCACCTACAAACACATCCGAGCACCATCGGATGACATCCGAAGTACTTCCCAACCACCTACAAACACATCCGAGCATCATCGGATGACATCCGAAGTACTTCCCAACCACCTACAAACACATCCGAGCACCATCGGATGACATCCGAAGTACTTCCCAACCACCTACAAACACATCCGAGCATCATCGGATGACATCCGAAGTACTTCCCAACCACCTACAAACACATCCGAACACCATCGGATGACATCCGAAGTACTTCCCAACCACCTACAACCACATCCGAGCATCATCGGATGACATCCGAAGTACTTCCCAACCACCTACAAACACATCCGAACACCATCGGATGACATCCGAAGTACTTCCCAACCACCTACAAACACATCCGAGCACCATCGGATGACATCCGAAGTACTTCCCAACCACCTACAAACACATCCGAACACCATCGGATGACATCCGAAGTACTTCCCAACCACCTACAAACACATCCGAGCACCATCGGATGACATCCGAAGTACTTCCCAACCACCTACAAACACATCCGAGCATCATCGGATGACATCCGAAGTACTTCCCAACCACCTACAAACACATCCGAACACCATCGGATGACATCCGAAGTACTTCCCAACCACCTACAACCACATCCGAGCATCATCGGATGACATCCGAAGTACTTCCCAACCACTTACAAACACATCCGAACACCATCGGATGACATCCGAAGTACTTCCCAACCACCTACAAACACATCCGAGCACCATCGGATGACATCCGAAGTACTTCCCAACCACCTACAAACACATCCGAACACCATCGGATGACATCCGAAGTACTTCCCAACCACCTACAAACACATCCGAGCATCATCGGATGACATCCGAAGTACTTCCCAACCACCTACAACCACATCCGAGCATCATCGGATGACATCCGAAGTACTTCCCAACCACCTACAAACACATCCGAGCACCATCGGATGACCTTCGGAGTGCTTCCCAACCACCTACAAACACATCCGAGCATCATCGGATGACATCCGACGTACTTCCCAACCACCTACAAACACATCCGAGAATCATCGGAAGACATCCGAAGTACTTCCCAACCACCTACAAACACATCCGAGAATCATCGGAAGACATCCGAAGTACTTCCCAACCACCTACTACCACATCCGAGCATCATCGGATGACATCCGAAGTACTTCCCAACCACCTTCAAACACATCCGAGCACCATCGGATGACATCCGAAGTACTTCCCAACCACCTACAAACACATCCGAGCATCATCGGATGACATCCGACGTACTTCCCAACCACCTACAAACACATCCGAGAATCATCGGAAGACATCCGAAGTACTACCACATCCGAGCATCATCGGATGACATCCGAAGTACTTCCCAACCACCTTCAAACACATCCGAGCACCATCGGATGACATCCGAAGTACTTCCCAACCACCTACAAACACATCCGAGCACCATCGGATGACATCCGAAGTACTTCGCAACCACCTACAAACACATCCGAGCACCATCGGATGACATCCGAAGTACTTCCCAACCACCTACAAACACATCCGAACACCATCGGATGACATCCGAAGTACTTCCCAACCACCTACAAACACATCCGAGCATCATCGGATGACATCCGAAGTACTTCCCAACCACCTACAAACACATCCGAGCATCATCATATGACATCCGACGTACTTCCCAACCACCTACAAACACATCCGAGAATCATCGGAAGACATCCGAAGTACTTCCCAACCACCTACAAGCACATCCGAGCATCATCGGATGACATCCGAAGTACTTCCCAACCACCTACAAACACATCCGAGCACCATCGGATGACATCCGAAGTACTTCCCAACCACCTACAAACACATCCGAACACCATCGGATGACATCCGAAGTACTTCCCAACCACCTACAAACACATCCGAGCACCATCGGATGACATCCGAAGTACTTCCCAACCACCTACAAACACATCCGAGCACCATCGGATGACATCCGAAGTACTTCCCAACCACCTACAAACACATCCGAACACCATCGGATGACATCCGAAGTACTTCCCAACCACCTACAAACACATCCGAGAATCATCGGAAGACATCCGAAGTACTTCCCAACCACCTACAAGCACATCCGAGCATCATCGGATGACATCCGAAGTACTTCCCAACCACCTACAAACACATCCGAGCACCATCGGATGACATCCGAAGTACTTCCCAACCACCTACAAACACATCCGAGCACCATCGGATGACATCCGAAGTACTTCCCAACCACCTACAAACACATCCGAGCACCATCGGATGACATCCGAAGTACTTCCCAACCACCTACAAACACATCCGAACACCATCGGATGACATCCGAAGTACTTCCCAACCACCTACAAACACATCCGAGCACCATCGGAAGACATCCGAAGTACTTCCCAACCACCTACAAACACATCCGAGCACCATCGGATGACCTTCGGAGTGCTTCCCAACCACCTACAAACACATCCGAGCACCATCGGATGACATCCGAAGTACTTCCCAACCACCTACAAACACATCCGAGCATCATCGGATGACATCCGAAGTACTTCCCAACCACCTACAAACACATCCGAGCACCATCGGATGACATCCGAAGTACTTCCCAACCACCTACAAACACATCCGAGCATCATCGGATGACATCCGAAGTACTTCCCAACCACCTACAAACACATCCGAACACCATCGGATGACATCCGAAGTACTTCCCAACCACCTACAACCACATCCGAGCATCATCGGATGACATCCGAAGTACTTCCCAACCACCTACAAACACATCCGAACACCATCGGATGACATCCGAAGTACTTCCCAACCACCTACAAACACATCCGAGCACCATCGGATGACATCCGAAGTACTTCCCAACCACCTACAAACACATCCGAACACCATCGGATGACATCCGAAGTACTTCCCAACCACCTACAAACACATCCGAGCACCATCGGATGACATCCGAAGTACTTCCCAACCACCTACAAACACATCCGAGCATCATCGGATGACATCCGAAGTACTTCCCAACCACCTACAAACACATCCGAACACCATCGGATGACATCCGAAGTACTTCCCAACCACCTACAACCACATCCGAGCATCATCGGATGACATCCGAAGTACTTCCCAACCACTTACAAACACATCCGAACACCATCGAATGTCGTCCGAAGTACTTCCCAACCACCTACAAACACATCCGAGCACCATCGGATGACATCCGAAGTACTTCCCAACCACCTACAAACACATCCGAACACCATCGGATGACATCCGAAGTACTTCCCAACCACCTACAAACACATCCGAGCATCATCGGATGACATCCGAAGTACTTCCCAACCACCTACAACCACATCCGAGCATCATCGGATGACATCCGAAGTACTTCCCAACCACCTACAAACACATCCGAGCACCATCGGATGACCTTCGGAGTGCTTCCCAACCACCTACAAACACATCCGAGCATCATCGGATGACATCCGACGTACTTCCCAACCACCTACAAACACATCCGAGAATCATCGGAAGACATCCGAAGTACTTCCCAACCACCTACAAACACATCCGAGAATCATCGGAAGACATCCGAAGTACTTCCCAACCACCTACTACCACATCCGAGCATCATCGGATGACATCCGAAGTACTTCCCAACCACCTTCAAACACATCCGAGCACCATCGGATGACATCCGAAGTACTTCCCAACCACCTACAAACACATCCGAGCATCATCGGATGACATCCGACGTACTTCCCAACCACCTACAAACACATCCGAGAATCATCGGAAGACATCCGAAGTACTACCACATCCGAGCATCATCGGATGACATCCGAAGTACTTCCCAACCACCTTCAAACACATCCGAGCACCATCGGATGACATCCGAAGTACTTCCCAACCACCTACAAACACATCCGAGCACCATCGGATGACATCCGAAGTACTTCCCAACCACCTACAAACACATCCGAGCACCATCGGATGACATCCGAAGTACTTCCCAACCACCTACAAACACATCCGAACACCATCGGATGACATCCGAAGTACTTCCCAACCACCTACAAACACATCCGAGCATCATCGGATGACATCCGAAGTACTTCCCAACCACCTACAACCACATCCGAGCATCATCGGATGACATCCGAAGTACTTCCCAACCACCTACAAACACATCCGAGCACCATCGGATGACCTTCGGAGTACTTCCCAACCACCTACAAACACATCCGAGCATCATCGGATGACATCCGAAGTACTTCCCAACCACCTACAAACACATCCGAGCATCATCGGATGACATCCGACGTACTTCCCAACCACCTACAAACACATCCGAGAATCATCGGAAGACATCCGAAGTACTTCCCAACCACCTACAACCACATCCGAGCATCATCGGATGACATCCGAAGTACTTCCCAACCACCTTCAAACACATCCGAGCACCATCGGATGACATCCGAAGTACTTCCCAACCACCTACAAACACATCCGAGCACCATCGGATGACATCCGAAGTACTTCCCAACCACCTACAAACACATCCGAGAATCATCGGAAGACATCCGAAGTACTTCCCAACCACCTACAAACACATCCGAGCACCATCGGATGACATCCGAAGTACTTCCCAACCACCTACAAACACATCTGAGCACCATCGGATGACATCCGAAGTACTTCCCAACCACCTACAAACACATCCGAGCATCATCGGATGACATCCGACGTACTTCCCAACCACCTACAAACACATCCGAGAATCATCGGATGACATCCGAAGTACTTCCCAACCACCTACTACCACATCCGAGCATCATCGGATGACATCCGAAGTACTTCCCAACCACCTTCAAACACATCCGAGCACCATCAGATGACATCCGAAGTACTTCCCAACCACCTACAAACACATCCGAGCACCATCGGATGACATCCGAAGTACTTCCCAACCACCTACAAACACATCCGAGCACCATCGGATGACATCCGAAGTACTTCCCAACCACCTACAAACACATCCGAACACCATCGGATGACATCCGAAGTACTTCCAAACCACCTACAAACACATCCGAGCATCATCGGATGACATCCGAAGTACTTCCCAACCACCTACAACCACATCCGAGCATCATCGGATGACATCAGAAGTACTTCCCAACCACCTACAAACACATCCGAGCACCATCGGATGACCTTCGGAGTGCTTCCCAACCACCTACAAACACATCCGAGCATCATCGGATGACATCCGAAGTACTTCCCAACCACCTACAAACACATCCGAGCATCATCGGATGACATCCGACGTACTTCCCAACCACCTACAAACACATCCGAGAATCATCGGAAGACATCCGAAGTACTTCCCAACCACCTACAACCACATCCGAGCATCATCGGATGACATCCGAAGTACTTCCCAACCACCTTCAAACACATCCGAGCACCATCGGATGACATCCGAAGTACTTCCCAACCACCTACAAACACATCCGAGCACCATCGGATGACATCCGAAGTACTTCCCAACCACCTACAAACACATCCGAGCACCATCGGATGACCTTCGGAGTGCTTCCCAACCACCTACAAACACATCCGAGCACCATCGGATGACATCCGAAGTACTTTCCAACCACCTACAAACACATCCGAGCACCATCGGATGACATCCGAAGTACTTCCCAACCACCTACAAACACATCCGAGAATCATCGGAAGACATCCGAAGTACTTCCCAACCACCTACAACCACATCCGAGCATCATCGGATGACATCCGAAGTACTTCACAACCACCTTCAAACACATCCGAACACCATCGGATGACATCCGAAGTACTTCCCAACCACCTACAAACACATCCGAGCACCATCGGAAGACATCCGAAGTACTTCCCAACCACCTACAAACACATCCGAGCACCATCGGATGACCTTCGGAGTGCTTCCCAACCACCTACAAACACATCTGAGCACCATCGCATGACATCCGAAGTACTTCCCAACCACCTACAAACACATCCGAGCATCATCGGATGACATCCGAAGTACTTCCCAACCACCTACAAACACATCCGAGCATCATCGGATGACATCCGACGTACTTCCCAACCACCTACAAACACATCCGAGAATCATCGGAAGACATCCGAAGTACTTCCCAACCACCTACAAGCACATCCGAGCATCATCGGATGACATCCGAAGTACTTCCCAACCACCTACAAACACATCCGAGCACCATCGGAAGACATCCGAAGTACTTCCCAACCACCTACAAACACATCCGAGCACCATCGGATGACCTTCGGAGTGCTTCCCAACCACCTACAAACACATCCGAGCACCATCGGATGACATCCGAAGTACTTCCCAACCACCTACAAACACATCCGAGCATCATCGGATGACATCCGAAGTACTTCCCAACCACCTACAAACACATCCGAACACCATCGGATGACATCCGAAGTACTTCCCAACCACCTACAAACACATCCGAGCACCATCGGATGACATCCGAAGTACTTCCCAACCACCTACAAACACATCCGAGCATCATCGGATGACATCCGAAGTACTTCCCAACCACCTACAAACACATCCGAGCTCCATCGGATGACATCCGAAGTACTTCCCAACCACCTACAAACACATCCGAACACCATCGGATGACATCCGAAGTACTTCCCAACCACCTACAAACACATCCGAGCATCATCGCATGACATCCGAAGTACTTCCCAACCACCTACAAACACATCCGAGCATCATCGGATGACATCCGAAGTACTTCCCAACCACCTACAAACACATCCGAGCACCATCGGATGACATCCGAAGTACTTCCCAACCACCTACAAACACATCCGAGCATCATCGGATGACATCCGAAGTACTTCCCAACCACCTACAAACACATCCGAGCATCATCGGATGACATCCGAAGTACTTCCCAACCACCTACAAACACATCCGAGCACCATCGGATGACATCCGAAGTACTTCCCAACCACCTACAAACACATCCGAGCATCATCGGATGACATCCGAAGTACTTCCCAACCACCTTCAAACACATCCGAGCACCATCGGATGACATCCGAAGTACTTCCCAACCACCTACAACCACATCCGAGCATCATCGGATGACATCCGAAGTACTTCCCAACCACCTACAACCACATCCGAGCATCATCGGATGACATCCGAAGTACTTCCCAACCACCTACAAACACATCCGAACACAATCGGATGACATCCGAAGTACTTCCCAACCACCTACAAACACATCCGAGCACCATCGGATGACATCCGAAGTACTTCCCAACCACCTACAAACACATCCGAACACCATCGGATGACATCCGAAGTACTTCCCAACCACCTACAAACACATCCGAGCACCATCGGATGACATCCGAAGTACTTCCCAACCACCTACAAACACATCCGAGCATCATCGCATGACATCCGAAGTACTTCCCAACCACCTACAAACACATCCGAGCATCATCGGATGACATCCGAAGTACTTCCCAACCACCTACAAACACATCCGAGCACCATCGCATGACATCCGAAGTACTTCCCAACCACCTACAAACACATCCGAGCATCATCGGATGACATCCGAAGTACTTCCCAACCACCTACAACCACATCCGAGCATCATCGGATGACATCCGAAGTACTTCCCAACCACCTACACACACATCCGAGCACCATCGGATGACATCCGAAGTACTTCCCAACCACCTACAAACACATCCGAGCACCATCGGATGACATCCGAAGTACTTCCCAACCAACTACAAACACATCCGAGCATCATCGGATGACATCCGAAGTACTTCCCAACCACCTACAAACACATCCGAGCATCATCGGATGACATCCGAAGTACTTCCCAACCACCTACAAACACATCCGAGCATCATCGGATGACATCCGAAGTACTTCCCAACCACCTACAAACACATCCGAGCATCATCGGATGACATCCGAAGTACTTCCCAACCACCTACAACCACATCCGAGCATCATCGGATGACATCCGAAGTACTTCCCAACCACCTACAAACACATCCGAGCATCATCGGATGACATCCGAAGTACTTCCCAACCACCTACAAACACATCCGAGCACCATCGGATGACATCCGAAGTACTTCCCAACCACCTACAAACACATCCGAGCATCATCGGATGACATCCGAAGTACTTCCCAACCACCTACAAACACATCCGAGCATCATCGGATGACATCCGAAGTACTTCCCAACCACCTACAAACACATCCGAGCATCATCGGATGACATCCGAAGTACTTCCCAACCACCTACAAACACATCCGAGCATCATCGGATGACATCCGAAGTACTTCCCAACCACCTACAAACACATCCGAGCATCATCGGATGACATCCGAAGTACTTCCCAACCACCTACAAACACATCCGAGCATCATCGGATGACATCCGAAGTACTTCCCAACCACCTACAAACACATCCGAGCATCATCGGATGACATCCGAAGTACTTCCCAACCACCTACAAACACATCCGAGCATCATCGGATGACATCCGAAGTACTTCCCAACCACCTACAAACACATCCGAGCACCATCGGATGACATCCGAAGTACTTCCCAACCACCTACAAACACATCCGAGCATCATCGGATGACATCCGAAGTACTTCCCAACCACCTACAAACACATCCGAGCACCATCGGATGACCTTCGGAGTGCTTCCCAACCACCTACAAACACATCCGAGCATCATCGGATGACATCCGACGTACTTCCCAACCACCTACAAACACATCCGAGCATCATCGGATGACATCCGACGTATTTCCCAACCACCTACAAACACATCCGAGAATCATCGGAAGACATCCGAAGTACTTCCCAACCACCTACAAGCACATCCGAGCATCATCGGATGACATCCGAAGTACTTCCCAACCACCTACAAACACATCCGAGCATCATCGGATGACATCCGAAGTACTTCCCAACCACCTACAACCACATCCGAGCACCATCGGATGACATCCGAAGTACTTCCCAACCACCTACAAACACATCCGAGCACCATCGGATGACATCCGAAGTACTTCCCAACCACCTACAAACACATCCGAACACCATCGGATGACATCCGAAGTACTTCCCAACCACCTACAAACACATCCGAGCACCATCGGAAGACATCCGAAGTACTTCCCAACCACCTACAAACACATCCGAGCACCATCGGATGACCTTCGGAGTGCTTCCCAACCACCTACAAACACATCCGAGCACCATCGCATGACATCCGAAGTACTTCCCAACCACCTACAAACAAATCCGAGCATCATCGGATGACATCCGAAGTACTTCCCAACCACCTACAAACACATCCGAGCATCATCGGATGACATCCGACGTACTTCCCAACCACCTACAAACACATCCGAGAATCATCGGAAGACATCCGAAGTACTTCCCAACCACCTACAAGCACATCCGAGCATCATCGGATGACATCCGAAGTACTTCCCAACCACCTACAAACACATCCGAGCACCATCGGATGACATCCGAAGTACTTCCCAACAACCTACAAACACATCCGAACACCATCGGATGACATCCGAAGTACTTCCCAACCACCTACAAACACATCCGAGCACCATCGGATGACATCCGAAGTACTTCCCAACCACCTACAAACACATCCGAGCACCATCGGATGACATCCGAAGTACTTCCCAACCACCTACAAACACATCCGAACACCATCGGATGACATCCGAAGTACTTCCCAACCACCTACAAACACATCCGAGCATCATCGGAAGACATCCGAAGTACTTCCCAACCACCTACAAGCACATCCGAGCATCATCGGATGACATCCGAAGTACTTCCCAACCACCTACAAACACATCCGAGCACCATCGGATGACATCCGAAGTACTTCCCAACCACCTACAAACACATCCGAGCACCATCGGATGACATCCGAAGTACTTCCCAACCACCTACAAACACATCCGAGCACCATCGGATGACATCCGAAGTACTTCCCAACCACCTACAAATACATCCGAACACCATCGGATGACATCCGAAGTACTTCCCAACCACCTACAAACACATCCGAGCACAATCGGAAGACATCCGAAGTACTTCCCAACCACCTACAAACACATCCGAGCACCATCGGATGCCCTTCGGAGTGCTTCCCAACCACCTACAAACACATCCGAGCACCATCGGATGACATCCGAAGTACTTCCCAACCACCTACTAACACATCCGAGCATCATCGGATGACATCCGAAGTACTTCCCAACCACCTACAAACACATCCGAGCACCATCGGATGACATCCGAAGTACTTCCCAACCACCTACAAACACATCCGAGCATCATCGGATGACATCCGAAGTACTTCCCAACCACCTACAAACACATCCGAACACCATCGGATGACATCCGAAGTACTTCCCAACCACCTACAACCACATCCGAGCATCATCGGATGACATCCGAAGTACTTCCCAACCACCTACAAACACATCCGAACACCATCGGATGACATCCGAAGTACTTCCCAACCACCTACAAACACATCCGAGCACCATCGGATGACATCCGAAGTACTTCCCAACCACCTACAAACACATCCGAACACCATCGGATGACATCCGAAGTACTTCCCAACCGCCTACAAACACATCCGAGCACCATCGGATGACATCCGAAGTACTTCCCAACCACCTACAAACACATCCGAGCATCATCGGATGACATCCGAAGTACTTCCCAACCACCTACAAACACATCCGAACACCATCGGATGACATCCGAAGTACTTCCCAACCACCTACAACCACATCCGAGCATCATCGGATGACATCCGAAGTACTTCCTAACCACTTACAAACACATCCGAACACCATCGGATGACATCCGAAGTACTTCCCAACCACCTACAAACACATCCGAGCACCATCGGATGACATCCGAAGTACTTCCCAACCACCTACAAACACATCCGAACACCATCGGATGACATCCGAAGTACTTCCCAACCACCTACAAACACATCCGAGCATCATCGGATGACATCCGAAGTACTTCCCAACCACCTACAACCACATCCGAGCATCATCGGATGACATCCGAAGTACTTCCCAACCACCTACAAACACATCCGAGCACCATCGGATGACCTTCGGAGTGCTTCCCAACCACCTACAAACACATCCGAGCATCATCGGATGACATCCGAAGTACTTCCCAACCACCTACAAACACATCCGAGCATCATCGGATGACATCCGACGTACTTCCCAACCACCTACAAACACATCCGAGAATCATCGGAAGACATCCGAAGTACTTCCCAACCACCTACAACCACATCCGAGCATCATCGGATGACATCCGAAGTACTTCCCAACCACCTTCAAACACATCCGAGCACCATCGGATGACATCCGAAGTACTTCCCAACCACCTACAAACACATCCGAGCACCATCGGATGACATCCGAAGTACTTCCCAACCACCTACAAACACATCCGAGAATCATCGGATGACATCCGAAGTACTTCCCAACCACCTACTACCACATCCGAGCACCATCGTATGACATCCGAAGTACTTCCCAACCACCTTCAAACACATCCGAGCATCATCGGATGACATCCGAAGTACTTCCCAACCACCTACAAACACATCCGAGCACCATCGGATGACATCCGAAGTACTTCCCAACCACCTACAAACACATCCGAGCACCATCGGATGACATCCGAAGTACTTCCCAACCACCTACAAACACATCCGAGCACCATCAGATGACCTTCGGAGTGCTTCCCAACCACCTACAAACACATCCGAGCATCATCGGATGACATCCGAAGTACTTCCCAACCACCTACAAACACATCCGAGCACCATCGGATGACATCTGAAGTACTTCCCAACCACCTACAAACACATCCGAGCACCATCGGATGACATCCGAAGTACTTCCCAACCACCTACAAACACATCCGAGCACCATCGGATGACATCCGAAGTACTTCCCAACCACCTACAAACACATCCGAGCACCATCGGATGACATACGAAGTACTTCCCAACCACCTACAAACACATCCGAGCACCATCGGATGACATCCGAAGTACTTCCAAACCACCTACAAACACATCCGAGCACCATCAGATGACCTTCGGAGTGCTTCCCAACCACCTACAAACACATCCGAGCATCATCGGATGACATCCGAAGTACTTCCCAACCACCTACAAACACATCCGAGCATCATCGGATGACATCCGAAGTACTTCCCAACCACCTACAAACACATCCGAGCACCATCGGATGACATCCGAAGTACTTCCCAACCACCTACAAACACATCCGAGCATCATCGGATGACATCCGAAGTACTTCCCAACCACCTACAAACACATCCGAGCACCATCGGATGACATCCGAAGTACTTCCCAACCACCTACAAACATATCCGAGCACCATCGGATGACATCCGAAGTACTTCCCAACCACCTACAAACACATCCGAGCACCATCGGATGACATCCGAAGTACTTCGCAACCACCTACAAACACATCCGAGCACCATCGGATGACATCCGAAGTACTTCCCAACCACCTACAAACACATCCGAGCACCATCGGATGACATCCGAAGTACTTCCCAACCACCTACAAACACATCCGAGCATCATCGGATGACATCCGACGTACTTCCCAACCACCTACAAACACATCCGAGTACCATCGGATGACATCCGAAGTACTTCGCAACCACCTACAAACACATCCGAGCACCATCGGATGACATCCGAAGTACTTCCCAACCACCTACAAACACATCCGAGCACCATCGGATGACATCTGAAGTACTTCCCAACCACCTACAAACACATCCGAGCACCATCGGATGACATCCGAAGTACTTCCCAACCACCTACAAACACATCCGAGCACCATCGGATGACATCCGAAGTACTTCCCAACCACCTACAAACACATCCGAGCACCATCGTATGACATCCGAAGTACTTCAAAACCACCTACAAACACATCCGAGCATCATCGGATGACATCCGACGTACTTCCCAACCACCTACAAACACATCCGAGAATCATCGGAAGACATCCGAAGTACTTCCCAACCACCTACAACCACATCCGAGCATCATCGGATGACATCCGAAGTACTTCCCAACCACCTTCAAACACATCCGAGCACCATCGGATGACATCCGAAGTACTTCCCAACCACCTACAAACACATCCGAGCACCATCGGAAGACATCCTAAGTACTTCCCAACCACCTACAACCACATCCGAGCATCATCGGATGACATCCGAAGTACTTCCCAACCACCTTCAAACACATCCGAGCATCATCGGATTACATCCGAAGTACTTCCCAACCACCTACAAACACATCCGAGCATCATCGGATGACATCCGAAGTACTTCCCAACCACCTACAAACACATCCGTGCACCATCGGATGACATCTGAAGTACTTCCCAACCACCTACAAACACATCCGAGCACCATCGGATGACATCCGAAGTACTTCCCAACCACCTACAAACACATCCGAGCACCATCGGATGACATCCGAAGTACTTCCCAACCACCTACAAACACATCCGAGCACCATCGGATGACCTTCGGAGTGCTTCCCAACCACCTACAAACACATCCGAGCATCATCGGATGACATCCGACGTACTTCCCAACCACCTACAAACACATCCGAAAATCATCGGAAGACATCCGAAGTACTTCCCAACCACCTACAACCACATCCGAGCATCATCGGATGACATCCGAAGTACTTCCCAACCACCTTCAAACACATCCGAGCACCATCGGATGACATCCGAAGTTCTTTCCAACCACCTACAAACACATCCGAGCACCATCGGATGACATCCGAAGTACTTCCCAACCACCTACAAACACATCCGAGAATCATCGGAAGACATCCGAAGTACTTCCCAACCACCTACAACCACATCCGAGCATCATCGGATGACATCCGAAGTACTTCACAACCACCTTCAAACACATCCGAACACCATCGGATGACATCCGAAGTACTTCCCAACCACCTACAAACACATCCGAGCACCATCGGAAGACATCCGAAGTACTTCCCAACCACCTACAAACACATCCGAGCACCATCGGATGACCTTCGGAGTGCTTCCCAACCACCTACCAACACATCCGAGCACCATCGCATGACATCCGAAGTACTTCCCAACCACCTACAAGCACATCCGAGCATCATCGGATGACATCCGAAGTACTTCCCAACCACCTACAAACACATCCGAGCACCATCGGAAGACATCCGAAGTACTTCCCAACCACCTACAAACACATCCGAGCACCATCGGATGACCTTCGGAGTGCTTCCCAACCACCTACAAACACATCCGAGCACCATCGGATGACATCCGAAGTACTTCCCAACCACCTACAAACACATCCGAGCATCATCGGATGACATCCGAAGTACTTCCCAACCACCTACAAACACATCCGAGCACCATCGGATGACATCCGAAGTACTTCCCAACCACCTACAAACACATCCGAGCATCATCGGATGACATCCGAAGTACTTCCCAACCACCTACAAACACATCCGAGCATCATCGGATGACATCCGAAGTACTTCCCAACCACCTACAACCAAATCCGAGCATCATCGGATGACATCCGAAGTACTTCCCAACCACCTACAAACACATCCGAGCATCATCGGATGACATCCGAAGTACTTCCCAACCACCTACAAACACATCCGAGCATCATCGGATGACATCCGACGTACTTCCCAACCACCTACAAACACATCCGAGAATCATCGGAAGACATCCGAAGTACTTCCCAACCACCTACAAGCACATCCGAGCATCATCGGATGACATCCGAAGTACTTCCCAACCACCTACAAACACATCCGAGCACCATCGGAAGACATCCGAAGTACTTCCCAACCACCTACAAACACATCCGAGCACCATCGGATGACCTTCGGAGTGCTTCCCAACCACCTACAAACACATCCGAGCACCATCGCATGACATCCGAAGTACTTCCCAACCACCTACAAACACATCCGAGCATCATCGGATGACATCCGAAGTACTTCCCAACCACCTACAAACACATCCGAGCATCATCGGATGACATCCGACGTACTTCCCAACCACCTACAAACACATCCGAGAATCATCGGAAGACATCCGAAGTACTTCCCAACCACCTACAAGCACATCCGAGCATCATCGGATGACATCCGAAGTACTTCCCAACCACCTACAAACACATCCGAGCACCATCGGAAGACATCCGAAGTACTTCCCAACCACCTACAAACACATCCGAGCACCATCGGATGACCTTCGGAGTGCTTCCCAACCACCTACAAACACATCCGAGCACCATCGGATGACATCCGAAGTACTTCCCAACCACCTACAAACACATCCGAGCATCATCGGATGACATCCGAAGTACTTCCCAACCACCTACAAACACATCCGAGCACCATCGGATGACATCCGAAGTACTTCCCAACCACCTAAAAACACATCCGAGCATCATCGGATGACATCCGAAGTACTTCGCAACCACCTACAAACACATCCGAGCACCATCGGATGACATCCGAAGTACTTCCCAACCACCTACAAACACATCCGAGCATCATCGGATGACATCCGAAGTACTTCCCAACCACCTACAAACACATCCGAGCAACATCGGATGACATCCGAAGTACTTCCCAACCACCTACAAACACATCCGAGTATAATCGGATGACATCCGAAGTACTTCCCAACCACCTACAACCACATCCGAGCACCATCGGATGACATCCGAAGTACTTCCCAACCACCTACAAACACATCCGAGCATCATCGGATGACATCCGAAGTACTTCCCAACCACCTACAAACACATCCGAGCATCATCGGATGACATCCGAAGTACTTCCCAACCACCTACAAACACATCCGAGAATCATCGGAAGACATCCGAAGTACTTCCCAACCACCTACAAACACATCCGAGCACCATCGGAAGACATCCGAAGTACTTCCCAACCACCTACAAACACATCCGAGCACCATCGGATGACATCCGAAGTACTTCCCAACCACCTACAAACACATCCGAGCATCATCGGATGACATCCGAAGTACTTCCCAACCACCTACAAACACATCCGAGAATCATCGGAAGACATCCGAAGTACTTCCCAACCACCTACAAACACATCCGAGCACCATCGGATGACCTTCGGAGTGCTTCCCAACCACCTACAAACACATCCGAGCACCATCGGATGACATCCGAAGTACTTCCCAACCACCTACAAACACATCCGAGCATCATCGGATGACATCCGAAGTACTTCCCAACCACCTACAAACACATCCGAGCATCATCGGATGGCATCCGAAGTACTTCCCAACCACCTACAACCACATCCGAGCATCATCGGATGACATCCGAAGTACTTCCCAACCACCTACAAACACATCCGAGCATCATCGGATGACATCCGAAGTACTTCCCAACCACCTACAAACACATCCGAACACCATCGGATGACATCCGAAGTACTTCCCAACCACCTACAAACACATCCGAGCACCATCGGATGACATCCGAAGTACTTCCCAACCACCTACAAACACATCCGAGCATCATCGGATGACATCCGAAGTACTTCCCAACCACCTACAAACACATCCGAGCACCATCGGATGACATCCGAAGTACTTCCCAACCACCTACAAACACATCCGAGCATCATCGGATGACATCCGAAGTACTTCCCAACCACCTACAACCACATCCGAGCATCATCGGATGACATCCGAAGTACTTCCCAACCACCTACAAACACATCCGAACACAATCGGATGACATCCGAAGTACTTCCCAACCACCTACAAACACATCCGAGCATCATCGGATGACATCCGAAGTACTTCCCAACCACCTACAAACACATCCGAGAATCATCGGAAGACATCCGAAGTACTTCCCAACCACCTACAAACACATCCGAGCACCATCGGAAGACATCCGAAGTACTTCCCAACCACCTACAAACACATCCGAGCACCATCGGATGACCTTCGGAGTGCTTCCCAACCACCTACAAACACATCCGAGCACCATCGGATGACATCCGAAGTACTTCCCAACCACCTACAAACACATCCGAGCATCATCGGATGACATCCGAAGTACTTCCCAACCACCTACAAACACATCCGAGCATCATCGGATGGCATCCGAAGTACTTCCCAACCACCTACAACCACATCCGAGCATCATCGGATGACATCCGAAGTACTTCCCAACCACCTACAAACACATCCGAGCATCATCGGATGACATCCGAAGTACTTCCCAACCACCTACAAACACATCCGAACACCATCGGATGACATCCGAAGTACTTCCCAACCACCTACAAACACATCCGAGCACCATCGGATGACATCCGAAGTACTTCCCAACCACCTACAAACACATCCGAGCATCATCGGATGACATCCGAAGTACTTCCCAACCACCTACAAACACATCCGAGCACCATCGGATGACATCCGAAGTACTTCCCAACCACCTACAAACACATCCGAGCATCATCGGATGACATCCGAAGTACTTCCCAACCACCTACAACCACATCCGAGCATCATCGGATGACATCCGAAGTACTTCCCAACCACCTACAAACACATCCGAACACAATCGGATGACATCCGAAGTACTTCCCAACCACCTACAAACACATCCGAGCACCGTCGGATGACATCCTGTAATATGATTTATCTCGGATAGGAGAAACACTTTATTTTTACACTTCGAAGCTTGTTCGAGCTTCACCGATAACTTTATTGCGAATGAATTTTTACATCGTTCGTAGCGCGTTTTTATATAAATTTGAACAAAAGCCTGGTAGCACCGCGTAATTGCGCGCAAGGTGACCGCTTGAGTATGCTGCGCAATTTGATCCTATCCTTTTACTTTTAATGTTTACTAATAGTACTATCCTACCTAAATCATATCTTAAACTAACCTAATTTAAATTACCTATCTGTTGAGAGTGTCTCCTATTTAATTAATATATTATTTGAATCGAAATTTATGGATAATTTATTATTTACGGGGAAACAACTATCTGTCTCTTTCTAATATATTACCGTTCTATCTTATCTAGACTGCCTAGTTCAATTTAACTTCTATCCTTATCTTAACGAAACTATTAATCTTACACCTTTAATCTATACACCTGATCCTTTACCATAATTAATATCTAGCTATAAATAATTTCAAACAGTTTTGATCGTTTTCTATTTTCTATAATTTAAAAATAAATTCTATTATGATTTATTACTTAAAGTATATTACATCCTTCCCCTTAAAAAAATGAAAAGTGTATGGAATGGAACGAAGATTATGAGTGTAATTACGTATACTTTTCATTTCTTAATTAATCTATTCTATGCACTATAACCTCTTTAGCGGTAGTTTTATTTTTAATTGTACAGTTTGGGTCATTTATTCGTATAACTGTATATGGTCCTATATAGCAAGGATCTAGTTTTTTTCTATTTTCGTTCTTTAAATACACTTGATCGCCTAGCCCTATCTTGATGGGATTTATATTTTGGTTCTGAGTGCTTTGTCTTTTTATTTTTTCTTTTATTAAATTTTCACGTGCGAGCTCATTAGATTTCTGTAGTTTATACTTCATCTCATAGTAGTATTGCTCTATGTTATACACTGGGTCTGTTTTGCCATTGTAAACATCTTGTGGTATATTTGGTGACCTTCCAAAGATTAATTCGAATGGAGTGAATTGTGTATTAGTATGACATGTTGTGTTGTACACAAATTGATAGAACTGTGTCCAGTCATCCCAATCATCATGGTGCTCATTAGAGAAGGTTCTCAAATATTCGTTCAAGCTTCTATGGCTTCGTTCAAGTGATCCAATAGTCTCAGGGTGATAGGCTGTGGCAAAAGTTTGTTTAATTTTGAGGATCTCCGATATTTTTGTTAGTATTTCGTTATTGTACTCAAGTCCTTGGTCAGATCTCAATTCCATAAAACTTCCGTATACCAATATAAATTTTTCAATCAACGCCCTGGCTATTGTATTAGCTTCTTTGTTGGGTATTGGTATTATGACAACAAATTTACTCAGGTCGCACTGTATTGTAACAGCATACCTGTTATTATTATTAGTCCGTGGAAATGGTCCAACTGTATCAATGGATATAACTTGGAATGGTTTGGCGGGTGTGGATGTAATAGTTTCTTTTTCTTTTGTGTGTTTTGTAATTTTATGCTTCTTGCAAGCTTCGCAATTATTAACAAACTTTTTTATGTCTTCCTTCATATTTTGCCATTTAAATTTTTCTCGAATTTTTAAATATAGTCTATATTGTCCAATGTGACCTCCTGTTGGGGTCGTATGATAATTATTCATTGTATTATTTATATCTGATTTTCGGGTAAGCATCCTAGGTGGCTTGAATATTATTATCTCGATACCGGAAATGGCATTGTTTGCGATTTCCTTTATGGTACAGATACTATATAACGAAAATATTTGATCATGAACTGATATGGCTACTTTGTCACGATTAAATCTCTTCAGGATTTGTCATAACTCTAGAAGAGCTGATTCGAGAATCAGACTTCCATTTTGGCCTTTTTCATCATTGAGATTAAATTTCGTGCCTCCTAGCTTTTTGATTCCGTTATGATTGTAAATTCCAATTTCTATGCTTTCTTGTTTAATGTCAGTTTTTAATTTCAATAATTTATTTACTTGGGATGGCCTATCTGTTTCCCATATTGTTGGTATATTTATAATTTCCTGTTCTTCTATTTCTTCTTCTTTCTTGTCGTGAGCTTTACTCATTGCTCTAGTATTTACTCTGAGTATTGTTTTATTTTTCATCCTTATTACATCTTCGTCCTTTACCGTCGGTATTTGTTGTTTTAGATATTCAGAATCTATTTTAATTCTGGAAAGTGCATCAGCACCTACGTTACTTTTACCTTTTATATATTCCAACTCAAAATCATATTCCTCAAGGTCTAATCGTATTCGAGTGAGTTTTGATGAAGGGTTTTTCATACCAAATAAATAGGTCAGTGGGCGGTGATCGGTTCGTATTTTGAATTTTCTGCCGTACACATAGGGTTTAAAGTGATTAATTGCCCAATGGATGGCAGTTAATTCTTTCTCAATAATTAATTTATTTTTTTCTCCGTTCGTAAAACTTTTACTGGCGTAAGCTATAGGGAGATCTTTGTTATTGAAGGTTTGAGAAAGAATGGCCCCACATGCTGAGTCTGATGCATCAGTCGTGATTGTGAAATCTTTTTCAAAATCTGGGAACTTTAAGACAGTGGGCGACAATAGTTTTTCTCTTAATAAATCAAAAGATTGACGACATTGTTGCGTCCAATTGAAAGTAGTGCCCTTTTTAAGTAAATCATTTAATGGTTTTGCGATTTTAGCAAAGTTATTTATGAATTTTCGATAATAATTGCAAAAGGCAACAAATCTGCGCACTTCATCTGCGTTAGTTGGTATTGGATAGTTTTTAATTGCTTGGTACTTAGAATCGTCTGGATATATTCCGGCTTCCGTTATTTTGTGTCCCAAATATGTTACCTCGCTTTTAAAGAGTTTACATTTCTCCGGATTTAACTTCAAATTGTAATTTTTCAATCTTTTGAAAACTTTACTTAAATTTTCAATGTGATGATTTTCCGTACAACCGGTGACAATGATTTCGTCTATGTATACAAAGGCTATTTCTGGATTCAGGCCTGACATGGCTATCGTCATCATCCGTTGAAAGCTTTTGGGACTTACATTAAGCCCAAATGGTAATCTGGTAAATTGATAATGCCCTGTGGGAGTTGAAAATGCAGTGTATTTTTTTGAGTTTTGTTCTAAAGGTATTTGATGGAACCCTGACATGAGATCGAGGGTGCAAAAATATTTGGCTCGCCCCAATTGGTCCAATATTGTGTCTATTCTGGGTAGGGGAAACTTGTCAGGAAGAATTTTTTTGTTTAGTTGTCGGAAATCGACAACTAATCTCCATCTTTTGGAACTATCTTGGGATTTTTTTGGTACTAGAAGAATTGGTGAATTATATGGGGACGTTGAGTGTTCTATGATTTGGTTTTCGAACATCTTATTAACTTGGGCATTTATTTCATTGGTTTGAGAATATATCTGCTTATAATTTGGTATAAATAACGGATTATTATCTTTGAGTTGAATTGATTGTTCATAGAAATTGTTTGTTGTTATTTGATCATTTTCTAGACAAAATAGTTCTGAAAAGTCTGATATAAGCTTCTTTAAATCATTTTGAACAAATTGTGGAGTGTCATTTAAATTTAATTTTTCTAGAATGGTATTTAATCTGGAACTACTACTCAATTTATTCTGTTTAGCACAAAAAATGGTATAGTTTTTGAGTGGTTCTATTGTTGGGTTGAAATTTTTGTTGTTTATACGCACGTCTTTTTCTGTTGTGTTTATGAACTTTACATATGGGCATTCCTTTGAAATAATTGAATTTCCACAAAATACTCCAGGTAGTATTTCTTGACAATGTATTAATGAGTCTTCCTTGATTTTGGGTGAAAAAATACTTTGTATAAATTCACTTCTAGCAGGGATAGTAAAAGTATACTTTTTATCTTCTTCAATTGGGTGCTCTATCGTTATACCTTTCCACGTAAAGGTAAGGAGCCAATGCTCGTAATCTATTAAACACTTATATTTCGTAAGGAAATCTCTACCTAAAATGCCGTCTACGTTTAGGTCTATTGAACTTGGAATTATATTGAATTCTTGACACAATGATGTATTTCCAAAAGTTATTTTGCCATAGGCTGTTCCCAAAGTATTGATTGAATTACTACTGATGCCTGTCAATTTGATTTTCATATTTTCATTAATACTTTTTACGTTACTTATTTTGTTGATTTTGAGGAGTGAAATATCTGCACCTGTATCAATAAGGAGGTTGCAGTATGTGTTGTTTGATAAATCTATTTTTACTAATATTGAATTATTTGTTGTAAGATTTATTGTGAGGATTGGCATTCGGTATGAGGTTGTTCTCTTTGTTCTAAAAAAGAGTCCTCTTCGCGTGTAGTTTCTATTGGATATGTTCTCCTATTTGATGATTCATTGAATTGCCTATTATCATTATTGTCCCTTGGGGCAAAGTTCTGGTTGTTTGAATAATTATTTCTCCTGCTATTATTGTAATTATTGTTGTTGTGGTTTTGCCTATTATTAAAGTTATTTTGATTTCTGTAACTGTTTTTATTTTGAAATCCGTGGTCATAATTATTGTTGTATCTGTTACGATTTGAATATGATTGGTTAAAGTTTTGGTACTTTTGGTATCTGTTTGGGTATCTATTTTTATTTGAAAAGTGAGGTGGCTGTTGGAATTGATTATAATAATTGCCGTAACCGGAATGTCTTACAGGCATGATTTGTGAGGTATTACTTGATTCATTTTCTATTACTTTTTCACAAGCTGCCGAGACTGAAGAGAATGTGGCTGCTTTAAGCAGTAATCTGGTCTCTGGATTGTCGATTTTTTCTATAAGTGTTGTGACGCCAATTTTAACTGCCATTTCATTGGCGACATTTTCTGGGATATTTTTCTCTAAGTATAAATTCTTAAGCTTTGTTGTTAATTTTTCTACCTCGTCGCATAGTGATTGCGTGTCTTTTGGTCTTAGACATTTGAGTTTGTTTGCAATGTTGTCTGGAGATACTTTTAACTGACACCTGGTTTTTACATCATTCAATAATTGCTCTGTGGTTTCAAGTTTCAGAGGTAGTCCTAAACGTGCCTTGCCAGTTAACCTTGTTTTCACGAATATAATTATTGTTTGTTCCTGAACACTTCCTGATAAATCTTTTAATAAAGTTACGGAATCTACAAAAGAATCAAGATTATCAGCGGAACCATCGTACACTTGTACGAGTGCTGTGGCTACTTTAATATCTAACTGAGCCATTCTATTGAAAATTATAACCAGTTTGGAATGTGTTTTGAAAGTTATATGTTTTCGAGCTATGCCTAGGTGTTGGTTTATGTGAGATATTATGTTAGAGTAAATACATCGGGAACGCAGAATTATGGAATTGACTTCTTCTTCGCTAATAACTTTTTCCAATTGGATAATATCGGCTTGAATTCCAGCTACTATTTGTGTAGCTAGTAGCCTATCACTTGTAAGTTTACACGTTCTGTGACTTTTGTTTGGATCGCTTAGACGAATTTCCAATGTTTTGAGCCTACGAACTTTTTCTTCCAATTCATCCATGCACCAATTGATGCTGGCAAATGACAAAACATAAAGTGTAGGAGGAAAATAAAACTAATGAGCAGGACGCGGAAAAAAAAATTTTTTTTTGACTGATATCAATAGTAGCACATTTTTTTGAACCCTTTTTTTTAAATATAATATCCCATTTACAATAATAAAAAATTTCCTACTAACCTTGGCCCTTTAAGGGATTACGTATGCTTGCCTCGGTAGTGGTAAATAATGTTGTCCCTATACCGCTGGTGCTGGGTGGTACCTGCTGGTGCTGGGTAGAAGCCGCTACGTGGTGCTAGGTAGTTGTATGTACTCGTTCGCCGCTACGATGTTGTCCTTTTTTTTTTTTTTTTATTATTTTTTGTTTCACTGTTCCGCTACGGCGGTGACTGCTGTCCCGCGGTAAGGCGGTATTTGTTGGTGTCCGAAGTAATAATCCAACTCACGATTAAATCTCTCACTTTTGCTGGACTGTAGCTGTCCTTTTTTTCTTTTTTTTTTTTTGTTTCTATGATCGTTATGGCACTCACTCCTATTACGCTCACTTACTTCAACTAAAACACTTTTTTATTTTAACACTGCCGTCTGAGTCCTTTTTTTTTTTTTCACCAAATTTTCCAAATTCGACTAAGTCCCCGTTTTTATGGGACTTAGAATTTGTTCACAATTTTTTGTTTTTGCGTCCAAGTCCGATTTTTTATGGGACTTTGAAATTTTCACCACTGCACTTAATCAAAGTTGGTTTTTGATTTTTCACAAACAATCCACTAAGTCCACTTTTTCGTTGGACTTAGAATTTTAAAATACTTTTATTTTTTCGGCCTTAGTCCAATTTTATATGGGACTTTGAATTCGCACTAACTGATTTTAATTTTTTTTTTGTTTTCTCCCAAATAATCCGCAAAGTCCACTTTTTCGTAGGACTTAGAATTTTCACTTAACTGCACTTTAATAATTATTACTTTTTTAGATTCAGGCTCCACGTCACGGTCGCCATGTAATATGATTTATCTCGGATAGGAGAAACACTTTATTTTTACACTTCGAAGCTTGTTCGAGCTTCACCGATAACTTTATTGCGAATGAATTTTTACATCGTTCGTAGCGCGTTTTTATATAAATTTGAACAAAAGCCTGGTAGCACCGCGTAATTGCGCGCAAGGTGACCGCTTGAGTATGCTGCGCAATTTGATCCTATCCTTTTACTTTTAATGTTTACTAATAGTACTATCCTACCTAAATCATATCTTAAACTAACCTAATTTAAATTACCTATCTGTTGAGAGTGTCTCCTATTTAATTAATATATTATTTGAATCGAAATTTATGGATAATTTATTATTTACGGGGAAACAACTATCTGTCTCTTTCTAATATATTACCGTTCTATCTTATCTAGACTGCCTAGTTCAATTTAACTTCTATCCTTATCTTAACGAAACTATTAATCTTACACCTTTAATCTATACACCTGATCCTTTACCATAATTAAAATCTAGCTATAAATAATTTCAAACAGTTTTGATCGTTTTCTATTTTCTATAATTTAAAAATAAATTCTATTATGATTTATTACTTAAAGTATATTACAATCCGAAGTACTTCCCAACCACCTACAAACACATCCGAACACCATCGGATGACATCCGAAGTACTTCCCAACCCCCTACAAACACATCCGAGCACCATCGGATGACATCCGAAGTACTTCCCAACCACCTACAAACACATCCGAGCATCATCGCATGACATCCGAAGTACTTCCCAACCACCTACAAACACATCCGAGCATCATCGGATGACATCCGAAGTACTTCCCAACCACCTACAAACACATCCGAGCACCATCGCATGACATCCGAAGTACTTCCCAACCACCTACAACCACATCCGAGCATCATCGGATGACATCCGAAGTACTTCCCAACCACCTACAAACACATCCGAGCACCATCGGATGACCTTCGGAGTGCTTCCCAACCACCTACAAACACATCCGAGCATCATCGGATGACATCCGAAGTACTTCCCAACCACCTACAAACACATCCGAGCATCATCGGATGACATCCGAAGTACTTCCCAACCACCAACATCCGAGCATCATCGGATGACCTTCGGAGTGCTTCCCAACCACCTACAAACACATCCGAGCACCATCGGATGACATCCGAAGTACTTCCCAACCACCTACAAACACATCCGAGCACCATCGGATGACATCCGAAGTACTTCGCAACCACCTACAAACACATCCGAGCACCATCGGATGACCTTCGGAGTGCTTCCCAACCACCTACAAACACATCCGAGCATCATCGGATGACATCCGAAGTACTTCCCAACCACCTACAAACACATCCGAGCACCATCGGATGACCTTCGGAGTGCTTCCCAACCACCTACAAACACATCCGAGCACCATCGGATGACATCCGAAGTACTTCCCAACCACCTACAAACACATCCGAGTATCTTCGGATGACATCCGAAGTACTTCCCAACCACCTACAAACACATCCGAGCACCATCGGATGACCTTCGGAGTGCTTCCCAACCACCTACAAACACATCCGAGCACCATCGGATGACATCCGAAGTACTTCCCAACCACCTACAAACACATCCGAGAACCATCGGATGACATCCGAAGTACTTCCCAACCACTTACAAACACATCCGAGCATCATCGGATGACCTTCGGAGTGCTTCCCAACCACCTACAAACACATCCGAGCACCATCGCACGACATCCGAAGTACTTCCCAACCACCTACAAACACATCCGAGCATCATCGGATGACATCCGAAGTACTTCCCAACCACCTAAAAACACATCCGAGCACCATCGGATGACCTTCGGAGTGCTTCCCAACCACCTACAAACACATCCGAGCACCATCGGATGACATCCGAAGTACTTTCCAACCACCTTAAAACACATCCGAGCATCATCGGATGACATCCGAAGTACTTCCCAACCTCCTAAACACACATCCGAGTATCATCGGATGACATCCGAAGTACTTCCCAACCACCTACAAACACATCCGAGCATCATCGGATGACATCCGAAGTACTTCCCAACCACCTACAAACACATCCGAGCATCATCGGATGACATCCGAAGTACTTTCCAACCACCTTAAAACACATCCGAGCATCATCGGATGACATCCGAAGTACTTCCCAACCACCTAAACACACATCCGAGTATCATCGGATGACATCCGAAGTACTTCCCAACCACCTACAAACACATCCGAGCACCATCGGATGACATCCGAAGTACTTCCCAACCACCTACAAACACATCCGAGCACCATCGGATGACATCCGAAGTACTTCCCAACCACTTACAAACACATCCGAGCACCATCGGATTACATGCGAAGTACTTCCCAACCACCTACAAACACATCCGAGCACCATCGGATGACATCCGAAGTACTTTCCAACCACCTACAAACACATCCGAGCATCATCGGATGACATCCGAAGTACTTCCCAACCACCTAAAAACACATCCGAGCACCATTGGATGACCTTCGGAGTGCTTCCCAACCACCTACAAACACATCCGAGCACCATCGGTTGACATCCGAAGTACTTCCCAACCACCTACAAACACATCCGAGCACCATCGGATGACCTTCGGAGTGCTTCCCAACCACCTACAAACACATCCGAGTACCATCGGATGACATCCGAAGTACTTCCCAACCACCTACAAACACATCCGAGCACCATCGGTTGACATCCGAAGTACTTCCCAACCACCTACAAACACATCCGAGCACCATCGGATGACCTTCGGAGTGCTTCCCAACCACCTACAAACACATCCGAGCACCATCGGATGACATCCGAAGTACTTCCCAACCACCTACAAACACATCCGAGCACCATCGGATGACATCCGAAGTACTTCCCAACCACCTACAAACACATCCGAGCACCATCGGATGACCTTCGGAGTGCTTCCCAACCACCAACAAACACATCCGAGCACCATCGGATGACCTTCGGAGTGCTTCCCAACCACCTACAAACACATCCGAGTACCATCGGATGTCATCCGAAGTACTTCCAAACCACCTACAAACACATCCGAGCACCATCGGATGACATCCGAAGTACTTCCCAACCACCTACAAACACATCCGAGCACAATCGGATGACAATCGGAGTGCTTCCCAACCACCTACAAACACATCCGAGCACCATCGGATGACATCCGAAGTACTTCCCAACCACCTACAAACACATCCGAGCATCATCGGATGACATCCGAAGTACTTCCCAACCACCTACAAACACATCCGAGCATCATCGGATGACATCCGAAGTACTTCCCAACCACCTACAAACACATCCGAGCATCATCGGATGACATCCGAAGTACTTCCCAACCACCTACAAACACATCCGAGCATCATCGGAAGACATCCGAAGTACTTCCCAACCACCTACAAACACATCCGAGCATCATCGGATGACATCCGAAGTACTTCCCAACCACCTACAAACACATCCGAGCATCATCGGATTACATCCGAAGTACTTCCCAACCACCTACAAACACATCCGAGCATCATCGGATGACATCCGAAGTACTTCCCAACCACCTACAAACACATCCGAGCATCATCGGATGACATCCGAAGTACTTCCCAACCACCTACAAACACATCCGTGCACCATCGGATGACATCCGAAGTACTTCCCAACCACCTACAAACACATCCGTGCACCATCGGATGACATCCGAAGTACTTCCCAACCACCTACAAACACATCCGAGCATCATCGGATGACATCCGAAGTACTTCCCAACCACCTACAAACACATCCGAGCATCATCGGATGACATCCGAAGTACTTCCCAACCACCTACAAACACATCCGAGCATCATCGGATGACATCCGAAGTACTTCCCAACCACCTACAAACACATCCGAGCACCACCGGTTGACATCCGAAGTACTTCCCAACCACCTACAAACACATCCGAGCACCATCGGATGACCTTCGGAGTGCTTCCCAACCACCTACAAACACATCCGAGTACCATCGGATGACATCCGAAGTACTTCCCAACCACCTACAAACACATCCGAGCACCATCGGTTGACATCCGAAGTACTTCCCAACCACCTACAAACACATCCGAGCATCATCGGATTACATCCGAAGTACTTCCCAACCACCTACAAACACATCCGAGCATCATCGGATGACATCCGAAGTACTTCCCAACCACCTACAAACACATCCGAGCATCATCGGATGACATCCGAAGTACTTCCCAACCACCTACAAACACATCCGTGCACCATCGGATGACATCCGAAGTACTTCCCAACCACCTACAAACACATCCGTGCACCATCGGATGACATCCGAAGTACTTCCCAACCACCTACAAACACATCCAAGCATCATCGGATGACATCCGAAGTACTTCCCAACCACCTACAAACACATCCGAGCATCATCGGATGACATCCGAAGTACTTCCCAACCAAATACAAACACATCCGAGCATCATCGGATGACATCCGAAGTACTTCCCAACCACCTACAAACACATCCGAGCACCATCGGAAGACATCCGAAGTACTTCCCAACCACCTACAAACACATCCGAGCATCATCGGATGACATCCGAAGTACTTCCCAACCACCTACAAACACATCCGAGCATCATCGGATGACATCCGAAGTACTTCCCAACCACCTACAAACACATCCGAGCATCATCGGATGACATCCGAAGTACTTCCCAACCACCTACAAACACATCCGTGCACCATCGGATGACATCCGAAGTACTTCCCAACCACCTACAAACACATCCGAGCATCATCGGATGACATCCGAAGTACTTCCCAACCACCTACAAACACATCCGAGCATCATCGGATGACATCCGAAGTACTTCCCAACCACCTACAAACACATCCGAGCATCATCGGATGACATCCGAAGTACTTCCCAACCACCTACAAACACATCCGAGCATCATCGGATGACATCCGAAGTAATTCCCAACCACCTACAAACACACCCGAGCACCATCGGATGACCTTCGGAGTGCTTCCCAACCACCTACAAACACATCCGAGTACCATCGGATGACATCCGAAGTACTTCCCAACCACCTACAAACACATCCGAGCACCATCGGATGACATCCGAAGTACTTCCCAACCACCTACAAACACATCCGAGCATCATCGGATGACATCCGAAGTACTTCCCAACCACCTACAAACACATCCGAGCACCATCGGATGACATCCGAAGTACTTCCCAACCACCTACAAACACATCCGAGCATCATCGGATGACATCCGAAGTACTTCCCAACCACCTACAAACACATACGAGCATCATCGGATGACATCCGAAGTACTTCCCAACCACCTACAAACACATCCGAGCATCATCGGATGACATCCGAAGTACTTCCCAACCACCTACAAACACATCCGAGCATCATCGGATGACATCCGAAGTACTTCCCAACCACCTACAAACACATCCGAGCATCATCGGATGACATCCGAAGTACTTCCCAACCACCTACAAACACATCCGAGCATCATCGGAAGACATCCGAAGTACTTCCCAACCACCTACAAACACATCCGAGCATCATCGGATGACATCCGAAGTACTTCCCAACCACCTACAAACACATCCGAGCACCATCGGATGACATCCGAAGTACTTCCCAACCACCTACAAACACATCCGAGCATCATCGGATGACATCCGAAGTACTTCCCAACCACCTACAAACACATCCGAGCACCATCGGATGACATCCGAAGTACTTCCCAACCACCTACAAACACATCCGAGCATCATCGGATGACATCCGAAGTACTTCCCAACCACCTACAAACACATCCGAGCATCATCGGATGACATCCGAAGTACTTCCCAACCACCTACAAACACATCCGAGCATCATCGGATGACATCCGAAGTACTTCCCAACCACCTACAAACACATCCGAGCACCATCGGATGACATCCGAAGTACTTCCCAACCACCTACAAACACATCCGAGCATCATCGGATGACATCCGAAGTACTTCTCAACCACCTACAAACACATCCGAGCATCATCGGATGACATCCGAAGTACTTCCCAACCACCTACAAACACATCCGAGCATCATCGGATGACATCCGAAGTACTTTCCAACCACCTTAAAACACATCCGAGCATCATCGGATGACATCCGAAGTACTTCCCAACCACCTAAACACACATCCGAGTATCATCGGATGACATCCGAAGTACTTCCCAACCACCTACAAACACATCCGAGCACCATCGGATGACCTTCGGAGTGCTTCCCAACCACCTACAAACACATCCGAGCATCATCGGATGACATCCGAAGTACTTCCCAACCACCTACAAACACATCCGAGCACCATCGGATGACCTTCGGAGTGCTTCCCAACCACCTACAAACACATCCGAGCACCATCGGATGACATCCGAAGTACTTCCCAACCACCTACAAACACATCCGAGCATCATCGGATGACATCCGAAGTACTTCCCAACCACCTACAAACACATCCGAGCACCATCGGATGACCTTCGGAGTGCTTCCCAACCACCTACAAACACATCCGAGCATCATCGGATGACATCCGAAGTACTTCCCAACCACCTACAAACACATCCGAGCACCATCGGATGACCTTCGGAGTGCTTCCCAACCACCTACAAACACATTCGAGCACCATCGGATGACCTTCGGAGTGCTTCCCAACCACCTACAAACACATCCGAGCACCATCGGATGACATCCGAAGTACTTCCCAACCACCTAAACACACATCCGAGTATCATCGGATGACATCCGAAGTACTTCCCAACCACCTACAAACACATCCGAGCATCATCGGATGACATCCGAAGTACTTCCCAACCACCTACAAGCACATCCGAGCACCATCGGATTACATCCGAAGTACTTCCCAACCACCTACAAACACATCAGAGCACCATCGGATGACATCCGAAGTACTTCCCAACCACCTACAAACACATCCGAGCACCATCGGATGACTTTGAGTTGAATTGATTGTTCATAGAAATTGTTTGTTGTTATTTGATCATTTTCTAGACAAAATAGTTCTGAAAAGTCTGATATAAGCTTCTTTAAATCATTTTGAACAAATTGTGGAGTGTCATTTAAATTTAATTTTTCTAGAATGGTATTTAATCTGGAACTACTACTCAATTTATTCTGTTTAGCACAAAAAATGGTATAGTTTTTGAGTGGTTCTATTGTTGGGTTGAAATTTTTGTTGTTTATACGCACGTCTTTTTCTGTTGTGTTTATGAACTTTACATATGGGCATTCCTTTGAAATAATTGAATTTCCACAAAATACTCCAGGTAGTATTTCTTGACAATGTATTAATGAGTCTTCCTTGATTTTGGGTGAAAAAATACTTTGTATAAATTCACTTCTAGCAGGGATAGTAAAAGTATACTTTTTATCTTCTTCAATTGGGTGCTCTATCGTTATACCTTTCCACGTAAAGGTAAGGAGCCAATGCTCGTAATCTATTAAACACTTATATTTCGTAAGGAAATCTCTACCTAAAATGCCGTCTACGTTTAGGTCTATTGAACTTGGAATTATATTGAATTCTTGACACAATGATGTATTTCCAAAAGTTATTTTGCCATAGGCTGTTCCCAAAGTATTGATTGAATTACTACTGATGCCTGTCAATTTGATTTTCATATTTTCATTAATACTTTTTACGTTACTTATTTTGTTGATTTTGAGGAGTGAAATATCTGCACCTGTATCAATAAGGAGGTTGCAGTATGTGTTGTTTGATAAATCTATTTTTACTAATATTGAATTATTTGTTGTAAGATTTATTGTGAGGATTGGCATTCGGTATGAGGTTGTTCTCTTTGTTCTAAAAAAGAGTCCTCTTCGCGTGTAGTTTCTATTGGATATGTTCTCCTATTTGATGATTCATTGAATTGCCTATTATCATTATTGTCCCTTGGGGCAAAGTTCTGGTTGTTTGAATAATTATTTCTCCTGCTATTATTGTAATTATTGTTGTTGTGGTTTTGCCTATTATTAAAGTTATTTTGATTTCTGTAACTGTTTTTATTTTGAAATCCGTGGTCATAATTATTGTTGTATCTGTTACGATTTGAATATGATTGGTTAAAGTTTTGGTACTTTTGGTATCTGTTTGGGTATCTATTTTTATTTGAAAAGTGAGGTGGCTGTTGGAATTGATAATAATAATTGCCGTAACCGGAATGTCTTACAGGCATGATTTGTGAGGTATTACTTGATTCATTTTCTATTACTTTTTCACAAGCTGCCGAGACTGAAGAGAATGTGGCTGCTTTAAGCAGTAATCTGGTCTCTGGATTGTCGATTTTTTCTATAAGTGTTGTGACGCCAATTTTAACTGCCATTTCATTGGCGACATTTTCTGGGATATTTTTCTCTAAGTATAAATTCTTAAGCTTTGTTGTTAATTTTTCTACCTCGTCGCATAGTGATTGCGTGTCTTTTGGTCTTAGACATTTGAGTTTGTTTGCAATGTTGTCTGGAGATACTTTTAACTGACACCTGGTTTTTACATCATTCAATAATTGCTCTGTGGTTTCAAGTTTCAGAGGTAGTCCTAAACGTGCCTTGCCAGTTAACCTTGTTTTCACGAATATAATTATTGTTTGTTCCTGAACACTTCCTGATAAATCTTTTAATAAAGTTACGGAATCTACAAAAGAATCAAGATTATCAGCGGAACCATCGTACACTTGTACGAGTGCTGTGGCTACTTTAATATCTAACTGAGCCATTCTATTGAAAATTATAACCAGTTTGGAATGTGTTTTGAAAGTTATATGTTTTCGAGCTATGCCTAGGTGTTGGTTTATGTGAGATATTATGTTAGAGTAAATACATCGGGAACGCAGAATTATGGAATTGACTTCTTCTTCGCTAATAACTTTTTCCAATTGGATAATATCGGCTTGAATTCCAGCTACTATTTGTGTAGCTAGTAGCCTATCACTTGTAAGTTTACACGTTCTGTGACTTTTGTTTGGATCGCTTAGACGAATTTCCAATGTTTTGAGCCTACGAACTTTTTCTTCCAATTCATCCATGCACCAATTGATGCTGGCAAATGACAAAACATAAAGTGTAGGAGGAAAATAAAACTAATGAGCAGGACGCGGAAAAAAAAATTTTTTTTTGACTGATATCAATAGTAGCACATTTTTTTGAACCCTTTTTTTTAAATATAATATCCCATTTACAATAATAAAAAATTTCCTACTAACCTTGGCCCTTTAAGGGATTACGTATGCTTGCCTCGGTAGTGGTAAATAATGTTGTCCCTATACCGCTGGTGCTGGGTGGTACCTGCTGGTGCTGGGTAGAAGCCGCTACGTGGTGCTAGGTAGTTGTATGTACTCGTTCGCCGCTACGATGTTGTCCTTTTTTTTTTTTTTTATTATTTTTTGTTTCACTGTTCCGCTACGGCGGTGACTGCTGTCCCGCGGTAAGGCGGTATTTGTTGGTGTCCGAAGTAATAATCCAACTCACGATTAAATCTCTCACTTTTGCTGGACTGTAGCTGTCCTTTTTTTCTTTTTTTTTTTTTGTTTCTATGATCGTTATGGCACTCACTCCTATTACGCTCACTTACTTCAACTAAAACACTTTTTTATTTTAACACTGCCGTCTGAGTCCTTTTTTTTTTTTTCACCAAATTTTCCAAATTCGACTAAGTCCCCGTTTTTATGGGACTTAGAATTTGTTCACAATTTTTTGTTTTTGCGTCCAAGTCCGATTTTTTATGGGACTTTGAAATTTTCACCACTGCACTTAATCAAAGTTGGTTTTTGATTTTTCACAAACAATCCACTAAGTCCACTTTTTCGTTGGACTTAGAATTTTAAAATACTTTTATTTTTTCGGCCTTAGTCCAATTTTATATGGGACTTTGAATTCGCACTAACTGATTTTAATTTTTTTTTTGTTTTCTCCCAAATAATCCGCAAAGTCCACTTTTTCGTAGGACTTAGAATTTTCACTTAACTGCACTTTAATAATTATTACTTTTTTAGATTCAGGCTCCACGTCACGGTCGCCATGTAATATGATTTATCTCGGATAGGAGAAACACTTTATTTTTACACTTCGAAGCTTGTTCGAGCTTCACCGATAACTTTATTGCGAATGAATTTTTACATCGTTCGTAGCGCGTTTTTATATAAATTTGAACAAAAGCCTGGTAGCACCGCGTAATTGCGCGCAAGGTGACCGCTTGAGTATGCTGCGCAATTTGATCCTATCCTTTTACTTTTAATGTTTACTAATAGTACTATCCTACCTAAATCATATCTTAAACTAACCTAATTTAAATTACCTATCTGTTGAGAGTGTCTCCTATTTAATTAATATATTATTTGAATCGAAATTTATGGATAATTTATTATTTACGGGGAAACAACTATCTGTCTCTTTCTAATATATTACCGTTCTATCTTATCTAGACTGCCTAGTTCAATTTAACTTCTATCCTTATCTTAACGAAACTATTAATCTTACACCTTTAATCTATACACCTGATCCTTTACCATAATTAAAATCTAGCTATAAATAATTTCAAACAGTTTTGATCGTTTTCTATTTTCTATAATTTAAAAATAAATTCTATTATGATTTATTACTTAAAGTATATTACAATCCGAAGTACTTCCCAACCACCTACAAACACATCCGAACACCATCGGATGACATCCGAAGTACTTCCCAACCCCCTACAAACACATCCGAGCACCATCGGATGACATCCGAAGTACTTCCCAACCACCTACAAACACATCCGAGCATCATCGCATGACATCCGAAGTACTTCCCAAC
Source organism: Anopheles ziemanni (assembly GCF_943734765.1). Classification (NCBI taxonomy): domain Eukaryota; kingdom Metazoa; phylum Arthropoda; class Insecta; order Diptera; family Culicidae; genus Anopheles; species Anopheles ziemanni. The sequence goes on along the minus strand of NW_026690049.1, from coordinate 718,809 downwards.
CACCTACAAACACATCCGAGCATCATCGGATGACATCCGAAGTACTTCCCAACCACCTACAAACACATCCGAGCACCATCGCATGACATCCGAAGTACTTCCCAACCACCTACAACCACATCCGAGCATCATCGGATGACATCCGAAGTACTTCCCAACCACCTACAAACACATCCGAGCACCATCGGATGACCTTAGGAGTGCTTCCCAACCACCTACAAACACATCCGAGCATCATCGGATGACATCCGAAGTACTTCCCAACCACCTACAAACACATCCGAGCATCATCGGATGACATCCGAAGTACTTCCCAACCACCAACATCCGAGCATCATCGGATGACCTTCGGAGTGCTTCCCAACCACCTACAAACACATCCGAGCACCATCGGATGACATCCGAAGTACTTCCCAACCACCTACAAACACATCCGAGCACCATCGGATGACATCCGAAGTACTTCGCAACCACCTACAAACACATCCGAGCACCATCGGATGACCTTCGGAGTGCTTCCCAACCACCTACAAACACATCCGAGCATCATCGGATGACATCCGAAGTACTTCCCAACCACCTACAAACACATCCGAGCACCATCGGATGACCTTCGGAGTGCTTCCCAACCACCTACAAACACATCCGAGCACCATCGCACGACATCCGAAGTACTTCCCAACCACCTACAAACACATCCGAGCATCATCGGATGACATCCGAAGTACTTCCCAACCACCTAAAAACACATCCGAGCACCATCGGATGACCTTCGGAGTGCTTCCCAACCACCTACAAACACATCCGAGCATCATCGGATGACCTTCGGAGTGCTTCCCAACCACCTACAAACACATCCGAGCACCATCGCATGACATCCGAAGTACTTCCCAACCACCTACAAACACATCCGAGCATCATCGGATGACATCCGAAGTACTTCCCAACCACCTAAAAACACATCCGAGCACCATCGGATGACCTTCGGAGTGCTTCCCAACCACCTACAAACACATCCGAGCACCATCGGATGACATCCGAAGTACTTTCCAACCACCTTAAAACACATCCGAGCATCATCGGATGACATCCGAAGTACTTCCCAACCACCTAAACACACATCCGAGTATCATCGGATGACATCCGAAGTACTTCCCAACCACCTACAAACACATCCGAGCATCATCGGATGACATCCGAAGTACTTCCCAACCACCTACAAACACATCCGAGCATCATCGGATGACATCCGAAGTACTTTCCAACCACCTACAAACACATCCGAGCATCATCGGATGACATCCGAAGTACTTCCCAACCACCTAAACACACATCCGAGTATCATCGGATGACATCCGAAGTACTTCCCAACCACCTACAAACACATCCGAGCACCATCGGATGACATCCGAAGTACTTCCCAACCACCTACAAACACATCCGAGCACCATCGGATGACATCCGAAGTACTTCCCAACCACTTACAAACACATCCGAGCACCATCGGATTACATGCGAAGTACTTCCCAACCACCTACAAACACATCCGAGCACCATCGGATGACATCCGAAGTACTTTCCAACCACCTACAAACACATCCGAGCATCATCGGATGACATCCGAAGTACTTCCCAACCACCTAAAAACACATCCGAGCACCATCGGATGACCTTCGGAGTGCTTCCCAACCACCTACAAACACATCCGAGCACCATCGGATGACATCCGAAGTACTTTCCAACCACCTTAAAACACATCCGAGCATCATCGGATGACATCCGAAGTACTTCCCAACCACCTAAACACACATCCGAGTATCATCGGATGACATCCGAAGTACTTCTCAACCACCTACAAACACATCCGAGCATCATCGGATGACATCCGAAGTACTTCCCAACCACCTACAAACACATCCGAGCATCATCGGATGACATCCGAAGTACTTTCCAACCACCTTAAAACACATCCGAGCATCATCGGATGACATCCGAAGTACTTCCCAACCACCTAAACACACATCCGAGTATCATCGGATGACATCCGAAGTACTTCCCAACCACCTACAAACACATCCGAGCACCATCGGATGACCTTCGGAGTGCTTCCCAACCACCTACAAACACATCCGAGCATCATCGGATGACATCCGAAGTACTTCCCAACCACCTACAAACACATCCGAGCACCATCGGATGACCTTCGGAGTGCTTCCCAACCACCTACAAACACATCCGAGCACCATCGGATGACATCCGAAGTACTTCCCAACCACCTACAAACACATCCGAGCATCATCGGATGACATCCGAAGTACTTCCCAACCACCTACAAACACATCCGAGCACCATCGGATGACCTTCGGAGTGCTTCCCAACCACCTACAAACACATCCGAGCATCATCGGATGACATCCGAAGTACTTCCCAACCACCTACAAACACATCCGAGCACCATCGGATGACCTTCGGAGTGCTTCCCAACCACCTACAAACACATTCGAGCACCATCGGATGACCTTCGGAGTGCTTCCCAACCACCTACAAACACATCCGAGCACCATCGGATGACATCCGAAGTACTTTCCAACCACCTTAAAACACATCCGAGCATCATCGGATGACATCCGAAGTACTTCCCAACCACCTAAACACACATCCGAGTATCATCGGATGACATCCGAAGTACTTCCCAACCACCTACAAACACATCCGAGCATCATCGGATGACATCCGAAGTACTTCCCAACCACCTACAAGCACATCCGAGCACCATCGGATTACATCCGAAGTACTTCCCAACCACCTACAAACACATCAGAGCACCATCGGATGACATCCGAAGTACTTCCCAACCACCTACAAACACATCCGAGCACCATCGGATGACCTTCGGAGTGCTTCCCAACCACCTACAAACACATCCGAGCACCATCGGATGACATCCGAAGTACTTCCCAACCACCTACAAACACATCCGAGCACCATCGGATGACCTTCGGAGTGCTTCCCAACCACCTACAAACACATCCGAGCACCATCGGATGACATCCGAAGTACTTCCCAACCACTTACAAACACATCCAAACACCATCGGATGACATCCGAAGTACTTCTCAACCACTTAAGAACACATCCAAACACCATCGGAAGACATCCGAAGTACTTCCCAACCACTTACAAACACATCCGAGTATCATCGGATGACATCCGAAGTACTTCCCAACCACCTACAAACACATCCGAGAATCATCGGATGACATCCGAAGTACTTCCCAACCACCTACAAACACATCCGAGCATCATCGGATGACATCCGAAGTACTTCCCAACCACCTACAAACACATCCGAGCACCATCGGATGACCTTCGGAGTGCTTCCAAACCACCTACAAACACATCCGAGCACCATCGGATGACATCCGAAGTACTTCCCAACCACCTACAAACACATCCGAGCACCATCGGATGACATCCGAAGTACTTCCCAACCACCTACAAACACATCCGAGCATCATCGGATGACATCCGAAGTACTTCCCAACCACCTACAAACACATCCGAGCACCATCGGATGACCTTCGGAGTGCTTCCCAACCACCTACAAACACATCCGAGCACCATCGGATGACCTTCGGAGTGCTTCCCAACCACCTACAAACACATCCGAGCATCATCGGATGACATCCGAAGTACTTCCCAACCACCTACAAACACATCCGAACATCATCGGATGACATCCGAAGTACTTCCCAACCACCTACAAACACATCCGAGCACCATCGGATGACCTTCGGAGTGCTTCCCAACCACCTACAAACACATCCGAGCATCATCGGATGACATCCGAAGTACTTCCCAACCACCTACAAACACATCCGAGCACCATCGGATGACATCCGAAGTACTTCCCAACCACCTACAAACACATCCGAGCACCATCGGATGACCTTCGGAGTACTTCCCAACCACCTACAAACACATCCGAGCACCATCGAATGACATCCAAAGTACTTCCCAACCACCTACAAACACATCCGAGCATCATCGCATGACATCCGAAGTACATCCCAACCACCTACAAACACATCAGAGCACCATCGGATGACATCCGAAGTACTTCCCAACCACCTACAAACACATCCGAGCACCATCGGATGACCTTCGGAGTGCTTCCCAACCACCTACAAACACATCCGAGCACCATCGGATGACATCCGAAGTACTTCCCAACCACCTACAAACACATCCGAGCACCATCGGATGACCTTCGGAGTGCTTCCCAACCACCTACAAACACATCCGAGCACCATCGGAAGACATCCGAAGTACTTCCCAACCACTTACAAACACATCCAAACACCATCGGATGACATCCGAAGTACTTCTCAACCACTTAAGAACACATCCAAACACCATCGGAAGACATCCGAAGTACTTCCCAACCACTTACAAACACATCCGAGTATCATCGGATGACATCCGAAGTACTTCCCAACCACCTACAAACACATCCGAGAATCATCGGATGACATCCGAAGTACTTCCCAACCACCTACAAACACATCCGAGCATCATCGGATGACATCCGAAGTACTTCCCAACCACCTACAAACACATCCGAGCACCATCGGATGACCTTCGGAGTGCTTCCCAACCACCTACAAACACATCCGAGCACCATCGGATGACATCCGAAGTACTTCCCAACCACCTACAAACACATCCGAGCACCATCGGATGACATCCGAAGTACTTCCCAACCACCTACAAACACATCCGAGCATCATCGGATGACATCCGAAGTACTTCCCAACCACCTACAAACACATCCGAGCACCATCGGATGACCTTCGGAGTGCTTCCCAACCACCTACAAACACATCCGAGCACCATCTGATGACATCCGAAGTACTTCCCAACCACCTACAAACACATCCGAGCACCATCGGATGACATCCGAAGTACTTCCCAACCACCTACAAACACATCCGAGCATCATCGGATGACATCCGAAGTACTTCCCAACCACCTACAAACACATCCGAGCATCATCGGATGACATCCGAAGTACTTCCCAACCACCTACAAACACATCCGAGCACCATCGGATGACATCCGAAGTACTTCCCAACCACCTACAAACACATCCGAGCACCATCGGATGACCTTCGGAGTACTTCCCAACCACCTACAAACACATCCGAGCACCATCGAATGACATCCAAAGTACTTCCCAACCACCTACAAACACATCCGAGCATCATCGCATGACATCCGAAGTACATCCCAACCACCTACAAACACATCAGAGCACCATCGGATGACATCCGAAGTACTTCCCAACCACCTACAAACACATCCGAGCACCATCGGATGACCTTCGGAGTGCTTCCCAACCACCTACAAACACATCCGAGCACCATCGGATGACATCCGAAGTACTTCCCAACCACCTACAAACACATCCGAGCACCATCGGATGACCTTCGGAGTGCTTCCCAACCACCTACAAACACATCCGAGCACCATCGGAAGACATCCGAAGTACTTCCCAACCACTTACAAACACATCCAAACACCATCGGATGACATCCGAAGTACTTCTCAACCACTTAAGAACACATCCAAACACCATCGGAAGACATCCGAAGTACTTCCCAACCACTTACAAACACATCCGAGTATCATCGGATGACATCCGAAGTACTTCCCAACCACCTACAAACACATCCGAGAATCATCGGATGACATCCGAAGTACTTCCCAACCACCTACAAACACATCCGAGCATCATCGGATGACATCCGAAGTACTTCCCAACCACCTACAAACACATCCGAGCACCATCGGATGACCTTCGGAGTGCTTCCCAACCACCTACAAACACATCCGAGCACCATCGGATGACATCCGAAGTACTTCCCAACCACCTACAAACACATCCGAGCACCATCGGATGACATCCGAAGTACTTCCCAACCACCTACAAACACATCCGAGCATCATCGGATGACATCCGAAGTACTTCCCAACCACCTACAAACACATCCGAGCACCATCGGATGACCTTCGGAGTGCTTCCCAACCACCTACAAACACATCCGAGCACCATCTGATGACATCCGAAGTACTTCCCAACCACCTACAAACACATCCGAGCACCATCGGATGACATCCGAAGTACTTCCCAACCACCTACAAACACATCCGAGCATCATCGGATGACATCCGAAGTACTTCCCAACCACCTACAAACACATCCGAGCACCATCGGATGACCTTCGGAGTGCTTCCCAACCACCTACAAACACATCCGAGCACCATCGGATGACCTTCGGAGTGCTTCCCAACCACCTACAAACACATCCGAGCATCATCGGATGACATCCGAAGTACTTCCCAACCACCTACAAACACATCCGAGCACCATCGGATGACATCCGAAGTACTTCCCAACCACCTACAAACACATCCGAGCACCATCGGATGACCTTCGGAGTACTTCCCAACCAACTACAAACACATCCGAGCACCATCGAATGACATCCAAAGTACTTCCCAACCACCTACAAACACATCCGAGCATCATCGCATGACATCCGAAGTACATCCCAACCACCTACAAACACTTCCGAGCACCATCGGATGACCTTCGGAGTGCTTCCCAACCACCTACAAACACATCCGAGCACCATCGGATGACATCCGAAGTACTTCCCAACCACCTACAAACACATCCGAGCACCATCGGATGACATCCGAAGTACTTCCCAACCACCTACAAACACATCCGAGCATCATCGGATGACCTTCGGAGTGCTTCCCAACCACCTACAAACACATATGAACATCATCGGATGACATCCGAAGTACTTCCCAACCACCTACAAACACATCCAAACACCATCGGATGACAACCGAAGTACTTCCCAACCACCTACAAACACATCCAAACACCATCGGAAGACATCCGAAGTACTTCCCAACCACCTACAAACACATCCGAGAATCATCGGATGACATCCGAAGTACTTCCCAACCACCTACAAACACATCCGAGCATCATCGGATGACATCCGAAGTACTTCCCAACCACCTACAAACACATCCGAGCACCATCGGATGACCTTCGGAGTGCTTCCCAACCACCTACAAGCACATCCGAGCACCAACGGATGACATCCGAAGTACTTCCCAACCACCTACAAACACATCCGAGCACCATCGGATGACATCCGAAGTACTTCCCAACCACCTACAAACACATCCGAGCACCATCGGATGACCTTCGGAGTACTTCCCAACCACCTACAAACACATCCGAGCACCATCGAATGACATCCAAAGTACTTCCCAACCACCTACAAACACATCCGAGCATCATCGCATGACATCCGAAGTACTTCCCAACCACCTACAAACACTTCCGAGCACCATCGGATGACCTTCGGAGTGCTTCCCAACCACCTACAAACACATCCGAGCACCATCGGATGACATCCGAAGTACTTCCCAACCACCTACAAACACATCCGAGCACCATCGGATGACATCCGAAGTACTTCCCAACCACCTACAAACACATCCGAGCATCATCGGATGACCTTCGGAGTGCTTCCCAACCACCTACAAACACATCCGAGCACCATCGGATGACATTCGAAGTACTTCCCAACCACCTACAAACACATCCAAACACCATCGGATGACATCCGAAGTACTTCTCAACCACCTAAAAACACATCCAAACACCATCGGAAGACATCCGAAGTACTTCCCAACCACCTAAACACACATCCGAGTATCATCGGATGACATCCGAAGTACTTCCCAACCACCTACAAACACATCCGAGAATCATCGGATGACATCCGAAGTACTTCCCAACCACCTACAAACACATCCGAGCATCATCGGATGACATCCGAAGTACTTCCCAACCACCTACAAACACATCCGAGCACCATCGGATGACCTTCGGAGTGCTTCCCAACCACCTACAAGCACATCCGAGCACCATCGAATGACATCCGAAGTACTTCCCAACCACCTACAAACACATCCGAGCACCATCGGATGACATCCGAAGTACTTCCCAACCACCTACAAACACATCCGAGCATCATCGGATGACATCCGAAGTACTTCCCAACCACCTACAAACACATCCGAGCACCATCGGATGACCTTCGGAGTGCTTCCCAACCACCTACAAGCACATCCGAGCACCAACGGATGACATCCGAAGTACTTCCCAACCACCTACAAACACATCCGAGCATCATCGGATGACATCCGAAGTACTTCCCAACCACCTACAAACACATCCGAGCACCATCGGATGACCTTCGGAGTGCTTCCCAACCACCTACAAGCACATCCGAGCACCAACGGATGACATCCGAAGTACTTCCCAACCACCTACAAACACATCCGAGCACCATCGGATGACATCCGAAGTACTTCCCAACCACCTACAAACACATCCGAGCACCATCGGATGACATCCGAAGTACTTCCCAACCACTTACAAACACATCCGAGCATCATCGGATGACCTTCGGAGTGCTTCCCAACCACCTACAAGCACATCCGAGCACCATCGGATGACATCCGAAGTACTTCCCAACCACCTACAAACACATCCGAGCACCATCGGATGACATCCGAAGTACTTCCCAACCACCTACAAACACATCCGAGCATCATCGGATGACATCCGAAGTACTTCCCAACCACCTACAAACACATCCGAGCACCATCGGATGACCTTCGGAGTGCTTCCCAACCACCTACAAGCACATCCGAGCACCATCGGATGACATCCGAAGTACTTCCCAACCACCTACAAACACATCCGAGCACCATCGGATGACATCCGAAGTACTTCCCAACCACCTACAAACACATCCGAGCATCATCGGATGACATCCTAAGTACTTCCCAACCACCTACAAACACATCCGAGCACCATCGGATGACCTTCGGAGTGCTTCCCAACCACCTACAAGCACATCCGAGCACCAACGGATGACATCCGAAGTACTTCCCAACCACCTACAAACACATCCGAGCACCATCGGATGACATCCGAAGTACTTCCCAACCACCTACAAACACATCCGAGCACCATCGGATGACCTTCGGAGTGCTTCCCAACCACCTACAAACACATCCGAGCACCATCGAATGACATCCGAAGTACTTTCCAACCACCTTAAAACACATCCGAGCATCATCGGATGACATCCGAAGTACTTTCCAACCACCTACAAACACATCCGAGCATCATCGGATGACATCCGAAGTACTTCCCAACCACCTAAACACACATCCGAGCACCATCGGATGACCTTCGGAGTGCTTCCCAACCACCTACAAACGCATCCGAGCACCATCGCATGACATCCGAAGTACTTCCCAACCACCTACAAACACATCCGAGCACCATCGGATTACATGCGAAGTACTTCCCAACCACCTACAAACACATCCGAGCACCATCGGATGACATCCGAAGTACTTTCCAACCACCTACAAACACATCCGAGCATCATCGGATGACATCCGAAGTACTTCCCAACCACCTAAAAACACATCCGAGCACCATCGGATGACCTTCGGAGTGCTTCCCAACCACCTACAAACACATCCGAGCACCATCGAATGACATCCGAAGAACTTTCCAACCACCTACAAACACATCCGAGCATCATCGGATGACATCCGAAGTACTTCCCAACCACCTAAACACACATCCGAGTATCATCGGATGACATCCGAAGTACTTCCCAACCACCTACAAACACATCCGAGCATCATCGGATGACATCCGAAGTACTTCCCAACCACCTACAAACACATCCGAGCATCATCGGATGACATCCGAAGTACTTTCCAACCACCTTAAAACACATCCGAGCATCATCGGATGACATCCGAAGTACTTCCCAACCACCTACAAACACATCCGAGCACCATCGGATGACCTTCGGAGTGCTTCCCAACCACCTACAAACACATCCGAGCATCATCGGATGACATCCGAAGTACTTCCCAACCACCTACAAACACATCCGAGCACCATCGGATGACCTTCGGAGTGCTTCCCAACCACCTACAAACACATCCGAGCACCATCGGATGACATCCGAAGTACTTCCCAACCACCTACAAACACATCCGAGCATCATCGGATGACATCCGAAGTACTTCCCAACCACCTACAAACACATCCGAGCACCATCGAATGACCTTCGGAGTGCTTCCCAACCACCTACAAACACATCCGAGCACCATCGGATGACATCCGAAGTACTTCCCAACCACCTACAAACACATCCGAGCACCATCGGATGACCTTCGGAGTGCTTCCCAACCACCTACAAACACATCCGAGCATCATCGGATGACATCCGAAGTACTTCCCAACCACCTACAAACACATCCGAGCACCATCGGATGACCTTCGGAGTGCTTCCCAACCACCTACAAACACATCCGAGCACCATCGGATGACCTTCGGAGTGCTTCCCAACCACCTACAAACACATCCGAGCACCATCGGATGACATCCGAAGTACTTTCCAACCACCTTAAAACACATCCGAGCATCATCGGATGACATCCGAAGTACTTCCCAACCACCTAAACACACATCCGAGTATCATCGGATGACATCCGACGTACTTCCCAACCACCTACAAACACATCCGAGCATCATCGGATGACATCCGAAGTACTTCCCAACCACCTACAAGCACATCCGAGCACCATCGGATTACATCCGAAGTACTTCCCAACCACCTACAAACACATCCGAGCACCATCGGATGACATCCGAAGTACTTCCCAACCACCTACAAACACATCCGAGCACCATCGGATGACCTTCGGAGTGCTTCCCAACCACCTACAAACACATCCGAGCACCATCGGATGACATCCGAAGTACTTCCCAACCACCTACAAACACATCCGAGCACCATCGGATGACCTTCGGAGTGCTTCCCAACCACCTACAAACACATCCGAGCGTCATCGGATGACATCCGAAGTACTGCCCAACCACCTACAAACACATCCGAGCACCATCGGATGGCCTTCGGAGAGCTTCCCAACCACCTACAAACACATCCGAGCACCATCGGATGACCTTCGGAGTACTTCTCAACCACTTACAAACACATCCAAACACCATCGGAAGACATCCGAAGTACTTCCCAACCACTTACAAACACATCCGAGTATCATCGGATGACATCCGAAGTACTTCCCAACCACCTACAAACACATCCGAGAATCATCGGATGACATCCGAAGTACTTCCCAACCACCTACAAACACATCCGAGCATCATCGGATGACATCCGAAGTACTTCCCAACCACCTACAAACACATCCGAGCACCATCGGATGACCTTCGGAGTGCTTCCCAACCACCTACAAACACATCCGAGCACCATCGGATGACATCCGAAGTACTTCCCAACCACCTACAAACACATCCGAGCACCATCGGATGACATCCGAAGTACTTCCCAACCACCTACAAACACATCCGAGCATCATCGGATGACATCCGAAGTACTTCCCAACCACCTACAAACACATCCGAGCACCATCGGATGACATCCGAAGTACTTCTCAACCACTTACAAACACATCCAAACACCATCGGAAGACATCCGAAGTACTTCCCAACCACTTACAAACACATCCGAGTATCATCGGATGACATCCGAAGTACTTCCCAACCACCTACAAACACATCCGAGAATCATCGGATGACATCCGAAGTACTTCCCAACCACCTACAAACACATCCGAGCATCATCGGATGACATCCGAAGTACTTCCCAACCACCTACAAACACATCCGAGCACCATCGGATGACCTTCGGAGTGCTTCCCAACCACCTACAAACACATCCGAGCACCATCGGATGACCTTCGGAGTGCTTCCCAACCACCTACAAACACATCCGAGCATCATCGGATGACATCCGAAGTACTTCCCAACCACCTACAAACACATCCGAGCACCATCGGATGACATCCGAAGTACTTCCCAACCACCTACAAACACATCCGAACATCATCGGATGACATCCGAAGTACTTCCCAACCACCTACAAACACATCCGAGCACCATCGGATGACCTTCGGAGTACTTCCCAACCACCTACAAACACATCCGAGCACCATCGAATGACATCCAAAGTACTTCCCAACCACCTACAAACACATCCGAGCATCATCGCGTGACATCCGAAGTACTTCCCAACCACCTACAAACACTTCCGAGCACCATCGGATGACCTTCGGAGTGCTTCCCAACCACCTACAAACACATCCGAGCACCATCGGATGACATCCGAAGTACTTCCCAACCACTTACAAACACATCCGAGCACCATCGGATGACATCCGAAGTACTTCCCAACCACCTACAAACACATCCGAGCATCATCGGATGACCTTCGGAGTGCTTCCCAACCACCTACAAACACATCCGAACATCATCGGATGACATCCGAAGTACTTCCCAACCACCTACAAACACATCCGAGCATCATCGGATGACCTTCGGAGTGCTTCCCAACCACCTACAAACACATCCGAGCACCATCGGATGACATCCGAAGTACTTTCCAACCACCTTAAAACACATCCGAGCATCATCGGATGACATCCGAAGTACTTCCCAACCACCTAAACACACATCCGAGTATCATCGGATGACATCCGAAGTACTTCCCAACAACCTACAAACACATCCGAGCATCATCGGATGACATCCGAAGTACTTCCCAACCACCTACAAGCACATCCGAGCACCATCGGATTACATCCGAAGTACTTCCCAACCACCTACAAACACATCAGAGCACCATCGGATGACATCCGAAGTACTTCCCAACCACCTACAAACACATCCGAGCACCATCGGATGACCTTCGGATTGCTTCCCAACCACCTACAAACACATCCGAGCACCATCGGATGACATCCGAAGTACTTCCCAACCACCTACAAACACATCCGAGCACCATCGGATGACCTTCGGAGTGCTTCCCAACCACCTACAAACACATCCGAGCATCATCGGATGACATCCGAAGTACTTCCCAACCACCTACAAACACATCCGAGCACCATCGGATGACCTTCGGAGAGCTTCCCAACCACCTACAAACACATCCGAGCACCATCGGAAGACATCCGAAGTACTTCCCAACCACTTACAAACACATCCAAACACCATCGGATGACATCCGAAGTACTTCTCAACCACTTACAAACACATCCAAACACCATCGGAAGACATCCGAAGTACTTCCCAACCACCTACAAACACATCCGAGCACCATCGGATGACATCCGAAGTACTTCCCAACCACCTACAAACACATCCGAGCATCATCGGATGACCTTCGGAGTGCTTCCCAACCACCTACAAACACATCCGAACATCATCGGATGACATCCGAAGTACTTCCCAACCACCTACAAACACATCCGAGCACCATCGGATGACATCCGAAGTACTTCCCAACCACCTACAAACACATCCGAGCATCATCGGATGACCTTCGGAGTGCTTCCCAACCACCTACAAACACATCCGAGCACCATCGGATGACCTTCGGAGTGCTTCCCAACCACCTACAAACACATCCGAGCATCATCGGATGACATCCGAAGTACTTCCCAAACACCTACAAACACATCCGAGCACCATCGGATGACATCCGAAGTACTTCCCAACCACCTACAAACACATCCGAACATCATCGGATGACATCCGAAGTACTTCCCAACCACCTACAAACACATCCGAGCACCATCGGATGACCTTCGGAGTACTTCCCAACCACCTACAAACACATCCGAGCACCATCGAATGACATCCAAAGTACTTCCCAACCACCTACAAACACATCCGAGCATCATCGCATGACATCCGAAGTACTTCCCAACCACCTACAAACACTTCCGAGCACCATCGGAAGACATCCGAAGTACTTCCCAACCACTTACAAACACATCCAAACACCATCGGATGACATCCGAAGTACTTCTCAACCACTTACAAACACATCCAAACACCATCGGAAGACATCCGAAGTACTTCCCAACCACCTAAACACACATCCGAGTATCATCGGATGACATCCGAAGTACTTCCCAACCACCTTCAAACACATCCGAGAATCATCGGATGACATCCGAAGTACTTCCCAACCACCTACAAACACATCCGAGCATCATCGGATGACATCCGAAGTACTTCCCAACCACCTACAAACACATCCGAGCACCATCGGATGACATCCGAAGTACTTCCCAACCACCTACAAACACATCCGAGCACCATCGGATGACCTTCGGAGTGCTTCCCAACCACCTACAAACACATCCGAGCACCATCGGATGACATCCGAAGTACTTCCCAACCACCTACAAACACATCCGAGCACCATCGGATGACATCCGAAGTACTTCCCAACCACCTACAAACACATCCGAGCATCATCGGATGACATCCGAAGTACTTCCCAACCACCTACAAACACATCCGAGCACCATCGGATGACCTTCGGAGTGCTTCCCAACCACCTACAATTACATCCGAGCACCATCGGATGACCTTCGGAGTGCTTCCCAACCACCTACAAACACATCCGAGCATCATCGGATGACATCCGAAGTACTTCCCAACCACCTACAAACACATCCGAGCACCATCGGATGACATCCGAAGTACTTCCCAACCACCTACAAACACATCCGAACATCATCGGATGACATCCGAAGTACTTCCCAACCACCTACAAACACATCCGAGCACCATCGGGTGACCTTCGGAGTACTTCCCAACCACCTACAAACACATCCGAGCACCATCGAATGACATCCAAAGTACTTCCCAACCACCTACAAAAACATCCGAGCATCATCGCATGACATCCGAAGTACTTCCCAACCACCTACAAACACTTCCGAGCACCATCGGATGACCTTCGGAGTGCTTCCCAACCACCTACAAACACATCCGAGCACCATCGGATGACATCCGAAGTACTTCCCAACCACCTACAAACACATCCGAGCACCATCGGATGACATCCGAAGTACTTCCCAACCACCTACAAACACATCCGAGCATCATCGGATGACCTTCGGAGTGCTTCCCAACCACCTACAAACACATCCGAACATCATCGGATGACCTTCGGAGTACTTCCCAACCACCTACAAACACATCCGAGCACCATCGCATGACATCCGAAGTACTTCCCAACCACCTACAAACACATCCGAGCATCATCGGATGACATCCGAAGTACTTCCCAACCACCTACAAACACATCCGAGCATCATCGGATGACCTTCGGAGTGCTTCCCAACCACCTACAATCACATCCGAACATCATCGGATGACATCCGAAGTACTTCCCAACCACCTACAAACACATCCGAGCACCATCGGATGACCTTCGGAGTACTTCCCAACCACCTACAAACACATCCGAGCATCATCGCATGACATCCGAAGTACTTCCCAAACACCTACAAACACATCCGAGCACCATCGGATGACATCCGAAGTACTTCCCAACCACCTACAAACACATCCGAGTATCATCGGATGACGTTCGGAGTGCTTCCCAACCACCTACAAACACATCCGAGCATCATCGGATGACCTTCGGAGTGCTTCCCAACCACCTACAAACACATCCGAGGACCATCGCATGACATCCGAAGTAATTCCCAACCACCTACAAACACATCCGAGCATCATCGGATGACATCCGAAGTATTTCCCAACCACCTACAAACACATCCGAGCACCATCGGATGACCTTCGGAGTACTTCCCAACCACCTACAAACACATCCGAGCACCATCGGATGACATCCGAAGTACTTCCCAACCACCTACAAACACATCAGAGCACCATCGGATGACATCCGAAGTACTTCCCAACCACCTACAAACACATCCGAGCACCATCGGATGACCTTCGGAGTACTTCCCAACCACCTATAAACACATCCGAGCACCATCGGATGACATCCGAAGTACTTTCCAACCACCTACAAGCACATCCGAGCACCATCGGATTACATGCGAAGTACTTCCCAACCACCTACAAACACATCCGAGCACCATCGCATGACCTTCGGAGTGCTTCCCAACCACCTACAAACACATCCGAGCACCATCGGATGACCTTCGGAGTGCTTCCCAACCACCTACAAACACATCCGAGCACCATCGGATGACATCCGAAGTACTTTCCAACCACCTACAAACACATCCGAGCATCATCGGATGACATCCGAAGTACTTCCCAACCACCTACAAACACATCCGAGCATCATCGGATGACATCCGAAGTACTTCCCAACCACCTACAAACACATCCGAGCACCATCGGATGACATCCGAAGTACTTTCCAACCACCTACAAGCACATCCGAGCACCATCGGATGACATCCGAAGTACTTCCCAACCACCTACAAACACATCCGAGCACCATCGGATGACATCCGAAGTACTTCCCAACCACCTACAAACACATCCGAGCACCATCGGATGACCTTCGGAGTACTTCCCAACCACCTACAAACACATCCGAGCACCATCGGATGACATCCGAAGTACTTTCCAACCACCTACAAGCACATCCGAGCACCATCGGATTACATGCGAAGTACTTCCCAACCACCTACAAACACATCCGAGCACCATCGGATGACCTTCGGAGTGCTTCCCAACCACCTACAAACACATCCGAGCACCATCGGATGACATCCGAAGTACTTTCCAACCACCTACAAACACATCCGAGCATCATCGGATGACATCCGAAGTACTTCCCAACCACCTACAAACACATCCGAGCATCATCGGATGACATCCGAAGTATTTCCCAACCACCTACAAACACATCCGAGCACCATCGGATGACATCCGAAGTACTTCCCAACCACCTACAAACACATCCGAGCATCATCGGATGACATCCGAAGTACTTTCCAACCACCTACAAACACATCCGAGCATCATCGGATGACATCCGAAGTACTTCCTAACCACCTACAAACACATCCGAGCACCATCGGATGACATCCGAAGTACTTTCCAACCACCTACAAGCACATCCAAGCATCATCGGATGACATCCGAAGTACTTCCCAACCACCTACAAGCACATCCGAGCACCATCGCATGACATCCAAAGTACTTCCCAACCACCTACAAACACATCCGAGCACCATCGGATGACATCCGAAGTACTTTCCAACCACCTACAAACACATCCGAGCACCATCGGATGACATCCGAAGTACTTCCCAACCACCTACAAACACATCCGAGCATCATCGGATGACCTTCGGAGTGCTTCCCAACCACCTACAAACACATCCGAGCAACATCGGATGACATCCGAAGTACTTCCCAACCACCTACAAACACATCCGAGCACCATCGGATGACCTTCGGAGTGCTTCCCAACCACTTAAAAACACATCCCAACACCATCGGATGTCGTCCGAAGTACTTCCCAACCACCTACAAACACATCCGAGCATCATCGGATGACCTTCGGAGTGCTTCCCAACCACCTACAAACACATCCGAGCACCATCGGATGACATACGAAGTACTTCCCAACCACCTACAAGCACATCCGAGCACCATCGCAAGACATCCAACGTACTTCCCAACCACCTACAAACACATCCGAGCATCATCGGATGACCTTCGGAGTGCTTCCCAACCACCTACAAACACATCCGAGCATCATCGGATGACCTTCGGAGTGCTTCCCAACCACCTACAAACACATCCGAGCAACATCGGATGACATCCGAAGTACTTCCCAACCACCTACAAACACATCCGAGCACCATCGGATGACCTTCGGAGTGCTTCCCAACCACATAAAAACACATCCCAACACCATCGGATGTCGTCCGAAGTACTTCCCAACCACCTACAAATACATCCGAGCACCATCGGATGACCTTCGGAGTGCTTCCCAACCACCTACAAACACATCCGAGCACCATCGGATGACCTTCGGAGTGCTTCCCAACCACCTACAAACACATCCGAGCACCATCGGATGACCTTCGGAGTGCTTCCCAACCACCTACAAACACATCCGAGCATCATCGGATGACATCCGAAGTACTTCCCAACCACCTACAAATACATCCGAGCAACATCGGATGACATCCGAAGTACTTCCCAACCACCTACAAACACATCCGAGCACCATCGGATGACCTTCGGAGTGCTTCCCAACCACATAAAAACACATCCCATTACCATCGGATGTCGTCCGAAGTACTTCCCAACCACCTACAAATACATCCGAGCATCATCGGATGACATCCGAAGTTCTTCCCAACCACCTACAAACACATCCGAGCACCATCGGATGACCTTCGGAGTGCTTCCCAACCACCTACAAACACATCCGAGCACCATCGGATGACCTTCGGAGTGCTTCCCAACCACCTACAAACACATCCGAGCATCATCGGATGACATCCGAAGTACTTCCCAACCACCTACAAACACATCCGAGCACCATCGGATGACATCCGAAGTACTTCCCAACCACCTACAAACACATCCGAACATCATCGGATGACATCCGAAGTACTTCCCAACCACCTACAAACACATCCGAGCACCATCGGGTGACCTTCGGAGTACTTCCCAACCACCTACAAACACATCCGAGCACCATCGAATGACATCCAAAGTACTTCCCAACCACCTACAAAAACATCCGAGCATCATCGCATGACATCCGAAGTACTTCCCAACCACCTACAAACACTTCCGAGCACCATCGGATGACCTTCGGAGTGCTTCCCAACCACCTACAAACACATCCGAGCACCATCGGATGACATCCGAAGTACTTCCCAACCACCTACAAACACATCCGAGCACCATCGGATGACATCCGAAGTACTTCCCAACCACCTACAAACACATCCGAGCATCATCGGATGACCTTCGGAGTGCTTCCCAACCACCTACAAACACATCCGAACATCATCGGATGACCTTCGGAGTACTTCCCAACCACCTACAAACACATCCGAGCACCATCGCATGACATCCGAAGTACTTCCCAACCACCTACAAACACATCCGAGCATCATCGGATGACATCCGAAGTACTTCCCAACCACCTACAAACACATCCGAGCATCATCGGATGACCTTCGGAGTGCTTCCCAACCACCTACAATCACATCCGAACATCATCGGATGACATCCGAAGTACTTCCCAACCACCTACAAACACATCCGAGCACCATCGGATGACCTTCGGAGTACTTCCCAACCACCTACAAACACATCCGAGCATCATCGCATGACATCCGAAGTACTTCCCAACCACCTACAAACACATCCGAGCATCATCGGATGACCTTCGGAGTGCTTCCCAACCACCTACAAACACATCCGAGCATCATCGGATGACCTTCGGAGTGCTTCCCAACCACCTACAAACACATCCGAGGACCATCGCATGACATCCGAAGTAATTCCCAACCACCTACAAACACATCCGAGCATCATTGGATGACATCCGAAGTATTTCCCAACCACCTACAAACACATCCGAGCACCATCGGATGACCTTCGGAGTACTTCCCAACCACCTACAAACACATCCGAGCACCATCGGATGACATCCGAAGTACTTCCCAACCACCTACAAACACATCAGAGCACCATCGGATGACATCCGAAGTACTTCCCAACCACCTACAAACACATCCGAGCACCATCGGATGACCTTCGGAGTACTTCCCAACCACCTATAAACACATCCGAGCACCATCGGATGACATCCGAAGTACTTTCCAACCACCTACAAGCACATCCGAGCACCATCGGATTACATGCGAAGTACTTCCCAACCACCTACAAACACATCCGAGCACCATCGCATGACCTTCGGAGTGCTTCCCAACCACCTACAAACACATCCGAGCACCATCGGATGACCTTTGGAGTGCTTCCCAACCACCTACAAACACATCCGAGCACCATCGGATGACATCCGAAGTACTTTCCAACCACCTACAAACACATCCGAGCATCATCGGATGACATCCGAAGTACTTCCCAACCACCTACAAACACATCCGAGCATCATCGGATGACATCCGAAGTACTTCCCAACCACCTACAAACACATCCGAGCACCATCGGATGACATCCGAAGTACTTTCCAACCACCTACAAGCACATCCGAGCACCATCGGATTACATGCGAAGTACTTCCCAACCACCTACAAACACATCCGAGCACCATCGGATGACATCCGAAGTACTTCCCAACCACCTACAAACACATCCGAGCACCATCGGATGACCTTCGGAGTACTTCCCAACCACCTACAAACACATCCGAGCACCATCGGATGACATCCGAAGTACTTTCCAACCACCTACAAGCACATCCGAGCACCATCGGATTACATGCGAAGTACTTCCCAACCACCTACAAACACATCCGAGCACCATCGGATGACCTTCGGAGTGCTTCCCAACCACCTACAAACACATCCGAGCACCATCGGATGACATCCGAAGTACTTTCCAACCACCTACAAACACATCCGAGCATCATCGGATGACATCCGAAGTACTTCCCAACCACCTACAAACACATCCGAGCATCATCGGATGACATCCGAAGTATTTCCCAACCACCTACAAACACATCCGAGCACCATCGGATGACATCCGAAGTACTTCCCAACCACCTACAAACACATCCGAGCATCATCGGATGACATCCGAAGTACTTTCCAACCACCTACAAACACATCCGAGCATCATCGGATGACATCCGAAGTACTTCCCAACCACCTACAAACACATCCGAGCGCCATCGGATGACATCCGAAGTACTTTCCAACCACCTACAAGCACATCCAAGCATCATCGGATGACATCCGAAGTACTTCCCCACCACCTACAAGCACATCCGAGCACCATCGCATGACATCCAAAGTACTTCCCAACCACCTACAAACACATCCGAGCACCATCGGATGACATCCGAAGTACTTTCCAACCACCTACAAAC
Organism: Anopheles ziemanni; assembly: GCF_943734765.1. Lineage (NCBI taxonomy): Eukaryota > Metazoa > Arthropoda > Insecta > Diptera > Culicidae > Anopheles > Anopheles ziemanni. Next base: position 697,657 of record NW_026690049.1, on the reverse strand, counting down.
ACATCCGAGCACCATCGGATGACATCCGAAGTACTTCCCAACCACCTACAAACACATCCGAGCATCATCGGATGACCTTCGGAGTGCTTCCCAACCACCTACAAACACATCCGAGCAACATCGGATGACATCCGAAGTACTTCCCAACCACCTACAAACACATCCGAGCACCATCGGATGACCTTCGGAGTGCTTCCCAACCACTTAAAAACACATCCCAACACCATCGGATGTCGTCCGAAGTACTTCCCAACCACCTACAAACACATCCGAGCATCATCGGATGACCTTCGGAGTGCTTCCCAACCACCTACAAACACATCCGAGCACCATCGGATGACATACGAAGTACTTCCCAACCACCTACAAGCACATCCGAGCACCATCGCAAGACATCCAACGTACTTCCCAACCACCTACAAACACATCCGAGCATCATCGGATGACCTTCGGAGTGCTTCCCAACCACCTACAAACACATCCGAGCATCATCGGATGACCTTCGGAGTGCTTCCCAACCACCTACAAACACATCCGAGCAACATCGGATGACATCCGAAGTACTTCCCAACCACCTACAAACACATCCGAGCACCATCGGATGACCTTCGGAGTGCTTCCCAACCACATAAAAACACATCCCAACACCATCGGATGTCGTCCGAAGTACTTCCCAACCACCTACAAATACATCCGAGCACCATCGGATGACCTTCGGAGTGCTTCCCAACCACCTACAAACACATCCGAGCATCATCGGATGACATCCGAAGTATTTCCCAACCACCTACAAACACATCCGAGCACCATCGGATGACATCCGAAGTACTTCCCAACCACCTACAAACACATCCGAGCATCATCGGATGACATCCGAAGTACTTCCAAACCACTTGCAAACATATCCGAGTACCATCGGATGACATCCGAAGTACTTCCCAACCACCTACAAACACATTCGAGCATCATCGGATGACCTTCGGAGTGCTTCCCAACCACCTACAAACACATCCGAGCATCATCGGATGACATCCGAAGTACTTCCCAACCACCAACAAACACATCCGAGCACCATCGCATGACATCCGAAGTACTTCCCAACCACCTACAAACACATCCGAGCATCATCGGATGACATCCGAAGTACTTCCCAACCACCTACAAACACATCCGAGCACCATCGGATGACCTTCGGAGTGCTTCCCAACCACCTACAATTACATCCGAGCACCATCGGATGACCTTCGGAATGCTTCCCAACCACCTACAAACATATCCGAGCATCATCGGATGACATCCGAAGTACTTCCCAACCACCTACAAACACATCCGAGCACCATCGGATGACATCCGAAGTACTTCCCAACCACCTACAAACACATCCGAACATCATCGGATGACATCCGAAGTACTTCCCAACCACCTACAAACACATCCGAGCACCATCGGATGACATCCGAAGTACTTTCCAACCACCTACAAGCACATCCGAGCACCATCGGATGACATCCGAAGTACTTCCCAACCACCTACAAACACATCCGAGCACCATCGGATGACATCCGAAGTACTTCCCAACCACCTACAAACACATCCGAGCACCATCGGATGACATCCGAAGTACTTCCCAACCACCTACAAACACATCCGAGCATCATCGGATGACATCCGAAGTACTTCCAAACCACTTGCAAACATATCCGAGTACCATCGGATGACATCCGAAGTACTTCCCAACCACCTACAAACACATTCGAGCATCATCGGATGACCTTCGGAGTGCTTCCCAACCACCTACAAACACATCCGAGCATCATCGGATGACCTTCGGAGTGCTTCCCAACAACCTACAAACACATCCGAGCACCACCGCATGACATCCGAAGTACTTCCCAACCACCTACAAACACATCCGAGCATCATCGGATGACATCCGAAGTACTTCCCAACCACCTACAAACACATCCGAGCACCATCGGATGACCTTCGGAGTGCTTCCCAACCACCTACAAACACATCCGAGCATCATCGGATGATATCCGAAGTACTTCCCAACCACCTACAAACACATCCGAGCACCATCGGATGACATCCGAAGTACTTCCCAACCACCTACAAACACATCAGAACATCATCGGATGACATCCGAAGTACTTCCCAACCACCTACAAACACATCCGAGCACCATCGGATGACCTTCGGAGTACTTCCCAACCACCTACAAACACATCCGAGCACCATCGAATGACATCCAAAGTACTTCCCAACCACCTACAAACACATCCGAGCATCATCGCAAGACATCCGAAGTACTTCCCAACCACCTACAAACACTTCCGAGCACCATCGGATGACCTTCGGAGTGCTTCCCAACCACCTACAAACACATCCGAGCACCATCGGATGACATCCGAAGTACTTCCCAACCACCTACAAACACATCCGAGCACCATCGGATGACATCCGAAGTACTTCCCAACCACCTACAAACACATCCGAGCATCATCGGATGACATCCGAAGTACTTCCAAACCACTTCCAAACATATCCGAGTACCATCGGATGACATCCGAAGTACTTCCTAACCACCTACAAACACATTCGAGCATCATCGGATGACCTTCGGAGTGCTTCCCAACCACCTACAAACACATCCGAACATCATCGGATGACATCCGAAGTACTTCCCAACCACCTACAAACACATCCGAGCATCATCGGATGACCATCGGAGTGCTTCCCAACCACCTACAAACACATCCGAGCATCATCGGATGACCTTCGGAGTGCTTCCCAACCACCTACAAACACATCCGAGCACTATCGCATGACATCCGAAGTACTTCCCAACCACCTACAAACACATCCGAGCACCATCGGATGACATCCGAAGTACTTCCCAACCACCTACAAACACATCCGAGCATCATCGGATGACCTTCGGAGTGCTTCCCAACCACCTACAAACACATCCGAGCACCATCGCAAGACATCCGAAGTAATTCCCAACCACCTACAAACACATCCGAGCATCATCGGATGACATCCGAAGTATTTCCCAACCACCTACAAACACATCCGAGCACCATCGGATGACCTTCGGAGTACTTCCCAACCACCTACAAACACATCCGAGCACCATCGGATGACATCCGAAGTACTTCCCAACCACCTACAAACACATCAGAGCACCATCGGATGACATCCGAAGTACTTCCCAACCACCTACAAACACATCCGAGCACCATCGGATGACCTTCGGAGTACTTCCCAACCACCTATAAACATATCCGAGCACCATCGGATGACATCCGAAGTACTTTCCAACCACCTACAAGCACATCCGAGCACCATCGGATGACATCCGAAGTACTTCCCAACCACCTACAAACACATCCGAGCACCATCGGATGACATCCGAAGTACTTCCCAACCCCCTACAAACACATCCGAGCACCATCGGATGACCTTCGGAGTACTTCCCAACCACCTACAAACACATCCGAGCACCATCGGATGACATCCGAAGTACTTTCCAACCACCTACAAGCACATCCGATTATCATCGGATTACATGCGAAGTACTTCCCAACCACCTACAAACACATCCGAGCACCATCGGATGACCTTCGGAGTGCTTCCCAACCACCTACAAACACATCCGAGCACCATCGGATGACATCCGAAGTACTTTCCAACCACCTACAAACACATCCGAGCATCATCGGATGACATCCGAAGTACTTCCCAACCACCTACAAACACATCCGAGCATCATCGGATGACATCCGAAGTACTTCGCAACCACCTACAAACACATCCGAGCATCATCGGATGACATCCGAAGTACTTCCCAACCACCTACAAGCACATCCGAGCATCATCGGATGGCATCCGAAGTACTTCCCAACCACCTACAAACACATCCGAGCATCATCGGATGACATCCAAAGTACTTCCCAACCACCTACAAACACATCCGAGCACCATCGGATGACATCCGAAGTACTTTCCAACCACCTACAAGCACATCCGAGCATCATCGGATGACATCCGAAGTACTTTCCAACCACCTACAAGCACATCCGAGCACCATCGGATGACATCCGAAGTACTTCCCAACCACCTACAAACACATCCGAGCACGATCGCATGACATCCAAAGTACTTCCCAACCACCTACAAACACATCCGAGCACCATCGGATGACATCCGAAGTACTTTCCAACCACCTACAAACACATCCGAGCACCATCGGATGACATCCGAAGTACTTCCCAACCACCTACAAACACATCCGAGCATCATCGGATGACCTTCGGAGTGCTTCCCAACCACCTACAAACACATCCGAGCAACATCGGATGACATCCGAAGTACTTCCCAACCACCTACAAACACATCCGAGCACCATCGGATGACCTTCGGAGTGCTTCCCAACCACCTACAAACACATCCCAACACCATCGGATGTCGTCCGAAGTACTTCCCAACCACCTACAAACACATCCGAGCACCATCGGATGACCTTCGGAGTGCTTCCCAACCACCTACAAACACATCCGAGCACCATCGCATGACATCCAAAGTACTTCCCAACCACCTACAAACACATCCGAGCATCATCGGATGACCTTCGGAGTGCTTCCCAACCACCTACAAACACATCCGAGCATCATCGGATGACCTTCGGAGTGCTTCCCAACCACCTACAAACACATCCGAGCAACATCGGATGACATCCGAAGTACTTCCCAACCACCTACAAACACATCCGAGCACCATCGGATGACCTTCGGAGTGCTTCCCAACCACTTAAAAACACATCCCAACACCATCGGATGTCGTCCGAAGTACTTCCCAACCACCTACAAACACATCCGAGCACCATCGGATGACCTTCGGAGTGCTTCCCAACCACCTACAAACACATCCGAGCATCATCGGATGACATCCGAAGTACTTCCCAACCACCTACAAACACATCCGAGCACCATCGGATGACATCCGAAGTACTTCCCAACCACCTACAAACACATCCGAACATCATCGGATGACATCCGAAGTACTTCCCAACCACCTACAAACACATCCGAGCACCATCGGATGACCTTCGGAGTACTTCCCAACCACCTACAAACACATCCGAGCACCATCGAATGACATCCAAAGTACTTCCCAACCTCCTACAAACACATCCGAGCATCATCGCATGACATCCGAAGTACTTCCCAACCACCTACAAACACTTCCGAGCACCATCGGATGACCTTCGGAGTGCTTCCCAACCACCTACAAACACATCCGAGCACCATCGGATGACATCCGAAGTACTTCCCAACCACCTGCAAACACATCCGAGCACCATCGGATGACATCCGAAGTACTTCCCAACCACCTACAAACACATCCGAGCATCATCGGATGACATCCGAAGTACTTCCAAACCACTTGCAAACATATCCGAGTACCATCGGATGACATCCGAAGTACTTCCCAACCACCTACAAACACATTCGAGCATCATCGGATGACCTTCGGAGTGCTTCCCAACCACCTACAAACACATCCGAGCATCATCGGATGACATCCGAAGTACTTCCCAACCACCTACAAACACATCCGAGCACCATCGGATGACCTTCGGAGTGCTTCCCAACCACCTACAAACACATCCGAGCATCATCGGATGACATCCGAAGTACTTCCCAACCACCTACAAACACATCCGAGCACCATCGGATGACATCCGAAGTACTTCCCAACCACCTACAAACACATCCAAACATCATCGGATGACATCCGAAGTACTTCCCAACCACCTACAAACACATCCGAGCACCATCGGATGACCTTCGGAGTACTTTCCAACCACCTACAAACACATCCGAGCACCATCAAATGACATCCAAAGTACTTCCCAACCACCTACAAACACATCCGAGCATCATCGCATGACATCCGAAGTACTTCCCAACCACCTACAAACACTTCCGAGCACCATCGGATGACCTTCGGAGTGCTTCCCAACCACCTACAAACACATCCGAGCACCATCGGATGACATCCGAAGTACTTCCCAACCACCTACAAACACATCCGAGCACCATCGGATGACATCCGAAGTACTTCCCAGCCACCTACAAACACATCCGAACATCATCGGATGACATCCGAAGTACTTCCCAACCACCTACAAACACATCCGAGCACCATCGGATGACATCCGAAGTACTTCCCAACCACCTACAAACACATCCGAGCATCATCGGATGACCTTCGGAGTGCTTCCCAACCACCTACAAACACATCCGAGCATCATCGGATGACCTTCGGAGTGCTTCCCAACCACCTACAAACACATCCGAGCACCATCGCATGACATCCGAAGTAATTCCCAACCACCTGTAAACACATCCGAGCATCATCGGATGACATCCGAAGTATTTCCCAACCACCTACAAACACATCCGAGCACCATCGGATGACCTTCGGAGTACTTCCCAACCACCTACAAACACCTCCGGGCACCATCGGATGACATCCGAAGTACTTCCCAACCACCTACAAACACATCAGAGCACCATCGGATGACATCCGAAGTACTTCCCAACCACCTACAAACACATCCGAGCACCATCGGATGACCTTCGGAGTACTTCCCAACCACCTACAAACACATCCGAGCACCATCGGATGACATCCGAAGTACTTTCCAACCACCTACAAGCACATCCGAGCACCATCGGATTACATGCGAAGTACTTCCCAACCACCTACAAACACATCCGAGCACCATCGGATGACATCCGAAGTACTTCCCAACCACCTACAAACACATCCGAGCACCATCGGATGACATCCGAAGTACTTTCCAACCACCTACAAACACATCCGAGCATCATCGGATGACATCCGAAGTACTTCCCAACCACCTACAAACACATCCGAGCATCATCGGATGACATCCGAAGTACTTCCCAACCACCTACAAACACATCCGAGCACCATCGGATGACATCCGAAGTACTTTCCAACCACCTACAAGCACATCCGAGCATCATCGGATGACATCCGAAGTACTTCCCAACCACCTACAAACACATCCGAGCACCATCGCATGACATCCAAAGTACTTCCCAACCACCTACAAACACATCCGAGCACCATCGGATGACATCCGAAGTACTTCCCAACCACCTACAAACACATCCGAGCATCATCGGATGACCTTCGGAGTGCTTCCCAACCACCTACAAACACATCCGAGCACCATCGCAAGACATCCGAAGTAATTCCCAACCACCTACAAACACATCCGAGCATCATCGGATGACATCCGAAGTATTTCCCAACCACCTACAAACACATCCGAGCACCATCGGATGACCTTCGGAGTACTTCCCAACCACCTACAAACACATCCGAGCACCATCGGATGACATCCGAAGTACTTCCCAACCACCTACAAACACATCAGAGCACCATCGGATGACATCCGAAGTACTTCCCAACCACCTACAAACACATCCGAGCACCATCGGATGACCTTCGGAGTACTTCCCAACCACCTATAAACATATCCGAGCACCATCGGATGACATCCGAAGTACTTTCCAACCACCTACAAGCACATCCGAGCACCATCGGATTACATGCGAAGTACTTCCCAACCACCTACAAACACATCCGAGCACCATCGGATGACCTTCGGAGTGCTTCCCAACCACCTACAAACACATCCGAGCACCATCGGATGACCTTCGGAGTGCTTCCCAACCACCTACAAACACATCCGAGCATCATCGGATGACATCCGAAGTGCTTTCCAACCACCTACAAACACATCCGAGCATCATCGCATGACATCCGAAGTACTTCCCAACCACCTACAAACACATCCGAGCATCATCGGATGACATCCGAAGTACTTCCCAACCACCTACAAGCACATCCGAGCACCATCGGATGACATCCGAAGTACTTCCCAACCACCTACAAACACATCCGAGCACCATCGGATGACATCCGAAGTACTTCCCAACCCCCTACAAACACATCCGAGCACCATCGGATGACCTTCGGAGTACTTCCCAACCACCTACAAACACATCCGAGCACCATCGGATGACATCCGAAGTACTTTCCAACCACCTACAAGCACATCCGATTATCATCGGATTACATGCGAAGTACTTCCCAACCACCTACAAACACATCCGAGCACCATCGGATGACCTTCGGAGTGCTTCCCAACCACCTACAAACACATCCGAGCACCATCGGATGACATCCGAAGTACTTTCCAACCACCTACAAACACATCCGAGCATCATCGGATGACATCCGAAGTACTTCCCAACCACCTACAAACACATCCGAGCATCATCGGATGACATCCGAAGTACTTCGCAACCACCTACAAACACATCCGAGCATCATCGGATGACATCCGAAGTACTTCCCAACCACCTACAAGCACATCCGAGCATCATCGGATGGCATCCGAAGTACTTCCCAACCACCTACAAACACATCCGAGCATCATCGCATGACATCCAAAGTACTTCCCAACCACCTACAAACACATCCGAGCACCATCGGATGACATCCGAAGTACTTTCCAACCACCTACAAGCACATCCGAGCATCATCGGATGACATCCGAAGTACTTTCCAACCACCTACAAGCACATCCGAGCACCATCGGATGACATCCGAAGTACTTCCCAACCACCTACAAACACATCCGAGCACGATCGCATGACATCCAAAGTACTTCCCAACCACCTACAAACACATCCGAGCACCATCGGATGACATCCGAAGTACTTTCCAACCACCTACAAACACATCCGAGCACCATCGGATGATATCCAAGTACTTCCCAACCACCTACAAACACATCCGAGCATCATCGGATGACCTTCGGAGTGCTTCCCAACCACCTACAAACACATCCGAGCAACATCGGATGACATCCGAAGTACTTCCCAACCACCTACAAACACATCCGAGCACCATCGGATGACCTTCGGAGTGCTTCCCAACCACTTAAAAACACATCCCAACACCATCGGATGTCGTCCGAAGTACTTCCCAACCACCTACAAACACATCCGAGCACCATCGGATGACCTTCGGAGTGCTTCCCAACCACCTACAAACACATCCGAGCATCATCGGATGACATCCGAAGTACTTCCCAACCACCTACAAACACATCCGAGCATCATCGGATGACCTTCGGAGTGCTTCCCAACCACCTACAAACACATCCGAGCATCATCGGATGACCTTCGGAGTGCTTCCCAACCACCTACAAACACATCCGAGCACCAACGCATGACATCCGAAGTACTTCCCAACCACCTACAAACACATCCGAGCATCATCGGATGACATCCGAAGTACTTCCCAACCACCTACAAACACATCCGAGCATCATCGGATGACATCCGAAGTACTTCCCAACCACCTACAAACACATCCGAGCATCATCGGATGACCTTCGGAGTGCTTCCCAACCACCTACAAACACATCCGAGCATCATCGGATGACCTTCGGAGTGCTTCCCAACCACCTACAAACACATCCGAGCACCAACGCATGACATCCAAAGTACTTCCCAACCACCTACAAACACATCCGAACATCATCGGATGACATCCGAAGTACTTCCCAACCACCTACAAACACATCCGAGCACCATCGGATGACCTTCGGAGTACTTCCCAACCACCTACAAACACATCCGAGCACCATCGAATGACATCCAAAGTACTTCCCAACCTCCTACAAACACATCCGAGCATCATCGCATGACATCCGAAGTACTTCCCAACCACCTACAAACACTTCCGAGCACCATCGGATGACCTTCGGAGTGCTTCCCAACCACCTACAAACACATCCGAGCACCATCGGATGACATCCGAAGTACTTCCCAACCACCTGCAAACACATCCGAGCACCATCGGATGACATCCGAAGTACTTCCCAACCACCTACAAACACATCCGAGCATCATCGGATGACATCCGAAGTACTTCCAAACCACTTGCAAACATATCCGAGTACCATCGGATGACATCCGAAGTACTTCCCAACCACCTACAAACACATTCGAGCATCATCGGATGACCTTCGGAGTGCTTCCCAACCACCTACAAACACATCCGAGCATCATCGGATGACATCCGAAGTACTTCCCAACCACCAACAAACACATCCGAGCATCATCGGATGACCTTCGGAGTGCTTCCCAACCACCTACAAACACATCCGAGCATCATCGGATGACCTTCGGAGTGCTTCCCAACCACCTACAAACACATCCGAGCACCAACGCATGACATCCGAAGTACTTCCCAACCACCTACAAACACATCCGAGCATCATCGGATGACATCCGAAGTACTTCCCAACCACCTACAAACACATCCGAGCACCATCCGATGACCTTCGGAGTGCTTCCCAACCACCTACAAACACATCCGAGCATCATCGGATGACATCCGAAGTACTTCCCAACCACCTACAAACACTTCCGAGCACCATCGGATGACATCCGAAGTACTTCCCAACCACCTACAAACACATCCAAACATCATCGGATGACATCCGAAGTACTTCCCAACCACCTACAAACACATCCGAGCACCATCGGATGACCTTCGGAGTACTTTCCAACCACCTACAAACACATCCGAGCACCATCAAATGACATCCAAAGTACTTCCCAACCACCTACAAACACATCCGAGCATCATCGCATGACATCCGAAGTACTTCCCAACCACCTACAAACACTTCCGAGCACCATCGGATGACCTTCGGAGTGCTTCCCAACCACCTACAAACACATCCGAGCACCATCGGATGACATCCGAAGTACTTCCCAACCACCTACAAACACATCCGAGCACCATCGGATGACATCCGAAGTACTTCCCAGCCACCTACAAACACATCCGAACATCATCGGATGACATCCGAAGTACTTCCCAACCACCTACAAACACATCCGAGCACCATCGGATGACATCCGAAGTACTTCCCAACCACCTACAAACACATCCGAGCATCATCGGATGACCTTCGGAGTGCTTCCCAACCACCTACAAACACATCCGAGTATCATCGGATGACCTTCGGAGTGCTTCCCAACCACCTACAAACACATCCGAGCACCATCGCATGACATCCGAAGTAATTCCCAACCACCTACAAACACATCCGAGCATCATCGGATGACATCCGAAGTATTTCCCAACCACCTACAAACACATCCGAGCACCATCGGATGACCTTCGGAGTACTTCCCAACCACCTACAAACACCTCCGGGCACCATCGGATGACATCCGAAGTACTTCCCAACCACCTACAAACACATCAGAGCACCATCGGATGACATCCGAAGTACTTCCCAACCACCTACAAACACATCCGAGCACCATCGGATGACCTTCGGAGTACTTCCCAACCACCTACAAACACATCCGAGCACCATCGGATGACATCCGAAGTACTTTCCAACCACCTACAAGCACATCCGAGCACCATCGGATTACATGCGAAGTACTTCCCAACCACCTACAAACACATCCGAGCACCATCGGATGACCTTCGGAGTGCTTCCCAACCACCTACAAACACATCCGAGCACCATCGGATGACATCCGAAGTACTTTCCAACCACCTACAAACACATCCGAGCATCATCGGATGACATCCGAAGTACTTCCCAACCACCTACAAACACATCCGAGCATCATCGGATGACATCCGAAGTACTTCCCAACCACCTACAAACACATCCGAGCACCATCGGATGACATCCGAAGTACTTTCCAACCACCTACAAGCACATCCGAGCATCATCGGATGACATCCGAAGTACTTCCCAACCACCTACAAACACATCCGAGCACCATCGCATGACATCCAAAGTACTTCCCAACCACCTACAAACACATCCGAGCACCATCGGATGACATCCGAAGTACTTTCCAACCACCTACAAGCACATCCGAGCATCATCGGATGACATCCGAAGTACTTTCCAACCACCTACAAGCACATCCGAGCACCATCGCATTACATCCAAAGTACTTCCCAACCACCTACAAACACATCCGAGCACCATCGGATGACATCCGAAGTACTTTCCAACCACCTACAAACACATCCGAGCACCATCGGATGACATCCGAAGTACTTCCCAACCACCTACAAACACATCCGAGCATCATCGGATGACCTTCGGAGTGCTTCCCAACCACCTACAAACACATCCGAGCAACATCGGATGACATCCGAAGTACTTCCCAACCACCTACAAACACATCCGAGCACCATCGGATGACCTTCGGAGTGCTTCCCAACCACTTAAAAACACATCCCAACACCATCGGATGTCGTCCGAAGTACTTCCCAACCACCTACAAACACATCCGAGCCCCATCGGATGACCTTCGGAGTGCTTCCCAACCACCTACAAACACATCCGAGCACCATCGGATGACATCCGAAGTACTTCCCAACCACCTACAAGCACATCCGAGCACCATCGCATGACATCCAAAGTACTTCCCAACCACCTACAAACACATCCGAGCATCATCGGATGACCTTCGGAGTGCTTCCCAACCACCTACAAATACATCCGAGCATCATCGGATGACCTTCGGAGTGCTTCCCAACCACCTACAAACACATCCGAGCAACATCGGATGACATCCGAAGTACTTCCCAACCACCTACAAACACATCCGAGCACCATCGGATGACCTTCGGAGTGCTTCCCAACCACTTAAAAACACATCCGAGCATCATCGGATGACATCCGAAGTACTTCCCACCCCTGAAACACTGCACGAAGTAAAGCCAGCCAAATTGTTACTCAATCGGGACACGAATATTCAGAAAGATTTGGTTGGAAATTGCCGCAGCAAAACCGAAGTTGCCGCAGCAAAAACGAAAAATGGAGGCCCCCTTTCGGGGCCCTCGCTCTTTTTCTCTTCTCTTCCTTCTACACATTCTCATGTCTCGAGCTGTTTACGCGGACTTGAACCGCGTTGTTTCCATTCCGGTCTCTGCGCACCTACCGCAAGACCGTCGCTCTTTGTTGAGAACGGTGTGCTAAAGGCCCAATATATATCTATTGCGTAGCCGTTTGTATGAACTGTATGGGAATGTATCGGTATACGCTCAACCCGCTCTAGCCATTTAAACCTCTCGCGGAGCGAATTCATATGGCCACCGCGTTTGCTTTGCTCTTCATTTAGCGATCGCTTGCGCTGCGTACGTATGTAGAATGACCGCTCGCGCTGGGTATACCCGTACGGGTACCCGTACGTCCGTATTCGACCGCGCTGGGTATACCCGTACGGGTACCCGTACGTCCGTATTCGACCGCGCTGGGTATTCGACTGGTCTACGATTGCTCGCGCTGGGTTTTCGATCGCTCGCGCTGGGTCTTCGAAGACCCGATCGCGCAGGGCATTTAAACTTCGTACCGTATTGCATTGCGCATGCGCACTTTGATGCACAAACCTCGATTTTTCAGTTCGGATCGGCTGCCGCGGCAACAGATGGGCGCGGTAAGGAGAGATTTCTGGCAGTGGCGGGACGGTGGAATTTCTGCGTTGGTGTAAAAGAGACATGAATATCCCCATCTCGCTCTTGCCCATTGAATTCCCTATCTCCACCCGAAGCTATTGCTGGTAGGGCAACCACCTACAAACACATCCGAGCACCATCGGATGACATCCGAAGTACTTCCCAACCACCTACAAACACATCCGAACATCATCGGATGACATCCGAAGTACTTCCCAACCACCTACAAACACATCCGAGCACCATCGGATGACCTTCGGAGTGCTTCCCAACCACCTACAAACACATCCGAGCACCATCGGATGACATCCGAAGTACTTCCCAACCACCTACAAACACATCCGAGCACCATCGGATGACATCCGAAGTACTTCCCAACCACCTACAAACACATCCGAGCATCATCGGATGACATCCGAAGTACTTCCAAACCACTTGCAAACATATCCGAGTACCATCGGATGACATCCGAAGTACTTCCCAACCACCTACAAACACATTCGAGCATCATCGGATGACCTTCGGAGTGCTTCCCAACCACCTACAAACACATCCGAGCATCATCGGATGACATCCGAAGTACTTCCCAACCACCAACAAACACATCCGAGCATCATCGGATGACCTTCGGAGCGCTTCCCAACCACCTACAAACACATCCGAGCATCATCGGATGACCTTCGGAGTGGTTCCCAACCACCTACAAACACATCCGAGCACCATCGCATGACATCCGAAGTACTTCCCAACCACCTACAAACACATCCGATCATCATCGGATGACCTTCGGAGTGCTTCCCAACCACCTACAAATACATCCGAGCATCATCGGATGACCTTCGGAGTGCTTCCCAACCACCTACAAACACATCCGAGCAACATCGGATGACATCCGAAGTACTTCCCAACCACCTACAAACGCATCCGAGCACCATCGGATGACCTTCGGAGTGCTTCCCAACCACCTACAAACACATCCGAGCATCATCGGATGACATCCGAAGTACTTCCCAACCACCTACAAACACTTCCGAGCACCATCGGATGACCTTCGGAGTGCTTCCCAACCACCTACAAACACATCCGAGCACCATCGGATGACATCCAAAGTACTTCCCAACCACCTACAAACACATCCGAGCATCATCGGATGACCTTCGGAGTACTTCCCAACCACCTACAAACACATCCGAGCACCATCGGATGACATCCGAAGTACTTTCCAACCACCTACAAGCACATCCGAGCACCATCGGATTACATGCGAAGTACTTCCCAACCACCTACAAACACATCCGAGCACCATCGGATGACCTTCGGAGTGCTTCCCAACCACCTACAAACACATCCGAGCACCATCGGATGACATCCGAAGTACTTTCCAACCACCTACAAACACATCCGAGCATCATCGGATGACATCCGAAGTACTTCCCAACCACCTACAAACACATCCGAGCATCATCGGATGACATCCGAAGTACTTCCCAACCACCTACAAACACATCCGAGCACCATCGGATGACATCCGAAGTACTTCCCAACCACCTACAAACACATCCGAGCACCATCGGATGACATCCGAAGTACTTTCCATCCACCTACAAACACATCCGAGCACCATCGGATGACATCCGAAGTACTTCCCAACCACCTACAAACACATCCGAGCATCATCGGATGACCTTCGGAGTGCTTCCCAACCACCTACAAACACATCCGAGCAACATCGGATGACATCCGAAGTACTTCAAAACCACCTACAAACACATCCGAGCACCATCGGATGACCTTCGGAGTGCTTCCCAACCACTTAAAAACACATCCCAACGCCATCGGATGTCGTCCGAAGTACTTTCCAACCACATACAAACACATCCGAGCATCATCGGATGACCTTCGGAGTGCTTCCCAACCACCTACAAACACATCCGAAGTACTTCCCAACCACCTACAAGCACATCCGAGCACCATCGCATGACATCCAAAGTACTTCCCAACCACCTACAAACACATCCGAGCATCATCGGATGACCTTCGGAGTGCTTCCCAACCACCTACAAACACATCCGAGCATCATCGGATGACCTTCGGAGTGCTTCCCAACCACCTACAAACACATCCGAGCAACATCGGATGACTTCCGAAGTACTTCCCAACCACCAACAAACACATCCGAGCACCATCGGATGACCTTCGGAGTACTTCCCAACCACCTACAAACACATCCGAGCATCATCGCATGACATCCGAAGTACTTCCCAACCACCTACAAACACATCCGAGCACCATCGGATGACATCCGAAGTACTTCCCAACCACCTACAAACACATCCGAGCATCATCGGATGACATCCGAAGTACTTCCCAACCACCTACAAACACATCCGAGCACCATCGGATGACATCCGAAGTACTTCCCAACCACCTACAAACACATCCGAACATCATCGGATGACATCCGAAGTACTTCCCAACCACCTACAAACACATCCGAGCACCATCGAATCACCTTCGGAGTGCTTCCCAACCACCTACAAACACATCCGAGCACCATCGGATGACATCCGAAGTACTTTCCAACCACCTACAAACACATCCGAGCATCATCGGATGACATCCGAAGTACTTCCCAACCACCTACAAACACATCCGAGCATCATCGGATGACATCCGAAGTACTTCCCAACCACTTACAAACACATCCCAACACCATCGGATGACATCCGAAGTACTTCCCAACCACCTACAAACACATCCCAACACCATCGGATGACATCCGAAGTACTTCCCAACCACTTACAAACACATCCAAACACCATCGGATGACATCCGAAGTACTTCCCAACCACTTACAAACACATCCAAACACCATCGGATGACATCCGAAGTACTTCCCAACCACTTACAAACACATCCCAACACCATCGGATGACATCCGAAGTACTTCCCAACCACCTACAAACACATCTCAACACCATCGGAGGTCGTCCGAAGTACTTCCCAACCACTTACAAACACATCCAAACACCATCGGATGACATCCGAAGTACTTCCCAACCACTTACAAACGCATCCAAACACCATCGGATCGCATCCGAAGTACTTCCCAACCACTTGCGAACACATCCAAACACCATCGGATGTCGTCCGTAGTACTTCCCAACCACTTACAAACACATCCCAACACCATCGGATGTCGTCCGAAGTACTTCCCAACCACCTACAAACACATCTCAACACCATCGAAGGTAGTCCGAAGCACTTCCCAACCACTTACAAACACATCCCAACACCATCGAATGTCGTCCGAAGTACTTCCCAACCACCTACAAACACATCCCAACACCATCGAATGTCGTCCGAAGCACTTCCCAACCACTTACAAACACATCCCAACACCATCAAATGTCGTCCGAAGCACTTCCCAACCACTTACAAACACATCCCAACACCATCGAATGTCGTCCGAAGTACTTCCCAACCACTTACAAACACATCCCAACACCATCGAATGTCGTCCGAAGTACTTCCCAACCACTTACAAACACATCCCAACACCAACGGATGTCGTCCGAAGTACTTCCCAACCACTTACAAACACATCCCAACACCATCGGATGTCGTCCGAAGTACTTCCCAACCACTTACAAACACATCCCAACACCATCGAATGTCGTCCGAAGTACTTCCCAACCACTTACAAACACATCCCAACACCAACGGATGTCGTCCGAAGTACTTCCCAACCACTTACAAACACATCCCAACACCATCGGATGTCGTCCGAAGTACTTCCCAACCACTTACAAACACATCCCAACACCATCGGATGTCGTCCGAAGTACTTCCCAACCACTTACAAACACATCCCAACACCATCGGAGGTCGTCCGAAGCACTTCCCAACCACTTACAAACACATCCAAACACCATCGAATGTCGTCCGAAGTACTTCCCAACCACTTACAAACACATCCCAACACCATCGAATGTCGTCCGAAGTACTTCCCACCCACTTACAAACACATCCCAACACCATCGAATGTCGTCCGAAGTACTTCCCAACCACTTACAAACACATCCCAACACCATCGGATGTCGTCCGAAGTACTTCCCAACCACTTACAAACACATCCCAACACCATCGGATGTCGTCCGAAGTACTTCCCAACCACTTACAAACACATCCCAACACCATCAAATGTCGTCCGAAGTACTTCCCAACCACTTACAAACACATCCCAACACCATCAAATGTCGTCCGAAGTACTTCCCAACCACTTACAAACACATCCCAACACCATCGAATGTCGTCCGAAGTACTTCCCAACCACTTACAAACACATCCAAACTCCATCGAATGTCGTCCGAAGTACTTCCCAACCACTTACAAACACATCCCAACACCATCGAATGTCGTCCGAAGTACTTCCCAACAACTTACAAACACATCCCAACACCATCAAATGTCGTCCGAAGTACTTCCCAACCACTTACAAACACATCCCAACACCATCGGATGTCGTCCGAAGTAATTCCCAACCACTTACAAACACATCCCAACACCAACGGATGTCGTCCGAAGTACTTCCCAACCACTTACAAACACATCCCAACACCATCGGATGTCGTCCGAAGTACTTCCCAACCACTTACAAACACATCCCAACACCATCGGAGGTCGTCCGAAGCACTTCCCAACCACTTACAAACACATCCAAACACCATCGAATGTCGTCCGAAGTACTTCCCAACCACTTACAAACACATCCCAACACCATCGAATGTCGTCCGAAGTACTTCCCAACCACTTACAAACACATCCCAACACCATCGAATGTCGTCCGAAGTACTTCCCAACCACTTACAAACACATCCCAACACCATCGAATGTCGTCCGAAGTACTTCCCAACCACTTACAAACACATCCCAACACCATCGAATGTCGTCCGAAGTACTTCCCAACCACTTACAAACACATCCAAACACCATCGAATGTCGTCCGAAGTACTTCCCAACCACTTACAAACACATCCCAACACCATCGAATGTCGTCCGAAGTACTTCCCAACCACTTACAAACACATCCCAACACCATCAAATGTCGTCCGAAGTACTTCCCAACCACTTACAACCACATCCCAACACCATCAAATGTCGTCCGAAGTACTTCCCAACCACTTACAAACACATCCCAACACCATCGAATGTCGTCCGAAGTACTTCCCAACCACTTACAAACACATCCCAACACCATCAAATGTCGTCCGAAGTACTTCCCAACCACTTACAAACCCATCCCAACACCATCAAATGTCGTCCGAAGTACTTCCCAACCACTTACAAACACATCTCAACACCATCGAATGTCGTCCGAAGTACTTCCCAACCACTTACAAACACATCCCAACACCATCGGATGACATCCGAAGTACTTCCCAACCACTTACAAACACATCCCAACACCATCGAATGTCGTCCGAAGTACTTCCCAACCACTTACAAACACATCCCAACACCATCGAATGTCGTCCGAAGTACTTCCCAACCACTTACAAACACATCCAAACACCATCGAATGTCGTCCGAAGTACTTCCCAACCACTTACAAACACATCCAAACTCCATCGAAAGTCGTCCGAAGTACTTCCCAACCACTTACAAACACATCCCAACACCATCGGATGTCGTCCGAAGTACTTCCCAACCACTTACAAACACATCCCAACACCAACGGATGTCGTCCGAAGTACTTCCCAACCACTTACAAACACATCCCAACACCATCGGATGTCGTCCGAAGTACTTCCCAAAAACTTACAAACACATCCCAACACCATCGGATGTCGTCCGAAGTACTTCCCAACCACTTACAAACACATCCCAACACCATCGGAGGTCGTCCGAAGCACTTCCCAACCACTTACAAACACATCCAAACACCATCGAATGTCGTCCGAAGTACTTCCCAACCACTTACAAACACATCCCAACACCATCGAATGTCGTCCGAAGTACTTCCCAACCACTTACAAACACATCCCAACACCATCGAATGTCGTCCGAAGTACTTCCCAACCACTTACAAACACATCCCAACACCAACGGATGTCGTCCGAAGTACTTCCCAACCACTTACAAACACATCCCAACACCATCGGATGTCGTCCGAAGTACTTCCCAACCACTTACAAACACATCCCAACACCATCAAATGTCGTCCGAAGTACTTCCCAACCACTTACAAACACATCCCAACACCATCAAATGTCGTCCGAAGTACTTCCCAACCACTTACAAACACATCCCAACATCATCAAATGTCGTCCGAAGTACTTCCCAACCACTTACAAACACATCCAAACTCCATCGAATGTCGTCCGACGTACTTCCCAACCACTTACAAACACATCCCAACACCATCGAATGTCGTCCGAAGTACTTCCCAACAACTTACAAACACATCCCAACACCATCAAATGTCGTCCGAAGTACTTCCCAACCACTTACAAACACATCCCAACACCATCGGATGTCGTCCGAAGTACTTCCCAACCACTTACAAACACATCCCAACACCAACGGATGTCGTCCGAAGTACTTCCCAACCACTTACAAACACATCCCAACACCATCGGATGTCGTCCGAAGTACTTCCCAACCACTTACAAACACATCCCAACACCATCGGAGGTCGTCCGAAGTACTTCCCAACCACTTACAAACACATCCAAACACCATCGAATGTCGTCCGAAGTACTTCCCAACCACTTACAAACACATTCCAACACCATCGAATGTCGTCCGAAGTACTTCCCAACCACTTACAAACACATCCCAACACCATCGAATGTCGTCCGAAGTACTTCCCAACCACTTACAAACACATCCCAACACCATCGAATGTCGTCCGAAGTACTTCCCAACCACTTACAAACACATCCCAACACCATCGAATGTCGTCCGAAGTACTTCCCAACCACTTACAAACACATCCAAACACCATCGAATGTCGTCCGAAGTACTTCCCAACCACTTACAAACACATCCCAAAGCCATCGGATGACATCCGAAGTACTTCCCAACCACTTACAAACACATCCCAACACCATCGAATGTCGTCCGAAGTACTTCCCAACCACTTACAAACACATCCCAACACCATCAAATGTCGTCCGAAGTACTTCCCAACCACTTACAAACACATCCCAACACCATCGGATGACATCCGAAGTACTTCCCAACCACTTACAAACACATCCCAACACCATCGAATGTCGTCCGAAGTACTTCCCAACCACTTACAAACACATCCCAACACCATCGAATGTCGTCCGAAGTACTTCCCAACCACTTACAAACACATCCCAACACCATCGAATGTCGTCCGAAGTACTTCCCAACCACTTACAAACACATCCCAACACCATCGAATGTCGTCCGAAGTACTTCCCAACCACTTACAAACACATCCCAACACCATCAAATGTCGTCCGAAGTACTTCCCAACCACTTACAAACACATCCCAACACCATCAAATGTCGTCCGAAGTACTTCCCAACCACTTACAAATACATCTCAACACCATCGAATGTCGTCCGAAGTACTTCCCAACCACTTACAAACACATCCCAACACCATCGGATGACATCCGAAGTACTTCCCAACCACTTACAAACACATCCCAACACCATTCCAATGTCGTCCGAAGTACTTCCCAACCACTTACAAACACATCCCAACACCATCAAATGTCGTCCGAAGTACTTCCCAACCACTTACAAACACATTTCAACACCATCGAATGTTGTCCGAAGTACTTCCCAACCACTTACAAACACATCCCAACACCATCGAATGTCGTCCGAAGTACTTCCCAACCACTTACAAACACATCCAAACACCATCGAATGTCGTCCGAAGTACTTCCCAACCACTTAC
Organism: Anopheles ziemanni; assembly: GCF_943734765.1. NCBI lineage: Eukaryota > Metazoa > Arthropoda > Insecta > Diptera > Culicidae > Anopheles > Anopheles ziemanni. The sequence continues at coordinate 676,086 of NW_026690049.1, read as the reverse complement.
AAACACATCCCAACACCATCGAATGTCGTCCGAAGTACTTCCCAACCACTTACAAACACATCCCAACACCATCAAAGGTCGTCCGAAGTACTTCCCAACCACTTACAAACCCATCCCAACACCATCAAATGTCGTCCGAAGTACTTCCCAACCACTTACAAACACATCTCAACACCATCGAATGTCGTCCGAAGTACTTCCCAACCACTTACAAACACATCCCAACATCATCGGATGACATCCGAAGTACTTCCCAACCACTTACATACACATCCCAACACCATTGGATGTCGTCCGAAGTACTTCCCAACCACTTACAAACACAACCAAACACCATCGGATGACATCCGAAGTACTTCCCAACCACTTACAAACACATCCAAACACCATCGGATGTCGTCCGAAGTACTTCCCAACCACTTACAAACACATCCAAACACCATCGGATGTCGTCCGAAGTACTGCCCAACCACTTACAAACACAACCCAACACCATCAAATGTCGTCCGAAGTACTTCCCAACCACTTACAAACACATCTCAACACCATCGAATGTCGTCCGAAGTACTTCCCAACCACTTACAAACACATCTCAACACCATCGAATGTCGTCCGAAGTACTTCCCAACCACTTACAAACACATCCCAACACCATTGGATGTCGTCCGAAGTACTTCCCAACCACTTACAAACACATCCAAACACCATCGGATGACATCCGAAGTACTTCCCAACCACTTACAAACACATCCAAACACCATCGGATGTCGTCCGAAGTACTTCCCAACCACTTGCAAACACATCCCAACACCATCGGATGTCGTCCGAAGTACTTCCCAACCACTTACAAACACATCCAAACACCATCGGATGACATCCGAAGTACTTCCCAACCACTTACAAACACATCCAAACACCATCGGATGACATCCGAAGTACTTCCCAACCACTTACAAACACATCCAAACACCATCGGATGACATCCGAAGTACTTCCCAACCACTTGCAAACACATCCCAACACCATCGGATGTCGTCCGAAGTACTTCCCAACCACTTACAAACACATCCAAACACCATCGGATGACATCCGAAGTACTTCCCAACAACTTACAAACACATCCAAACACCATCGGATGACATCCGAAGTACTTCCCAACCACTTACAAACACATCCAAACACCATCGGATGACATCCGAAGTACTTCCCAACCACTTACAAACACATCCCAACACCATCGGATGTCGTCCGAAGTACTTCCCAACCACTTACAAACACATCCCAACACCATCGAATGTCGTCCGAAGTACTTCCCAACCACTTACAAACACATCCCAACACCATCGGATGTCGTCCGAAGCACTTCCCAACCACTTACAAACACATCCCAACACCATCGGATGTCGTCCGAAGTACTTCCCAACCACTTACAAACACATCCCAACACCATCGAATGTCGTCCGAAGTACTTCCCAACCACTTACAAACACATTCCAACACCATCGAATGTCGTCCGAAGTACTTCCCAACCACTTACAAACACATCCCAACACCATCAAATGTCGTCCGAAGTACTTCCCAACCACTTACAAACACATCTCAACACCATCGAATGTCGTCCGAAGTACTTCCCAACCACTTACAAACACATCCCAACACCATCGGATGACATCCGAAGTACTTCCCAACCACTTACAAACACATCCCAACACCATTGGATGTCGTCCGAAGTACTTCCCAACCACTTACAAACACATCCAAACACCATCGGATGACATCCGAAGTACTTCCCAACCACTTACAAACACATCCAAACACCATCGGATGACATCCGAAGTACTTCCCAACCACTTACAAACACATCCAAACACCATCGGATGACATCCGAAGTACTTCCCAACCACTTACAAACACATCCAAACACCATCGGATGGCATCCGAAGTACTTCCCAACCACTTACAAACACATCCAAACACCATCGGATGACATCCGAAGTACTTCCCAACCACTTACAAACACATCCAAACACCATCGGATGACATCCGAAGTACTTCCCAACCACTTACAAACACATCCAAACACCATCGGATTACATCCGAAGTACTTCCCAACCACTTACAAACACATCAAAACACCATCGGATGACATCCGAAGTACTTCCCAACCACTTACAAACACATCTCAACACCATCGAATGTCGTCCGAAGTACTTCCCAACCACTTACAAACACATCCAAACACCATCGGATGACATCCGAAGTACTTCCCAACCACTTACAAACACATCCAAACACCATCGGATGACATCCGAAGTACTTCCCAACCACTTACAAACACATTCAAACACCATCGGATGACATCCGAAGTACTTCCCAACCACTTACAAACACATCCAAACACCATCGGATGACATCCGAAGTACTTCCCAACCACTTACAAACACATCCAAACACCATCGGATGACATCCGAAGTACTTCCCAACCACTTACAAACACATCCAAACACCATCGGATGACATCCGAAGTACTTCCCAACCACTTACAAACACATCCAAACACCATCGGATGACATCCGAAGTACTTCCCAACCACTTACAAACACATCCAAACACCATCGGATGACATCCGAAGTACTTCCCAACCACTTACAAACACATCTCAACACCATCGAATGTCGTCTGAAGTACTTCCCAACCACTTTCAAACACATCCAAACACCATCGGATGACATCCGAAGTACTTCCCAACCACTTACAAACACATCCAAACACCATCGGATGACATCCGAAGTACTTCCCAACCACTTACAAACACATCCAAACACCATCGGATGACATCCGAAGTACTTCCCAACCACTTACAAACACATCCAAACACCATCGGATGACATCCGAAGTACTTCCCAACCACTTACAAACACATTCAAACACCATCGGATGACATCCGAAGTACTTCCCAACCACTTACAAACACATCCAAACACCATCGGATGACATCCGAAGTACTTCCCAACCACTTACAAACACATCCAAACACCATCGGATGACATCCGAAGTACTTCCCAACCACTTACAAACACATCCAAACACCATCGGATGACATCCGAAGTACTTCCCAACCACTTACAAACACATCCAAACACCATCGGATGACATCCGAAGTACTTCCCAACCACTTACAAACACATCCAAACACCATCGGATGACATCCGAAGTACTTCCCAACCACTTACAAACACATCCAAACACCATCGGATGACATCCGAAGTACTTCCCAACCACTTACAAACACATCTCAACACCATCGAATGTCGTCCGAAGTACTTCCCAACCACTTACAAACACATCCAAACACCATCGGATGACATCCGAAGTACTTCCCAACCACTTACAAACACATCCAAACACCATCGGATGACATCCGAAGTACTTCCCAACCACTTACAAACACATCCAAACACCATCGGATGACATCCGAAGTACTTCCCAACCACTTACAAACACATCCAAACACCATCGGATGACATCCGAAGTACTTCCCAACCACTTACAAACACATCCAAACACCATCGGATGACATCCGAAGTACTTCCCAACCACTGACAAACACATCCAAACACCATCGGATGACATCCGAAGTACTTCCCAACCACTGACAAACACATCCAAACACCATCGGATGACATACGAAGTACTTCCCAACCACTTACAAACACATCCCAACACCATCGGATGTCGTCCGAAGTACTTCCCAACCACTTACAAACACATCCCAACACCATCGAATGTCGTCCGAAGTACTTCCCAACCACTTACAAACACATCCCAACACCATCGAATGTCGTCCGAAGTACTTCCCAACCACTTACAAACACATCCCAACACCATCGGATGTCGTCCGAAGCACTTCCCAACCACTTACAAACACATCCCAACACCATCGAATGTCGTCCGAAGCACTTCCCAACCACTTACAAACACATCCCAACACCATCGGAAGACATCCGAAGTACTTCCCAACCACTTACAAACACATCCCAACACCATCGGATGTCGTCCGAAGTACTTCCCAACCACTTACAAACACATCCCAACACCATCGGATGTCGTCCGAAGTACTTCCCAACCACTGACAAACACATCCCAACACCATCGAATGTCGTCCGAAGTACTTCCCAACCACTTACAAACACATCCCAACACCATCGAATGTCGTCCGAAGTACTTCCCAACCACTTACAAACACATCCCAACACCATCGGATGTCGTCCGAAGCACTTCCCAACCACTTACAAACACATCCCAACACCATCGGATGTCGTCCGAAGTACTTCCCAACCACTTACAAACACATCCCAACACCATCGGATGTCGTCCGAAGTACTTCCCAACCACTGACAAACACATCCAAACACCATCGGATGACATACGAAGTACTTCCCAACCACTTACAAACACATTCAAACACCATCGGAAGACCTTTAAAGTACTTCCCAACCACTTACAAACACATCCAAACACCATCGGAAGACATCCGAAGTACTTCCCAACCACTTACAAACACATCCCAACACCATCGGATGTCGTCCGAAGTACTTCCCAACCACTTACAAACACATCCCAACACCATCGAATGTCGTCCGAAGTACTTCCCAACCACTTACAAACACATCCCAACACCATCGGATGTCGTCCGAAGCACTTCCCAACCACTTACAAACACATCCCAACACCATCGGATGTCGTCCGAAGTACTTCCCAACCACTTACAAACACATCCCAACACCATCGGATGTCGTCCGAAGTACTTCCCAACCACTGACAAACACATCCAAACACCATCGGATGACATACGAAGTACTTCCCAACCACTTACAAACACATTCAAACACCATCGGAAGACCTGCGAAGTACTTCCCAACCACTTACAAACACATCCAAACACCATCGGAAGACATCCGAAGTACTTCCCAACCACTTACAAACACATCCCAACACCATCGGATGTCGTCCGAAGTACTTCCCAACCACTTACAAACACATCCCAACACCATCGGATGTCGTCCGAAGTACTTCCCAACCACTTGCAAACACATCTGAACACCATCAAATGTCGTCCGAAGCACTTCCCAACCACTTACAAACACATCCCAACACCATCGGATGTCGTCCGAAGTACTTCCCAACCACTCACAAACACATCCCAACACCATCGAATGTCGTCCGAAGTACTTCCCAACCACTTACAAACACATCCCAACACCATCGGATGACATTCGAAGTACTTCCCAACCACTTACAAACACATCCAAACACCATCGTATGACATCCGAAGTACTTCCCAACCACTTACAAACACATCCAAACACCATCGGATGACATCCGAAATACTTCCCAACCACTTACAAACACATCCCAACACCATCGGATGTCGTCCGAAGTACTTCCCAACCACTTACAAACACATCCCAACACCATCGAATGTCGTCCGAAGTACTTCCCAACCACTTACAAACACATCCAAACACCATCGAATGTCGTCCGAAGTACTTCCCAACCACTTACAAACACCATCGAATGTCGTCCGAAGTACTTCCCAACCACTTACAAACAATTCCCAACACCATCGAATGTCGTCCGAAGTACTTCCCAACCACTTACAAACACATCCCAACACCATCGGATGTCGTCCGAAGTACTTCCCAACCACTTACAAACACATCCAAACACCATCGGATGTCGTCCGAAGTACTTCCCAACCACTTACAAACACATCCCAACACCATCGAATGTCGTCCGAAGTACTTCCCAACCACTTACAAACACATCCAAACACCATCGAATGTCGTCCGAAGTACTTCCCAACCACTTACAAACACATCCCAACACCATCGGATGTCGTCCGAAGTACTTCCCAACCACTTACAAACACATCCCAACACCATCGGATGTCGTCCGAAGTACTTCCCAAACACTTGCAAACACATCTGAACACCTTCAAATGTCGTCCGAAGTACTTCCCAACCACTTACAAACACATCCCAACACCATCGGATGTCGTCCGAAGTACTTCCCAACCACTTACAAACACATTCAAACACCATCGGAAGACCTGCGAAGTACTTCCCAACCACTTACAAACACATCCCAACACCATCGAATGTCGTCCGAAGTACTTCCCAACCACTTACAAACACATCCAAACACCATCGGATGTCGTCCGAAGTACTTCCCAACCACTTACAAACACATCCCAACACCATCGAATGTCGTCCGAAGTACTTCCCAACCACTTACAAACACATCCAAACACCATCGGATGTCGTCCGAAGTACTTCCCAACCACTTACAAACACCATCGAATGTCGTCCGAAGTACTTCCCAACCACTTACAAACAATTCCCAACACCATCGAATGTCGTCCGAAGTACTTCCCAACCACTTACAAACACATCCCAACACCATCGGATGTCGTCCGAAGTACTTCCCAACCACTTACAAACACATCCCAACACCATCGAATGTCGTCCGAAGTACTTCCCAACCACTTACAAACACATCCCAACACCATCGAATGTCGTCCGAAGTACTTCCCAACCACTTACAAACACATCCCAACACCATCGGATGTCGTCCGAAGTACTTCCCAACCACTTACAAACACATCCAAACACCATCGGATGTCGTCCGAAGTACTTCCCAACCACTTACAAACACATCCCAACACCATCGGATGTCGTCCGAAGTACTTCCCAACCACTTACAAACACATCCCAACACCATCGGATGTCGTCCGAAGTACTTCCCAAACACTTGCAAACACATCTGAACACCTTCAAATGTCGTCCGAAGTAATTCCCAACCACTTACAAACACATCCAAACACCATCGGATGACATCCGAAGTACTTCCCAACCACTGACAAACACATCCAAACACCATCGGAAGACATCCGAAGTACTTCCCAACCACTTACAAACACATCCCAACACCATCGGATGTCGTCCGAAGTACTTCCCAACCACTTACAAACACATCCCAACACCATCGGATGTCGTCCGAAGTACTTCCCAAACACTTGCAAACACATCTGAACACCTTCAAATGTCGTCCGAAGTACTTCCCAACCACTTACAAACACATCCCAACAACATCGGATGTCGTCCGAAGTACTTCCCAACCACTTACAAACACATCCCAACACCATCGAATGTCGTCCGAAGTACTTCCCAACCACTTACAAACACATCCCAACACCATCGAATGTCGTCCGAAGTACTTCCCAACCACTTACAAACACATCCAAACACCATCGGATGTCGTCCGAAGTACTTCCCAACCACTTACAAACACATCCCAACACCATCGAATGTCGTTCGAAGTACTCCCCAACCACTTACAAACACATCCCAACACCATCGAATGTCGTCCGAAGTACTTCCCAACCACTTACAAACACATCCAAACACCATCGGATGTCGTCCGAAGTACTTCCCAACCACTTACAAACACCATCGAATGTCGTCCGAAGTACTTCCCAACCACTTACAAACAATTCCCAACACCATCGAATGTCGTCCGAAGTACTTCCCAACCACTTACAAACACATCCCAACACCATCGGATGTCGTCCGAAGTACTTCCCAACCACTTACAAACACATCCAAACACCATCGGATGTCGTCCGAAGTACTTCCCAACCACTTACAAACACATCCAAACACCATCGGATGTCGTCCGAAGTACTTCCCAACCACTTACAAACACATCCAAACACCATCGAATGTCGTCCGAAGTACTTCCCAACCACTTACAAACACATCCAAACACCATCGAATGTCGTCCGAAGTACTTCCCAACCACTTACAAACACATCCCAACACCATCGGATGTCGTCCGAAGTACTTCCCAACCACTTACAAACACATCCAAACACCATCGGATGACATCCGAAGTACTTCCCAACCACTTACAAACACATCCAAACACCATCGGATGTCGTCCGAAGTACTTCCCAACCACTTACAAACACATCCCAACACCATCGAATGTCGTCCGAAGTACTTCCCAACCACTTACAAACACATCCCAACACCATCGAATGTCGTCCGAAGTACTTCCCAACCACTTACAAACACATCCCAACACCATCGAATGTCGTCCGAAGTACTTCCCAACCACTTACAAACACATCCAAACACCATCGGATGACATCCGAAGTACTTCCCAACCACTTACAAACACATCCAAACACCATCGAATGTCGTCCGAAGTACTTCCCAACCACTTACAAACACATCCCAACACCATCGGATGTCGTCCGAAGTACTTCCCAACCACTTACAAACACATCCCAACACCATCGAATGTCGTCCGAAGTACTTCCCAACCACTTACAAACACATCCCAACACCATCAAATGTCGTCCGAAGTACTTCCCAACCACTTACAAATACATCTCAACACCATCGAATGTCGTCCGAAGTACTTCCCAACCACTTACAAACACATTCCAACACCATCGAATGTCGTCCGAAGTACTTCCCAACCACTTACAAACACATCCCAACACCATCGAATGTCGTCCGAAGTACTTCCCAACCACTTACAAACACATCCCAACACCATCGAATGTCGTCCGAAGTACTTCCCAACCACTTACAAACACATCCCAACACCATCGAATGTCGTCCGAAGTACTTCCCAACCACTTACAAACACATCCAAACACCATCGAATGTCGTCCGAAGTACTTCCCAACCACTTACAAACACATCCCAAAGCCATCGGATGACATCCGAAGTACTTCCCAACCACTTACAAACACATCCCAACACCATCGAATGTCGTCCGAAGTACTTCCCAACCACTTACAAACACATCCCAACACCATCAAATGTCGTCCGAAGTACTTCCCAACCACTTACAAACACATCCCAACACCATCGGATGACATCCGAAGTACTTCCCAACCACTTACAAACACATCCCAACACCATCGAATGTCGTCCGAAGTACTTCCCAACCACTTACAAACACATCCCAACACCATCGAATGTCGTCCGAAGTACTTCCCAACCACTTACAAACACATCCCAACACCATCGAATGTCGTCCGAAGTACTTCCCAACCACTTACAAACACATCCCAACACCATCGAATGTCGTCCGAAGTACTTCCCAACCACTTACAAACACATCCCAACACCATCAAATGTCGTCCGAAGTACTTCCCAACCACTTACAAACACATCCCAACACCATCAAATGTCGTCCGAAGTACTTCCCAACCACTTACAAATACATCTCAACACCATCGAATGTCGTCCGAAGTACTTCCCAACCACTTACAAACACATCCCAACACCATCGGATGACATCCGAAGTACTTCCCAACCACTTACAAACACATCCCAACACCATTCCAATGTCGTCCGAAGTACTTCCCAACCACTTACAAACACATCCCAACACCATCAAATGTCGTCCGAAGTACTTCCCAACCACTTACAAACACATTTCAACACCATCGAATGTTGTCCGAAGTACTTCCCAACCACTTACAAACACATCCCAACACCATCGAATGTCGTCCGAAGTACTTCCCAACCACTTACAAACACATCCAAACACCATCGAATGTCGTCCGAAGTACTTCCCAACCACTTACAAACACATCCCAACACCATCGAATGTCGTCCGAAGTACTTCCCAACCACTTACAAACACATCCCAACACCATCAAATGTCGTCCGAAGTACTTCCCAACCACTTACAAACCCATCCCAACACCATCAAATGTCGTCCGAAGTACTTCCCAACCACTTACAAACACATCTCAACACCATCGAATGTCGTCCGAAGTACTTCCCAACCACTTACAAACACATCCCAACATCATCGGATGACATCCGAAGTACTTCCCAACCACTTACATACACATCCCAACACCATTGGATGTCGTCCGAAGTACTTCCCAACCACTTACAAACACAACCAAACACCATCGGATGACATCCGAAGTACTTCCCAACCACTTACAAACACATCCAAACACCATCGGATGTCGTCCGAAGTACTTCCCAACCACTTACAAACACATCCAAACACCATCGGATGTCGTCCGAAGTACTGCCCAACCACTTACAAACACAACCCAACACCATCAAATGTCGTCCGAAGTACTTCCCAACCACTTACAAACACATCTCAACACCATCGAATGTCGTCCGAAGTACTTCCCAACCACTTACAAACACATCTCAACACCATCGAATGTCGTCCGAAGTACTTCCCAACCACTTACAAACACATCCCAACACCATTGGATGTCGTCCGAAGTACTTCCCAACCACTTACAAACACATCCAAACACCATCGGATGACATCCGAAGTACTTCCCAACCACTTACAAACACATCCAAACACCATCGGATGTCGTCCGAAGTACTTCCCAACCACTTGCAAACACATCCCAACACCATCGGATGTCGTCCGAAGTACTTCCCAACCACTTACAAACACATCCAAACACCATCGGATGACATCCGAAGTACTTCCCAACCACTTACAAACACATCCAAACACCATCGGATGACATCCGAAGTACTTCCCAACCACTTACAAACACATCCAAACACCATCGGATGACATCCGAAGTACTTCCCAACCACTTACAAACACATCCAAACACCATCGGATGACATCCGAAGTACTTCCCAACCACTTGCAAACACATCCCAACACCATCGGATGTCGTCCGAAGTACTTCCCAACCACTTACAAACACATCCAAACACCATCGGATGACATCCGAAGTACTTCCCAACAACTTACAAACACATCCAAACACCATCGGATGACATCCGAAGTACTTCCCAACCACTTACAAACACATCCAAACACCATCGGATGACATCCGAAGTACTTCCCAACCACTTACAAACACATCCCAACACCATCGGATGTCGTCCGAAGTACTTCCCAACCACTTACAAACACATCCCAACACCATCGAATGTCGTCCGAAGTACTTCCCAACCACTTACAAACACATCCCAACACCATCGGATGTCGTCCGAAGCACTTCCCAACCACTTACAAACACATCCCAACACCATCGGATGTCGTCCGAAGTACTTCCCAACCACTTACAAACACATCCCAACACCATCAAATGTCGTCCGAAGTACTTCCCAACCACTTACAAACACATTCCAACACCATCGAATGTCGTCCGAAGTACTTCCCAACCACTTACAAACACATCCCAACACCATCAAATGTCGTCCGAAGTACTTCCCAACCACTTACAAACACATCTCAACACCATCGAATGTCGTCCGAAGTACTTCCCAACCACTTACAAACACATCCCAACACCATCGGATGACATCCGAAGTACTTCCCAACCACTTACAAACACATCCCAACACCATTGGATGTCGTCCGAAGTACTTCCCAACCACTTACAAACACATCCAAACACCATCGGATGACATCCGAAGTACTTCCCAACCACTTACAAACACATCCAAACACCATCGGATGACATCCGAAGTACTTCCCAACCACTTACAAACACATCCAAACACCATCGGATGACATCCGAAGTACTTCCCAACCACTTACAAACACATCCAAACACCATCGGATGGCATCCGAAGTACTTCCCAACCACTTACAAACACATCCAAACACCATCGGATGACATCCGAAGTACTTCCCAACCACTTACAAACACATCCAAACACCATCGGATGACATCCGAAGTACTTCCCAACCACTTACAAACACATCCAAACACCATCGGATTACATCCGAAGTACTTCCCAACCACTTACAAACACATCAAAACACCATCGGATGACATCCGAAGTACTTCCCAACCACTTACAAACACATCTCAACACCATCGAATGTCGTCCGAAGTACTTCCCAACCACTTACAAACACATCCAAACACCATCGGATGACATCCGAAGTACTTCCCAACCACTTACAAACACATCCAAACACCATCGGATGACATCCGAAGTACTTCCCAACCACTTACAAACACATTCAAACACCATCGGATGACATCCGAAGTACTTACCAACCACTTACAAACACATCCCAACACCATCGAATGTCATCCGAAGTACTTCCCAACCACTTACAAACACATCCAAACACCATCGGATGACATCCGAAGTACTTCCCAACCACTTACAAACACATCCAAACACCATCGGATGACATCCGAAGTACTTCCCAACCACTTACAAACACATCCAAACACCATCGGATGACATCCGAAGTACTTCCCAACCACTTACAAACACATCCAAACACCATCGGATGACATCCGAAGTACTTCCCAACCACTTACAAACACATCTCAACACCATCGAATGTCGTCTGAAGTACTTCCCAACCACTTTCAAACACATCCAAACACCATCGGATGACATCCGAAGTACTTCCCAACCACTTACAAACACATCCAAACACCATCGGATGACATCCGAAGTACTTCCCAACCACTTACAAACACATCCAAACACCATCGGATGACATCCGAAGTACTTCCCAACCACTTACAAACACATCCAAACACCATCGGATGACATCCGAAGTACTTCCCAACCACTTACAAACACATCCAAACACCATCGGATGACATCCGAAGTACTTCCCAACCACTTACAAACACATCCAAACACCATCGGATGACATCCGAAGTACTTCCCAACCACTTACAAACACATCCAAACACCATCGGATGACATCCGAAGTACTTCCCAACCACTTACAAACACATCCAAACACCATCGGATGACATCCGAAGTACTTCCCAACCACTTACAAACACATCCAAACACCATCGGATGACATCCGAAGTACTTCCCAACCACTTACAAACACATCTCAACACCATCGAATGTCGTCTGAAGTACTTCCCAACCACTTACAAACACATCTCAACACCATCGAATGTCGTCTGAAGTACTTCCCAACCACTTACAAACACATCCAAACACCATCGGATGACATCCGAAGTACTTCCCAACCACTTACAAACACATCCAAACACCATCGGATGACATCCGAAGTACTTCCCAACCACTTACAAACACATCCAAACACCATCGGATGACATCCGAAGTACTTCCCAACCACTTACAAACACATCCAAACACCATCGGATGACATCCGAAGTACTTCCCAACCACTTACAAACACATCCAAACACCATCGGATGACATCCGAAGTACTTCCCAACCACTTACAAACACATCCAAACACCATCGGATGACATCCGAAGTACTTCCCAACCACTTACAAACACATCCAAACACCATCGGATGACATCCGAAGTACTTCCCAACCACTTACAAACACATCCAAACACCATCGGATGTCATCCGAAGTACTTCCCAACCACTTACAAACACATCCAAACACCATCGGATGACATCCGAAGTACTTCCCAACCACTTACAAACACATCCAAACACCATCGGATGACATCCGAAGTACTTCCCAACCACTTACAAACACATCCAAACACCATCGGATGACATCCGAAGTACTTCCCAACCACTTACAAACACATCCAAACACCATCGGATGACATCCGAAGTACTTCCCAACCACTTACAAACACATCCAAACACCATCGGATGACATCCGAAGTACTTCCCAACCACTTACAAACACATCTCAACACCATCGAATGTCGTCTGAAGTACTTCCCAACCACTTACAAACACATCCAAACACCATCGGATGACATCCGAAGTACTTCCCAACCACTTACAAACACATCCAAACACCATCGGATGACATCCGAAGTACTTCCCAACCACTTACAAACACATCCAAACACCATCGGATGACATCCGAAGTACTTCCCAACCACTTACAAACACATCCAAACACCATCGGATGACATCCGAAGTACTTCCCAACCACTTACAAACACATCCAAACACCATCGGATGACATCCGAAGTACTTCCCAACCACTGACAAACACATCCAAACACCATCGGATGACATCCGAAGTACTTCCCAACCACTGACAAACACATCCAAACACCATCGGATGACATACGAAGTACTTCCCAACCACTTACAAACACATCCCAACACCATCGGATGTCGTCCGAAGTACTTCCCAACCACTTACAAACACATCCCAACACCATCGAATGTCGTCCGAAGTACTTCCCAACCACTTACAAACACATCCCAACACCATCGGATGTCGTCCGAAGCACTTCCCAACCACTTACAAACACATCCCAACACCATCGAATGTCGTCCGAAGCACTTCCCAACCACTTACAAACACATCCCAACACCATCGGAAGACATCCGAAGTACTTCCCAACCACTTACAAACACATCCCAACACCATCGGATGTCGTCCGAAGTACTTCCCAACCACTTACAAACACATCCCAACACCATCGGATGTCGTCCGAAGTACTTCCCAACCACTGACAAACACATCCCAACACCATCGAATGTCGTCCGAAGTACTTCCCAACCACTTACAAACACATCCCAACACCATCGAATGTCGTCCGAAGTACTTCCCAACCACTTACAAACACATCCCAACACCATCGGATGTCGTCCGAAGCACTTCCCAACCACTTACAAACACATCCCAACACCATCGGATGTCGTCCGAAGTACTTCCCAACCACTTACAAACACATCCCAACACCATCGGATGTCGTCCGAAGTACTTCCCAACCACTGACAAACACATCCAAACACCATCGGATGACATACGAAGTACTTCCCAACCACTTACAAACACATTCAAACACCATCGGAAGACCTTTAAAGTACTTCCCAACCACTTACAAACACATCCAAACACCATCGGAAGACATCCGAAGTACTTCCCAACCACTTACAAACACATCCCAACACCATCGGATGTCGTCCGAAGTACTTCCCAACCACTTACAAACACATCCCAACACCATCGAATGTCGTCCGAAGTACTTCCCAACCACTTACAAACACATCCCAACACCATCGGATGTCGTCCGAAGCACTTCCCAACCACTTACAAACACATCCCAACACCATCGGATGTCGTCCGAAGTACTTCCCAACCACTTACAAACACATCCCAACACCATCGGATGTCGTCCGAAGTACTTCCCAACCACTGACAAACACATCCAAACACCATCGGATGACATACGAAGTACTTCCCAACCACTTACAAACACATTCAAACACCATCGGAAGACCTGCGAAGTACTTCCCAACCACTTACAAACACATCCAAACACCATCGGAAGACATCCGAAGTACTTCCCAACCACTTACAAACACATCCCAACACCATCGGATGTCGTCCGAAGTACTTCCCAACCACTTACAAACACATCCCAACACCATCGGATGTCGTCCGAAGTACTTCCCAACCACTTGCAAACACATCTGAACACCATCAAATGTCGTCCGAAGCACTTCCCAACCACTTACAAACACATCCCAACACCATCGGATGTCGTCCGAAGTACTTCCCAACCACTTACAAACACATCCCAACACCATCGAATGTCGTCCGAAGTACTTCCCAACCACTTACAAACACATCCCAACACCATCGGATGACATTCGAAGTACTTCCCAACCACTTACAAACACATCCAAACACCATCGTATGACATCCGAAGTACTTCCCAACCACTTACAAACACATCCAAACACCATCGGATGACATCCGAAATACTTCCCAACCACTTACAAACACATCCCAACACCATCGGATGTCGTCCGAAGTACTTCCCAACCACTTACAAACACATCCCAACACCATCGAATGTCGTCCGAAGTACTTCCCAACCACTTACAAACACATCCAAACACCATCGGATGTCGTCCGAAGTACTTCCCAACCACTTACAAACACATCCAAACACCATCGGATGTCGTCCGAAGTACTTCCCAACCACTTACAAACACATCCCAACACCATCGAATGTCGTCCGAAGTACTTCCCAACCACTTACAAACACCATCGAATGTCGTCCGAAGTACTTCCCAACCACTTACAAACAATTCCCAACACCATCGAATGTCGTCCGAAGTACTTCCCAACCACTTACAAACACATCCCAACACCATCGGATGTCGTCCGAAGTACTTCCCAACCACTTACAAACACATCCAAACACCATCGGATGTCGTCCGAAGTACTTCCCAACCACTTACAAACACATCCCAACACCATCGAATGTCGTCCGAAGTACTTCCCAACCACTTACAAACACATCCAAACACCATCGAATGTCGTCCGAAGTACTTCCCAACCACTTACAAACACATCCCAACACCATCGGATGTCGTCCGAAGTACTTCCCAACCACTTACAAACACATCCCAACACCATCGGATGTCGTCCGAAGTACTTCCCAAACACTTGCAAACACATCTGAACACCTTCAAATGTCGTCCGAAGTACTTCCCAACCACTTACAAACACATCCCAACAACATCGGATGTCGTCCGAAGTACTTCCCAACCACTTACAAACACATTCAAACACCATCGGAAGACCTGCGAAGTACTTCCCAACCACTTACAAACACATCCCAACACCATCGAATGTCGTCCGAAGTACTTCCCAACCACTTACAAACACATCCAAACACCATCGGATGTCGTCCGAAGTACTTCCCAACCACTTACAAACACATCCCAACACCATCGAATGTCGTCCGAAGTACTTCCCAACCACTTACAAACACATCCAAACACCATCGGATGTCGTCCGAAGTACTTCCCAACCACTTACAAACACCATCGAATGTCGTCCGAAGTACTTCCCAACCACTTACAAACAATTCCCAACACCATCGAATGTCGTCCGAAGTACTTCCCAACCACTTACAAACACATCCCAACACCATCGGATGTCGTCCGAAGTACTTCCCAACCACTTACAAACACATCCCAACACCATCGAATGTCGTCCGAAGTACTTCCCAACCACTTACAAACACATCCCAACACCATCGAATGTCGTCCGAAGTACTTCCCAACCACTTACAAACACATCCCAACACCATCGGATGTCGTCCGAAGTACTTCCCAACCACTTACAAACACATCCAAACACCATCGGATGTCGTCCGAAGTACTTCCCAACCACTTACAAACACATCCCAACACCATCGGATGTCGTCCGAAGTACTTCCCAACCACTTACAAACACATCCCAACACCATCGGATGTCGTCCGAAGTACTTCCCAAACACTTGCAAACACATCTGAACACCTTCAAATGTCGTCCGAAGTAATTCCCAACCACTTACAAACACATCCAAACACCATCGGATGACATCCGAAGTACTTCCCAACCACTGACAAACACATCCAAACACCATCGGAAGACATCCGAAGTACTTCCCAACCACTTACAAACACATCCCAACACCATCGGATGTCGTCCGAAGTACTTCCCAACCACTTACAAACACATCCCAACACCATCGGATGTCGTCCGAAGTACTTCCCAAACACTTGCAAACACATCTGAACACCTTCAAATGTCGTCCGAAGTACTTCCCAACCACTTACAAACACATCCCAACAACATCGGATGTCGTCCGAAGTACTTCCCAACCACTTACAAACACATCCCAACACCATCGAATGTCGTCCGAAGTACTTCCCAACCACTTACAAACACATCCCAACACCATCGAATGTCGTCCGAAGTACTTCCCTACCACTTACAAACACATCCAAACACCATCGGATGTCGTCCGAAGTACTTCCCAACCACTTACAAACACATCCCAACACCATCGAATGTCGTTCGAAGTACTCCCCAACCACTTACAAACACATCCCAACACCATCGAATGTCGTCCGAAGTACTTCCCAACCACTTACAAACACATCCAAACACCATCGGATGTCGTCCGAAGTACTTCCCAACCACTTACAAACACCATCGAATGTCGTCCGAAGTACTTCCCAACCACTTACAAACAATTCCCAACACCATCGAATGTCGTCCGAAGTACTTCCCAACCACTTACAAACACATCCCAACACCATCGGATGTCGTCCGAAGTACTTCCCAACCACTTACAAACACATCCAAACACCATCGGATGTCGTCCGAAGTACTTCCCAACCACTTACAAACACATCCAAACACCATCGGATGTCGTCCGAAGTACTTCCCAACCACTTACAAACACATCCAAACACCATCGAATGTCGTCCGAAGTACTTCCCAACCACTTACAAACACATCCAAACACCATCGAATGTCGTCCGAAGTACTTCCCAACCACTTACAAACACATCCCAACACCATCGGATGTCGTCCGAAGTACTTCCCAACCACTTACAAACACATCCAAACACCATCGGATGACATCCGAAGTACTTCCCAACCACTTACAAACACATCCAAACACCATCGGATGTCGTCCGAAGTACTTCCCAACCACTTACAAACACATCCCAACACCATCGAATGTCGTCCGAAGTACTTCCCAACCACTTACAAACACATCCCAACACCATCGAATGTCGTCCGAAGTACTTCCCAACCACTTACAAACACATCCCAACACCATCGAATGTCGTCCGAAGTACTTCCCAACCACTTACAAACACATCCAAACACCATCGGATGACATCCGAAGTACTTCCCAACCACTTACAAACACATCCAAACACCATCGAATGTCGTCCGAAGTACTTCCCAACCACTTACAAACACATCCCAACACCATCGGATGTCGTCCGAAGTACTTCCCAACCACTTACAAACACATCCAAACACCATCGGATGACATCCGAAGTACTTCCCAACCACTTACAAACACATCCAAACACCATCGGATGTCGTCCGAAGTACTTCCCAACCACTTACAAACACATCCCAACACCATCGAATGTCGTCCGAAGTACTTCCCAACCACTTACAAACACATCCAAACACCATCGGATGTCGTCCGAAGTACTTCCCAACCACTTACAAACACCATCGAATGTCGTCCGAAGTACTTCCCAACCACTTACAAACAATTCCCAACACCATCGAATGTCGTCCGAAGTACTTCCCAACCACTTACAAACACATCCCAACACCATCGGATGTCGTCCGAAGTACTTCCCAACCACTTACAAACACATCCCAACACCATCGAATGTCGTCCGAAGTACTTCCCAACCACTTACAAACACATCCCAACACCATCGAATGTCGTCCGAAGTACTTCCCAACCACTTACAAACACATCCAAACACCATCGAATGTCGTCCGAAGTACTTCCCAACCACTTACAAACACATCCCAACACCATCGGATGTCGTCCGAAGTACTTCCCAACCACTTACAAACACATCCCAACACCATCGGATGTCGTCCGAAGTACTTCCCAAACACTTGCAAACACATCTGAACACCTTCAAATGTCGTCCGAAGTACTTCCCAACCACTTACAAACACATCCCAACAACATCGGATGTCGTCCGAAGTACTTCCCAACCACTTACAAACACATTCAAACACCATCGGAAGACCTGCGAAGTACTTCCCAACCACTTACAAACACATCCAAACACCATCGGAAGACATCCGAAGTACTTCCCAACCACTTACAAACACATCCAAACACCATCGAATGTCGTCCGAAGTACTTCCCAACCACTTACAAACACATCCCAACACCATCGAATGTCGTCCGAAGTACTTCCCAACCACGTACAAACACATCCCAACACCATCGAATGTCGTCCGAAGTACTTCCCAACCACTTACAAACACATCCCAACACCATCGGATGTCGTCCGAAGTACTTCCCAACCACTTACAAACACATCCAAACACCATCGGATGACATCCGAAGTACTTCCCAACCACATACAAACACATCCAAACACCATCGGATGTCGTCCGAAGTACTTCCCAACCACTTACAAACACATCCCAACACCATCGAATGTCGTCCGAAGTACTTCCCAACCACTTACAAACACATCCCAACACCATCGAATGTCGTCCGAAGTACTTCCCAACCACTTACAAACACATCCCAACACCATCGGATGTCGTCCGAAGTACTTCCCAACCACTTACAAACACATCCAAACACCATCGGATGACATCCGAAGTACTTCCCAACCACTTACAAACACATCCAAACACCATCGGATGACATCCGAAGTACTTCCCAACCACTTACAAACACATCCAAACACCATCGGATGTCGTCCGAAGTACTTCCCAACCACTTACAAACACATCCCAACACCATCGAATGTCGTCCGAAGTACTTCCCAACCACTTACAAACACATCCCAACACCATCCAATGTCGTCCGAAGTACTTCCCAACCACTTACAAACACATCCCAACACCATCGAATGTCGTCCGAAGTACTTCCCAACCACTTACAAACACATCCCAACACCATCGGATGTCGTCCGAAGTACTTCCCAACCACTTACAAACACATCCCAACACCATCGGATGTCGTCCGAAGTACTTCCCAACCACTTACAAACACATCCAAACACCATCGGATGTCGTCCGAAGTACTTCCCAACCACTTACAAACACATCCCAACACCATCGAATGTCGTCCGAAGTACTTCCCAACCACTTACAAACACATCCCAACACCATCGAATGTCGTCCGAAGTACTTCCCAACCACTTACAAACACATCCAAACACCATCGGATGTCGTCCGAAGTACTTCCCAACCACTTACAAACACATCCCAACACCATCGAATGTCGTCCGAAGTACTTCCCAACCACTTACAAACACATCCCAACACCATCGGATGTCGTCCGAAGTACTTCCCAACCACTTACAAACACATCCCAACACCATCGAAAGTCGTCCGAAGTACTCCCCAACCACTTACAAACACATCCCAACACCATCGAATGTCGTCCGAAGTACTTCCCAACCACTTACAAACACATCCCAACACCATCGAATGTCGTCCGAAGTACTTCCCAACCACTTACAAACACATCCAAACACCATCGGATGACATCCGAAGTACTTCCCAACCACTTACAAACACATCCAAACACCATCGGATGACATCCGAAGTACTTCCCAACCACTTACAAACACATCCAAACACCATCGGATGTCGTCCGAAGTACTTCCCAACCACTTACAAACACATCCCAACACCATCGAATGTCGTCCGAAGTACTTCCCAACCACTTACAAACACATCCCAACACCATCGAATGTCGTCCGAAGTACTTCCCAACCACTTACAAACACATCCCAACACCATCGGATGTCGTCCGAAGTACTTCCCAACCACTTACAAACACATCCAAACACCATCGGATGACATCCGAAGTACTTCCCAACCACTTACAAACACATCCAAACACCATCGGATGTCGTCCGAAGTACTTCCCAACCACTTACAAACACATCCCAACACCATCGAATGTCGTCCGAAGTACTTCCCAACCACTTACAAACACATCCCAACACCATCCAATGTCGTCCGAAGTACTTCCCAACCACTTACAAACACATCCCAACACCATCGAATGTCGTCCGAAGTACTTCCCAACCACTTACAAACACATCCCAACACCATCGGATGTCGTCCGAAGTACTTCCCAACCACTTACAAACACATCCCAACACCATCGGATGTCGTCCGAAGTATTTCCCAACCACTTACAAACACATCCAAACACCATCGGATGTCGTCCGAAGTACTTCCCAACCACTTACAAACACATCCCAACACCATCGAATGTCGTCCGAAGTACTTCCCAACCACTTACAAACACATCCCAACACCATCGAATGTCGTCCGAAGTACTTCCCAACCACTTACAAACACATCCAAACACCATCGGATGTCGTCCGAAGTACTTCCCAACCACTTACAAACACATCCCAACACCATCGAATGTCGTCCGAAGTACTTCCCAACCACTTACAAACACATCCCAACACCATCGGATGTCGTCCGAAGTACTTCCCAACCACTTACAAACACATCCAAACACCATCGGATGACATCCGAAGTACTTCCCAACCACTTACAAACACATCCCAACACCATCGAATGTCGTCCGAAGTACTTCCCAACCACTTACAAACACATCCCAACACCATCGAATGTCGTCCGAAGTACTTCCCAACCACTTACAAACACATCCAAACACCATCGGATGACATCCGAAGTACTTCCCAACCACTTACAAACACATCCAAACACCATCGGATGACATCCGAAGTACTTCCCAACCACTTACAAACACATCCAAACACCATCGGATGTCGTCCGAAGTACTTCCCAACCACTTACAAACACATCCCAACACCATCGAATGTCGTCCGAAGTACTTCCCAACCACTTACAAACACATCCCAACACCATCCAATGTCGTCCGAAGTACTTCCCAACCACTTACAAACACATCCCAACACCATCGAATGTCGTCCGAAGTACTTCCCAACCACTTACAAACACATCCCAACACCATCGGATGTCGTCCGAAGTACTTCCCAACCACTTACAAACACATCCCAACACCATCGGATGTCGTCCGAAGTATTTCCCAACCACTTACAAACACATCCAAACACCATCGGATGTCGTCCGAAGTACTTCCCAACCACTTACAAACACATCCCAACACCATCGAATGTCGTCCGAAGTACTTCCCAACCACTTACAAACACATCCCAACACCATCGAATGTCGTCCGAAGTACTTCCCAACCACTTACAAACACATCCAAACACCATCGGATGTCGTCCGAAGTACTTCCCAACCACTTACAAACACATCCCAACACCATCGAATGTCGTCCGAAGTACTTCCCAACCACTTACAAACACATCCCAACACCATCGGATGTCGTCCGAAGTACTTCCCAACCACTTACAAACACATCCCAACACCATCGAATGTCGTTCGAAGTACTCCCCAACCACTTACAAACACATCCCAACACCATCGAATGTCGTCCGAAGTACTTCCCAACCACTTACAAACACATCCCAACACCATCGAATGTCGTCCGAAGTACTTCCCAACCACTTACAAACACATCCAAACACCATCGGATGACATCCGAAGTACTTCCCAACCACTTACAAACACATCCAAACACCATCGGATGACATCCGAAGTACTTCCCAACCACTTACAAACACATCCAAACACCATCGGATGTCGTCCGAAGTACTTCCCAACCACTTACAAACACATCCCAACACCATCGAATGTCGTCCGAAGTACTTCCCAACCACTTACAAACACATCCCAACACCATCGAATGTCGTCCGAAGTATTTCCCAACCTCTTACAAACACATCCCAACACCATCGAATGTCGTTCGAAGTACTCCCCAACCACTTACAAACACATCCCAACACCATCGAATGTCGTCCGAAGTACTTCCCAACCACTTACAAACACATCCCAACACCATCGAATGTCGTCCGAAGTACTTCCCAACCACTTACAAACACATCCCAACACCATCGAATGTCGTCCGAAGTACTTCCCAACCACTTACAAACACATCCAAACACCATCGGATGTCGTCCGAAGTACTTCCCAACCACTTACAAACACATCCCAACACCATCGAATGTCGTCCGAAGTACTTCCCAACCACTTACAAACACATCCCAACACCATCGGATGTCGTCCGAAGTACTTCCCAACCACTTACAAACACATCCCAACACCATCGAAAGTCGTCCGAAGTACTCCCCAACCACTTACAAACACATCCCAACACCATCGAATGTCGTCCGAAGTACTTCCCAACCACTTACAAACACATCCCAACACCATCGAATGTCGTCCGAAGTACTTCCCAACCACTTACAAACACATCCCAACACCATCGAATGTCGTCCGAAGTACTTCCCAACCACTTACAAACACATCCCAACACCATCGGATGTCGTCCGAAGTACTTCCCAACCACTTACAAACACATCCAAACACCATCGGATGACATCCGAAGTACTTCCCAACCACTTACAAACACATCCAAACACCATCGGATGACATCCGAAGTACTTCCCAACCACTTACAAACACATCCAAACACCATCGGATGTCGTCCGAAGTACTTCCCAACCACTTACAAACACATCCCAACACCATCGAATGTCGTCCGAAGTACTTCCCAACCACTTACAAACACATCCCAACACCATCCAATGTCGTCCGAAGTACTTCCCAACCACTTACAAACACATCCCAACACCATCGAATGTCGTCCGAAGTACTTCCCAACCACTTACAAACACATCCCAACACCATCGGATGTCGTCCGAAGTACTTCCCAACCACTTACAAACACATCCCAACACCATCGGATGTCGTCCGAAGTATTTCCCAACCACTTACAAACACATCCAAACACCATCGGATGTCGTCCGAAGTACTTCCCAACCACTTACAAACACATCCCAACACCATCGAATGTCGTCCGAAGTACTTCCCAACCACTTACAAACACATCCCAACACCATCGAATGTCGTCCGAAGTACTTCCCAACCACTTACAAACACATCCAAACACCATCGGATGTCGTCCGAAGTACTTCCCAACCACTTACAAACACATCCCAACACCATCGAATGTCGTCCGAAGTACTTCCCAACCACTTACAAACACATCCCAACACCATCGGATGTCGTCCGAAGTACTTCCCAACCACTTACAAACACATCCCAACACCATCGAAAGTCGTCCGAAGTACTCCCCAACCACTTACAAACACATCCCAACACCATCGAATGTCGTCCGAAGTACTTCCCAACCACTTACAAACACATCCCAACACCATCGAATGTCGTCCGAAGTACTTCCCAACCACTTACAAACACATCCAAACACCATCGGATGACATCCGAAGTACTTCCCAACCACTTACAAACACATCCAAACACCATCGGATGACATCCGAAGTACTTCCCAACCACTTACAAACACATCCAAACACCATCGGATGTCGTCCGAAGTACTTCCCAACCACTTACAAACACATCCCAACACCATCGAATGTCGTCCGAAGTACTTCCCAACCACTTACAAACACATCCCAACACCATCGAATGTCGTCCGAAGTACTTCCCAACCACTTACAAACACATCCCAACACCATCGGATGTCGTCCGAAGTACTTCCCAACCACTTACAAACACATCCAAACACCATCGGATGACATCCGAAGTACTTCCCAACCACTTACAAACACATCCAAACACCATCGGATGACATCCGAAGTACTTCCCAACCACTTACAAACACATCCAAACACCATCGGATGTCGTCCGAAGTACTTCCCAACCACTTACAAACACATCCCAACACCATCGAATGTCGTCCGAAGTACTTCCCAACCACTTACAAACACATCCCAACACCATCCAATGTCGTCCGAAGTACTTCCCAACCACTTACAAACACATCCCAACACCATCGAATGTCGTCCGAAGTACTTCCCAACCACTTACAAACACATCCCAACACCATCGGATGTCGTCCGAAGTACTTCCCAACCACTTACAAACACATCCCAACACCATCGGATGTCGTCCGAAGTACTTCCCAACCACTTACAAACACATCCAAACACCATCGGATGTCGTCCGAAGTACTTCCCAACCACTTACAAACACATCCCAACACCATCGAATGTCGTCCGAAGTACTTCCCAACCACTTACAAACACATCCCAACACCATCGAATGTCGTCCGAAGTACTTCCCAACCACTTACAAACACATCCAAACACCATCGGATGTCGTCCGAAGTACTTCCCAACCACTTACAAACACATCCCAACACCATCGAATGTCGTCCGAAGTACTTCCCAACCACTTACAAACACATCCCAACACCATCGGATGTCGTCCGAAGTACTTCCCAACCACTTACAAACACATCCCAACACCATCGAATGTCGTTCGAAGTACTCCCCAACCACTTACAAACACATCCCAACACCATCGAATGTCGTCCGAAGTACTTCCCAACCACTTACAAACACATCCCAACACCATCGAATGTCGTCCGAAGTACTTCCCAACCACTTACAAACACATCCAAACACCATCGGATGACATCCGAAGTACTTCCCAACCACTTACAAACACATCCAAACACCATCGGATGACATCCGAAGTACTTCCCAACCACTTACAAACACATCCAAACACCATCGGATGTCGTCCGAAGTACTTCCCACTTACAAACACATCCCAACACCATCGAATGTCGTCCGAAGTATTTCCCAACCTCTTACAAACACATCCCAACACCATCGAATGTCGTTCGAAGTACTCCCCAACCACTTACAAACACATCCCAACACCATCGAATGTCGTCCGAAGTACTTCCCAACCACTTACAAACACATCCCAACACCATCGAATGTCGTCCGAAGTACTTCCCAACCACTTACAAACACATCCCAACACCATCGGATGTCGTCCGAAGTACTTCCAAACCACTTACAAACACATCCCAACACCATCGAATGTCGTTCGAAGTACTCCCCAACCACTTACAAACACATCCCAACACCATCGAATGTCGTCCGAAGTACTTCCCAACCACTTACAAACACATCCCAACACCATCGAATGTCGTCCGAAGTACTTCCCAACCACTTACAAACACATCCAAACACCATCGGATGACATCCGAAGTACTTCCCAACCACTTACAAACACATCCAAACACCATCGGATGACATCCGAAGTACTTCCCAACCACTTACAAACACATCCAAACACCATCGGATGTCGTCCGAAGTACTTCCCAACCACTTACAAACACATCCCAACACCATCGAATGTCGTCCGAAGTACTTCCCAACCACTTACAAACACATCCCAACACCATCGAATGTCGTCCGAAGTATTTCCCAACCACTTACAAACACATCCAAACACCATCGGATGTCGTCCGAAGTACTTCCCAACCACTTACAAACACATCCAAACACCATCGGATGACATCCGAAGTACTTCCCAACCACTTACAAACACATCCCAACACCATCGGATGTCGTCCGAAGTACTTCCCAACCACTTACAAACACATCCCAACACCATCGGATGTCGTCCGAAGTATTTCCCAACCACTTACAAACACATCCAAACACCATCGGATGACATCCGAAGTACTTCCCAACCACTTACAAACACATCCAAACACCATCGGATGACATCCGAAGTACTTCCCAACCACTTACAAACACATCCCAACACCATCGACTGTCGTTCGAAGTACTCCCCAACCACTTACAAACACATCCCAACACCATCGAATGTCGTCCGAAGTACTTCCCAACCACTTACAAAAACATCCCCACACCATCGAATGTCGTCCGAAGTACTTCCCAACCACTTACAAACACATCCCAACACCATCGGATGTCGTCCGAAGTACTTCCCAACCACTTACAAACACATCCAAACACCATCGGATGACATCCGAAGTACTTCCCAACCACTTACAAACACATCCAAACACCATCGGATGACATCCGAAGTACTTCCCAACCACTTACAAACACATCCAAACACCATCGGATGTCGTCCGAAGTACTTCCCAACCACTTACAAACACATCCCAACACCATCGAATGTCGTCCGAAGTACTTCCCAACCACTTACAAACACATCCCAACACCATCGAATGTCGTCCGAAGTACTTCCCAACCACTTACAAACACATCCCAACACCATCGAATGTCGTCCGAAGTACTTCCCAACCACTTACAAACACATCCCAACACCATCGGATGTCGTCCGAAGTACTTCCCAACCACTTACAAACACATCCCAACACCATCGAATGTCGTCCGAAGTACTTCCCAACCACTTACAAACACATCCCAACACCATCGGATGTCGTCCGAAGTACTTCCCAACGACTTACAAACACATCCAAACACCATCGGATGACATCCGAAGTACTTCCCAACCACTTACAAACACATCCCAACACCATCGAATGTCGTCCGAAGTACTTCCCAACCACTTACAAACACATCCCAACACCATCGGATGTCGTCCGAAGCACTTCCCAACCCCTTACAAACACATCCCAATACCATCGAATGTCGTCCGAAGCACTTCCCAACCACTTACAAACACATCCCAACACCATCGAATGTCGTCCGAAGTACTTCCCAACCACTTTTAAACACATCCCAACACCATCGAATGTCGTCCGAAGTACTTCCCAACCACTTACAAACACATCCCAACACCATCGGATGTCGTCCGAAGTACTTCCCAACCACTTACAAACACATCCAAACACCATCGGATGACATCCGAAGTACTTCCCAACCACTTACAAACACATCCCAACACCATCGAATGTCGTCCGAAGTACTTCCCAACCACTTACAAACACATCAAACGCCATCGGATGTCGTCCGAAGCACTTCCCAACCACTTACAAAAACATCCCAACACCATCGAATGTCGTTCGAAGTACTCCCCAACCACTTACAAACACATCCCAACACCATCGAATGTCGTCCGAAGTACTTCCCAACCACTTACAAACACATCCCAACACCATCGAATGTCGTCCGAAGTACTTCCCAACCACTAACAAACACATCCCAACACCATCGGATGTCGTCCGAAGTACTTCCCAACCACTTACAAACACATCCAAACACCATCGGATGACATCCGAAGTACTTCCCAACCACTTACAAACACATCCAAACACCATCGGATGACATCCGAAGTACTTCCCAACCACTTACAAACACATCCCAACACCATCGAATGTCGTCTGAAGTACTTCCCAACCACTTACAAAAACATCCCAACACCATCGAATGTCGTCCGAAGTACTTCCCAACCACTTACAAACACATCCCAACACCATCGAATGTCGTCCGAAGTACTTCCCAACCACTAACAAACACATCCCAACACCATCGGATGTCGTCCGAAGTACTTCCCAACCACTTACAAACACATCCAAACACCATCGGATGACATCCGAAGTACTTCCCAACCACTTACAAACACATCCAAACACCATCGGATGACATCCGAAGTACTTCCCAACCACTTACAAACACATCCAAACACCATCGGATGTCGTCCGAAGTACTTCCCAACCACTTACAAACAATTCCCCACACCATCGAATGTCGTCCGAAGTACTTCCCAACCACTTACAAACACATCCCAACACCATCGAATGTCGTCCGAAGTACTTCCCAACCACTTACAAACACATCCCAACACCATCGGATGTCGTCCGAAGTACTTCCCAACCACTTACAAACACATCCCAACACCATCGAATGTCGTCCGAAGTACTTCCCAACCACTTACAAACACATCCCAACACCATCGGATGTCGTCCGAAGTACTTCCCAACCACTTACAAACACATCCAAACACCATCGGATGTCGTCCGAAGTACTTCCCAACCACTTACAAACACATCCAAACACCATCGGATGTCGTCCGAAGTACTTCCCAACCACTTACAAACAATTCCCCACACCATCGAATGTCGTCCGAAGTACTTCCCAACCACTTACAAACACATCCCAACACCATCGGATGTCGTCCGAAGCACTTCCCAACCCCTTACAAACACATCCCAATACCATCGAATGTCGTCCGAAGCACTTCCCAACCACTTACAAACACATCCCAACACCATCGAATGTCGTCCGAAGTACTTCCCAACCACTTTTAAACACATCCCAACACCATCGAATGTCGTCCGAAGTACTTCCCAACCACTTACAAACACATCCCAACACCATCGGATGACATCCGAAGTACTTCCCAACCACTTACAAACACATCCAAACACCATCGAATGTCGTCCGAAGTACTTCCCAACCACTTACAAACACATCCCAACACCATCGAATGTCGTCCGAAGTACTTCCCAACCACTTTTAAACACATCCCAACACCATCGAATGTCGTCCGAAGTACTTCCCAACCACTTACAAACACATCCCAACACCATCGAATGTCGTCCGAAGTACTTCCCAACCACTTACAAACACATCCCAACACCATCGGATGTCGTCCGAAGTACTTCCCAACCACTTACAAACACATCCCAACACCATCGGATGTCGTCCGAAGCACTTCCCAACCACTTACAAACACATCCAAACACCATCGGATGACATCCGAAGTACTTCCCAACCACTTACAAACACATCCCAACACCATCGAATGTCGTCCGAAGTACTTCCCAACCACTTACAAACACATCCCAACACCATCGGATGTCGTCCGAAGCACTTCCCAACCACTTACAAACACATCCCAACACCATCGAATGTCGTCCGAAGTACTTCCCAACCACTTACAAACACATCCCAACACCATCGAAAGTCGTCCGAAGTACTTCCCAACCACTTTTAAACACATCCCAACACCATCGAATGTCGTCCGAAGTACTTCCCAACCACTTACAAACACATCCCAACACCATCGAATGTCGTCCGAAGTACTTCCCAACCACTAACAAACACATCCCAACACCATCGAATGTCGTCCGAAGTACTTCCCAACCACTTACAAACACATCCCAACACCATCGAATGTCGTCCGAAGTACTTCCCAACCACTTACAAACACATCCCAACACCATCAAATTTCGTACGAAGTACTTCCCAACCACTTACAAACACATCCCAACACCATCGGATGTCGTCCGAAGTACTTCCCAACCACTTACAAACACATCCCAACACCATCGGATGTCGTTCGAAGTACTTCCCAACCACTTACAAACACATCCCAACACCATCAAATTTCGTACGAAGTACTTCCCAACCACTTACAAACACATCCCAACACCATCGAATGTCGTCCGAAGTACTTCCCAACCACTTACAAACACATCCCAACACCATCGAATGTCGTCCGAAGTACTTCCCAACCACTTACAAACACATCCCAACACCATCGAATGTCGTCCGAAGTACTTCCCAACCACTTACAAACACATCCCAACACCATCGAATGTCGTCCGAAGTACTTCCCAACCACTTACAAACACATCCCAACACCATCGAATGTCGTCCGAAGTACTTCCCAACCACTTACAAACACATCCCAACACCATCGAATGTCGTCCGAAGTACTTCCCAACCACTGACAAACACATCCCAACACCATCGAATGTCGTCCGAAGTACTTCCCAACCACTTACAAACACATCCCAACACCATCGAATGTCGTCCGAAGTACTTCCCAACCACTTACAAACACATCCCAACACCATCGGATGTCGTCCGAAGTACTTCCCAACCACTTACAAACACATCCAAACACCATCGGATGACATCCGAAGTACTTCCCAACCACTTACAAACACATCCCAACACCATCGAATGTCGTCCGAAGTACTTCCCAACCACTTACAAACACATCAAACGCCATCGGATGTCGTCCGAAGCACTTCCCAACCACTTACAAAAACATCCCAACACCATCGAATGTCGTTCGAAGTACTCCCCAACCACTTACAAACACATCCCAACACCATCGAATGTCGTCCGAAGTACTTCCCAACCACTTACAAACACATCCCAACACCATCGAATGTCGTCCGAAGTACTTCCCAACCACTTACAAACACATCCCAACACCATCGAATGTCGTCCGAAGTACTTCCCAACCACTTACAAACACATCCCAACACCATCGAATGTCGTCCGAAGTACTTCCCAACCACTTACAAACACATCCCAACACCATCCAATGTCGTCCGAAGTACTTCCCAACCACTTACAAACACATCCCAACACCATCGAATGTCGTCCGAAGTACTTCCCAACCACTTACAAACACATCCCAACACCATCGGATGTCGTCCGAAGTACTTCCCAACCACTTACAAACACATCCCAACACCATCGGATGTCGTTCGAAGTATTTCCCAACCACTTACAAACACATCCCAACACCATCGAATGTCGTCCGCAGTACTTCCCAACCACTTACAAACACATCCCAACACCATCGAATGTCGTCCGAAGTACTTCCCAACCACTTACAAACACATCCCAACACCATCGAATGTCGTCCGAAGTACTTCCCAACCACTTACAAACACATCCCAACACCATCGAATGTCGTCCGAAGTACTTCACAACCACTTACAAACACATCCCAACACCATCGGATGTCGTCCGAAGTACTTCCCAACCACTTACAAACACATCCCAACACCATCGAATGTCGTTCGAAGTACTCCCCAACCACTTACAAACACATCCCAACACCATCGAATGTCGTCCGAAGTACTTCCCAACCACTTACAAACACATCCAAACACCATCGGATGTCGTCCGAAGTACTTCCCAACCACTTACAAGCACCATCGAATGTCGTCCGAAGTACTTCCCAACCACTTACAAACAATTCCCAACACCATCGAATGTCGTCCGAAGTACTTCCCAACCACTTACAAACACATCCCAACACCATCGGATGTCGTCCGAAGTACTTCCCAACCACTTACAAACACATCCAAACACCATCGGATGTCGTCCGAAGTACTTCCCAACCACTTACAAACACATCCAAACACCATCGGATGTCGTCCGAAGTACTTCCCAACCACTTACAAACACATCCAAACACCATCGAATGTCGTCCGAAGTACTTCCCAACCACTTACAAACACATCCAAACACCATCGAATGTCGTCCGAAGTACTTCCCAACCACTTACAAACACATCCCAACACCATCGGATGTCGTCCGAAGTACTTCCCAACCACTTACAAACACATCCAAACACCATCGGATGACATCCGAAGTACTTCCCAACCACTTACAAACACATCCAAACACCATCGGATGTCGTCCGAAGTACTTCCCAACCACTTACAAACACATCCCAACACCATCGAATGTCGTCCGAAGTACTTCCCAACCACTTACAAACACATCCCAACACCATCGAATGTCGTCCGAAGTACTTCCCAACCACTTACAAACACATCCCAACACCATCGAATGTCGTCCGAAGTACTTCCCAACCACTTACAAACACATCCAAACACCATCGGATGACATCCGAAGTACTTCCCAACCACTTACAAACACATCCCAACACCATCGAATGTCGTCCGAAGTACTTCCCAACCACTTACAAACACATCCCAACACCATCGGATGTCGTCCGAAGTACTTCCCAACCACTTACAAACACATCCAAACACCATCGGATGACATCCGAAGTACTTCCCAACCACTTACAAACACATCCAAACACCATCGGATGTCGTCCGAAGTACTTCCCAACCACTTACAAACACATCCCAACACCATCGAATGTCGTCCGAAGTACTTCCCAACCACTTACAAACACATCCAAACACCATCGGATGTCGTCCGAAGTACTTCCCAACCACTTACAAACACCATCGAATGTCGTCCGAAGTACTTCCCAACCACTTACAAACAATTCCCAACACCATCGAATGTCGTCCGAAGTACTTCCCAACCACTTACAAACACATCCCAACACCATCGGATGTCGTCCGAAGTACTTCCCAACCACTTACAAACACATCCAAACACCATCGGATGTCGTCCGAAGTACTTCCCAACCACTTACAAACACATCCCAACACCATCGAATGTCGTCCGAAGTACTTCCCAACCACTACCAAACACATCCAAACACCATCGAATGTCGTCCGAAGTACTTCCCAACCACTTACAAACACATCCCAACACCATCGGATGTCGTCCGAAGTACTTCCCAACCACTTACAAACACATCCCAACACCATCGGATGTCGTCCGAAGTACTTCCCAAACACTTGCAAACACATCTGAACACCTTCAAATGTCGTCCGAAGTACTTCCCAACCACTTACAAACACATCCCAACAACATCGGATGTCGTCCGAAGTACTTCCCAACCACTTACAAACACATCCAAACACCATCGAATGTCGTCCGAAGTACTTCCCAACCACTTACAAACACATCCCAACACCATCGAATGTCGTCCGAAGTACTTCCCAACCACTTACAAACACATCCCAACACCATCGAATGTCGTCCGAAGTACTTCCCAACCACTTACAAACACATCCCAACACCATCGAATGTCGTCCGAAGTACTTCCCAACCACTTACAAACACATCCAAACACCATCGAATGTCGTCCGAAGTACTTCCCAACCACTTACAAACACATCCCAACACCATCGGATGTCGTCCGAAGTACTTCCCAACCACTTACAAACACATCCAAACACCATCGGATGACATCCGAAGTACTTCCCAACCACTTACAAACACATCCAAACACCATCGGATGTCGTCCGAAGTACTTCCCAACCACTTACAAACACATCCCAACACCATCGAATGTCGTCCGAAGTACTTCCCAACCACTTACAAACACATCCCAACACCATCGAATGTCGTCCGAAGTACTTCCCAACCACTTACAAACACATCCCAACACCATCGGATGTCGTCCGAAGTACTTCCCAACCACTTACAAACACATCCAAACACCATCGGATGACATCCGAAGTACTTCCCAACCACTTACAAACACATCCAAACACCATCGGATGACATCCGAAGTACTTCCCAACCACTTACAAACACATCCAAACACCATCGGATGACATCCGAAGTACTTCCCAACCACTGACAAACACATCCAAACACCATCGGAAGACATCCGAAGTACTTCCCAACCACTTACAAACACATCCAAACACCATCGAATGTCGTCCGAAGTACTTCCCAACCACTTACAAACACATCCCAACACCATCGAATGTCGTCCGAAGTACTTCCCAACCACTTACAAACACATCCCAACACCATCGAATGTCGTCCGAAGTACTTCCCAACCACTTACAAACACATCCAAACACCATCGGATGACATCCGAAGTACTTCCCAACCACTGACAAACACATCCAAACACCATCGGAAGACATTCGAAGTACTTCCCAACCACTTACAAACACATCCAAACACCATCGAATGTCGTCCGAAGTACTTCCCAACCACTTACAAACACATCCCAACACCATCGAATGTCGTCCGAAGTACTTCCCAACCACTTACAAACACATCCCAACACCATCGAATGTCGTCCGAAGTACTTCCCAACCACTTACAAACACATCCCAACACCATCGAATGTCGTCCGAAGTACTTCCCAACCACTTACAAACACATCCCAACACCATCGAATGTCGTCCGAAGTACTTCCCAACCACTTACAAACACATCCAAACACCATCGAATGTCGTCCGAAGTACTTCCCAACCACTTACAAACACATCCCAACACCATCGGATGTCGTCCGAAGTACTTCCCAACCACTTACAAACACATCCAAACACCATCGGATGACATCCGAAGTACTTCCCAACCACTTACAAACACATCCAAACACCATCGGATGTCGTCCGAAGTACTTCCCAACCACTTACAAACACATCCCAACACCATCGAATGTCGTCCGAAGTACTTCCCAACCACTTACAAACACATCCCAACACCATCGAATGTCGTCCGAAGTACTTCCCAACCACTTACAAACACATCCCAACACCATCGGATGTCGTCCGAAGTACTTCCCAACCACTTACAAACACATCCAAACACCATCGGATGACATCCGAAGTACTTCCCAACCACTTACAAACACATCCAAACACCATCGGATGACATCCGAAGTACTTCCCAACCACTTACAAACACATCCAAACACCATCGGATGTCGTCCGAAGTACTTCCCAACCACTTACAAACACATCCCAACACCATCGAATGTCGTCCGAAGTACTTCCCAACCACTTACAAACACATCCCAACACCATCCAATGTCGTCCGAAGTACTTCCCAACCACTTACAAACACATCCCAACACCATCGAATGTCGTCCGAAGTACTTCCCAACCACTTACAAACACATCCCAACACCATCGGATGTCGTCCGAAGTACTTCCCAACCACTTACAAACACATCCCAACACCATCGGATGTCGTCCGAAGTATTTCCCAACCACTTACAAACACATCCAAACACCATCGGATGTCGTCCGAAGTACTTCCCAACCACTTACAAACACATCCCAACACCATCGAATGTCGTCCGAAGTACTTCCCAACCACTTACAAACACATCCCAACACCATCGGATGTCGTCCGAAGTACTTCCCAACCACTTACAAACACATCCCAACACCATCGAAAGTCGTCCGAAGTACTCCCCAACCACTAACAAACACATCCCAACACCATCGAATGTCGTCCGAAGTACTTCCCAACCACTTACAAACACATCCCAACACCATCGGATGTCGTCCGAAGTACTTCCCAACCACTTACAAACACATCCAAACACCATCGGATGACATCCGAAGTACTTCCCAACCACTTACAAACACATCCAAACACCATCGGATGACATCCGAAGTACTTCCCAACCACTTACAAACACATCCCAACACCATCGAATGTCGTCCGAAGTACTTCCCAACCACTTACAAACACATCCCAACACCATCGAATGTCGTCCGAAGTACTTCCCAACCACTTACAAACACATCCCAACACCATCGAATGTCGTCCGAAGTACTTCCCAACCACTTACAAACACATCCCAACACCATCGGATGTCGTCCGAAGTACTTCCCAACCACTTACAAAC
This sequence comes from Anopheles ziemanni, assembly GCF_943734765.1. Taxonomy (NCBI): domain Eukaryota; kingdom Metazoa; phylum Arthropoda; class Insecta; order Diptera; family Culicidae; genus Anopheles; species Anopheles ziemanni. Next base: position 639,342 of record NW_026690049.1, on the reverse strand, counting down.
ACATCCCAACACCATCGAATGTCGTCCGAAGTACTTCCCAACCACTTACAAACACATCCCAACACCATCGGATGTCGTCCGAAGTACTTCCCAACCACTTACAAACACATCCAAACACCATCGGATGACATCCGAAGTACTTCCCAACCACTTACAAACACATCCCAACACCATCGAATGTCGTCCGAAGTACTTCCCAACCACTTACAAACACATCCCAACACCATCGGATGTCGTCCGAAGCACTTCCCAACCCCTTACAAACACATCCCAATACCATCGAATGTCGTCCGAAGCACTTCCCAACCACTTACAAACACATCCCAACACCATCGAATGTCGTCCGAAGTACTTCCCAACCACTTTTAAACACATCCCAACACCATCGAATGTCGTCCGAAGTACTTCCCAACCACTTACAAACACATCCCAACACCATTGAATGTCGTCTGAAGTACTTCCCAACCACTTACAAACACATCCCAACACCATCGAATGTCGTCCGAAATACTTCCCAACCACTTACAAACACATCCCAACACCATCGAATGTCGTCCGAAGTACTTCCCAACCACTAACAAACACATCCCAACACCATCGGATGTCGTCCGAAGTACTTCCCAACCACTTACAAACACATCCAAACACCATCGGATGACATCCGAAGTACTTCCCAACCACTTACAAACACATCCAAACACCATCGGATGACATCCGAAGTACTTCCCAACCACTTACAAACACATCCAAACACCATCGGATGTCGTCCGAAGTACTTCCCAACCACTTACAAACACATCCAAACACCATCGAATGTCGTCCGAAGTACTTCCCAACCACTAACAAACACATCCCAACACCATCGGATGTCGTCCGAAGTACTTCCCAACCACTTACAAACACATCCAAACACCATCGGATGACATCCGAAGTACTTCCCAACCACTTACAAACACATCCAAACACCATCGGATGACATCCGAAGTACTTCCCAACCACTTACAAACACATCCCAACACCATCGAATGTCGTCCGAAGTACTTCCCAACCACTTACAAACACATCCCAACACCATCGGATGTCGTCCGAAGTACTTCCCAACCACTTACAAACACATCCAAACACCATCGGATGACATCCGAAGTACTTCCCAACCACTTACAAACACATCCCAACACCATCGAATGTCGTCCGAAGTACTTCCCAACCACTTACAAACACATCCCAACACCATCGAATGTCGTCCGAAGTACTTCCCAACCACTTACAAACACATCCCAACACCATCGAATGTCGTCCGAAGTACTTCCCAACCACTTACAAACACATCCCAACACCATCGGATGTCGTCCGAAGTACTTCCCAACCACTTACAAACACATCCCAACACCATCGAATGTCGTCCGAAGTACTTCCCAACCACTTACAAACACATCCCAACACCATCGGATGTCGTCCGAAGTACTTCCCAACCACTTACAAACACATCCAAACACCTTCGGATGTCGTCCGAAGTACTTCCCAACCACTTACAAACACATCCAAACACCATCGGATGTCGTCCGAAGTACTTCCCAACCACTTACAAACACATCCCAACACCATCAAATGTCGTCCGAAGTACTTCCCAACCACTTTTAAACACATCCCAACACCATCGAATGTCGTCCGAAGTACTTCCCAACCACTTACAAACACATCCCAACACCATCGGATGTCGTCCGAAGCACTTCCCAACCACTTACAAACACATCCCAACACCATCGAATGTCGTCCGAAGTACTTCCCAACCACTTACAAACACATCCCAACACCATCGAAAGTCGTCCGAAGTACTTCCCAACCACTTACAAACACATCCCAACACCATCGAATGTCGTCCGAAGTACTTCCCAACCACTAACAAACACATCCCAACACCATCGGATGTCGTCCGAAGCACTTCCCAACCACTTACAAACACATCCCAACACCATCGAATGTCGTCCGAAGTACTTCCCAACCACTTACAAACACATCCCAACACCATCGGATGTCGTCCGAATTACTTCCCAACCACTTACAAACACATCCCAACACCATCGGATGTCGTCCGAAGCACTTCCCAACCACTTACAAACACATCCAAACACCATCGGATGACATCCGAAGTACTTCCCAACCACTTACAAACACATCCCAACACCATCGAATGTCGTCCGAAGTACTTCCCAACCACTTACAAACACATCCCAACACCATCGGATGTCGTCCGAAGCACTTCCCAACCACTTACAAACACATCCCAACACCATCGAATGTCGTCCGAAGTACTTCCCAACCACTTACAAACACATCCCAACACCATCGAAAGTCGTCCGAAGTACTTCCCAACCACTTTTAAACACATCCCAACACCATCGAATGTCGTCCGAAGTACTTCCCAACCACTTACAAACACATCCCAACACCATCGAATGTCGTCCGAAGTACTTCCCAACCACTAACAAACACATCCCAACACCATCGGATGTCGTCCGAAGCACTTCCCAACCACTTACAAACACATCCAAACACCATCGGATGACATCCGAAGTACTTCCCAACCACTTACAAACACATCCCAACACCATCGAATGTCGTCCGAAGTACTTCCCAACCACTTACAAACACATCCAAACACCATCGGATGACATCCGAAGTACTTCCCAACCACTTACAAACACATCCAAACACCATCGGATGTCGTCCGAAGTACTTCCCAACCACTTACAAACACATCCAAACACCATCGAATGTCGTCCGAAGTACTTCCCAACCACTAACAAACACATCCCAACACCATCGGATGTCGTCCGAAGTACTTCCCAACCACTTACAAACACATCCAAACACCATCGGATGACATCCGAAGTACTTCCCAACCACTTACAAACACATCCAAACACCATCGGATGACATCCGAAGTACTTCCCAACCACTTACAAACACATCCCAACACCATCGAATGTCGTCCGAAGTACTTCCCAACCACTTACAAACACATCCCAACACCATCGGATGTCGTCCGAAGTACTTCCCAACCACTTACAAACACATCCAAACACCATCGGATGACATCCGAAGTACTTCCCAACCACTTACAAACACATCCAAACACCATCGGATGTCGTCCGAAGTACTTCCCAACCACTTACAAACACATCCCAACACCATCGAATGTCGTCCGAAGTACTTCCCAACCACTTACAAACACATCCCAACACCATCGAATGTCGTCCGAAGTACTTCCCAACCACTTACAAACACATCCCAACACCATCGGATGTCGTCCGAAGTACTTCCCAACCACTTACAAACACATCCCAACACCATCGAATGTCGTCCGAAGTACTTCCCAACCACTTACAAACACATCCCAACACCATCGGATGTCGTCCGAAGTACTTCCCAACCACTTACAAACACATCCAAACACCATCGGATGTCGTCCGAAGTACTTCCCAACCACTTACAAACACATCCAAACACCATCGGATGTCGTCCGAAGTACTTCCCAACCACTTACAAACAATTCCCAACACCATCAAATGTCGTCCGAAGTACTTCCCAACCACTTTTAAACACATCCCAACACCATCGAATGTCGTCCGAAGTACTTCCCAACCACTTACAAACACATCCCAACACCATCGAATGTCGTCCGAAGTACTTCCCAACCACTTACAAACACATCCCAACACCATCGGATGTCGTCCGAAGTACTTCCCAACCACTTACAAACACATCCCAACACCATCGGATGTCGTCCGAAGCACTTCCCAACCACTTACAAACACATCCAAACACCATCGGATGACATCCGAAGTACTTCCCAACCACTTACAAACACATCCCAACACCATCGAATGTCGTCCGAAGTACTTCCCAACCACTTACAAACACATCCCAACACCATCGGATGTCGTCCGAAGCACTTCCCAACCACTTACAAACACATCCCAACACCATCGAATGTCGTCCGAAGTACTTCCCAACCACTTACAAACACATCCCAACACCATCGAAAGTCGTCCGAAGTACTTCCCAACCACTTTTAAACACATCCCAACACCATCGAATGTCGTCCGAAGTACTTCCCATCCACTTACAAACACATCCCAACACCATCGAATGTCGTCCGAAGTACTTCCCAACCACTAACAAACACATCCCAACACCATCGGATGTCGTCCGAAGCACTTCCCAACCACTTACAAACACATCCAAACACCATCGGATGACATCCGAAGTACTTCCCAACCACTTACAAACACATCCCAACACCATCGAATGTCGTCCGAAGTACTTCCCAACCACTTACAAACACATCCCAACACCATCAAATTTCGTACGAAGTACTTCCCAACCACTTACAAACACATCCCAACACCATCGGATGTCGTCCGAAGTACTTCCCAACCACTTACAAACACATCCCAACACCATCGGATGTCGTCCGAAGTACTTCCCAACCACTTACAAACACATCCCAACACCATCAAATTTCGTACGAAGTACTTCCCAACCACTTACAAACAATTCCCAACACCATCAAATGTCGTCCGAAGTACTTCCCAACCACTTTTAAACACATCCCAACACCATCGAATGTCGTCCGAAGTACTTCCCAACCACTAACAAACACATCCCAACACCATCGGATGTCGTCCGAAGCACTTCCCAACCACTTACAAACACATCCAAACACCATCGGATGACATCCGAAGTACTTCCCAACCACTTACAAACACATCCCAACACCATCGAATGTCGTCCGAAGTACTTCCCAACCACTTACAAACACATCCCAACACCATCAAATTTCGTACGAAGTACTTCCCAACCACTTACAAACACATCCCAACACCATCGGATGTCGTCCGAAGTACTTCCCAACCACTTACAAACACATCCCAACACCATCGAATGTCGTCCGAAGTACTTCCCAACCACTTACAAACACATCCCAACACCATCGAATGTCGTCCGAAGTACTTCCCAACCACTTACAAACACATCCCAACACCATCGAATGTCGTCCGAAGTACTTCCCAACCACTTACAAACACATCCCAACACCATCGAATGTCGTCCGAAGTACTTCCCAACCACTTACAAACACATCCCAACACCATCGAATGTCGTCCGAAGTACTTCCCAACCACTTACAAACACATCCCAACACCATCGAATGTCGTCCGAAGTACTTCCCAACCACTTACAAACACATCCCAACACCATCAAATTTCGTACGAAGTACTTCCCAACCACTTACAAACACATCCCAACACCATCGGATGTCGTCCGAAGCACTTCCCAACCACTTACAAACACATCCAAACACCATCGGATGACATCCGAAGTACTTCCCAACCACTTACAAACACATCCCAACACCATCGAATGTCGTCCGAAGTACTTCCCAACCACTTACAAACACATCCCAACACCATCGGATGTCGTCCGAAGCACTTCCCAACCACTTACAAACACATCCCAACACCATCGAATGTCGTCCGAAGTACTTCCCAACCACTTACAAACACATCCCAACACCATCGAAAGTCGTCCGAAGTACTTCCCAACCACTTTTAAACACATCCCAACACCATCGAATGTCGTCCGAAGTACTTCCCAACCACTTACAAACACATCCCAACACCATCGAATGTCGTCCGAAGTACTTCCCAACCACTAACAAACACATCCCAACACCATCGGATGTCGTCCGAAGCACTTCCCAACCACTTACAAACACATCCAAACACCATCGGATGACATCCGAAGTACTTCCCAACCACTTACAAACACATCCCAACACCATCGAATGTCGTCCGAAGTACTTCCCAACCACTTACAAACACATCCCAACACCATCAAATTTCGTACGAAGTACTTCCCAACCACTTACAAACACATCCCAACACCATCGGATGTCGTCCGAAGTACTTCCCAACCACTTACAAACACATCCCAACACCATCGGATGTCGTCCGAAGTACTTCCCAACCACTTACAAACACATCCCAACACCATCAAATTTCGTACGAAGTACTTCCCAACCACTTACAAACAATTCCCAACACCATCAAATGTCGTCCGAAGTACTTCCCAACCACTTTTAAACACATCCCAACACCATCGAATGTCGTCCGAAGTACTTCCCAACCACTAACAAACACATCCCAACACCATCGGATGTCGTCCGAAGCACTTCCCAACCACTTACAAACACATCCAAACACCATCGGATGACATCCGAAGTACTTCCCAACCACTTACAAACACATCCCAACACCATCGAATGTCGTCCGAAGTACTTCCCAACCACTTACAAACACATCCCAACACCATCAAATTTCGTACGAAGTACTTCCCAACCACTTACAAACACATCCCAACACCATCGGATGTCGTCCGAAGTACTTCCCAACCACTTACAAACACATCCCAACACCATCGAATGTCGTCCGAAGTACTTCCCAACAACTTACAAACACATCCCAACACCATCGAATGTCGTCCGAAGTACTTCCCAACCACTTACAAACACATCCCAACACCATCGAATGTCGTCCGAAGTACTTCCCAACCACTTACAAACACATCCCAACACCATCGAATGTCGTCCGAAGTACTTCCCAACCACTTACAAACACATCCCAACACCATCGAATGTCGTCCGAAGTACTTCCCAACCACTTACAAACACATCCCAACACCATCGAATGTCGTCCGAAGTACTTCCCAACCACTTACAAACACATCCCAACACCATCAAATTTCGTACGAAGTACTTCCCAACCACTTACAAACACATCCCAACACCATCGGATGTCGTCCGAAGTACTTCCCAACCACTTACAAACACATCCCAACACCATCGGATGTCGTCCGAAGTACTTCCCAACCACTTACAAACACATCCCAACACCATCAAATTTCGTACGAAGTACTTCCCAACCACTTACAAACACATCCCAACACCATCGAATGTCGTCCGAAGTACTTCCCAACCACTTACAAACACATCCCAACACCATCGAATGTCGTCCGAAGTACTTCCCAACCACTTACAAACACATCCCAACACCATCGAATGTCGTCCGAAGTACTTCCCAACCACTTACAAACACATCCCAACACCATCGAATGTCGTCCGAAGTACTTCCCAACCACTTACAAACACATCCCAACACCATCGGATGTCGTCCGAAGTACTTCCCAACCACTTACAAACACATCCAAACACCATCGGATGACATCCGAAGTACTTCCCAACCACTTACAAACACATCCAAACACCATCGGATGACATCCGAAGTACTTCCCAACCACTTACAAACACATCCAAACACCATCGGATGTCGTCCGAAGTACTTCCCAACCACTTACAAACACATCCCAACACCATCGAATGTCGTCCGAAGTACTTCCCAACCACTTACAAACACATCCCAACACCATCGGATGTCGTCCGAAGTACTTCCCAACCACTTACAAACACATCCAAACACCATCGGATGACATCCGAATACTTCCCAACCACTTACAAACACATCCCAACACCATCGAATGTCGTCCGAAGTACTTCCCAACCACTTACAAACACATCCCAACACCATCGAATGTCGTCCGAAGTACTTCCCAACCACTTACAAACACATCCCAACACCATCGGATGTCGTCCGAAGTACTTCCCAACCACTTACAAACACATCCAAACACCATCGGATGACATCCGAAGTACTTCCCAACCACTTACAAACACATCCAAACACCATCGGATGACATCCGAAGTACTTCCCAACCACTTACAAACACATCCCAACACCATCGAATGTCGTCCGAAGTACTTCCCAACCACTTACAAACACATCCCAACACCATCGAATGTCGTCCGAAGTACTTCCCAACCACTTACAAACACATCCCAACACCATCGGATGTCGTCCGAAGTACTTCCCAACCACTTACAAACACATCCAAACACCATCGGATGACATCCGAAGTACTTCCCAACCACTTACAAACACATCCAAACACCATCGGATGACATCCGAAGTACTTCTCAACCACTTACAAACACATCCAAACACCATCGGATGACATCCGAAGTACTTCCCAACCACTTACAAACACATCCAAACACCATCGGATGTCGTCCGAAGTACTTCCCAACCACTTACAAACACATCCAAACACCATCGGATGTCGTCCGAAGTACATCCCAACCACTTACAAACAATTCCCAACACCATCGAATGTCGTCCGAAGTACTTCCCAACCACTTACAAACACATCCCAACACCATCGAATGTCGTCCGAAGTACTTCCCAACCACTTACAAACACATCCCAACACCATCGAATGTCGTCCGAAGTACTTCCCAACCACTTACAAACATATCCCAACACCATCGAATGTCGTCCGAAGTACTTCCCAACCACTTACAAACACATCCCAACACCATCGAATGTCGTCCGAAGTACTTCCCAACCACTTACAAACACATCCCAACACCATCGAATGTCGTCCGAAGTACTTCCCAACCACTTACAAACACATCCCAACACCATCGAATGTCGTCCGAAGCACTTCCCAACCACTTACAAACAATTCCCAACACCATCGAATGTCGTCCGAAGTACTTCCCAACCACTTTTAAACACATCCCAACACCATCGAATGTCGTCCGAAGTACTTCCCAACCACTTACAAACACATCCCAACACCATCGAATGTCGTCCGAAGTACTTCCCAACCACTTACAAACACATCCCAACACCATCGAATGTCGTCCGAAGTACTTCCCAACCACTTACAAACACATCCCAACACCATCGAATGTCGTCCGAAGTACTTCCCAACCACTTACAAACACATCCCAACACCATCGGATGTCGTCCGAAGTACTTCCCAACCACTTACAAACAATTCCCAACACCATCGAATGTCGTCCGAAGTACTTCCCAACCACTTACAAACACATCCAAACACCATCAAATGTCGTCCGAAGTACTTCCCAACCACTTACAAACACATCCAAACACCATCGGATGACATCCGAAGTACTTCCCAACCACTTACAAACACATCCCAACACCATCGAATGTCGTCCGAAGTACTTCCCAACCACTTACAAACACATCCCAACACCATCGAATGTCGTCCGAAGTACTTCCCAACCACTTACAAACACATCCCAACACCATCGAATGTCGTCCGAAGTACTTCCCAACCACTTACAAACACATCCAAATACCATCGGATGACATCCGAAGTACTTCCCAACAACTTACAAACACATCCAAACACCATCGGATGACATCCGAAGTACTTCCCAACCACTTGCAAACACATCCAAACACCATCGGATGACATCCGAAGTACTTCCCAACCACTTACAAACACATCCCAACACCATCGGATGTCGTCCGAAGTACTTCCCAACCACTTACAAACACATCCAAACACCATCGGATGACATCCGAAGTACTTCCCAACCACTTACAAACACATCCAAACACCATCGGATGTCGTCCGAAGTACTTCCCAACCACTTACAAACACATCCAAACACCATCGGATGACATCCGAAGTACTTCCCAACCACTTACAAACACATCCAAACACCATCGGATGACATCCGAAGTACTTCCCAACCACTTACAAACACATCCAAACACCATCGGATGACATCCGAAGTACTTCCCAACCACTTGCAAACACATCCAAACACCATCGGATGACATCCGAAGTACTTCCCAACCACTTACAAACACATCCAAACACCATCGGATGACATCCGAAGTACTTCCCAACCACTTGCAAACACATCCAAACACCATCGGATGACATCCGAAGTACTTCCCAACCACTTACAAACACATCCCAACACCATCAAATGTCGTCCGAAGTACTTCCCAACCACTTACAAACACATCCAAACACCATCGGATGACATCCGAAGTACTTCCCAACCACTTACAAACACATCCAAACACCATCAAATGTCGTCCGAAGTACTTCCCAACCACTTACAAACACATCCAAACACCATCGGATGACATCCGAAGTACTTCCCAACCACTTACAAACACATCCAAACACCATCGGATGACATCCGAAGTACTTCCCAACCACTTGCAAACACATCCAAACACCATCGGATGACATCCGAAGTACTTCCCAACCACTTACAAACACATCCAAACACCATCGGATGACATCCGAAGTACTTCCCAACCACTTGCAAACACATCCAATCACCATCGGATGACATCCGAAGTACTTCCCAACCACTTACAAACACATCCCAACACCATCAAATGTCGTCCGAAGTACTTCCCAACCACTTACAAACACATCCAAACACCATCGGATGACATCCGAAGTACTTCCCAACCACTTACAAACACATCCAAACACCATCAAATGTCGTCCGAAGTACTTCCCAACCACTTACAAACACATCCAAACACCATCGGATGACATCCGAAGTACTTCCCAACCACTTACAAACACATCCAAACACCATCGGATGACATCCGAAGTACTTCCCAACCACTTGCAAACACATCCAAACACCATCGGATGACATCCGAAGTACTTCCCAACCACTTACAAACACATCCAAACACCATCGGATGACATCCGAAGTACTTCCCAACCACTTGCAAACACATCCAAACACCATCGGATGACATCCGAAGTACTTCCCAACCACTTACAAACACATCCCAACACCATCGGATGTCGTCCGAAGTACTTCCCAACCACTTACAAACACATCCAAACACCATCGGATGACATCCGAAGTACTTCCCAACCACTTACAAACACATCCAAACACCATCGGATGACATCCGAAGTACTTCCCAACCACTTACAAACACATCCAAACACCATCGGATGACATCCGAAGTACTTCCCAACCACTTGCAAACACATCCAAACACCATCGGATGACATCCGAAGTACTTCCCAACCACTTACAAACACATCCAAACACCATCGAATGTCGTCCGAAGTACTTCCCAACCACTTACAAACACATCCCAACACCATCAAATGTCGTCCGAAGTACTTCCCAACCACTTACAAACACATCCCAACACCATCAAATGTCGTCCGAAGTACTTCCCAACCACTTACAAACACATCCCAACACCATCGAATGTCGTCCGAAGTACTTCCCAACCACTTACAAACACATCCCAACACCATCGAATGTCGTCCGAAGTACTTCCCAACCACTTACAAACACATCCCAACACCATCGGATGTCGTCCGAAGTACTTCCCAACCACTTACAAACACATCCAAACACCATCGGATGACATCCGAAGTACTTCCCAACCACTTACAAACACATCCCAACACCATCGGATGTCGTCCGAAGTACTTCCCAACCACTTACAAACACATCCAAACACCATCGGATGACATCCGAAGTACTTCCCAACCACTTACAAACACATCCAAACACCATCGGATGACATCCGAAGTACTTCCCAACCACTTACAAACACATCCAAACACCATCGAATGTCGTCCGAAGTACTTCCCAACCACTTACAAACACATCCCAACACCATCGAATGTCGTCCGAAGTACTTCCCAACCACTTACAAACACATCCCAACACCATCAAATGTCGTCCGAAGTACTTCCCAACCACTTACAAACACATCCAAACACCATCGGATGACATCCGAAGTACTTCCCAACCACTTACAAACACATCCAAACACCATCGAATGTCGTCCGAAGTACTTCCCAACCACTTACAAACACATCCCAACACCATCGAATGTCGTCCGAAGCACTTCCCAACCACTTGCAAACACATCCAAACACCATCGGATGACATCCGAAGTACTTCCCAACCACTTACAAACACATCCCAACACCATCGGATGTCGTCCGAAGTACTTCCCAACCACTTACAAACACATCCCAACACCATCGAATGTCGTCCGAAGTACTTCCCAACCACTTACAAACACATCCCAACACCATCGGATGTCGTCCGAAGTACTTCCCAACCACTTGCAAACACATCCCAACACCATCGGATGTCGTCCGAAGTACTTCCCAACCACTTGCAAACACATCCCAACACCATCGGATGTCGTCCGAAGTACTTCCCAACCACTTACAAACACATCCCAACACCATCGGATGTCGTCCGAAGTACTTCCCAACCACTTGCAAACACATCCCAACACCATCGGATGTCGTCCGAAGTACTTCCCAACCACTTGCAAACACATCCCAACACCATCGGATGTCGTCCGAAGTACTTCCCAACCACTTACAAACACATCCCAACACCATCGGATGTCGTCCGAAGTACTTCCCAACCACTTGCAAACACATCCCAACACCATCGGATGTCGTCCGAAGTACTTTCCAACCACTTACAAACACATCCCAACACCATCGGATGTCGTCCGAAGTACTTCCCAACCACTTGCAAACACATCCCAACACCATCGGATGTCGTCCGAAGTACTTCCCAACCACTTGCAAACACATCCCAACACCATCGGATGTCGTCCGAAGTACTTCCCAACCACTTACAAACACATCCCAACACCATCGAATGTCGTCCGAAGTACTTCCCAACCACTTACAAACAAATCCCAACACCATCGAATGTCGTCCGAAGTACTTCCCAACCACTTACAAACACATCCCAACACCATCGAATGTCGTCCGAAGTACTTCCCAACCACTTACAAACACATCCCAACACCATCGGATGTCGTCCGAAGTACTTCCCAACCACTTACAAACAAATCCCAACACCATCGGATGTCGTCCGAAGTACTTCCCAACCACTTACAAACACATCCAAACACCATCGGATGACATCCGAAGTACTTCCCAACCACTTACAAACACATCCCAACACCATCGGATGTCGTCCGAAGTACTTCCCAACCACTTACAAACACATCCCAACACCATCGAATGTCGTCCGAAGTACTTCCCAACCACTTACAAACACATCCCAACACCATCGAATGTCGTCCGAAGTACTTCCCAACCACTTACAAACACATCCCAACACCATCGGATGTCGTCCGAAGTACTTCCCAACCACTTACAAACAAATCCCAACACCATCGGATGTCGTCCGAAGTACTTCCCAACCACTTACAAACACATCCCAACACCATCGGATGTCGTCCGAAGTACTTCCCAACCACTTACAAACACATCCCAACACCATCGGATGTCGTCCGAAGTACTTCCCAACCACTTGCAAACACATCCCAACACCATCGGATGTCGTCCGAAGTACTTCCCAACCACTTGCAAACACATCCCAACACCATCGGATGTCGTCCGAAGTACTTCCCAACCACTTACAAACACATCCCAACACCATCGGATGTCGTCCGAAGTACTTCCCAACCACTTGCAAACACATCCCAACACCATCGGATGTCGTCCGAAGTACTTCCCAACCACTTGCAAACACATCCCAACACCATCGGATGTCGTCCGAAGTACTTCCCAACCACTTACAAACACATCCCAACACCATCGGATGTCGTCCGAAGTACTTCCCAACCACTTACAAACACATCCCAACACCATCGGATGTCGTCCGAAGTACTTCCCAACCACTTGCAAACACATCCCAACACCATCGGATGTCGTCCGAAGTACTTCCCAACCACTTGCAAACACATCCCAACACCATCGGATGTCGTCCGAAGTACTTCCCAACCACTTACAAACACATCCCAACACCATCGAATGTCGTCCGAAGTACTTCCCAACCACTTACAAACACATCCCAACACCATCGAATGCCGTCCGAAGTACTTCCCAACCACTTACAAACACATCCCAACACCATCGGATGTCGTCCGAAGTACTTCCCAACCACTTACAAACAAATCCCAACACCATCGGATGTCGTCCGAAGTACTTCCCAACCACTTACAAACACATCCAAACACCATCGGATGACATCCGAAGTACTTCCCAACCACTTACAAACACATCCCAACACCATCGGATGTCGTCCGAAGTACTTCCCAACCACTTACAAACACATCCCAACACCATCGGATGTCGTCCGAAGTACTTCCCAACCACTTACAAACACATCCCAACACCATCGGATGTCGTCCGAAGTACTTCCCAACCACTTACAAACACATCCCAACACCATCGGATGTCGTCCGAAGTACTTCCCAACCACTTGCAAACACATCCCAACACCATCGGATGTCGTCCGAAGTACTTCCCAACCACTTGCAAACACATCCCAACACCATCGGATGTCGTCCGAAGTACTTCCCAACCACTTGCAAACACATCCCAACACCATCGGATGTCGTCCGAAGTACTTCCCAATCACTTGCAAACACATCCCAACACCATCGGATGTCGTCCGAAGTACTTCCCAACCACTTGCAAACACATCCCAACACCATCGGATGTCGTCCGAAGTACTTCCCAACCACTTACAAACACATCCCAACACCATCGGATGTCGTCCGAAGTACTTCCCAACCACTTGCAAACACATCCCAACACCATCGGATGTCGTCCGAAGTACTTCCCAACCACTTACAAACAATTCCCAAAACCATCGAATGTCGTCCGAAGCACTTCCCAACCACTTACAAACACATCCCAACACCATCGGATGTCGTCCGAAGTACTTCCCAACCACTTACAAACACATCCCAACACCATCGGATGTCGTCCGAAGTACTTCCCAACCACTTGCAAACACATCCCAACACCATCGGATGTCGTCCGAAGTACTTCCCAACCACTTGCAAACACATCCCAACACCATCGGATGTCGTCCGAAGTACTTCCCAACCACTTGCAAACACATCCCAACACCATCGGATGTCGTCCGAAGTACTTCCCAATCACTTGCAAACACATCCCAACACCATCGGATGTCGTCCGAAGTACTTCCCAACCACTTGCAAACACATCCCAACACCATCGGATGTCGTCCGAAGTACTTCTCAACCACTTACAAACACATCCCAACACCATCGGATGTCGTCCGAAGTACTTCCCAACCACTTGCAAACACATCCCAACACCATCGGATGTCGTCCGAAGTACTTCCCAACCACTTACAAACACATCCCAACACCATCGGATGTCGTCCGAAGTACTTCCCAACCACTTACAAACACATCCCAACACCATCGAATGTCGTCCGAAGCACTTCCCAACCACTTACAAACAATTCCCAAAACCATCGAATGTCGTCCGAAGCACTTCCCAACCACTTACAAACACATCCCAACACCATCAAATGTCGTCCGAAGTACTTCCCAACCACTTACAAACACATCCCAACACCATCGGATGTCGTCCGAAGTACTTCCCAACCACTTACAAACACATCCCAACACCATCGAATGTCGTCCGAAGTACTTCCCAACCACTTACAAACACATCCCAACACCATCGAATGTCGTCCGAAGTACTTCCCAACCACTTACAAACACATCCCAACACCATCGAATGTCGTCCGAAGTACTTCCCAACCACTTACAAACACATCCCAACACCATCGAATGTCGTCCGAAGTACTTCCCAACCACTTACAAACACATCCCAACACCATTGAATGTCGTCCGAAGCACTTCCCAACCACTTACAAACACATCCCAACACCATCAAATGTCGTTCGAAGTACTTCCCAACCACTTACAAACACATCCCAACACCATCGGATGTCGTCCGAAGTACTTCCCAACCACTTGCAAACACATCCCAACACCATCGGATGTCGTCCGAAGTACTTCCCAACCACTTGCAAACACATCCCAACACCATCGAATGTCGTCCGAAGCACTTCCCAACCACTTACAAACACATCCCAACACCATCAAATGTCGTCCGAAGTACTTCCCAACCACTTACAAACACATCCCAACACCATCGGATGTCGTCCGAAGTACTTCCCAACCACTTACAAACACATCCAAACACCATCGGATGTCGTCCGAAGTACTTCCCAACCACTTACAAACACATCCCAACACCATCGAATGTCGTCCGAAGCACTTCCCAACCCCTTACAAACAATTCCCAACACCATCGAATGTCGTCCGAAGCACTTCCCAACCACTTACAAACAA
The DNA here is from genome assembly GCF_943734765.1 of Anopheles ziemanni. NCBI lineage: Eukaryota > Metazoa > Arthropoda > Insecta > Diptera > Culicidae > Anopheles > Anopheles ziemanni. The sequence goes on along the minus strand of NW_026690049.1, from coordinate 623,176 downwards.
TTCCCAGCACCATCGAATGTCGTCCGAAGCACTTCTCAACCACTTACAAACACATCCCAACACCATCGAATGTCGTCCGAAGTACTTCCCAACCACTTACAAACACATCCCAACACCATCGAATGTCGTCCGAAGTACTTCCCAACCACTTACAAACACATCCCAACACCATCGAATGTCGTCCGAAGTACTTCCCAACCACTTACAAACACATCCCAACACCATCGAATGTCGTCCGAAGTACTTCCCAACCACTTACAAACACATCCCAACACCATCGGATGTCGTCCGAAGTACTTCCCAACCACTTACAAACACATCCCAACACCATCGAATGTCGTCCGAAGTACTTCCCAACCACTTACAAACACATCCCAACACCATTGAATGTCGTCCGAAGTACTTCCCAACCACTTACAAACACATCCCAACACCATCGAATGTCGTCCGAAGTACTTCCCAACCACTTACAAACACATCCCAACACCATCAAATGTCGTCCGAAGTACTTCCCAACCACTTACAAACACATCCCAACACCATCGGATGTCGTCCGAAGTACTTCCCAACCACTTACAAACACATCCCAACACCATCGAATGTCGTCCGAAGCACTTCCCAACCACTTACAAACAATTCCCAACACCATCGAATGTCGTCCGAAGCACTTCCCAACCACTTACAAACACATCCCAACACCATTGAATGTCGTCCGAAGCACTTCCCAACCACTTACAAACACATCCCAACACCATCAAATTTCGTCCGAAGTACTTCCCAACCACTTACAAACACATCCCAACACCATCGGATGTCGTCCGAAGTACTTCCCAACCACTTGCAAACACATCCCAACACCATCGGATGTCGTCCGAAGTACTTCCCAACCACTTGCAAACACATCCCAACACCATCGGATGTCGTCCGAAGTACTTCCCAACCACTTACAAACACATCCCAACACCATCGAATGTCGTCCGAAGTACTTCCCAACCACTTACAAACACATCCCAACACCATTGAATGTCGTCCGAAGCACTTCCCAACCACTTACAAACACATCCCAACACCATCAAATTTCGTCCGAAGTACTTCCCAACCACTTACAAACACATCCCAACACCATCGAATGTCGTCCGAAGTACTTCCCAACCACTTACAAACACATCCCAACACCATCGAATGTCGTCCGAAGTACTTCCCAACCACTTACAAACACATCCCAACACCATCGAATGTCGTCCGAAGTACTTCCCAACCACTTACAAACACATCCCAACACCATCGAATGTCGTCCGAAGTACTTCCCAACCACTTACAACACATCCCAACACCATCGAATGTCGTCCGAAGTACTTCCCAACCACTTACAAACACATCCCAACACCATTGAATGTCGTCCGAAGCACTTCCCAACCACTTACAAACACATCCCAACACCATCAAATTTCGTCCGAAGTACTTCCCAACCACTTACAAACACATCCCAACACCATCGGATGTCGTCCGAAGTACTTCCCAACCACTTACAAACACATCCCAACACCATCGAATGTCGTCCGAAGTACTTCCCAACCACTTACAAACACATCCCAACACCATCAAATTTCGTCCGAAGTACTTCCCAACCACTTACAAACACATCCCAACACCATCGAATGTCGTCCGAAGTACTTCCCAACCACTTACAAACACATCCCAACACCATCGAATGTCGTCCGAAGTACTTCCCAACCACTTACAACACATCCCAACACCATCGAATGTCGTCCGAAGTACTTCCCAACCACTTACAAACACATCCCAACACCATCGGATGTCGTCCGAAGTACTTCCCAACCACTTGCAAACACATCCCAACACCATCGGATGTCGTCCGAAGTACTTCCCAACCACTTGCAAACACATCCCAACACCATCGGATGTCGTCCGAAGTACTTCCCAACCACTTGCAAACACATCCCAACACCATCGGATGTCGTCCGAAGTACTTCCCAACCACTTGCAAACACATCCCAACACCATCGAATGTCGTCCGAAGCACTTCCCAACCACTTACAAACACATCCCAACACCATCAAATGTCGTCCGAAGTACTTCCCAACCACTTACAAACACATCCCAACACCATCGGATGTCGTCCGAAGTACTTCCCAACCACTTACAAACACATCCAAACACCATCGGATGTCGTCCGAAGTACTTCCCAACCACTTACAAACACATCCCAACACCATCGAATGTCGTCCGAAGCACTTCCCAACCACTTACAAACAATTCCCAACACCATCGAATGTCGTCCGAAGCACTTCCCAACCACTTACAAACAATTCCCAACACCATCGAATGTCGTCCGAAGCACTTCCCAACCACTTACAAACACATCCCAACACCATCGAATGTCGTCCGAAGTACTTCCCAACCACTTACAAACACATCCCAACACCATCGAATGTCGTCCGAAGTACTTCCCAACCACTTACAAACACATCCCAACACCATCGAATGTCGTCCGAAGTACTTCCCAACCACTTACAAACACATCCCAACACCATCGAATGTCGTCCGAAGTACTTCCCAACCACTTACAAACACATCCCAACACCATTGAATGTCGTCCGAAGTACTTCCCAACCACTTACAAACACATCCCAACACCATCGAATGTCGTCCGAAGTACTTCCCAACCACTTGCAAACACATCCCAACACCATCGGATGTCGTCCGAAGTACTTCCCAACCACTTGCAAACACATCCCAACACCATCGAATGTCGTCCGAAGCACTTCCCAACCACTTACAAACACATCCCAACACCATCGAATGTCGTCCGAAGTACTTCCCAACCACTTACAAACACATCCCAACACCATCGAATGTCGTCCGAAGTACTTCCCAACCACTTACAAACACATCCCAACACCATTGAATGTCGTCCGAAGTACTTCCCAACCACTTACAAACACATCCCAACACCATCGAATGTCGTCCGAAGTACTTCCCAACCACTTACAAACACATCCCAACACCATCAAATGTCGTCCGAAGTACTTCCCAACCACTTACAAACACATCCCAACACCATCGGATGTCGTCCGAAGTACTTCCCAACCACTTACAAACACATCCCAACACCATCGAATGTCGTCCGAAGCACTTCCCAACCACTTACAAACAATTCCCAACACCATCGAATGTCGTCCGAAGCACTTCCCAACCACTTACAAACACATCCCAACACCATCAAATGTCGTCCGAAGTACTTCCCAACCACTTACAAACACATCCCAACACCATCGGATGTCGTCCGAAGTACTTCCCAACCACTTACAAACACATCCCAACACCATTGAATGTCGTCCGAAGCACTTCCCAACCACTTACAAACAATTCCCAACACCATCGAATGTCGTCCGAAGCACTTCCCAACCACTTACAAACACATCCCAACACCATCAAATGTCGTCCGAAGTACTTCCCAACCACTTACAAACACATCCCAACACCATCGGATGTCGTCCGAAGTACTTCCCAACCACTTACAAACACATCCCAACACCATCAAATTTCGTCCGAAGTACTTCCCAACCACTTACAAACACATCCCAACACCATCGAATGTCGTCCGAAGTACTTCCCAACCACTTACAACACATCCCAACACCATCGAATGTCGTCCGAAGTACTTCCCAACCACTTACAAACACATCCCAACACCATCGGATGTCGTCCGAAGTACTTCCCAACCACTTGCAAACACATCCCAACACCATCGGATGTCGTCCGAAGTACTTCCCAACCACTTGCAAACACATCCCAACACCATCGGATGTCGTCCGAAGTACTTCCCAACCACTTGCAAACACATCCCAACACCATCGAATGTCGTCCGAAGCACTTCCCAACCACTTACAAACAATTCCCAACACCATCGAATGTCGTCCGAAGCACTTCCCAACCACTTACAAACACATCCCAACACCATCAAATGTCGTCCGAAGTACTTCCCAACCACTTACAAACACATCCCAACACCATCGGATGTCGTCCGAAGTACTTCCCAACCACTTACAAACACATCCCAACACCATCGAATGTCGTCCGAAGTACTTCCCAACCACTTACAAACACATCCCAACACCATTGAATGTCGTCCGAAGCACTTCCCAACCACTTACAAACAATTCCCAACACCATCGAATGTCGTCCGAAGTACTTCCCAACCACTTACAAACACATCCCAACACCATCAAATGTCGTCCGAAGTACTTCCCAACCACTTACAAACACATCCCAACACCATCGGATGTCGTCCGAAGTACTTCCCAACCACTTACAAACACATCCCAACACCATCAAATTTCGTCCGAAGTACTTCCCAACCACTTACAAACACATCCCAACACCATCGAATGTCGTCCGAAGCACTTCCCAACCACTTACAAACAATTCCCAACACCATCGAATGTCGTCCGAAGCACTTCCCAACCACTTACAAACACATCCCAACACCATCAAATGTCGTCCGAAGTACTTCCCAACCACTTACAAACACATCCCAACACCATCGGATGTCGTCCGAAGTACTTCCCAACCACTTACAAACACATCCCAACACCATCAAATTTCGTCCGAAGTACTTTCCAACCACTTACAAACACATCCCAACACCATCGAATGTCGTCCGAAGTACTTCCCAACCACTTACAACACATCCCAACACCATCGAATGTCGTCCGAAGTACTTCCCAACCACTTACAAACACATCCCAACACCATCGGATGTCGTCCGAAGTACTTCCCAACCACTTGCAAACACATCCCAACACCATCGGATGTCGTCCGAAGTACTTCCCAACCACTTGCAAACACATCCCAACACCATCGGATGTCGTCCGAAGTACTTCCCAACCACTTGCAAACACATCCCAACACCATCGGATGTCGTCCGAAGTACTTCCCAACCACTTACAAACACATCCCAACACCATCGGATGTCGTCCGAAGTACTTCCCAACCACTTACAAACACATCCCAACACCATCGGATGTCGTCCGAAGTACTTCCCAACCACTTACAAACACATCCCAACACCATCGGATGTCGTCCGAAGTACTTCCCAACCACTTGCAAACACATCCCAACACCATCGGATGTCGTCCGAAGTACTTCCCAACCACTTACAAACACATCCCAACACCATCAAATTTCGTCCGAAGTACTTCCCAACCACTTACAAACACATCCCAACACCATCGGATGTCGTCCGAAGTACTTCCCAACCACTTACAAACACATCCCAACACCATCGGATGTCGTCCGAAGTACTTCCCAACCACTTACAAACACATCCCAACACCATCGGATGTCGTCCGAAGTACTTCCCAACCACTTACAAACACATCCCAACACCATCAAATTTCGTCCGAAGTACTTCCCAACCACTTACAAACACATCCCAACACCATCGAATGTCGTCCGAAGTACTTCCCAACCACTTACAACACATCCCAACACCATCGAATGTCGTCCGAAGTACTTCCCAACCACTTACAAACACATCCCAACACCATCGAATGTCGTCCGAAGTACTTCCCAACCACTTGCAAACACATCCCAACACCATCGGATGTCGTCCGAAGTACTTCCCAACCACTTGCAAACACATCCCAACACCATCGGATGTCGTCCGAAGTACTTCCCAACCACTTGCAAACACATCCCAACACCATCGAATGTCGTCCGAAGCACTTCCCAACCACTTACAAACAATTCCCAACACCATCGAATGTCGTCCGAAGCACTTCCCAACCACTTACAAACACATCCCAACACCATCAAATGTCGTCCGAAGTACTTCCCAACCACTTACAAACACATCCCAACACCATCGGATGTCGTCCGAAGTACTTCCCAACCACTTACAAACACATCCCAACACCATCGAATGTCGTCCGAAGTACTTCCCAACCACTTACAAACACATCCCAACACCATCGGATGTCGTCCGAAGTACTTCCCAACCACTTGCAAACACATCCCAACACCATCGGATGTCGTCCGAAGTACTTCCCAACCACTTACAAACACATCCCAACACCATCGAATGTCGTCCGAAGTACTTCCCAACCACTTACAAACACATCCCAACACCATCGGATGTCGTCCGAAGCACTTCCCAACCACTTACAAACAATTCCCAACACCATCGAATGTCGTCCGAAGCACTTCCCAACCACTTACAAACACATCCCAACACCATCGAATGTCGTCCGAAGTACTTCCCAACCACTTACAAACACATCCCAACACCATCGGATGTCGTCCGAAGTACTTCCCAACCACTTACAAACACATCCCAACACCATCGAATGTCGTCCGAAGTACTTCCCAACCACTTACAAACACATCCCAACACCATTGAATGTCGTCCGAAGCACTTCCCAACCACTTACAAACAATTCCCAACACCATCGAATGTCGTCCGAAGCACTTCCCAACCACTTACAAACACATCCCAACACCATCAAATGTCGTCCGAAGTACTTCCCAACCACTTACAAACACATCCCAACACCATCGGATGTCGTCCGAAGTACTTCCCAACCACTTACAAACACATCCCAACACCATCAAATTTCGTCCGAAGTACTTCCCAACCACTTACAAACACATCCCAACACCATCGAATGTCGTCCGAAGTACTTCCCAACCACTTACAACACATCCCAACACCATCGAATGTCGTCCGAAGTACTTCCCAACCACTTACAAACACATCCCAACACCATCGGATGTCGTCCGAAGTACTTCCCAACCACTTGCAAACACATCCCAACACCATCGGATGTCGTCCGAAGTACTTCCCAACCACTTGCAAACACATCCCAACACCATCGGATGTCGTCCGAAGTACTTCCCAACCACTTGCAAACACATCCCAACACCATCGGATGTCGTCCGAAGTACTTCCCAACCACTTACAAACACATCCAAACACCATCGAATGTCGTCCGAAGTACTTCCCAACCACTTACAAACACATCCCAACACCATCGAATGTCGTCCGAAGCACTTCCCAACCACTTACAAACAATTCCCAACACCATCGAATGTCGTCCGAAGCACTTCCCAACCACTTACAAACACATCCCAACACCATCAAATGTCGTCCGAAGTACTTCCCAACTACTTACAAACACATCCCAACACCATCGGATGTCGTCCGAAGTACTTCCCAACCACTTACAAACACATCCCAACACCATCGAATGTCGTCCGAAGTACTTCCCAACCACTTACAAACACATCCCAACACCATTGAATGTCGTCCGAAGCACTTCCCAACCACTTACAAACACATCCCAACACCATCGAATGTCGTCCGAAGCACTTCCCAACCACTTACAAACAATTCCCAACACCATCGAATGTCGTCCGAAGCACTTCCCAACCACTTACAAACACATCCCAACACCATCGAATGTCGTCCGAAGTACTTCCCAACCACTTACAAACACATCCCAACACCATCGGATGTCGTCCGAAGTACTTCCCAACCACTTACAAACACATCCCAACACCATCGAATGTCGTCCGAAGTACTTCCCAACCACTTACAAACACATCCCAACACCATCGAATGTCGTCCGAAGTACTTCCCAACTACTTACAAACACATCCCAACACCATCGGATGTCGTCCGAAGTACTTCCCAACCACTTACAAACACATCCCAACACCATCGAATGTCGTCCGAAGTACTTCCCAACCACTTACAAACACATCCCAACACCATCGAATGTCGTCCGAAGCACTTCCCAACCACTTACAAACACATCCCAACACCATCGAATGTCGTCCGAAGCACTTCCCAACCACTTACAAACAATTCCCAACACCATCGAATGTCGTCCGAAGCACTTCCCAACCACTTACAAACACATCCCAACACCATCGAATGTCGTCCGAAGTACTTCCCAACCACTTACAAACACATCCCAACACCATCGGATGTCGTCCGAAGTACTTCCCAACCACTTACAAACACATCCCAACACCATCGAATGTCGTCCGAAGTACTTCCCAACCACTTACAAACACATCCCAACACCATCGAATGTCGTCCGAAGTACTTCCCAACCACTTACAAACACATCCCAACACCATCGAATGTCGTCCGAAGTACTTCCCAACCACTTACAAACACATCCCAACACCATCGAATGTCGTCCGAAGTACTTCCCAACCACTTACAAACACATCCCAACACCATCGAATGTCGTCCGAAGTACTTCCCAACCACTTACAAACACATCCCAACACCATCGAATGTCGTCCGAAGCACTTCCCAACCACTTACAAACACATCCCAACACCATCGGATGTCGTCCGAAGTACTTCCCAACCACTTACAAACACATCCCAACACCATCGAATGTCGTCCGAAGTACTTCCCAACCACTTACAAACACATCCCAACACCATCGAATGTCGTCCGAAGTACTTCCCAACCACTTACAAACACATCCCAACACCATCGAATGTCGTCCGAAGTACTTCCCAACCACTTACAAACACATCCCAACACCATCGAATGTCGTCCGAAGTACTTCCCAACCACTTACAAACACATCCCAACACCATCGAATGTCGTCCGAAGTACTTCCCAACCACTTACAAACACATCCCAACACCATCGAATGTCGTCCGAAGTACTTCCCAACCACTTACAAACACATCCCAACACCATCGAATGTCGTCCGAAGTACTTCCCAACCACTTACAAACACATCCCAACACCATCGAATGTCGTCCGAAGTACTTCCCAACCACTTACAAACACATCCCAACACCATCGAATGTCGTCCGAAGTACTTCCCAACCACTTACAAACACATCCCAACACCATCGAATGTCGTCCGAAGTACTTCCCAACCACTTACAAACAATTCCCAACACCATCGAATGTCGTCCGAAGTACTTCCCAACCACTTACAAACACATCCCAACACCATCGAATGTCGTCCGAAGCACTTCCCAACCACTTACAAACAATTCCCAACACCATCGAATGTCGTCCGAAGTACTTCCCAACCACTTTTAAACACATCCCAACACCATCGAATGTCGTCCGAAGTACTTCCCAACCACTTACAAACACATCCCAACACCATCGAATGTCGTCCGAAGTACTTCCCAACCACTTACAAACACATCCCAACACCATCGAATGTCGTCCGAAGTACTTCCCAACCACTTACAAACACATCCCAACACCATCGAATGTCGTCCGAAGTACTTCCCAACCACTTACAAACACATCCCAACACCATCGGATGTCGTCCGAAGTACTTCCCAACCACTTACAAACACATCCAAACACCATCGGATGACTTCCGAAGTACTTCCCAACCACTTACAAACACATCCAAACACCATCGGATGACATCCGAAGTACTTCCCAACCACTTACAAACACATCCAAACACCATCGGATGTCGTCCGAAGTACTTCCCAACCACTTACAAACACATCCAAACACCATCGGATGTCGTCCGAAGTACTTCTCAACCACTTACAAACAATTCCCAACACCATCGAATGTCGTCCGAAGTACTTCCCAACCACTTTTAAACACATCCCAACACCATCGAATGTCGTCCGAAGTACTTCCCAACCACTTACAAACACATCCCAACACCATCGAATGTCGTCCGAAGTACTTCCCAACCACTTACAAACACATCCCAACACCATCGAATGTCGTCCGAAGTACTTCCCAACCACTTACAAACACATCCCAACACCATCGAATGTCGTCCGAAGTACTTCCCAACCACTTACAAACACATCCCAACACCATCGGATGTCGTCCGAAGTACTTCCCAACCACTTACAAACACATCCCAACACCATCGGATGTCGTCCGAAGTACTTCCCAACCACTTACAAACACATCCAAACACCATCGGATGACATCCGAAGTACTTCCCAACCACCTACAAACACATCCCAACACCATCGAATGTCGTCCGAAGTACTTCCCAACCACTTACAAACACATCCCAACACCATCGGATGTCGTCCGAAGCACTTCCCAACCACTTACAAACACATCCCAACACCATCGAATGTCGTCCGAAGCACTTCCCAACCACTTACAAACACATCCCAACACCATCGAATGTCGTCCGAAGTACTTCCCAACCACTTACAAACACATCCCAACACCATCGAATGTCGTCCGAAGTACTTCCCAACCACTTACAAACACATCCCAACACCATCGAATGTCGTCCGAAGTACTTCCCAACCACTTACAAACACATCCCAACACCATCGAATGTCGTCCGAAGTACTTCCCAACCACCTACAAACACATCCGAGCACCATCGGATGACATCCGAAGTACTTCCCAACCACCTACAAACACATCCGAGCATCATCGGATGACATCCGAAGTACTTCCCAACCACCTACAAACACATCCGAGCATCATCGCATGACATCCGAAGTACTTACCAACCACCTACAAACACATCCGAGCACCGTCGGATGACATCCGAAGTACTTCCCAACCACCTACAAACACATCCGAGCATCATCGGATGACATCCGAAGTGCTTCCCAACCACCTACAAACACAACCGAGCATCATCGGATGACATCCGAAGTACTTCCCAACCACCTACAAACACATCCGAGCACCATCGGATGACATCCGAAGTACTTCCCAACCACTAACAAACACATCCAAACACCATCGGATGACATCCGAAGTACTTCCCAACCACTTACAAACACATCCCAACACCATCGAATGTCGTCCGAAGTACTTCCCAACCACTTACAAACACATCCCAACACCATCGAATGTCGTCCGAAGTACTTCCCAACCACTTACAAACACATCCCAACACCATCGAATGTCGTCCGAAGCACTTCCCAACCACTTACAAACAATTCCCAACACCATCGAATGTCGTCCGAAGCACTTCCCAACCACTTACAAACAATTCCCAACACCATCGAATGTCGTCCGAAGCACTTCCCAACCACTTACAAACACATCCCAACACCATCGAATGTCGTCCGAAGTACTTCCCAACCACTTACAAACACATCCCAACACCATCGAATGTCGTCCGAAGTACTTCCCAACCACTTACAAACACATCCCAACACCATCGAATGTCGTCCGAAGTACTTCCCAACCACTTACAAACACATCCCAACACCATCGAATGTCGTCCGAAGTACTTCCCAACCACTTACAAACACATCCCAACACCATTGAATGTCGTCCGAAGTACTTCCCAACCACTTACAAACACATCCCAACACCATCGAATGTCGTCCGAAGTACTTCCCAACCACTTGCAAACACATCCCAACACCATCGGATGTCGTCCGAAGTACTTCCCAACCACTTGCAAACACATCCCAACACCATCGAATGTCGTCCGAAGCACTTCCCAACCACTTACAAACACATCCCAACACCATCGAATGTCGTCCGAAGTACTTCCCAACCACTTACAAACACATCCCAACACCATCGAATGTCGTCCGAAGTACTTCCCAACCACTTACAAACACATCCCAACACCATTGAATGTCGTCCGAAGTACTTCCCAACCACTTACAAACACATCCCAACACCATCGAATGTCGTCCGAAGTACTTCCCAACCACTTACAAACACATCCCAACACCATCAAATGTCGTCCGAAGTACTTCCCAACCACTTACAAACACATCCCAACACCATCGGATGTCGTCCGAAGTACTTCCCAACCACTTACAAACACATCCCAACACCATCGAATGTCGTCCGAAGCACTTCCCAACCACTTACAAACAATTCCCAACACCATCGAATGTCGTCCGAAGCACTTCCCAACCACTTACAAACACATCCCAACACCATCAAATGTCGTCCGAAGTACTTCCCAACCACTTACAAACACATCCCAACACCATCGGATGTCGTCCGAAGTACTTCCCAACCACTTACAAACACATCCCAACACCATCGAATGTCGTCCGAAGTACTTCCCAACCACTTACAAACACATCCCAACACCATTGAATGTCGTCCGAAGCACTTCCCAACCACTTACAAACAATTCCCAACACCATCGAATGTCGTCCGAAGCACTTCCCAACCACTTACAAACACATCCCAACACCATCGAATGTCGTCCGAAGTACTTCCCAACCACTTACAAACACATCCCAACACCATCGGATGTCGTCCGAAGTACTTCCCAACCACTTACAAACACATCCCAACACCATCAAATTTCGTCCGAAGTACTTCCCAACCACTTACAAACACATCCCAACACCATCGAATGTCGTCCGAAGTACTTCCCAACCACTTACAACACATCCCAACACCATCGAATGTCGTCCGAAGTACTTCCCAACCACTTACAAACACATCCCAACACCATCGGATGTCGTCCGAAGTACTTCCCAACCACTTGCAAACACATCCCAACACCATCGGATGTCGTCCGAAGTACTTCCCAACCACTTGCAAACACATCCCAACACCATCGGATGTCGTCCGAAGTACTTCCCAACCACTTGCAAACACATCCCAACACCATCGAATGTCGTCCGAAGCACTTCCCAACCACTTACAAACAATTCCCAACACCATCGAATGTCGTCCGAAGCACTTCCCAACCACTTACAAACACATCCCAACACCATCAAATGTCGTCCGAAGTACTTCCCAACCACTTACAAACACATCCCAACACCATCGGATGTCGTCCGAAGTACTTCCCAACCACTTACAAACACATCCCAACACCATCGAATGTCGTCCGAAGTACTTCCCAACCACTTACAAACACATCCCAACACCATTGAATGTCGTCCGAAGCACTTCCCAACCACTTACAAACAATTCCCAACACCATCGAATGTCGTCCGAAGCACTTCCCAACCACTTACAAACACATCCCAACACCATCAAATGTCGTCCGAAGTACTTCCCAACCACTTACAAACACATCCCAACACCATCGAATGTCGTCCGAAGTACTTCCCAACCACTTACAAACACATCCCAACACCATCGAATGTCGTCCGAAGTACTTCCCAACCACTTACAAACACATCCCAACACCATTGAATGTCGTCCGAAGTACTTCCCAACCACTTACAAACACATCCCAACACCATCGAATGTCGTCCGAAGTACTTCCCAACCACTTGCAAACACATCCCAACACCATCGGATGTCGTCCGAAGTACTTCCCAACCACTTGCAAACACATCCCAACACCATCGAATGTCGTCCGAAGCACTTCCCAACCACTTACAAACACATCCCAACACCATCGAATGTCGTCCGAAGTACTTCCCAACCACTTACAAACACATCCCAACACCATCGAATGTCGTCCGAAGTACTTCCCAACCACTTACAAACACATCCCAACACCATTGAATGTCGTCCGAAGTACTTCCCAACCACTTACAAACACATCCCAACACCATCGAATGTCGTCCGAAGTACTTCCCAACCACTTACAAACACATCCCAACACCATCAAATGTCGTCCGAAGTACTTCCCAACCACTTACAAACACATCCCAACACCATCGGATGTCGTCCGAAGTACTTCCCAACCACTTACAAACACATCCCAACACCATCGAATGTCGTCCGAAGCACTTCCCAACCACTTACAAACAATTCCCAACACCATCGAATGTCGTCCGAAGCACTTCCCAACCACTTACAAACACATCCCAACACCATCAAATGTCGTCCGAAGTACTTCCCAACCACTTACAAACACATCCCAACACCATCGGATGTCGTCCGAAGTACTTCCCAACCACTTACAAACACATCCCAACACCATCGAATGTCGTCCGAAGTACTTCCCAACCACTTACAAACACATCCCAACACCATTGAATGTCGTCCGAAGCACTTCCCAACCACTTACAAACAATTCCCAACACCATCGAATGTCGTCCGAAGCACTTCCCAACCACTTACAAACACATCCCAACACCATCAAATGTCGTCCGAAGTACTTCCCAACCACTTACAAACACATCCCAACACCATCGGATGTCGTCCGAAGTACTTCCCAACCACTTACAAACACATCCCAACACCATCAAATTTCGTCCGAAGTACTTCCCAACCACTTACAAACACATCCCAACACCATCGAATGCCGTCCGAAGTACTTCCCAACCACTTACAACACATCCCAACACCATCGAATGTCGTCCGAAGTACTTCCCAACCACTTACAAACACATCCCAACACCATCGGATGTCGTCCGAAGTACTTCCCAACCACTTGCAAACACATCCCAACACCATCGGATGTCGTCCGAAGTACTTCCCAACCACTTGCAAACACATCCCAACACCATCGGATGTCGTCCGAAGTACTTCCCAACCACTTGCAAACACATCCCAACACCATCGAATGTCGTCCGAAGCACTTCCCAACCACTTACAAACAATTCCCAACACCATCGAATGTCGTCCGAAGCACTTCCCAACCACTTACAAACACATCCCAACACCATCAAATGTCGTCCGAAGTACTTCCCAACCACTTACAAACACATCCCAACACCATCGGATGTCGTCCGAAGTACTTCCCAACCACTTACAAACACATCCCAACACCATCGAATGTCGTCCGAAGTACTTCCCAACCACTTACAAACACATCCCAACACCATTGAATGTCGTCCGAAGCACTTCCCAACCACTTACAAACAATTCCCAACACCATCGAATGTCGTCCGAAGCACTTCCCAACCACTTACAAACACATCCCAACACCATCGAATGTCGTCCGAAGTACTTCCCAACCACTTACAAACACATCCCAACACCATCGGATGTCGTCCGAAGTACTTCCCAACCACTTACAAACACATCCCAACACCATCAAATTTCGTCCGAAGTACTTCCCAACCACTTACAAACACATCCCAACACCATCGAATGTCGTCCGAAGCACTTCCCAACCACTTACAAACAATTCCCAACACCATCGAATGTCGTCCGAAGCACTTCCCAACCACTTACAAACACATCCCAACACCATCGAATGTCGTCCGAAGTACTTCCCAACCACTTACAAACACATCCCAACACCATCGGATGTCGTCCGAAGTACTTCCCAACCACTTACAAACACATCCCAACACCATCAAATTTCGTCCGAAGTACTTTCCAACCACTTACAAACACATCCCAACACCATCGAATGTCGTCCGAAGTACTTCCCAACCACTTACAACACATCCCAACACCATCGAATGTCGTCCGAAGTACTTCCCAACCACTTACAAACACATCCCAACACCATCGGATGTCGTCCGAAGTACTTCCCAACCACTTGCAAACACATCCCAACACCATCGGATGTCGTCCGAAGTACTTCCCAACCACTTGCAAACACATCCCAACACCATCGGATGTCGTCCGAAGTACTTCCCAACCACTTGCAAACACATCCCAACACCATCGGATGTCGTCCGAAGTACTTCCCAACCACTTACAAACACATCCCAACACCATCGGATGTCGTCCGAAGTACTTCCCAACCACTTACAAACACATCCCAACACCATCGGATGTCGTCCGAAGTACTTCCCAACCACTTACAAACACATCCCAACACCATCGGATGTCGTCCGAAGTACTTCCCAACCACTTGCAAACACATCCCAACACCATCGGATGTCGTCCGAAGTACTTCCCAACCACTTACAAACACATCCCAACACCATCAAATTTCGTCCGAAGTACTTCCCAACCACTTACAAACACATCCCAACACCATCGGATGTCGTCCGAAGTACTTCCCAACCACTTACAAACACATCCCAACACCATCGGATGTCGTCCGAAGTACTTCCCAACCACTTACAAACACATCCCAACACCATCGGATGTCGTCCGAAGTACTTCCCAACCACTTACAAACACATCCCAACACCATCAAATTTCGTCCGAAGTACTTCCCAACCACTTACAAACACATCCCAACACCATCGAATGTCGTCCGAAGTACTTCCCAACCACTTACAACACATCCCAACACCATCGAATGTCGTCCGAAGTACTTCCCAACCACTTACAAACACATCCCAACACCATCGGATGTCGTCCGAAGTACTTCCCAACCACTTGCAAACACATCCCAACACCATCGGATGTCGTCCGAAGTACTTCCCAACCACTTGCAAACACATCCCAACACCATCGGATGTCGTCCGAAGTACTTCCCAACCACTTGCAAACACATCCCAACACCATCGAATGTCGTCCGAAGCACTTCCCAACCACTTACAAACAATTCCCAACACCATCGAATGTCGTCCGAAGCACTTCCCAACCACTTACAAACACATCCCAACACCATCAAATGTCGTCCGAAGTACTTCCCAACCACTTACAAACACATCCCAACACCATCGGATGTCGTCCGAAGTACTTCCCAACCACTTACAAACACATCCCAACACCATCGAATGTCGTCCGAAGTACTTCCCAACCACTTACAAACACATCCCAACACCATCGGATGTCGTCCGAAGTACTTCCCAACCACTTGCAAACACATCCCAACACCATCGGATGTCGTCCGAAGTACTTCCCAACCACTTACAAACACATCCCAACACCATCGAATGTCGTCCGAAGTACTTCCCAACCACTTACAAACACATCCCAACACCATCGGATGTCGTCCGAAGCACTTCCCAACCACTTACAAACAATTCCCAACACCATCGAATGTCGTCCGAAGCACTTCCCAACCACTTACAAACACATCCCAACACCATCAAATGTCGTCCGAAGTACTTCCCAACCACTTACAAACACATCCCAACACCATCGGATGTCGTCCGAAGTACTTCCCAACCACTTACAAACACATCCCAACACCATCGAATGTCGTCCGAAGTACTTCCCAACCACTTACAAACACATCCCAACACCATTGAATGTCGTCCGAAGCACTTCCCAACCACTTACAAACAATTCCCAACACCATCGAATGTCGTCCGAAGCACTTCCCAACCACTTACAAACACATCCCAACACCATCAAATGTCGTCCGAAGTACTTCCCAACCACTTACAAACACATCCCAACACCATCAAATTTCGTCCGAAGTACTTCCCAACCACTTACAAACACATCCCAACACCATCGAATGTCGTCCGAAGTACTTCCCAACCACTTACAACACATCCCAACACCATCGAATGTCGTCCGAAGTACTTCCCAACCACTTACAAACACATCCCAACACCATCGGATGTCGTCCGAAGTACTTCCCAACCACTTGCAAACACATCCCAACACCATCGGATGTCGTCCGAAGTACTTCCCAACCACTTGCAAACACATCCCAACACCATCGGATGTCGTCCGAAGTACTTCCCAACCACTTGCAAACACATCCCAACACCATCGGATGTCGTCCGAAGTACTTCCCAACCACTTACAAACACATCCCAACACCATCGGATGTCGTCCGAAGTACTTCCCAACCACTTACAAACACATCCAAACACCATCGAATGTCGTCCGAAGTACTTCCCAACCACTTACAAACACATCCCAACACCATCGAATGTCGTCCGAAGCACTTCCCAACCACTTACAAACAATTCCCAACACCATCGAATGTCGTCCGAAGCACTTCCCAACCACTTACAAACACATCCCAACACCATCAAATGTCGTCCGAAGTACTTCCCAACTACTTACAAACACATCCCAACACCATCGGATGTCGTCCGAAGTACTTCCCAACCACTTACAAACACATCCCAACACCATCGAATGTCGTCCGAAGTACTTCCCAACCACTTACAAACACATCCCAACACCATTGAATGTCGTCCGAAGCACTTCCCAACCACTTACAAACACATCCCAACACCATCGAATGTCGTCCGAAGCACTTCCCAACCACTTACAAACAATTCCCAACACCATCGAATGTCGTCCGAAGCACTTCCCAACCACTTACAAACACATCCCAACACCATCAAATGTCGTCCGAAGTACTTCCCAACCACTTACAAACACATCCCAACACCATCGGATGTCGTCCGAAGTACTTCCCAACCACTTACAAACACATCCCAACACCATCGAATGTCGTCCGAAGTACTTCCCAACCACTTACAAACACATCCCAACACCATCGAATGTCGTCCGAAGTACTTCCCAACTACTTACAAACACATCCCAACACCATCGGATGTCGTCCGAAGTACTTCCCAACCACTTACAAACACATCCCAACACCATCGAATGTCGTCCGAAGTACTTCCCAACCACTTACAAACACATCCCAACACCATCGAATGTCGTCCGAAGCACTTCCCAACCACTTACAAACACATCCCAACACCATCGGATGTCGTCCGAAGTACTTCCCAACCACTTACAAACACATCCCAACACCATCGAATGTCGTCCGAAGTACTTCCCAACCACTTACAAACACATCCCAACACCATTGAATGTCGTCCGAAGCACTTCCCAACCACTTACAAACACATCCCAACACCATCGAATGTCGTCCGAAGCACTTCCCAACCACTTACAAACAATTCCCAACACCATCGAATGTCGTCCGAAGCACTTCCCAACCACTTACAAACACATCCCAACACCATCAAATGTCGTCCAAAGTACTTCCCAACCACTTACAAACACATCCCAACACCATCGGATGTCGTCCGAAGTACTTCCCAACCACTTACAAACACATCCCAACACCATCGAATGTCGTCCGAAGTACTTCCCAACCACTTACAAACACATCCCAACACCATCGAATGTCGTCCGAAGTACTTCCCAACCACTTACAAACACATCCCAACACCATCGAATGTCGTCCGAAGTACTTCCCAACCACTTACAAACACATCCCAACACCATCGAATGTCGTCCGAAGTACTTCCCAACCACTTACAAACACATCCCAACACCATCGAATGTCGTCCGAAGCACTTCCCAACCACTTACAAACACATCCCAACACCATCGGATGTCGTCCGAAGTACTTCCCAACCACTTACAAACACATCCCAACACCATCGAATGTCGTCCGAAGTACTTCCCAACCACTTACAAACACATCCCAACACCATCGAATGTCGTCCGAAGTACTTCCCAACCACTTACAAACACATCCCAACACCATCGAATGTCGTCCGAAGTACTTCCCAACCACTTACAAACACATCCCAACACCATCGAATGTCGTCCGAAGTACTTCCCAACCACTTACAAACACATCCCAACACCATCGAATGTCGTCCGAAGTACTTCCCAACCACTTACAAACACATCCCAACACCATCGAATGTCGTCCGAAGTACTTCCCAACCACTTACAAACACATCCCAACACCATCGAATGTCGTCCGAAGCACTTCCCAACCACTTACAAACACATCCCAACACCATCGAATGTCGTCCGAAGTACTTCCCAACCACTTACAAACACATCCCAACACCATCGAATGTCGTCCGAAGTACTTCCCAACCACTTACAAACACATCCCAACACCATCGAATGTCGTCCGAAGTACTTCCCAACCACTTACAAACAATTCCCAACACCATCGAATGTCGTCCGAAGTACTTCCCAACCACTTACAAACACATCCCAACACCATCGAATGTCGTCCGAAGCACTTCCCAACCACTTACAAACAATTCCCAACACCATCGAATGTCGTCCGAAGTACTTCCCAACCACTTTTAAACACATCCCAACACCATCGAATGTCGTCCGAAGTACTTCCCAACCACTTACAAACACATCCCAACACCATCGAATGTCGTCCGAAGTACTTCCCAACCACTTACAAACACATCCCAACACCATCGAATGTCGTCCGAAGTACTTCCCAACCACTTACAAACACATCCCAACACCATCGAATGTCGTCCGAAGTACTTCCCAACCACTTACAAACACATCCCAACACCATCGGATGTCGTCCGAAGTACTTCCCAACCACTTACAAACACATCCAAACACCATCGGATGACTTCCGAAGTACTTCCCAACCACTTACAAACACATCCAAACACCATCGGATGACATCCGAAGTACTTCCCAACCACTTACAAACACATCCAAACACCATCGGATGTCGTCCGAAGTACTTCCCAACCACTTACAAACACATCCAAACACCATCGGATGTCGTCCGAAGTACTTCTCAACCACTTACAAACAATTCCCAACACCATCGAATGTCGTCCGAAGTACTTCCCAACCACTTTTAAACACATCCCAACACCATCGAATGTCGTCCGAAGTACTTCCCAACCACTTACAAACACATCCCAACACCATCGAATGTCGTCCGAAGTACTTCCCAACCACTTACAAACACATCCCAACACCATCGAATGTCGTCCGAAGTACTTCCCAACCACTTACAAACACATCCCAACACCATCGAATGTCGTCCGAAGTACTTCCCAACCACTTACAAACACATCCCAACACCATCGAATGTCGTCCGAAGTACTTCCCAACCACCTACAAACACATCCGAGCACCATCGGATGACATCCGAAGTACTTCCCAACCACCTACAAACACATCCGAGCATCATCGGATGACATCCGAAGTACTTCCCAACCACCTACAAACACATCCGAGCATCATCGCATGACATCCGAAGTACTTACCAACCACCTACAAACACATCCGAGCACCGTCGGATGACATCCGAAGTACTTCCCAACCACCTACAAACACATCCGAGCATCATCGGATGACATCCGAAGTGCTTCCCAACCACCTACAAACACAACCGAGCATCATCGGATGACATCCGAAGTACTTCCCAACCACCTACAAACACATCCGAGCACCATCGGATGACATCCGAAGTACTTCCCAACCACTAACAAACACATCCAAACACCATCGGATGACATCCGAAGTACTTCCCAACCACTTACAAACACATCCCAACACCATCGAATGTCGTCCGAAGTACTTCCCAACCACTTACAAACACATCCCAACACCATCGAATGTCGTCCGAAGTACTTCCCAACCACTTACAAACACATCCCAACACCATCGAATGTCGTCCGAAGTACTTCCCAACCACTTACAAACACATCCCAACACCATCGAATATCGTCCGAAGTACTTCCCAACCACTTACAAACACATCCCAACACCATCGGATGTCGTCCGAAGTACTTCCCAACCACTTACAAACACATCCCAACACCATCGGATGTCGTCCGAAGTACTTCCCAACCACTTACAAACACATCCCAACACCATCGGATGACATCCGAAGTACTTCCCAACCACTTGCAAACACATCCCAACACTATCGGATGTCGTCCGAAGTACTTCCCAACCACTTACAAACACATCCCAACACCATCGAATGTCGTCCGAAGGACTTCCCAACCACTTACAAACACATCCCAACACCATCGGATGTCGTCCGAAGTACTTCCCAACCACTTACAAACACATCCCAACACCATCGGATGTCGTCCGAAGTACTTCCCAACCACTTACAAACACATCCAAACACCATCGGATGACATCCGAAGTACTTCCCAACCACTTACAAACACATCCCAACACCATCGAATGTCGTCCGAAGTACTTCCCAACCACTTACAAACACATCCCAACACCATCGAATGTCGTCCGAAGTACTTCCCAACCACTTACAAACACATCCCAACACCATCGAATGTCGTCCGAAGTACTTCCCAACCACTTACAAACACATCCCAACACCATCGGATGACATCCGAAGTACTTCCCAACCACTTACAAACACATCCCAACACCATCGAATGTCGTCCGAAGTACTTCCCAACCACTTACAAACACATCCCAACACCATCGAATGTCGTCCGAAGTACGTCCCAACCACTTACAAACACATCCCATCAAAATCGAATGTCGTCCGAAGGACTTCCCAACCACTTACAAACACATCCCAACACCATCGAATGTCGTCCGAAGTACTTCCCAACCACTTACAAACACATCCCAACACCATCGAATGTCGTCCGAAGTACTTCCCAACCACTTACAAACACATCCCAACACCATCGAATGTCGTCCGAAGTACTTCCCAACCACTTACAAACAATTCCCAACACCATCGAATGTCGTCCGAAGTACTTCCCAACCACTTACAAACACATCCCAACACCATCGAATGTCGTCCGAAGCACTTCCCAACCACTTACAAACACATCCCAACACCATCGAATGTCGTCCGAAGTACTTCCCAACCACTTACAAACACATCCCAACACCATCGAATGTCGTCCGAAGTACTTCCCAACCACTTACAAACACATCCCAACACCATCGAATGTCGTCCGAAGTACTTCCCAACCACTTACAAACACATCCCAACACCATCGGATGTCGTCCGAAGTACTTCCCAACCACTTACAAACACATCCCAACACCATCGAATGTCGTCCGAAGTACTTCCCAACCACTTACAATTACATCCCAACACCATCGAATGTCGTCCGAAGTACTTCCCAACCACTTACAAACACATCCCAACACCATTGAATGTCGTCCGAAGTACTTCCCAACCACTTACAAACACATCCCAACACCATCGAATGTCGTCCGAAGTACTTCCCAACCACTTACAAACACATCCCAACACCATCGAATGTCGTCCGAAGTACTTCCCAACCACTTACAAACACATCCCAACACCATCGAATGTCGTCCGAAGCACTTCCCAACCACTTACAAACACATCCCAACACCATCAAATGTCGTCCGAAGTACTTCCCAACCACTTACAAACACATCCCAACACCATCGAATGTCGTCCGAAGTACTTCCCAACCACTTACAAACACATCCCAACACCATCGAATGTCGTCCGAAGTACTTCCCAACCACTTACAAACACATCCCAACACCATCGAATGTCGTCCGAAGTACTTCCCAACCACTTTTAAACACATCCCAACACCATCGAATGTCGTCCGAAGCACTTCCCAACCACTTACAAACACATCCCAACACCATCGAATGTCGTCCGAAGTACTTCCCAACCACTTACAAACACATCCCAACACCATCGAATGTCGTCCGAAGTACTTCCCAACCACTTACAAACTCATCCCAACACCATCGAATGTCGTCCGAAGTACTTCCCAACCACTTACAAACACATCCCAACACCATCGAATGTCGTCCGAAGTACTTCCCAACCACTTACAAACACATCCCAACACCATCGAATGTCGTCCGAAGTACTTCCCAACCACTTACAAACACATCCCAACACCATCGAATGTCGTCCGAAGCACTTCCCAACCACTTACAAACAATTCCCAACACCATCGAATGTCGTCCGAAGTACTTCCCAACCACTTTTAAACACATCCCAACACCATCGAATGTCGTCCGAAGTACTTCCCAACCACTTACAAACACATCCCAACACCATCGAATGTCGTCCGAAGTACTTCCCAACCACTTACAAACACATCCCAACACCATCGAATGTCGTCCGAAGTACTTCCCAACCACTTACAAACACATCCCAACACCATCGAATGTCGTCCGAAGTACTTCCCAACCACTTACAAACACATCCCAACACCATCGGATGTCGTCCGAAGTACTTCCCAACCACTTACAAACACATCCCAACACCATCAAATTTCGTACGAAGTACTTCCCAACCACTTACAAACACATCCCAACACCATCGAATGTCGTCCGAAGTACTTCCCAACCACTTACAAACACATCCCAACACCACCGAATGTCGTCCGAAGTACTTCCCAACCACTTACAAACACATCCCAACACCATCGAATGTCGTCCGAAGTACTTCCCAACCACTTACAAACACATCCCAACACCATCGAATGTCGTCCGAAGTACTTCCCAACCACTTACAAACACATCCCAACACCACCGAATGTCGTCCGAAGTACTTCCCAACCACTTACAAACACATCCCAACACCATCGAATGTCGTCCGAAGTACTTCCCAACCACTTACAAACACATCCCAACACCATCGAATGTCGTCCGAAGTACTTCCCAACCACTTACAAACACATCCCAACACCATCGGATGTCGTCCGAAGTACTTCCCAACCACTTACAAACACATCCCAACACCATCAAATTTCGTACGAAGTACTTCCCAACCACTTACAAACACATCCCAACACCATTGAATGTCGTCCGAAGTACTTCCCAACCACTTACAAACACATCCCAACACCACCGAATGTCGTCCGAAGTACTTCCCAACCACTTACAAACACATCCCAACACCATCGAATGTCGTCCGAAGTACTTCCCAACCACTTACAAACACATCCCAACACCATCGAATGTCGTCCGAAGTACTTCCCAACCACTTACAAACACATCCCAACACCATCGGATGTCGTCCGAAGTACTTCCCAACCACTTACAAACACATCCCAACACCATCAAATTTCGTACGAAGTACTTCCCAACCACTTACAAACACATCCCAACACCATCGAATGTCGTCCGAAGTACTTCCCAACCACTTACAAACACATCCCAACACCACCGAATGTCGTCCGAAGTACTTCCCAACCACTTACAAACACATCCCAACACCATCGAATGTCGTCCGAAGTACTTCCCAACCACTTACAAACACATCCGAACACCATCGGATGGCTTCCGAAGTACTTCCCAACCACTTACAAACACATCCCAACATCATCGGATGCCGTCCGAAGTACTTCCCAACCACTTACAAACACATCCCAACACCATCGAATGTCGTCCGAAGTACTTCCCAACCACTTACAAACACATTCCAACACCATCAAATTTCGTACGAAGTACTTCCCAACCACTTACAAACACATCCCAACAGCATCGGATGTCGTCCGAAGTACTTCCCAACCACTTACAAACACATCCCAACACCATCGGATGTCGTCCGAAGCACTTCCCAACCACTTACAAACCCATCCCAACACCATCAAATGTCGCCCGAAGTACTTCCCAACCACTTACAAACACATCCCAACACCATCGGATGTCGTCCGAAGTACTTCCCAACCACTTGCAAACACATCCCAACACCATCGGATGTCGTCCGAAGTACTTCCCAACCACTTACAAACACATCCCAACACCATCGAATGTCGTCCGAAGTACTTCCCAACCACTTACAAACACATCCCAACACCATCGGATGTCGTCCGAAGTACTTCCCAACCACTTACAAACACATCCCAACACCATCGGATGTCGTCCGAAGTACTTCCCAACCACTTGCAAACACATCCCAACACCATCGAATGTCGTCCGAAGTACTTCCCAACCACTTACACACACATCCCAACACCATCAAATTTCGTCCGAAGTACTTCCCAACCACTTACAAACACATCCCAACACCATCGGATGACCTTCGAAGTACTTCCCAACCACTTACAAACACATCCCAACACCATCGGATGTCGTCCGAAGTACTTCCCAACCACTTACAAACACATCCCAACACCATCGGATGTCGTCCGAAGTACTTCCCAACCACTTACAAACACATCCCAACACCATCGGATGTCGTCCGAAGTACTTCCCAACCACTTGCAAACACATCCCAACACCATCGGATGTCGTCCGAAGTACTTCCCAACCACTTACAAACACATCCCAACACCATCGAATGTCGTCCGAAGTACTTCCCAACCACTTACAAACACATCCAAACACCATCGGATGACATCCGAAGTACTTCCCAACCACTTACAAACACATCCCAACACCATCAAATGTCGTCCGAAGTACTTCCCAACCACTTACACACACATCCCAACACCATCAAATTTCGTCCGAAGTACTTCCCAACCACTTACAAACACATCCCAACACCATCAAATGTCGTCCGAAGTACTTCCCAACCACTTACAAACACATCCCAACACCATCGGATGTCGTCCGAAGTACTTCCCAACCACTTACAAACACATCCCAACACCATCAAATGTCGTTCGAAGTACTTCCCAACCACTTACAAACACATCCCAACATCATCGGATGTCGTCCGAAGAACTTCCCAACCACTTACAAACACATCCCAACACCATCGGATGTCGTCCGAAGTACTTCCCAACCACTTACAAACACATCCCAACATCATCGGATGTCGTCCGAAGAACTTCCCAACCACTTACAAACACATCCCAACACCATCAAATGTCGTCCGAAGTACTTCCCAACCACTTACAAACACATCCCAACACCATCGGATGTCGTCCGAAGTACTTCCCAACCACTTACAAACACATCCCAACACCATCGGATGACCTTCGAAGTACTTCCCAAACACTTAAACACACATCCCAACACCATCAAATTTCGTCCGAAGTACTTCCCAACCACTTACAAACACATCCCAACACCATCGAATGTCGTCCGAAGTACTTCCCAACCACTTACAAACACATCCCAACACCATCGGATGTCGTCCGAAGTACTTCCCAACCACTTACACACACATCCCAACACCATCAAATGTCGTCCGAAGCACTTCCCAACCACTTACAAACACATCCCAACACCATCGGATGACATCCGAAGTACTTCCCAACCAATTACAAACACATCCCAACACAATCGGATGACATCCGAAGTACTTCCCAACCACTTACAAACACATCCCAACACCATCGAATGTCGTTCGAAGTACTCCCCAACCACTTACAAATACATCCCAACACCATCGAATGTCGTCCGAAGTACTTCCCAACCACTTACAAACACATCCCAACACCATCGGATGTCGTCCGAAGTACTTCCCAACCACTTACAAACACATCCCAACACCATCGGATGTCGTCCGAAGTACTTCCCAACCACTTACAAACACATCCCAACACCATCGAATGTCGTTCGAAGTACTCCCCAACCACTTACAAACACATCCCAACACCATCGAATGTCGTCCGAAGTACTTCCCAACCACTTGCAAACACATCCCAACACAATCGGATGACATCCGAAGTACTTCCCAACCAATTACAAACACATCCCAACACAATCGGATGTCGTCCGAAGTACTTCCCAACCACTTACAAACACATCCCAACACCATCGAATGTCGTTCGAAGTACTCCCCAACCACTTACAAACACATCCCAACACCATCGAATGTCGTCCGAAGTACTTCCCAACCACTTACAAACACATCCCAACACCATCGGATGTCGTCCGAAGTACTTCCCAACCACTTACAAACACATCCCAACACCATCGGATGTCGTCCGAAGTACTTCCCAACCACTTACAAACACATCCCAACACCATCAAATGTCGTCCGAAGTACTTCCCAACCACTTACACACACATCCCAACACCATCAAATTTCGTCCGAAGTACTTCCCAACCACTTACAAACACATCCCAACACCATCGGATGACCTTCGAAGTACTTCCCAAACACTTACACACACATCCCAACACCATCAAATTTCGTCCGAAGTACTTCCCAACCACTTACAAACACATCCCAACACCATCGAATGTCGTCCGAAGTACTTCCCAACCACTTACAAACACATCCCAACACCATCGGATGTCGTCCGAAGTACTTCCCAACCACTTACACACACATCCCAACACCATCAAATGTCGTCCGAAGTACTTCCCAACCACTTACAAACACATCCCAACACAATCGGATGACATCCGAAGTACTTCCCAACCAATTACAAACACATCCCAACACAATCGGATGACATCCGAAGTACTTCCCAACCACTTACAAACACATCCCAACACCATCGAATGTCGTCCGAAGTACTCCCCAACCACTTACAAATACATCCCAACACCATCGAATGTCGTCCGAAGTACTTCCCAACCACTTACAAACACATCCCCACACCATCGGATGTCGTCCGAAGTACTTCCCAACCACTTACAAACACATCCCAACACCATCGGATGTCGTCCGAAGTACTTCCCAACCACTTACAAACACATCCCAACACCATCGAATGTCGTTCGAAGTACTCCCCAACCACTTACAAACACATCCCAACACCATCGAATGTCGTCCGAAGTACTTCCCAACCACTTGCAAACACATCCCAACACAATCGGATGACATCCGAAGTACTTCCCAACCACTTACAAACACATCCCAACACAATCGGATGTCGTCCGAAGTACTTCCCAACCACTTACAAACACATCCCAACACCATCGAATGTCGTTCGAAGTACTCCCCAACCACTTACAAACACATCCCAACACCATCGAATGTCGTCCGAAGTACTTCCCAACCACTTACAAACACATCCCAACACCATCGGATGTCGTCCGAAGTACTTCCCAACCACTTACAAACACATCCCAACACCATCGGATGTCGTCCGAAGTACTTCCCAACCACTTACAAACACATCCCAACACCATCGAATGTCGTTGGAAGTACTCCCCAACCACTTACAAACACATCCCAACACCATCGGATGTCGTCCGAAGTACTTCCCAACCACTTACAAACACATCCCAACACCATCGGATGTCGTCCGAAGTACTTCCCAACCACTTACAAACACATCCCAACACCATCGGATGTCGTCCGAAGTACTTCCCAACCACTTGCAAACACATCCCAACACCATCGGATGTCGTCCGAAGTACTTCCCAACCACTTACAAACACATCCAAACACCATCGGATGACATCCGAAGTACTTCCCAACCACTTACAAACACATCCCAACACCATCGGATGTCGTCCGAAGTACTTCCCAACCACTTACAAACACATCCCAACACCATCGGATGTCGTCCGAAGTACTTCCCAACCACTTACAAACACATCCCAACACCATCGGATGTCGTCCGAAGTACTTCCCAACCACTTGCAAACACATCCCAACACCATCGGATGTCGTCCGAAGTACTTCCCAACCACTTACAAACACATCCAAACACCATCGGATGACATCCGAAGTACTTCCCAACCACTTACAAACACATCCCAACACCATCGGATGTCGTCCGAAGTACTTCCCAACCACTTACAAACACATCCCAACACCATCGGATGTCGTCCGAAGTACTTCCCAACCACTTACAAACACATCCCAACACCATCGAATGTCGTCCGAAGTACTTCCCAACCACTTACAAACACATCCCAAGACCATCGAATGTCGTCCGAAGCACTTCCCAACCACTTACAAACAATTCCCAACACCATCGAATGTCGTCCGAAGTACTTCCCAACCTCTTTTAAACACATCCCAACACCATCGAATGTCGTCCGAAGTACTTCCCAACCACTTACAAACACATCCCAACACCATCGAATGTCGTCCGAAGTACTTCCCAACCACTTACAAACACATCCCAACACCATCGGATGTCGTCCGAAGTACTTCCCAACCACTTACAAACACATCCCAACACCATCAAATTTCGTACGAAGTACTTCCCAACCACTTACAAACACATCCCAACACCATCGAATGTCGTCCGAAGTACTTCCCAACCACTTACAAACACATCCCAACACCACCGAATGTCGTCCGAAGTACTTCCCAACCACTTACAAACACATCCCAACACCATCGAATGTCGTCCGAAGTACTTCCCAACCACTTACAAACACATCCCAACACCATCGAATGTCGTCCGAAGTACTTCCCAACCACTTACAAACACATCCCAACACCATCGAATGTCGTCCGAAGTACTTCCCAACCACTTACAAACACATCCCAACACCATCGAATGTCGTCCGAAGTACTGCCCAACCACTTACAAACCCATCCCAACACCATCAAATTTCGTACGAAGTACTTCCCAACCACTTACAAACACATCCCAACAGCATCGGATGTCGTCCGAAGTACTTCCCAACCACTTACAAACACATCCGAACACCATCGGATGGCTTCCGAAGTACTTCTCAACCACTTGCAAACACATCCCAACACCATCAAATGTCGTCCGAAGTACTTCCCAACCACTTACAAACACATCCCAACACCATCGGATGTCGTCCGAAGTACTTCCCAACCACTTACAAACACATCCCAACACCATCGAATGTCGTCCGAAGTACTTCCCAACCACTTACAAACACATCCCAACACCATCGAATGTCGTCCGAAGTACTTCCCAACCACTTACAAACACATCCCAACACCATCGAATGTCGTCCGAAGTACTTCCCAACCACTTACAAACACATTCCAACACCATCAAATTTCGTACGAAGTACTTCCCAACCACTTACAAACACATCCCAACAGCATCGGATGTCGTCCGAAGTACTTCCCAACCACTTACAAACACATCCCAACACCATCGGATGTCGTCCGAAGCACTTCCCAACCACTTACAAACCCATCCCAACACCATCAAATGTCGCCCGAAGTACTTCCCAACCACTTACAAACACATCCCAACACCATCGGATGTCGTCCGAAGTACTTCCCAACCACTTGCAAACACATCCCAACACCATCGGATGTCGTCCGAAGTACTTCCCAACCACTTACAAACACATCCCAACACCATCGAATGTCGTCCGAAGTACTTCCCAACCACTTACAAACACATCCCAACACCATCGGATGTCGTCCGAAGAACTTCCCAACCACTTACAAACACATCCCAACACAATCGGATGTCGTCCGAAGTACTTCCCAACCACTTGCAAACACATCCCAACACCATCGAATGTCGTCCGAAGTACTTCCCAACCACTTACACACACATCCCAACACCATCAAATTTCGTCCGAAGTACTTCCCAACCACTTACAAACACATCCCAACACCATCGGATGACCTTCGAAGTACTTCCCAACCACTTACAAACACATCCCAACACCATCGGATGTCGTCCGAAGTACTTCCCAACCACTTACAAACACATCCCAACACCATCGGATGTCGTCCGAAGTACTTCCCAACCACTTACAAACACATCCCAACACCATCGGATGTCGTCCGAAGTACTTCCCAACCACTTGCAAACACATCCCAACACCATCGGATGTCGTCCGAAGTACTTCCCAACCACTTACAAACACATCCCAACACCATCGAATGTCGTCCGAAGTACTTCCCAACCACTTACAAACACATCCAAACACCATCGGATGACATCCGAAGTACTTCCCAACCACTTACAAACACATCCCAACACCATCAAATGTCGTCCGAAGTACTTCCCAACCACTTACACACACATCCCAACACCATCAAATTTCGTCCGAAGTACTTCCCAACCACTTACAAACACATCCCAACACCATCAAATGTCGTCCGAAGTACTTCCCAACCACTTACAAACACATCCCAACACCATCGGATGTCGTCCGAAGTACTTCCCAACCACTTACAAACACATCCCAACACCATCAAATGTCGTTCGAAGTACTTCCCAACCACTTACAAACACATCCCAACATCATCGGATGTCGTCCGAAGAACTTCCCAACCACTTACAAACACATCCCAACACCATCGGATGTCGTCCGAAGTACTTCCCAACCACTTACAAACACATCCCAACATCATCGGATGTCGTCCGAAGAACTTCCCAACCACTTACAAACACATCCCAACACCATCAAATGTCGTCCGAAGTACTTCCCAACCACTTACACACACATCCCAACACCATCAAATTTCGTCCGAAGTACTTCCCAACCACTTACAAACACATCCCAACACCATCGGATGACCTTCGAAGTACTTCCCAAACACTTACACACACATCCCAACACCATCAAATTTCGTCCGAAGTACTTCCCAACCACTTACAAACACATCCCAACACCATCGAATGTCGTCCGAAGTACTTCCCAACCACTTACAAACACATCCCAACACAATCGGATGACATCCGAAGTACTTCCCAACCACTTACACACACATCCCAACACCATCAAATGTCGTCCGAAGCACTTCCCAACCACTTACAAACACATCCCAACACCATCGGATGTCGTCCGAAGTACTTCCCAACCACTTACAAACACATCCCAACACAATCGGATGACATCCGAAGTACTTCCCAACCAATTACAAACACATCCCAACACAATCGGATGACATCCAAAGTACTTCCCAACCACTTACAAACACATCCCAACACCATCGAATGTCGTTCGAAGTACTCCCCAACCACTTACAAATACATCCCAACACCATCGAATGTCGTCCGAAGTACTTCCCAACCACTTACAAACACATCCCAACACCATCGGATGTCGTCCGAAGTACTTCCCAACCCCTTACAAACACATCCCAACACCATCGGATGTCGTCCGAAGTACTTCCCAACCACTTACAAACACATCCCAACACCATCGAATGTCGTTCGAAGTACTCCCCAACCACTTACAAACACATCCCAACACCATCGAATGTCGTCCGAAGTACTTCCCAACCACTTGCAAACACATCCCAACACAATCGGATGACATCCGAAGTACTTCCCAACCACTTACAAACACATCCCAACACAATCGGATGTCGTCCGAAGTACTTCCCAACCACTTACAAACACATCCCAACACCATCGAATGTCGTTCGAAGTACTCCCCAACCACTTACAAACACATCCCAACACCATCGAATGTCGTCCGAAGTACTTCCCAACCACTTACAAACACATCCCAACACCATCGGATGTCGTCCGAAGTACTTCCCAACCACTTACAAACACATCCCAACACCATCGGATGTCGTCCGAAGTACTTCCCAACCACTTACAAACACATCCCAACACCATCGAATGTCGTTCGAAGTACTCCCCAACCACTTACAAACACATCCCAACACCATCGGATGTCGTCCGAAGTACTTCCCAACCACTTACAAACACATCCCAACACCATCGGATGTCGTCCGAAGTACTTCCCAACCACTTACAAACACATCCCAACACCATCGGATGTCGTCCGAAGTACTTCCCAACCACTTGCAAACACATCCCAACACCGTCGGATGTCGTCCGAAGTACTTCCCAACCACTTACAAACACATCCAAACACCATCGGATGACATCCGAAGTACTTCCCAACCACTTACAAACACATCCCAACACCATCGGATGTCGTCCGAAGTACTTCCCAACCACTTACAAACACATCCCAACACCATCGGATGTCGTCCGAAGTACTTCCCAACCACTTACAAACACATCCCAACACCATCGGATGTCGTCCGAAGTACTTCCCAACCACTTGCAAACACATCCCAACACCATCGGATGTCGTCCGAAGTACTTCCCAACCACTTACAAACACATCCAAACACCATCGGATGACATCCGAAGTACTTCCCAACCACTTACAAACACATCCCAACACCATCGGATGTCGTCCGAAGTACTTCCCAACCACTTACAAACACATCCCAACACCATCGGATGTCGTCCGAAGTACTTCCCAACCACTTGCAAACACATCCCAACACCATCGGATGTCGTCCGAAGTACTTCCCAACCACTTACAAACACATCCAAACACCATCGGATGACATCCGAAGTACTTCCCAACCACTTACAAACACATCCCAACACCATCGGATGTCGTCCGAAGTACTTCCCAACCACTTACAAACACATCCCAACACCATCGAATGTCGTCCGAAGTACTTCCCAACCACTTGCAAACACATCCCAACACCATCGGATGTCGTCCGAAGTACTTCCCAACCACTTACAAACACATCCCAACACCATCGGATGACCTTCGAAGTACTTCCCAACCACTTGCAAACACATCCCAACACCATCGGATGTCGTCCGAAGTACTTCCCAACCACTTACAAACACATCCAAACACCATCGGATGACATCCGAAGTACTTCCCAACCACTTACAAACACATCCCAACACCATCGGATGTCGTCCGAAGTACTTCCCAACCACTTGCAAACACATCCCAACACCATCGGATGTCGTCCGAAGTACTTCCCAACCACTTGCAAACACATCCCAACACCATCGGATGTCGTCCGAAGTACTTCCCAACCACTTACAAACACATCCCAACACCATCGGATGACCTTCGAAATACTTCCCAACCACTTACACACACATCCCAACACCATCAAATTTCGTCCGAAGTACTTCCCAACCACTTACAAACACATCCCAACACCATCGAATGTCGTCCGAAGTACTTCCCAACCACCTACAAACACATCCCAACACCATCGGATGTCGTCCGAAGTACTTCCCAACCACTTACACACACATCCCAACACCATCAAATGTCGTCCGAAGCACTTCCCAACCACTTACAAACACATCCCAACACCATCGGATGTCGTCCGAAGTACTTCCCAACCACTAACAAACACATCCCAACACAATCGGATGACATCCGAAGTACTTCCCAACCACTTACAAACACATCCCAACACCATCGGATGTCGTCCGAAGTACTTCCCAACCACTTACAAACACATCCCAACACCATCGAATGTCGTTCGAAGTACTCCCCAACCACTTACAAACACATCCCAACACCATCGAATGTCGTCCGAAGTACTTCCCAACCACTTACAAACACATCCCAACACCATCGGATGTCGTCCGAAGTACTTCCCAACCACTTACAAACACATCCCAACACCATCGGATGTCGTCCGAAGTACTTCCCAACCACTTGCAAACACATCCCAACACCATCGGATGTCGTCCGAAGTACTTCCCAACCACTTACAAACACATCCAAACACCATCGGATGACATCCGAAGTACTTCCCAACCACTTACAAACACATCCCAACACCATCGGATGTCGTCCGAAGTACTTCCCAACCACTTGCAAACACATCCCAACACCATCGGATGTCGTCCGAAGTACTTCCCAACCACTTACAAACACATCCCAACACCATCGAATGTCGTCCGAAGTACTTCCCAACCACTTACAAACACATCCCAACACCATCGGATGTCGTCCGAAGTACTTCCCAACCACTTGCAAACACATCCCAACACCATCGGATGTCGTCCGAAGTACTTCCCAACCACTTACAAACACATCCCAACACCATCGGATGTCGTCCGAAGTACTTCCCAACCACTTACAAACACGTCCCAACACCATCGGATGTCGTCCGAATTACTTCCCAACCACTTGCAAACACATCCCAACACCATCGGATGTCGTCCGAAGTACTTCCCAACCACTTACAAACACATCCAAACACCATCGGATGACATCCGAAGTACTTCCCAACCACTTACAAACACATCCCAACACCATCGGATGTCGTCCGAAGTACTTCCCAACCACTTGCAAACACATCCCAACACCATCGGATGTCGTCCGAAGTACTTCCCAACCACTTGCAAACACATCCCAACACCATCGGATGTCGTCCGAAGTACTTCCCAACCACTTGCAAACACATCCCAACACCATCGGATGTCGTCCGAAGTACTTCCCAACCACTTACAAACACATCCCAACACCATCGGATGTCGTCCGAAGTACTTCCCAACCACTTACAAACACATCCCAACACCATCGGATGTCGTCCGAAGTACTTCCCAACCACTTGCAAACACATCCCAACACCATCGGATGTCGTCCGAAGTACTTCCCAACCACTTACACACACATCCCAACACCATCAAATGTCGTCCGAAGCACTTCCCAACCACTTACAAACACATCCCAACACCATCGGATGTCGTCCGAAGTACTTCCCAACCACTAACAAACACATCCCAACACAATCGGATGACATCCGAAGTACTTCCCAACCACTTACAAACACATCCCAACACCATCGGATGTCGTCCGAAGTACTTCCCAACCACTTACAAACACATCCCAACACCATCGAATGTCGTTCGAAGTACTCCCCAACCACTTACAAACACATCCCAACACCATCGAATGTCGTCCGAAGTACTTCCCAACCACTTACAAACACATCAAAACACCATCGGATGTCGTCCGAAGTACTTCCCAACCACTTACAAACACATCCCAACACCATCGGATGTCGTCCGAAGTACTTCCCAACCACTTGCAAACACATCCCAACACCATCGGATGTCGTCCGAAGTACTTCCCAACCACTTACAAACACATCCAAACACCATCGGATGACATCCGAAGTACTTCCCAACCACTTACAAACACATCCCAACACCATCGGATGTCGTCCGAAGTACTTCCCAACCACTTACAAACACATCCCAACACCATCGGATGTCGTCCGAAGTACTTCCCAACCACTTACAAACACATCCCAACACCATCGAATGTCGTCCGAAGTACTTCCCAACCACTTACAAACACATCCCAACACCATCGGATGTCGTCCGAAGTACTTCCCAACCACTTGCAAACACATCCCAACACCATCGGATGTCGTCCGAAGTACTTCCCAACCACTTACAAACACATCCCAACACCATCGGATGTCGTCCGAAGTACTTCCCAACCACTTACAAACACGTCCCAACACCATCGGATGTCGTCCGAATTACTTCCCAACCACTTGCAAACACATCCCAACACCATCGGATGTCGTCCGAAGTACTTCCCAACCACTTACAAACACATCCCAACACCATCGGATGACATCCGAAGTACTTCCCAACCACTTACAAACACATCCCAACACCATCGGATGTCGTCCGAAGTACTTCCCAACCACTTGCAAACACATCCCAACACCATCGGATGTCGTCCGAAGTACTTCCCAACCACTTGCAAACACATCCCAACACCATCGGATGTCGTCCGAAGTACTTCCCAACCACTTGCAAACACATCCCAACACCATCGGATGTCGTCCGAAGTACTTCCCAACCACTTACAAACACATCCCAACACCATCGGATGTCGTCCGAAGTACTTCCCAACCACTTACAAACACATCCCAACACCATCGGATGTCGTCCGAAGTACTTCCCAACCACTTGCAAACACATCCCAACACCATCGGATGTCGTCCGAAGTACTTCCCAACCACTTACAAACACATCCCAACACCATCGGATGACCTTCGAAGTACTTCCCAACCACTTACACACACATCCCAACACCATCAAATTTCGTCCGAAGTACTTCCCAACCACTTACAAACACATCCCAACACCATCGAATGTCGTCCGAAGTACTTCCCAACCACTTACAAACACATCCCAACACCATCGGATGTCGTCCGAAGTACTTCCCAACCACTTACAAACACATCCCAACACCAACGGATGTCGTCCGAAGTACTTCCCAACCACTTACAAACACATCCCAACACCATCGGATGTCGTCCGAAGTACTTCCCAACCACTTGCAAACACATCCCAACACCATCGGATGTCGTCCGAAGTACTTCCCAACCACTTGCAAACACATCCCAACACCATCGGATGTCGTCCGAAGTACTTCCCAACCACTTACAAACACATCCCAACACCATCGGATGACCTTCGAAGTACTTCCCAACCACTTACACACACATCCCAACACCATCAAATTTCGTCCGAAGTACTTCCCAACCACTTACAAACACATCCCAACACCATCGAATGTCGTCCGAAGTACTTCCCAACCACTTACAAACACATCCCAACACCATCGGATGTCGTCCGAAGTACTTCCCAACCACTTACAAACACATCCCAACACCATCGAATGTCGTCCGAAGTACTTCCCAACCACTTACAAACACATCCCAACACCATCGGATGTCGTCCGAAGTACTTCCCAACCACTTGCAAACACATCCCAACACCATCGGATGACATCCGAAGTACTTCCCAACCACTTACAAACACATCCCAACACCATCGGATGTCGTCCGAAGTACTTCCCAACCACTTGCAAACACATCCCAACACAATCGGATGACATCCGAAGTACTTCCCAACCACTTACAAACACATCCCTACACCATCGGTTGTCGTCCGAAGTACTTCCCAACCACTTACAAACACATCCCAACACCATCGAATGTCGTTCGAATTACTTCCCAACCACTTGCAAACACATCCCAACACCATCGAATGTCGTCCGAAGTACTTCCCAACCACTTACAAACACATCCCAACACCATCGGATGTCGTCCGAAGTACTTCCCAACCACTTACAAACACATCCCAACACCATCGGATGTCGTCCGAAGTACTTCCCAACCACTTGCAAACACATCCCAACACCATCGAATGTCGTTCGAATTACTCCCCAACCACTTACAAACACATCCCAACACCATCCAATATCGTCCGAAGTACTTCCCAACCACTTGCAAACACATCCCAACACAATCGGATGACATCCGAAGTACTTCCCAACCACTTACAAACACATCCCAACACCATCGGATGTCGTCCGAAGTACTTCCCAACCACTTACAAACACATCCCAACACCATCGAATGTCGTTCGAAGTACTCCCCAACCACTTACAAACACATCCCAACACCATCGAATGTCGTCCGAAGTACTTCCCAACCACTTACAAACACATCCCAACACCATCGGATGTCGTCCGAAGTACTTCCCAACCACTTACAAACACATCCCAACACCATCGGATGTCGTCCGAAGTACTTCCCAACCACTTACAAACACATCCCAACACCATCGAATGTCGTTCGAAGTACTCCCCAACCACTTACAAACACATCCCAACACCATCGAATGTCGTCCGAAGTACTTCCCAACCACTTACAAACACATCCCAACACCATCGGATGTCGTCCGAAGTACTTCCCAACCACTTACAAACACATCCCAACACCATCGGATGTCGTCCGAAGTACTTCCCAACCACTTGCAAACACATCCCAACACCATCGGATGTCGTCCGAAGTACTTCCCAACCACTTGCAAACACATCCCAACACCATCGGATGTCGTCCGAAGTACTTCCCAACCACTTACAAACACATCCCAACACCATCGGATGACCTTCGAAGTACTTCCCAACCACTTACACACACATCCCAACACCATCAAATTTCGTCCGAAGTACTTCCCAACCACTTACAAACACATCCCAACACCATCGAATGTCGTCCGAAGTACTTCCCAACCACTTACAAACACATCCCAACACCATCGGATGTCGTCCGAAGTACTTCCCAACCACTTACACACACATCCCAACATTATCAAATGTCGTCCGAAGCACTTCCCAACCACTTACAAACACATCCCAACACCATCGGATGTCGTCCGAAGTACTTCCCAACCACTTACAAACACATCCCAACACCATCGAATGTCGTCCGAAGTACTTCCCAACCACTTGCAAACACATCCCAACACCATCGGATGTCGTCCGAAGTACATCCCAACCACTTACAAACACATCCCAACACCATCGGATGACCTTCGAAGTACTTCCCAACCACTTACACACACATCCCAACACCATCAAATTTCGTCCGAAGTACTTCCCAACCACTTACAAACACATCCCAACACCATCGGATGTCGTCCGAAGTACTTCCCAACCACTTACAAACACATCCCAACACAATCGGATGACATCCGAAGTACTTCCCAACCAATTACAAACACATCCCAACACAATCGGATGACATCCGAAGTACTTCCCAACCACTTACAAACACATCCCAACACCATCGAATGTCGTTCGAAGTACTCCCCAACCACTTACAAACACATCCCAACACCATCGAATGTCGTCCGAAGTACTTCCCAACCACTTACAAACACATCCCAACACCATCGGATGTCGTCCGAAGTACTTCCCAACCACTTACAAACACATCCCAACACCATCGGATGTCGTCCGAAGTACTTCCCAACCACTTACAAACACATCCCAACACCATCGAATGTCGTTCGAAGTACTCCCCAACCACTTACAAACACATCCCAACACCATCGAATGTCGTCCGAAGTACTTCCCAACCACTTGCACACACATCCCAACACAATCGGATGACATCCGAAGTACTTCCCAACCACTTACAAACACATCCCAACACCATCGGATGTCGTCCGAAGTACTTCCCAACCACTTACAAACACATCCCAACACCATCGAATGTCGTTCGAAGTACTCCCCAACCACTTACAAACACATCCCAACACCATCGAATGTCGTCCGAAGTACTTCCCAACCACTTACAAACACATCCCAACACCATCGGATGTCGTCCGAAGTACTTCCCAACCACTTACAAACACATCCCAACACCATCGAATGTCGTTCGAAGTACTCCCCAACCACTTACAAACACATCCCAACACCATCGAATGTCGTCCGAAGTACTTCCCAACCACTTACAAACACATCCCAACACCATCGGATGTCGTCCGAAGTACTTCCCAACCACTTACAAACACATCCCAACACCATCGGATGTCGTCCGAAGTACTCCCAAACCACTTACAAACACATCCCAACACCATCGAATGTCGTCCGAAGTTCTTCCCAAC
This sequence comes from Anopheles ziemanni, assembly GCF_943734765.1. Taxonomy (NCBI): domain Eukaryota; kingdom Metazoa; phylum Arthropoda; class Insecta; order Diptera; family Culicidae; genus Anopheles; species Anopheles ziemanni. The sequence continues at coordinate 582,655 of NW_026690049.1, read as the reverse complement.
CACTTACAAACACATCCAAACACCATCGGATGACATCCGAAGTACTTCCCAACCACTTACAAACACATCCCAACACCATCGGATGTCGTCCGAAGTACTTCCCAACCACTTGCAAACACATCCCAACACCATCGGATGTCGTCCGAAGTACTTCCCAACCACTTACAAACACATCCAAACACCATCGGATGACATCCGAAGTACTTCCCAACCACTTACAAACACATCCCAACACCATCGGATGTCGTCCGAAGTACTTCCCAACCACTTACAAACACATCCCAACACCATCGGATGTCGTCCGAAGTACTTCCCAACCACTTACAAACACATCCCAACACCATCGAATGTCGTCCGAAGTACTTCCCAACCACTTACAAACACATCCCAACACCATCGAATGTCGTTCGAAGTACTCCCCAACCACTTACAAACACATCCCAACACCATCGAATGTCGTCCGAAGTACTTCCCAACCACTTACAAACACATCCCAACACCATCGGATGTCGTCCGAAGTACTTCCCAACCACTTACAAACACATCCCAACACCATCGGATGTCGTCCGAAGTACTTCCCAACCACTTACAAACACATCCCAACACCATCGAATGTCGTTCGAAGTACTCCCCAACCACTTACAAACACATCCCAACACCATCGAATGTCGTCCGAAGTACTTCCCAACCACTTGCACACACATCCCAACACAATCGGATGACATCCGAAGTACTTCCCAACCACTTACAAACACATCCCAACACCATCGGATGTCGTCCGAAGTACTTCCCAACCACTTATAAACACATCCCAACACCATCGAATGTCGTTCGAAGTACTCCCCAACCACTTACAAACACATCCCAACACCATCGAATGTCGTCCGAAGTACTTCCCAACCACTTACAAACACATCCCAACACCATCGGATGTCGTCCGAAGTACTTCCCAACCACTTACAAACACATCCCAACACCATCGGATGTCGTCCGAAGTACTCCCCAACCACTTACAAACACATCCCAACACCATCGAATGTCGTCCGAAGTACTTCCCAACCACTTACAAACACATCCAAACACCATCGGATGTCGTCCGAAGTACTTCCCAACCACTTGCAAACACATCCAAACACCATCGGATGACATCCGAAGTACACTGGGCCCAAAGTTAATCCGGACGCTCAAAAAATGAGCATGCGTCTGACTTTGTGGTCGATTTTAGAGTATTTAGAATTAATAACAATGATTTTTGTTCATTGCATCTTCTTGGTGGATCTTCCTACGAAGTACGTGCAAAAAGAACGGTGAAAAAAATCGTACCCAAGCGGCGCAATAAACAATAGAATGGAAAAAGTCAGAATTTTGACGGCCAATCGCAAAGTCGGACAGTTATATTTCATCGTATTTTTGTTAGCTAAAGTGGTGTGAAAGTTAGTTTCGATACTTGATATTTGTTATTATCGATGCAGACGACTCTTGGGCATCGTTAGAAGCGCTCGGATGATTCAATTTATTATACTATTGAAGTTTTTATTGAAATATGCGTCACCCTACTTTGTTGGAACGAAACGTTATCATTTATCCATCATAACGATGGAAAAAGATTTTAAAACATATGAAATTAGACTTACATTAGCAAACTAACAGATTCAGACATCATTAAAAAGTATAACACTTCAAAAAGGATCGTAAAATCACCAAAGAACTGCTCTTTGCAGTACACAATTCGGGAAAGGGGAGGAAGAACCAATCGATTCAACCCTTTTACTACTTTACTACTTAAAAGAAACTTTACTAAAAGTGTTTGTTAAGTGCTCTAACTATTAGGAACTATTTACACTGGAATGGGCTGCATGCCAGAACCCCGGGAATGAAATCATTAGTATCGGAGAAAAATTGAAAACTACAATTCTGTTGCTAGAACTGATATCGATAAATATAATGATTTCAAAAACAAATTATATCATTCTACGTCGAAAAGATAGTTGAAGTTAAACAATCATGATATTATGTGCAAGTCCTGTTTACAGTTGACACAAAAATTCGCAATTTTTTCTCAGATAGAAGGCGATACATATGGTGCGTTCGAGGGAAAGGGTTTCACCAAAACTGTCCGAGTTGTTGAAGGTTCCTAAATAATATGAGAGTGCGTGTAGGCTAAAGGAGTTGGAAAATTACATAATATTAGGGGAGTAGATGAGAATTAGTAGACGGGCAATAGTAACTGGGTTACATCAAATGGTTTTTTGAATCATTCTACCTTCCCTCTCCGGAATTGTGTACTGCAAAGAGCAGTTCTTTGGTGATTTTACGATCCTTTTTGAAGTATTATACTTTTTAATGATGTCTTAATCTGTTAGTTTGCTAATGTAAGTCTAATTTCACATGTTTTGAAATCTTTTTCCATCGTTATGATGGATAAATGATGACGTTTCGTTCCAACAATGTAGTGTGACGCATATTTCAATAAAAACTTCAATAATATAATAAATCGAATCATCCGAGTGCTTCTAACGATGCCCAAGAGTCGTCTGCATCGATAATAACAAATATCAAGTGTCGAAACTAACTTTCACACCACTTTAGCTAACAAAAATTCGATGAAATATAACTGTCCGACTTTGCGATTGGCCGTCCAAATTCTGACTTTTTCCATTCTATTGTTTATTGCGCCGCTTGGGTACGATTTTTTTCACCGTTCTTTTTGCACGTACTTCGTAGGAAGATACACCAAGAAGATGCAATGAACAAAAATCATTGTTATCAATTCTAAGTACTCTAAAATCGGCCACAAAGTCAGACGCATGCTCATTTTTTGAGCGTCCGGATTAACTTTGGGCCCAGTGTACTTCCCAACTACTTACAAACACATCCCAACACCATCGGATGTCGTCCGAAGTACTTCCCAACCACTTACAAACACATCCCAACACCATCGGATGTCGTCCGAAATACTTCCCAACCACTTACAAACACATCCCAACACCATCGAATGTCGTCCGAAGTACTTCCCAACCACTTACAAACACATCCCAACACCATCGAATGTCGTCCGAAGTACTTCCCAACCACTTACAAACACATCCCAACACCATCGACTGTCGTCCGAAGTACTTCCCAACCACTTTTAAACACATCCCAACACCATCGAATGTCGTCCGAAGCACTTCCCAACCACTTACAAACACATCCCAACACCATCGAATGTCGTCCGAAGTACTTCCCAACCACTTACAAACACATCCCAACACCATCGAATGTCGTCCGAAGTACTTCCCAACCACTTACAAACACATCCCAACACCATTGAATGTCGTCCGAAGTACTTCCCAACCACTTACAAACACATCCCAACACCATAGAATGTCGTCCGAAGTACTTCCCAACCACTTACGAACACATCCCAACACCATCGAATGTCGTCCGAAGTACTTCCCAACCACTTACAAACACATCCCAACACCATCGAATGTCGTCTGAAGTACTTCCCAACCACTTACAAACACATCCCAACACCATCGAATGTCGTCCGAAGTACTTCCCAACCACTTACAAACACATCCCAACACCATCGAATGTCGTCCGAAGTACTTCCCAACCACTTACAAACACATCCCAACACCATCGAATGTCGTCCGAAGTACTTCCCAACCACTTACAAACACATCCCAACACCATCGAATGTCGTCCGAAGTACTTCCCAACCACTTACAAACACATCCCAACACCATCGAATGTCGTCCGAAGTACTTCCCAACCACTTACAAACACATCCCAACACCATCGAATGTCGTCCGAAGCACTTCCCAACCTCTTACAAACACATCCCAACACCATCAAATGTCGTCCGAAGTACTTCCCAACCACTTACAAACACATCCCAACACCATCGGATGTCGTCCGAAGTACTTCCCAACCACTTACAAACACATCCCAACACCATCGAATGTCGTCCGAAGTACTTCCCAACCACTTACAAACACATCCCAACACCATCGAATGTCGTCCGAAGTACTTCCCAACCACTTACAAACACATCCCAACACCATCGAATGTCGTCCGAAGTACTTCCCAACCACTTACAAACACATCCCAACACCATCGAATGTCGTCCGAAGTACTTCCCAACCACTTACAAACACATCCAAACACCATCGAATGTCGTCCGAAGTACTTCCCAACCACTTACAAACACATCCCAACACCATCGAATGTCGTCCGAAGTACTTCCCAACCACTTACAAACACATCCCAACACCATCGAATGTCGTCCGAAGTACTTCCCAACCACTTACAAACACATCCAAACACCATCGGATGTCGTCCGAAGTACTTCCCAACCACTTACAAACACATCCCAACACCATCGAATGTCGTCCGAAGTACTTCCCAACCACTTACAAACAATTCCCAACACCATCGAATGTCGTCCGAAGCACTTCCCAACCACTTACAAACACATCCCAACACCATCAAATGTCGTCCGAAGTACTTCCCAACCACTTACAAACACATCCCAACACCATCGGATGTCGTCCGAAGTACTTCCCAACCACTTACAAACACATCCCAACACCATCGAATGTCGTCCGAAGTACTTCCCAACCACTTACAAACACATCCCAACACCATTGAATGTCGTCCGAGGCACTTCCCAACCACTTACAAACCCATCCCAACACCATCAAATTTCGTCCGAAGTACTTCCCAACCACTTACACACACATCCCAACACCATCGAATGTCGTCCGAAGTACTTCCCAACCACTTACAAACACATCCCAACACCATCGAATGTCGTCCGAAGTACTTCCCAACCACTTACAAACACATCCCAACACCATCGAATGTCGTCCGAAGTACTTCCCAACCACTTACAAACACATCCCAACACCATCGAATGTCGTCCGAAGTACTTCCCAACCACTTACAAACACATCCCAACACCATCGGATGTCGTCCGAAGTACTTCCCAACCACTTACAAACCCATCCCAACACCATCAAATGTCGTCCGAAGTACTTCCCAACCACTTACAAACACATCCCAACACCATCGAATGTCGTCCGAAGTACTTCCCAACCACTTACAAACACATCCCAACACCATCGAATGTCGTCCGAAGTACTTCCCAACCACTTACAAACACATCCCAACACCATCGAATGTCGTCCGAAGTACTTCCCAACCACTTACAAACACATCCCAACACCATCGAATGTCGTCCGAAGTACTTCCCAACCACTTTTAAACACATCCCAACACCATCGAATGTCGTCCGAAGCACTTCCCAACCACTTACAAACACATCCCAACACCATCGAATGTCGTCCGAAGTACTTCCCAACCACTTACAAACACATCCCAACACCATCGAATGTCGTCCGAAGTACTTCCCAACCACTTACAAACACATCCCAACACCATCGAATGTCGTCCGAAGTACGTCCCAACCACTTACAAACACATCCCATCAAAATCGAATGTCGTCCGAAGGACTTCCCAACCACTTACAAACACATCCCAACACCATCGAATGTCGTCCGAAGTACTTCCCAACCACTTACAAACACATCCCAACACCATCGAATGTCGTCCGAAGTACTTCCCAACCACTTACAAACACATCCCAACACCATCGAATGTCGTCCGAAGTACTTCCCAACCACTTACAAACACATCCCAACACCATCGAATGTCGTCCGAAGCACTTCCCAACCACTTACAAACACATCCCAACACCATCGAATGTCGTCCGAAGTACTTCCCAACCACTTACAAACACATCCCAACACCATCGAATGTCGTCCGAAGTACTTCCCAACCACTTACAAACACATCCCAACACCATCGAATGTCGTCCGAAGTACTTCCCAACCACTTACAAACACATCCCAACACCATCGAATGTCGTCCGAAGTACTTCCCAACCACTTACAAACACATCCCAACACCATCGAATGTCGTCCGAAGTACTTCCCAACCACTTACAATTACATCCCAACACCATCGAATGTCGTCCGAAGTACTTCCCAACCACTTACAAACACATCCCAACACCATTGAATGTCGTCCGAAGTACTTCCCAACCACTTACAAACACATCCCAACACCATCGAATGTCGTCCGAAGTACTTCCCAACCACTTACAAACACATCCCAACACCATCGAATGTCGTCCGAAGCACTTCCCAACCACTTACAAACACATCCCAACACCATCGAATGTCGTCCGAAGCACTTCCCAACCACTAACAAACACATCCCAACACCATCAAATGTCGTCCGAAGTACTTCCCAACCACTTACAAACACATCCCAACACCATCGAATGTCGTCCGAAGTACTTCCCAACCACTTACAAACACATCCCAACACCATCGAATGTCGTCCGAAGTACTTCCCAACCACTTACAAACACATCCCAACACCATCGAATGTCGTCCGAAGTACTTCCCAACCACTTTTAAACACATCCCAACACCATCGAATGTCGTCCGAAGCACTTCCCAACCACTTACAAACACATCCCAACACCATCGAATGTCGTCCGAAGTACTTCCCAACCACTTACAAACACATCCCAACACCATCGAATGTCGTCCGAAGTACTTCCCAACCACTTACAAACTAATCCCAACACCATCGAATGTCGTCCGAAGCACTTCCCAACCACTTACAAACACATCCCAACACCATCGAATGTCGTCCGAAGTACTTCCCAACCACTTACAAACACATCCCAACACCATCGAATGTCGTCCGAAGTACTTCCCAACCACTTACAAACACATCCCAACACCATCGAATGTCGTCCGAAGCACTTCCCAACCACTTACAAACAATTCCCAACACCATCGAATGTCGTCCGAAGTACTTCCCAACCACTTTTAAACACATCCCAACACCATCGAATGTCGTCCGAAGTACTTCCCAACCACTTACAAACACATCCCAACACCATCGAATGTCGTCCGAAGTACTTCCCAACCACTTACAAACACATCCCAACACCATCGAATGTCGTCCGAAGTACTTCCCAACCACTTACAAACACATCCCAACACCATCGAATGTCGTCCGAAGTACTTCCCAACCACTTACAAACACATCCCAACACCATCGGATGTCGTCCGAAGTACTTCCCAACCACTTACAAACACATCCCAACACCATCAAATTTCGTACGAAGTACTTCCCAACCACTTACAAACACATCCCAACACCATCGAATGTCGTCCGAAGTACTTCCCAACCACTTACAAACACATCCCAACACCACCGAATGTCGTCCGAAGTACTTCCCAACCACTTACAAACACATCCCAACACCATCGAATGTCGTCCGAAGTACTTCCCAACCACTTACAAACACATCCCAACACCATCGAATGTCGTCCGAAGTACTTCCCAACCACTTACAAACACATCCCAACACCACCGAATGTCGTCCGAAGTACTTCCCAACCACTTACAAACACATCCCAACACCATCGAATGTCGTCCGAAGTACTTCCCAACCACTTACAAACACATCCCAACACCATCGAATGTCGTCCGAAGTACTTCCCAACCACTTACAAACACATCCCAACACCATCGAATGTCGTCCGAAGTACTTCCCAACCACTTACAAACACATCCCAACACCATCGAATGTCGTCCGAAGTACTTCCCAACCACTTACAAACACATCCCAACACCATCGGATGTCGTCCGAAGTACTTCCCAACCACTTACAAACACATCCCAACACCATCGGATGTCGTCCGAAGTACTTCCCAACCACTTACAAACACATCCCAACACCATCGAATGTCGTCCGAAGCACTTCCCAACCACTTACAAACACATCCCAACACCATCGAATGTCGTCCGAAGTACTTCCCAACCACTTACAAACACATCCCAACACCATCGAATGTCGTCCGAAGTACTTCCCAACCACTTACAAACACATCCCAACACCATCGAATGTCGTCCGAAGCACTTCCCAACCACTTACAAACAATTCCCAACACCATCGAATGTCGTCCGAAGTACTTCCCAACCACTTTTAAACACATCCCAACACCATCGAATGTCGTCCGAAGTACTTCCCAACCACTTACAAACACATCCCAACACCATCGAATGTCGTCCGAAGTACTTCCCAACCACTTACAAACACATCCCAACACCATCGAATGTCGTCCGAAGTACTTCCCAACCACTTACAAACACATCCCAACACCATCGAATGTCGTCCGAAGTACTTCCCAACCACTTACAAACACATCCCAACACCATCGGATGTCGTCCGAAGTGCTTCCCAACCACTTACAAACACATCCCAACACCATCAAATTTCGTACGAAGTACTTCCCAACCACTTTTAAACACATCCCAACACCATCGAATGTCGTCCGAAGTACTTCCCAACCACTTACAAACACATCCCAACACCATCGAATGTCGTCCGAAGTACTTCCCAACCACTTACAAACACATCCCAACACCATCGAATGTCGTCCGAAGTACTTCCCAACCACTTACAAACACATCCCAACACCATCGAATGTCGTCCGAAGCACTTCCCAACCACTTACAAACAATTCCCAACACCATCGAATGTCGTCCGAAGTACTTCCCAACCACTTTTAAACACATCCCAACACCATCGAATGTCGTCCGAAGTACTTCCCAACCACTTACAAACACATCCCAACACCATCGAATGTCGTCCGAAGTACTTCCCAACCACTTACAAACACATCCCAACACCATCGAATGTCGTCCGAAGTACTTCCCAACCACTTACAAACACATCCCAACACCATCGAATGTCGTCCGAAGTACTTCCCAACCACTTACAAACACATCCCAACACCATCGGATGTCGTCCGAAGTACTTCCCAACCACTTACAAACACATCCCAACACCATCGGATGTCGTCCGAAGTACTTCCCAACCACTTACAAACACATCCCAACACCATCGAATGTCGTTCGAAGTACTCCCCAACCACTTACAAACACATCCCAACACCATCGAATGTCGTCCGAAGTACTTCCCAACCACTTGCACACACATCCCAACACAATCGGATGACATCCGAAGTACTTCCCAACCACTTACAAACACATCCCAACACCATCGGATGTCGTCCGAAGTACTTCCCAACCACTTACAAACACATCCCAACACCATCGAATGTCGTTCGAAGTACTCCCCAACCACTTACAAACACATCCCAACACCATCGAATGTCGTCCGAAGTACTTCCCAACCACTTACAAACACATCCCAACACCATCGGATGTCGTCCGAAGTACTTCCCAACCACTTACAAACACATCCCAACACCATCGAATGTCGTTCGAAGTACTCCCCAACCACTTACAAACACATCCCAACACCATCGAATGTCGTCCGAAGTACTTCCCAACCACTTACAAACACATCCCAACACCATCGGATGTCGTCCGAAGTACTTCCCAACCACTTACAAACACATCCCAACACCATCGGATGTCGTCCGAAGTACTCCCAAACCACTTACAAACACATCCCAACACCATCGAATGTCGTCCGAAGTACTTCCCAACCACTTACAAACACATCCAAACACCATCGGATGACATCCGAAGTACTTCCCAACCACTTACAAACACATCCCAACACCATCGGATGTCGTCCGAAGTACTTCCCAACCACTTGCAAACACATCCCAACACCATCGGATGTCGTCCGAAGTACTTCCCAACCACTTACAAACACATCCAAACACCATCGGATGACATCCGAAGTACTTCCCAACCACTTACAAACACATCCCAACACCATCGGATGTCGTCCGAAGTACTTCCCAACCACTTACAAACACATCCCAACACCATCGGATGTCGTCCGAAGTACTTCCCAACCACTTACAAACACATCCCAACACCATCGGATGTCGTCCGAAGTACTTCCCAACCACTTGCAAACACATCCCAACACCATCGGATGTCGTCCGAAGTACTTCCCAACCACTTACAAACACATCCCAACACCATCGGATGTCGTCCGAAGTACTTCCCAACCACTTGCACACACATCCCAACACAATCGGATGACATCCGAAGTACTTCCCAACCACTTACAAACACATCCCAACACCATCGGATGTCGTCCGAAGTACTTCCCAACCACTTACAAACACATCCCAACACCATCGAATGTCGTTCGAAGTACTCCCCAACCACTTACAAACACATCCCAACACCATCGAATGTCGTCCGAAGTACTTCCCAACCACTTACAAACACATCCCAACACCATCGGATGTCGTCCGAAGTACTTCCCAACCACTTACAAACACATCCCAACACCATCGGATGTCGTCCGAAGTACTTCCCAACCACTTACAAACACATCCCAACACCATCGAATGTCGTTCGAAGTACTCCCCAACCACTTACAAACACATCCCAACACCATCGAATGTCGTCCGAAGTACTTCCCAACCACTTGCACACACATCCCAACACAATCGGATGACATCCGAAGTACTTCCCAACCACTTACAAACACATCCCAACACCATCGGATGTCGTCCGAAGTACTTCCCAACCACTTACAAACACATCCCAACACCATCGAATGTCGTTCGAAGTACTCCCCAACCACTTACAAACACATCCCAACACCATCGAATGTCGTCCGAAGTACTTCCCAACCACTTACAAACACATCCCAACACCATCGGATGTCGTCCGAAGTACTTCCCAACCACTTACAAACACATCCCAACACCATCGGATGTCGTCCGAAGTACTCCCCAACCACTTACAAACACATCCCAACACCATCGAATGTCGTCCGAAGTACTTCCCAACCACTTACAAACACATCCAAACACCATCGGATGTCGTCCGAAGTACTTCCCAACCACTTGCAAACACATCCAAACACCATCGGATGACATCCGAAGTACACTGGGCCCAAAGTTAATCCGGACGCTCAAAAAATGAGCATGCGTCTGACTTTGTGGTCGATTTTAGAGTATTTAGAATTAATAACAATGATTTTTGTTCATTGCATCTTCTTGGTGTATCTTCCTACGAAGTACGTGCAAAAAGAACGGTGAAAAAAATCGTACCCAAGCGGCGCAATAAACAATAGAATGGAAAAAGTCAGAATTTTGACGGCCAATCGCAAAGTCGGACAGTTATATTTCATCGTATTTTTGTTAGCTAAAGTGGTGTGAAAGTTAGTTTCGATACTTGATATTTGTTATTATCGATGCAGACGACTCTTGGGCATCGTTAGAAGCGCTCGGATGATTCAATTTATTATACTATTGAAGTTTTTATTGAAATATGCGTCACCCTACTTTGTTGGAACGAAACGTTATCATTTATCCATCATAACGATGGAAAAAGATTTTAAAACATATGAAATTAGACTTACATTAGCAAACTAACAGATTCAGACATCATTAAAAAGTATAACACTTCAAAAAGGATCGTAAAATCACCAAAGAACTGCTCTTTGCAGTACACAATTCGGGAAAGGGGAGGAAGAACCAATCGATTCAACCCTTTTACTACTTTACTACTTAAAAGAAACTTTACTAAAAGTGTTTGTTAAGTGCTCTAACTATTAGGAACTATTTACACTGGAATGGGCTGCATGCCAGAACCCCGGGAATGAAATCATTAGTATCGGAGAAAAATTGAAAACTACAATTCTGTTGCTAGAACTGATATCGATAAATATAATGATTTCAAGAACAAATTATATCATTCTACGTCGAAAAGATAGTTGAAGTTAAACAATCATGATATTATGTGCAAGTCCTGTTTACAGTTGACACAAAAATTCGCAATTTTTTCTCAGATAGAAGGCGATACATATGGTGCGTTCGAGGGAAAGGGTTTCACCAAAACTGTCCGAGTTGTTGAAGGTTCCTAAATAATATGAGAGTGCGTGTAGGCTAAAGGAGTTGGAAAATTACATAATATTAGGGGAGTAGATGAGAATTAGTAGACGGGCAATAGTAACTGGGTTACATCAAATGGTTTTTTGAATCATTCTACCTTCCCTCTCCGGAATTGTGTACTGCAAAGAGCAGTTCTTTGGTGATTTTACGATCCTTTTTGAAGTATTATACTTTTTAATGATGTCTTAATCTGTTAGTTTGCTAATGTAAGTCTAATTTCACATGTTTTGAAATCTTTTTCCATCGTTATGATGGATAAATGATGACGTTTCGTTCCAACAATGTAGTGTGACGCATATTTCAATAAAAACTTCAATAATATAATAAATCGAATCATCCGAGTGCTTCTAACGATGCCCAAGAGTCGTCTGCATCGATAATAACAAATATCAAGTGTCGAAACTAACTTTCACACCACTTTAGCTAACAAAAATTCGATGAAATATAACTGTCCGACTTTGCGATTGGCCGTCCAAATTCTGACTTTTTCCATTCTATTGTTTATTGCGCCGCTTGGGTACGATTTTTTTCACCGTTCTTTTTGCACGTACTTCGTAGGAAGATACACCAAGAAGATGCAATGAACAAAAATCATTGTTATCAATTCTAAGTACTCTAAAATCGGCCACAAAGTCAGACGCATGCTCATTTTTTGAGCGTCCGGATTAACTTTGGGCCCAGTGTACTTCCCAACCACTTACAAACACATCCCAACACCATCGGATGTCGTCCGAAGTACTTCCCAACCACTTACAAACACATCCCAACACCATCGGATGTCGTCCGAAGTACTTCCCAACCACTTACAAACACATCCCAACACCATCGAATGTCGTCCGAAGTACTTCCCAACCACTTACAAACACATCCCAACACCATCGAATGTCGTCCGAAGTACTTCCCAACCACTTACAAACACATCCCAACACCATCGAATGTCGTCCGAAGTACTTCCCAACCACTTTTAAACACATCCCAACACCATCGAATGTCGTCCGAAGCACTTCCCAACCACTTACAAACACATCCCAACACCATCGAATGTCGTCCGAAGTACTTCCCAACCACTTTTAAACACATCCCAACACCATCGAATGTCGTCCGAAGTACTTCCCAACCACTTACAAACACATCCCAACACCATCGAATGTCGTCCGAAGTACTTCCCAACCACTTACAAACACATCCCAACACCATCGAATGTCGTCCGAAGTACTTCCCAACCACTTACAAACACATCCCAACACCATCGAATGTCGTCCGAAGTACTTCCCAACCACTTACAAACACATCCCAACACCATCGAATGTCGTCCGAAGCACTTCCCAACCTCTTACAAACACATCCCAACACCATCAAATGTCGTCCGAAGTACTTCCCAACCACTTACAAACACATCCCAACACCATCGGATGTCGTCCGAAGTACTTCCCAACCACTTACAAACACATCCCAACACCATCGAATGTCGTCCGAAGTACTTCCCAACCACTTACAAACACATCCCAACACCATCGAATGTCGTCCGAAGTACTTCCCAACCACTTACAAACACATCCCAACACCATCGAATGTCGTCCGAAGCACTTCCCAACCTCTTACAAACACATCCCAACACCATCAAATGTCGTCCGAAGTACTTCCCAACCACTTACAAACACATCCCAACACCATCGGATGTCGTCCGAAGTACTTCCCAACCACTTACAAACACATCCCAACACCATCGAATGTCGTCCGAAGTACTTCCCAACCACTTACAAACACATCCCAACACCATCGAATGTCGTCCGAAGTACTTCCCAACCACTTACAAACACATCCCAACACCATCGAATGTCGTCCGAAGTACTTCCCAACCACTTACAAACAATTCCCAACACCATCGAATGTCGTCCGAAGCACTTCCCAACCACTTACAAACACATCCCAACACCATCAAATGTCGTCCGAAGTACTTCCCAACCACTTACAAACACATCCCAACACCATCGGATGTCGTCCGAAGTACTTCCCAACCACTTACAAACACATCCCAACACCATCGAATGTCGTCCGAAGTACTTCCCAACCACTTACAAACACATCCCAACACCATTGAATGTCGTCCGAGGCACTTCCCAACCACTTACAAACCCATCCCAACACCATCAAATTTCGTCCGAAGTACTTCCCAACCACTTACACACACATCCCAACACCATCGAATGTCGTCCGAAGTACTTCCCAACCACTTACAAACACATCCCAACACCATCGAATGTCGTCCGAAGTACTTCCCAACCACTTACAAACACATCCCAACACCATCGAATGTCGTCCGAAGTACTTCCCAACCACTTACAAACACATCCCAACACCATCGAATGTCGTCCGAAGTACTTCCCAACCACTTACAAACACATCCCAACACCATCGGATGTCGTCCGAAGTACTTCCCAACCACTTACAAACCCATCCCAACACCATCAAATGTCGTCCGAAGTACTTCCCAACCACTTACAAACACATCCCAACACCATCGAATGTCGTCCGAAGTACTTCCCAACCACTTACAAACACATCCCAACACCATCGAATGTCGTCCGAAGTACTTCCCAACCACTTACAAACACATCCCAACACCATCGAATGTCGTCCGAAGTACTTCCCAACCACTTACAAACACATCCCAACACCATCGAATGTCGTCCGAAGTACTTCCCAACCACTTTTAAACACATCCCAACACCATCGAATGTCGTCCGAAGCACTTCCCAACCACTTACAAACACATCCCAACACCATCGAATGTCGTCCGAAGTACTTCCCAACCACTTACAAACACATCCCAACACCATCGAATGTCGTCCGAAGTACTTCCCAACCACTTACAAACACATCCCAACACCATCGGATGACATCCGAAGTACTTCCCAACCACTTACAAACACATCCCAACACCATCGAATGTCGTCCGAAGTACTTCCCAACCACTTACAAACACATCCCAACACCATCGAATGTCGTCCGAAGTACGTCCCAACCACTTACAAACACATCCCATCAAAATCGAATGTCGTCCGAAGGACTTCCCAACCACTTACAAACACATCCCAACACCATCGAATGTCGTCCGAAGTACTTCCCAACCACTTACAAACACATCCCAACACCATCGAATGTCGTCCGAAGTACTTCCCAACCACTTACAAACACATCCCAACACCATCGAATGTCGTCCGAAGTACTTCCCAACCACTTACAAACAATTCCCAACACCATCGAATGTCGTCCGAAGTACTTCCCAACCACTTACAAACACATCCCAACACCATCGAATGTCGTCCGAAGCACTTCCCAACCACTTACAAACACATCCCAACACCATCGAATGTCGTCCGAAGTACTTCCCAACCACTTACAAACACATCCCAACACCATCGAATGTCGTCCGAAGTACTTCCCAACCACTTACAAACACATCCCAACACCATCGAATGTCGTCCGAAGTACTTCCCAACCACTTACAAACACATCCCAACACCATCGAATGTCGTCCGAAGTACTTCCCAACCACTTACAAACACATCCCAACACCATCGAATGTCGTCCGAAGTACTTCCCAACCACTTACAATTACATCCCAACACCATCGAATGTCGTCCGAAGTACTTTCCAACCACTTACAAACAATTCCCAACACCATCGAATGTCGTCCGAAGTACTTCCCAACCACTTACAAACACATCCCAACACCATCGGATGTCGTCCGAAGTACTTCCCAACCACTTACAAACACATCCCAACACCATCGAATGTCGTCCGAAGTACTTCCCAACCACTTACAAACACATCCCAACACCATCGAATGTCGTCCGAAGTACTTCCCAACCACTTACAAACACATCCCAACACCATCGAATGTCGTCCGAAGTACTTCCCAACCACTTACAAACACATCCCAACACCATCGAATGTCGTCCGAAGTACTTCCCAACCACTTACAAACACATCCCAACACCATCGAATGTCGTCCGAAGTACTTCCCAACCACTTACAAACACATCCCAACACCATCGAATGTCGTCCGAAGCACTTCCCAACCACTAACAAACACATCCCAACACCATCAAATGTCGTCCGAAGTACTTCCCAACCACTTACAAACACATCCCAACACCATCGAATGTCGTCCGAAGTACTTCCCAACCACTTACAAACACATCCCAACACCATCGAATGTCGTCCGAAGTACTTCCCAACCACTTACAAACACATCCCAACACCATCGAATGTCGTCCGAAGTACTTCCCAACCACTTTTAAACACATCCCAACACCATCGAATGTCGTCCGAAGCACTTCCCAACCACTTACAAACACATCCCAACACCATCGAATGTCGTCCGAAGTACTTCCCAACCACTTACAAACACATCCCAACACCATCGAATGTCGTCCGAAGTACTTCCCAACCACTTACAAACTCATCCCAACACCATCGAATGTCGTCCGAAGCACTTCCCAACCACTTACAAACACATCCCAACACCATCGAATGTCGTCCGAAGTACTTCCCAACCACTTACAAACACATCCCAACACCATCGAATGTCGTCCGAAGTACTTCCCAACCACTTACAAACACATCCCAACACCATCGAATGTCGTCCGAAGCACTTCCCAACCACTTACAAACAATTCCCAACACCATCGAATGTCGTCCGAAGTACTTCCCAACCACTTTTAAACACATCCCAACACCATCGAATGTCGTCCGAAGTACTTCCCAACCACTTACAAACACATCCCAACACCATCGAATGTCGTCCGAAGTACTTCCCAACCACTTACAAACACATCCCAACACCATCGAATGTCGTCCGAAGTACTTCCCAACCACTTACAAACACATCCCAACACCATCGAATGTCGTCCGAAGTACTTCCCAACCACTTACAAACACATCCCAACACCATCGGATGTCGTCCGAAGTACTTCCCAACCACTTACAAACACATCCCAACACCATCAAATTTCGTACGAAGAACTTCCCAACCACTTACAAACACATCCCAACACCATCGAATGTCGTCCGAAGTACTTCCCAACCACTTACAAACACATCCCAACACCACCGAATGTCGTCCGAAGTACTTCCCAACCACTTACAAACACATCCCAACACCATCGAATGTCGTCCGAAGTACTTCCCAACCACTTACAAACACATCCCAACACCATCGAATGTCGTTCGAAGTACTTCCCAACCACTTACAAACACATCCCAACACCATCGAATGTCGTCCGAAGTACTTCCCAACCACTTACAAACACATCCCAACACCATCGAATGTCGTCCGAAGTACTTCCCAACCACTTACAAACACATCCCAACACCATCGAATGTCGTCCGAAGTACTTCCCAACCACTTACAAACACATCCCAACACCATCGGATGTCGTCCGAAGTACTTCCCAACCACTTACAAACACATCCCAACACCATCAAATTTCGTACGAAGTACTTCCCAACCACTTACAAACACATCCCAACACCATTGAATGTCGTCCGAAGTACTTCCCAACCACTTACAAACACATCCCAACACCACCGAATGTCGTCCGAAGTACTTCCCAACCACTTACAAACACATCCCAACACCATCGAATGTCGTCCGAAGTACTTCCCAACCACTTACAAACACATCCCAACACCATCGAATGTCGTCCGAAGTACTTCCCAACCACTTACAAACACATCCCAACACCATCGGATGTCGTCCGAAGTACTTCCCAACCACTTACAAACACATCCCAACACCATCAAATTTCGTACGAAGTACTTCCCAACCACTTACAAACACATCCCAACACCATCGAATGTCGTCCGAAGTACTTCCCAACCACTTACAAACACATCCCAACACCATCGAATGTCGTCCGAAGTACTTCCCAACCACTTACAAACACATCCCAACACCACCGAATGTCGTCCGAAGTACTTCCCAACCACTTACAAACACATCCCAACACCACCGAATGTCGTCCGAAGTACTTCCCAACCACTTACAAACACATCCCAACACCATCGAATGTCGTCCGAAGTACTTCCCAACCACTTACAAACACATCCCAACACCATCGAATGTCGTCCGAAGTACTTCCCAACCACTTACAAACACATTCCAACACCATCAAATTTCGTACGAAGTACTTCCCAACCACTTACAAACACATCCCAACAGCATCGGATGTCGTCCGAAGTACTTCCCAACCACTTACAAACACATCCCAACACCATCGGATGTCGTCCGAAGCACTTCCCAACCACTTACAAACCCATCCCAACACCATCAAATGTCGCCCGAAGTACTTCCCAACCACTTACAAACACATCCCAACACCATCGGATGTCGTCCGAAGTACTTCCCAACCACTTGCAAACACATCCCAACACCATCGGATGTCGTCCGAAGTACTTCCCAACCACTTACAAACACATCCCAACACCATCGAATGTCGTCCGAAGTACTTCCCAACCACTTACAAACACATCCCAACACCATCGGATGTCGTCCGAAGAACTTCCCAACCACTTACAAACACATCCCAACACCATCGGATGTCGTCCGAAGTACTTCCCAACCACTTGCAAACACATCCCAACACCATCGAATGTCGTCCGAAGTACTTCCCAACCACTTACACACACATCCCAACACCATCAAATTTCGTCCGAAGTACTTCCCAACCACTTACAAACACATCCCAACACCATCGGATGACCTTCGAAGTACTTCCCAACCACTTACAAACACATCCCAACACCATCGGATGTCGTCCGAAGTACTTCCCAACCACTTACAAACACATCCCAACACCATCGGATGTCGTCCGAAGTACTTCCCAACCACTTACAAACACATCCCAACACCATCGGATGTCGTCCGAAGTACTTCCCAACCACTTGCAAACACATCCCAACACCATCGGATGTCGTCCGAAGTACTTCCCAACCACTTACAAACACATCCCAACACCATCGAATGTCGTCCGAAGTACTTCCCAACCACTTACAAACACATCCAAACACCATCGGATGACATCCGAAGTACTTCCCAACCACTTACAAACACATCCCAACACCATCAAATGTCGTCCGAAGTACTTCCCAACCACTTACACACACATCCCAACACCATCAAATTTCGTCCGAAGTACTTCCCAACCACTTACAAACACATCCCAACACCATCAAATGTCGTCCGAAGTACTTCCCAACCACTTACAAACACATCCCAACACCATCGGATGTCGTCCGAAGTACTTCCCAACCACTTACAAACACATCCCAACACCATCGGATGTCGTCCGAAGTACTTCCCAACCACTTACAAACACATCCCAACATCATCGGATGTCGTCCGAAGAACTTCCCAACCACTTACAAACACATCCCAACACCATCAAATGTCGTCCGAAGTACTTCCCAACCACTTACACACACATCCCAACACCATCAAATTTCGTCCGAAGTACTTCCCAACCACTTACAAACACATCCCAACACCATCGGATGACCTTCGAAGTACTTCCCAAACACTTACACACACATCCCAACACCATCAAATTTCGTCCGAAGTACTTCCCAACCACTTACAAACACATCCCAACACCATCGAATGTCGTCCGAAGTACTTCCCAACCACTTACAAACACATCCCAACACCATCGGATGTCGTCCGAAGTACTTCCCAACCACTTACACACACATCCCAACACCATCAAATGTCGTCCGAAGCACTTCACAACCACTTACAAACACATCCCAACACCATCGGATGTCGTCCGAAGTACTTCCCAACCACTTACACACACATCCCAACACAATCGGATGACATCCGAAGTACTTCCCAACCAATTACAAACACATCCCAACACAATCGGATGACATCCGAAGTACTTCCCAACCACTTACAAACACATCCCAACACCATCGAATGTCGTTCGAAGTACTCCCCAACCACTTACAAATACATCCCAACACCATCGAATGTCGTCCGAAGTACTTCCCAACCACTTACAAACACATCCCAACACCATCGGATGTCGTCCGAAGTACTTCCCAACCACTTACAAACACATCCCAACACCATCGGATGTCGTCCGAAGTACTTCCCAACCACTTACAAACACATCCCAACACCATCGAATGTCGTTCGAAGTACTCCCCAACCACTTACAAACACATCCCAACACCATCGAATGTCGTCCGAAGTACTTCCCAACCACTTGCAAACTCATCCCAACACAATCGGATGACATCCGAAGTACTTCCCAACCACTTACAAACACATCCCAACACAATCGGATGTCGTCCGAAGTACTTCCCAACCACTTACAAACACATCCCAACACCATCGAATGTCGTTCGAAGTACTCCCCAACCACTTACAAACACATCCCAACACCATCGAATGCCGTCCGAAGTACTTCCCAACCACTTACAAACACATCCCAACACCATCGGATGTCGTCCGAAGTACTTCCCAACCACTTACAAACACATCCCAACACCATCGGATGTCGTCCGAAGTACTTCCCAACCACTTACAAACACATCCCAACACCATCGAATGTCGTTCGAAGTACTCCCCAACCACTTACAAACACATCCCAACACCATCGGATGTCGTCCGAAGTACTTCCCAACCACTTACAAACACATCCCAACACCATTGGATGTCGTCCGAAGTACTTCCCAACCACTTACAAACACATCCCAACACCATCGGATGTCGTCCGAAGTACTTCCCAACCACTTGCAAACACATCCCAACACCATCGGATGTCGTCCGAAGTACTTCCCAACCACTTACAAACACATCCAAACACCATCGGATGACATCCGAAGTACTTCCCAACCACTTACAAACACATCCCAACACCATCGGATGTCGTCCGAAGTACTTCCCAACCACTTACAAACACATCCCAACACCATCGGATGTCGTCCGAAGTACTTCCCAACCACTTGCAAACACATCCCAACACCATCGGATGTCGTCCGAAGTACTTCCCAACCACTTACAAACACATCCAAACACCATCGGATGTCGTCCGAAGTACTTCCCAACCACTTGCAAACACATCCCAACACCATCGGATGTCGTCCGAAGTACTTCCCAACCACTTACAAACACATCCAAACACCATCGGATGACATCCGAAGTACTTCCCAACCACTTACAAACACATCCCAACACCATCGAATGTCGTCCGAAGTACTTCCCAACCACTTACAAACACATCCCAACACCATCGGATGTCGTCCGAAGTACTTCCCAACCACTTACAAACACATCCAAACACCATCGGATGACATCCGAAGTACTTCCCAACCACTTACAAACACATCCCAACACCATCGGATGTCGTCCGAAGTACTTCCCAACCACTTGCAAACACATCCCAACACCATCGGATGTCGTCCGAAGTACTTCCCAACCACTTGCAAACACATCCCAACACCATCGGATGTCGTCCGAAGTACTTCCCAACCACTTGCAAACACATCCCAACACCATCGGATGTCGTCCGAAGTACTTCCCAACCACTTACACACACATCCCAACACCATCGGATGTCGTCCGAAGTACTTCCCAACCACTTACAAACACATCCCAACACCATCGGATGAAGTCCGAAGTACTTCCCAACCACTTACAAACACATCCCAACACCATCGGATGACCTTCGAAATACTTCCCAACCACTTGCAAACACATCCCAACACCATCGGATGTCGTCCGAAGTACTTCCCAACCACTTACAAACACATCCCAACACCATCGGATGTCGTCCGAAGTACTTCCCAACCACTTGCAAACACATCCCAACACCATCGGATGTCGTCCGAAGTACTTCCCAACCACTTACAAACACATCCAAACACCATCGGATGACATCCGAAGTACTTCCCAACCACTTACAAACACATCCCAACACCATCGGATGTCGTCCGAAGTACTTCCCAACCACTTGCAAACACATCCCAACACCATCGGATGTCGTCCGAAGTACTTCCCAACCACTTGCAAACACATCCCAACACCATCGGATGTCGTCCGAAGTACTTCCCAACCACTTACAAA
Source organism: Anopheles ziemanni (assembly GCF_943734765.1). Classification (NCBI taxonomy): domain Eukaryota; kingdom Metazoa; phylum Arthropoda; class Insecta; order Diptera; family Culicidae; genus Anopheles; species Anopheles ziemanni. Next base: position 560,548 of record NW_026690049.1, on the reverse strand, counting down.
CACATCCCAACACCATCGGATGTCGTCCGAAGTACTTCCCAACCACTTACACACACATCCCAACACCATCGGATGTCGTCCGAAGTACTTCCCAACCACTTACAAACACATCCCAACACCATCGGATGAAGTCCGAAGTACTTCCCAACCACTTACAAACACATCCCAACACCATCGGATGACCTTCGAAATACTTCCCAACCACTTACACACACATCCCAACACCATCGGATGTCGTCCGAAGTACTTCCCAACCACTTACAAACACATCCCAACACCATCGGATGTCGTCCGAAGTACTTCCCAACCACTTACAAACACATCCCAACACCATCGGATGTCGTCCGAAGTACTTCCCAACCACTTACAAACACATCCAAACACCATCGGATGACATCCGAAGTACTTCCCAACCACTTACAAACACATCCCAACACCATCGGATGTCGTCCGAAGTACTTCCCAACCACTTACAAACACATCCCAACACCATCGGATGTCGTCCGAAGTACTTCCCAACCACTTACACACACATCCCAACACCATCGGATGTCGTCCGAAGTACTTCCCAACCACTTGCAAACACATCCCAACACCATCGGATGTCGTCCCAAGTACTTCCCAACCACTTACAAACACATCCCAACACCATCGGATGTCGTCCGAAGTACTTCCCAACCACTTACAAACACATCCCAACACCATCGGATGTCGTCCGAAGTACTTCCCAACCACTTGCAAACACATCCCAACACCATCGGATGTCGTCCGAAGTACTTCCCAACCACTTACAAACACATCCAAACACCATCGGATGACATCCGAAGTACTTCCCAACCACTTACAAACACATCCCAACACCATCGGATGTCGTCCAAAGTACTTCCCAACCACTTACAAACACATCCAAACACCATCGGATGACATCCGAAGTACTTCCCAACCACTTACAAACACATCCCAACACCATCGGATGTCGTCCCAAGTACTTCCCAACCACTTACAAACACATCCCAACACCATCGGATGTCGTCCGAAGTACTTCCCAACCACTTACAAACACATCCCAACACCATCGGATGTCGTCCGAAGTACTTCCCAACCACTTGCAAACACATCCCAACACCATCGGATGTCGTCCGAAGTACTTCCCAACCACTTACAAACACATCCAAACACCATCGGATGACATCCGAAGTACTTCCCAACCACTTACAAACACATCCCAACACCATCGGATGTCGTCCGAAGTACTTCCCAACCACTTACAAACACATCCAAACACCATCGGATGACATCCGAAGTACTTCCCAACCACTTACAAACACATCCCAACACCATCGGATGTCGTCCGAAGTACTTCCCAACCACTTGCAAACACATTCCAACACCATCGGATGTCGTCCGAAGTACTTCCCAACCACTTACAAACACATCCAAACACCATCGGATGACATCCGAAGTACTTCCCAACCACTTACAAACACATCCCAACACCATCGGATGTCGTCCGAAGTACTTCCCAACCACTTACAAACACATCCCAACACCATCGGATGTCGTCCGAAGTACTTCCCAACCACTTACACACACATCCCAACACCATCGGATGTCGTCCGAAGTACTTCCCAACCACTTGCAAACACATCCCAACACCATCGGATGTCGTCCGAAGTACTTCCCAACCACTTACAAACACATCCAAACACCATCGGATGACATCCGAAGTACTTCCCAACCACTTACAAACACATCCCAACACCATCGGATGTCGTCCGAAGTACTTCCCAACCACTTGCAAACACATCCCAACACCATCGAATGTCGTCCGAAGTACTTCCCAACCACTTACAAACACATCCAAACACCATCGGATGACATCCGAAGTACTTCCCAACCACTTACAAACACATCCCAACACCATCGGATGTCGTCCGAAGTACTTCCCAACCACTTACAAACACATCCCAACACCATCGGATGTCGTCCGAAGTACTTCCCAACCACTTACACACACATCCCAACACCATCGGATGTCGTCCGAAGTACTTCCCAACCACTTGCAAACACATCCCAACACCATCGGATGTCGTCCCAAGTACTTCCCAACCACTTACAAACACATCCCAACACCATCGGATGTCGTCCGAAGTACTTCCCAACCACTTACAAACACATCCCAACACCATCGGATGTCGTCCGAAGTACTTCCCAACCACTTACAAACACATCCCAACACCATCGGATGTCGTCCGAAGTACTTCCCAACCACTTACAAACACATCCAAACACCATCGGATGACATCCGAAGTACTTCCCAACCACTTACAAACACATCCCAACACCATCGAATGTCGTCCGAAGTACTTCCCAACCACTTACAAACACATCCAAACACCATCGGATGACATCCGAAGTACTTCCCAACCACTTACAAACACATCCCAACACCATCGGATGTCGTCCGAAGTACTTCCCAACCACTTGCAAACACATTCCAACACCATCGGATGTCGTCCGAAGTACTTCCCAACCACTTACAAACACATCCAAACACCATCGGATGACATCCGAAGTACTTCCCAACCACTTACAAACACATCCCAACACCATCGGATGTCGTCCGAAGTACTTCCCAACCACTTGCAAACACATCCCAACACCATCGGATGTCGTCCGAAGTACTTCCCAACCACTTACAAACAATTCCCAAACACCATCGGATGACATCCGAAGTACTTCCCAACCACTTACAAACACATCCCAACACCATCGGATGTCGTCCGAAGTACTTCCCAACCACTTACACACACATCCCAACACCATCGGATGTCGTCCGAAGTACTTCCCAACCACTTGCAAACACATCCCAACACCATCGGATGTCGTCCCAAGTACTTCCCAACCACTTACACACACATCCCAACACCATCGGATGTCGTCCGAAGTACTTCCCAACCACTTACAAACACATCCCAACACCATCGGATGTCGTCCGAAGTACTTCCCAACCACTTACAAACACATCCCAACACCATCGGATGACATCCGAAGTACTTCCCAACCACTTACAAACACATCCCAACACCATCGGATGTCGTCCGAAGTACTTCCCAACCACTTACAAACACATCCCAACACCATCGGATGTCGTCCGAAGTACTTCCCAACCACTTGCAAACACATCCCAACACCATCGGATGTCGTCCGAAGTACTTCCCAACCACTTACAAACACATCCAAACACCATCGGATGACATCCGAAGTACTTCCCAACCACTTACAAACACATCCCAACACCATCGGATGTCGTCCGAAGTACTTCCCAACCACTTACAAACACATCCCAACACCATCGGATGTCGTCCGAAGTACTTCCCAACCACTTACACACACATCCCAACACCATCGGATGTCGTCCGAAGTACTTCCCAACCACTTGCAAACACATCCCAACACCATCGGATGTCGTCCCAAGTACTTCCCAACCACTTACACACACATCCCAACACCATCGGATGTCGTCCGAAGTACTTCCCAACCACTTGCAAACACATCCCAACACCATCGGATGTCGTCCCAAGTACTTCCCAACCACTTACAAACACATCCCAACACCATCGGATGTCGTCCGAAGTACTTCCCAACCACTTACAAACACATCCCAACACCATCGGATGTCGTCCGAAGTACTTCCCAACCACTTGCAAACACATCCCAACACCATCGGATGTCGTCCGAATTACTTCCCAACCACTTACAAACACATCCAAACACCATCGGATGTCGTCCGAAGTACTTCCCAACCACTTGCAAACACATCCCAACACCATCGGATGTCGTCCCAAGTACTTCCCAACCACTTACAAACACATCCCAACACCATCGGATGTCGTCCGAAGTACTTCCCAACCACTTACAAACACATCCCAACACCATCGGATGTCGTCCGAAGTACTTCCCAACCACTTACAAACACATCCCAACACCATCGGATGTCGTCCGAAGTACTTCCCAACCACTTACAAACACATCCCAACACCATCGGATGTCGTCCCAAGTACTTCCCAACCACTTACAAACACATCCCAACACCATCGGATGTCGTCCCAAGTACTTCCCAACCACTTACAAACACATCCCAACACCATCGGATGTCGTCCGAAGTACTTCCCAACCACTTACAAACACATCCCAACACCATCGGATGTCGTCCGAATTACTTCCCAACCACTTACAAACACATCCAAACACCATCGGATGTCGTCCGAAGTACTTCCCAACCACTTGCAAACACATCCCAACACCATCGGATGTCGTCCCAAGTACTTCCCAACCACTTACAAACACATCCCAACACCATCGGATGTCGTCCGAAGTACTTCCCAACCACTTGCAAACACATCCCAACACCATCGGATGTCGTCCGAAGTACTTCCCAACCACTTACAAACACATCCCAACACCATCGGATGTCGTCCGAAGTACTTCCCAACCACTTGCAAACACATCCCAACACCATCGGATGTCGTCCGAAGTACTTCCCAACCACTTACACACACATCCCAACACCATCGGATGTCGTCCGAAGTACTTCCCAACCACTTACAAACACATCCCAACACCATCGGATGTCGTCCCAAGTACTTCCCAACCACTTACAAACACATCCCAACACCATCGGATGTCGTCCGAAGTACTTCCCAACCACTTACAAACACATCCCAACACCATCGGATGTCGTCCGAAGTACTTCCCAACCACTTACAAACACATCCAAACACCATCGGATGACATCCGAAGTACTTCCCAACCACTTACAAACACATCCCAACACCATCGGATGTCGTCCGAAGTACTTCCCAACCACTTACAAACACATCCAAACACCATCGGATGACATCCGAAGTACTTCCCAACCACTTACAAACACATCCCAACACCATCGGATGTCGTCCGAAGTACTTCCCAACCACTTGCAAACACATTCCAACACCATCGGATGTCGTCCGAAGTACTTCCCAACCACTTACAAACACATCCAAACACCATCGGATGACATCCGAAGTACTTCCCAACCACTTACAAACACATCCCAACACCATCGGATGTCGTCCGAAGTACTTCCCAACCACTTACAAACACATCCCAACACCATCGGATGTCGTCCGAAGTACTTCCCAACCACTTACACACACATCCCAACACCATCGGATGTCGTCCGAAGTACTTCCCAACCACTTGCAAACACATCCCAACACCATCGGATGTCGTCCGAAGTACTTCCCAACCACTTACAAACACATCCAAACACCATCGGATGACATCCGAAGTACTTCCCAACCACTTACAAACACATCCCAACACCATCGGATGTCGTCCGAAGTACTTCAAAACCACTTGCAAACACATCCCAACACCATCGGATGTCGTCCGAAGTACTTCCCAACCACTTACAAACACATCCAAACACCATCGGATGACATCCGAAGTACTTCCCAACCACTTACAAACACATCCCAACACCATCGGATGTCGTCCGAAGTACTTCCCAACCACTTACAAACACATCCCAACACCATCGGATGTCGTCCGAAGTACTTCCCAACCACTTACACACACATCCCAACACCATCGGATGTCGTCCGAAGTACTTCCCAACCACTTGCAAACACATCCCAACACCATCGGATGTCGTCCCAAGTACTTCCCAACCACTTACAAACACATCCCAACACCATCGGATGTCGTCCGAAGTACTTCCCAACCACTTACAAACACATCCCAACACCATCGGATGTCGTCCGAAGTACTTCCCAACCACTTGCAAACACATCCCAACACCATCGGATGTCGTCCGAAGTACTTCCCAACCACTTACAAACACATCCAAACACCATCGGATGACATCCGAAGTACTTCCCAACCACTTACAAACACATCCCAACACCATCGGATGTCGTCCGAAGTACTTCCCAACCACTTACAAACACATCCAAACACCATCGGATGACATCCGAAGTACTTCCCAACCACTTACAAACACATCCCAACACCATCGGATGTCGTCCGAAGTACTTCCCAACCACTTGCAAACACATTCCAACACCATCGGATGTCGTCCGAAGTACTTCCCAACCACTTACAAACACATCCAAACACCATCGGATGACATCCGAAGTACTTCCCAACCACTTACAAACACATCCCAACACCATCGGATGTCGTCCGAAGTACTTCCCAACCACTTACAAACACATCCCAACACCATCGGATGTCGTCCGAAGTACTTCCCAACCACTTACACACACATCCCAACACCATCGGATGTCGTCCGAAGTACTTCCCAACCACTTGCAAACACATCCCAACACCATCGGATGTCGTCCGAAGTACTTCCCAACCACTTACAAACACATCCAAACACCATCGGATGACATCCGAAGTACTTCCCAACCACTTACAAACACATCCCAACACCATCGGATGTCGTCCGAAGTACTTCCCAACCACTTGCAAACACATCCCAACACCATCGGATGTCGTCCGAAGTACTTCCCAACCACTTACAAACACATCCAAACACCATCGGATGACATCCGAAGTACTTCCCAACCACTTGCAAACACATCCCAACACCATCGGATGTCGTCCCAAGTACTTCCCAACCACTTACAAACACATCCCAACACCATCGGATGTCGTCCGAAGTACTTCCCAACCACTTACAAACACATCCCAACACCATCGGATGTCGTCCGAAGTACTTCCCAACCACTTACAAACACATCCCAACACCATCGGATGTCGTCCCAAGTACTTCCCAACCACTTACAAACACATCCCAACACCATCGGATGTCGTCCGAAGTACTTCCCAACCACTTACAAACACATCCCAACACCATCGGATGTCGTCCGAAGTACTTCCCAACCACTTGCAAACACATCCCAACACCATCGGATGTCGTCCCAAGTACTTCCCAACCACTTACAAACACATCCCAACACCATCGGATGTCGTCCGAAGTACTTCCCAACCACTTACAAACACATCCCAACACCATCGGATGTCGTCCGAAGTACTTCCCAACCACTTGCAAACACATCCCAACACCATCGGATGTCGTCCGAAGTACTTCCCAACCACTTACAAACACATCCCAACACCATCGGATGTCGTCCGAAGTACTTCCCAACCACTTGCAAACACATCCCAACACCATCGGATGTCGTCCGAAGTACTTCCCAACCACTTACACACACATCCCAACACCATCGGATGTTGTCCGAAGTACTTCCCAACCACTTACAAACACATCCCAACACCATCGGATGTCGTCCCAAGTACTTCCCAACCACTTACAAACACATCCCAACACCATCGGATGTCGTCCGAAGTACTTCCCAACCACTTGCAAACACATCCCAACACCATCGGATGTCGTCCGAAGTACTTCCCAACCACTTACAAACACATCCCAACACCATCGGATGTCGTCCGAAGTACTTCCCAACCACTTGCAAACACATCCCAACACCATCGGATGTCGTCCGAAGTACTTCCCAACCACTTACACACACATCCCAACACCATCGGATGTCGTCCGAAGTACTTCCCAACCACTTGCAAACACATCCCAACACCATCGGATGTCGTCCCAAGTACTTCCCAACCACTTACAAACACATCCCAACACCATCGGATGTCGTCCGAAGTACTTCCCAACCACTTACAAACACATCCAAACACCATCGGATGACATCCGAAGTACTTCCCAACCACTTACACACACATCCCAACACCATCGGATGTCGTCCCAAGTACTTCCCAACCACTTACAAACACATCCCAACACCATCGGATGTCGTCCGAAGTACTTCCCAACCACTTACAAACACATCCCAACACCATCGGATGTCGTCCGAAGTACTTCCCAACCACTTGCAAACACATCCCAACACCATCGGATGTCGTCCGAAGTACTTCCCAACCACTTACAAACACATCCAAACACCATCGGATGACATCCGAAGTACTTCCCAACCACTTACAAACACATCCCAACACCATCGGATGTCGTCCGAAGTACTTCCCAACCACTTACAAACACATCCAAACACCATCGGATGACATCCGAAGTACTTCCCAACCACTTACAAACACATCCCAACACCATCGGATGTCGTCCGAAGTACTTCCCAACCACTTGCAAACACATCCCAACACCATCGGATGTCGTCCGAAGTACTTCCCAACCACTTACAAACACATCCCAACACCATCGGATGACATCCGAAGTACTTCCCAACCACTTACAAACACATCCCAACACCATCGGATGTCGTCCGAAGTACTTCCCAACCACTTGCAAACACATCCCAACACCATCGGATGTCGTCCGAAGTACTTCCCAACCACTTACAAACACATCCCAACACCATCGGATGTCGTCCGAAGTACTTCCCAACCACTTGCAAACACATCCCAACACCATCGGATGTCGTCCGAAGTACTTCCCAACCACTTACAAACACATCCAAACACCATCGGATGACATCCGAAGTACTTCCCAACCACTTACAAACACATCCCAACACCATCGAATGTCGTCCGAAGTACTTCCCAACCACTTACAAACACATCCAAACACCATCGGATGACATCCGAAGTACTTCCCAACCACTTACAAACACATCCCAACACCATCGGATGTCGTCCGAAGTACTTCCCAACCACTTGCAAACACATCCCAACACCATCGGATGTCGTCCGAAGTACTTCCCAACCACTTACAAACACATCCCAACACCATCGGATGTCGTCCGAAGTACTTCCCAACCACTTACAAACACATCCCAACACCATCGGATGTCGTCCGAAGTACTTCCCAACCACTTGCAAACACATCCCAACACCATCGGATGTCGTCCGAAGTACTTCCCAACCACTTACAAACACATCCCAACACCATCGGATGTCGTCCGAAGTACTTCCCAACCACTTACACACACATCCCAACACCATCGGATGTCGTCCGAAGTACTTCCCAACCACTTGCAAACACATCCCAACACCATCGGATGTCGTCCGAAGTACTTCCCAACCACTTACAAACACATCCAAACACCATCGGATGACATCCGAAGTACTTCCCAACCACTTACAAACACATCCCAACACCATCGGATGTCGTCCGAAGTACTTCCCAACCACTTACAAACACATCCAAACACCATCGGATGTCATCCGAAGTACTTCCCAACCACTTACAAACACATCCCAACACCATCGGATGTCGTCCGAAGTACTTCCCAACCACTTGCAAACACATCCCAACACCATCGGATGTCGTCCGAAGTACTTCCCAACCACTTACAAACACATCCAAACACCATCGGATGACATCCGAAGTACTTCCCAACCACTTACAAACACATCCCAACACCATCGGATGTCGTCCGAAGTACTTCCCAACCACTTACAAACACATCCAAACACCATCGGATGACATCCGAAGTACTTCCCAACCACTTACAAACACATCCCAACACCATCGGATGTCGTCCGAAGTACTTCCCAACCACTTGCAAACACATCCCAACACCATCGGATGTCGTCCGAAGTACTTCCCAACCACTTACAAACACATCCAAACACCATCGGATGACATCCGAAGTACTTCCCAACCACTTACAAACACATCCCAACACCATCGGATGTCGTCCGAAGTACTTCCCAACCACTTGCAAACACATCCCAACACCATCGGATGTCGTCCGAAGTACTTCCCAACCACTTACAAACACATCCAAACACCATCGGATGACATCCGAAGTACTTCCCAACCACTTACAAACACATCCCAACACCATCGGATGTCGTCCGAAGTACTTCCCAACCACTTACACACACATCCCAACACCATCGGATGTCGTCCGAAGTACTTCCCAACCACTTGCAAACACATCCCAACACCATCGGATGTCGTCCCAAGTACTTCCCAACCACTTACACACACATCCCAACACCATCGGATGTCGTCCGAAGTACTTCCCAACCACTTACAAACACATCCCAACACCATCGGATGTCGTCCGAAGTACTTCCCAACCACTTACAAACACATCCAAACACCATCGGATGACATCCGAAGTACTTCCCAACCACTTACAAACACATCCCAACACCATCGGATGTCGTCCGAAGTACTTCCCAACCACTTACAAACACATCCCAACACCATCGGATGTCGTCCGAAGTATTTCCCAACCACTTACACACACATCCCAACACCATCGGATGTCGTCCGAAGTACTTCCCAACCACTTGCAAACACATCCCAACACCATCGGATGTCGTCCCAAGTACTTCCCAACCACTTACAAACACATCCCAACACCATCGGATGTCGTCCGAAGTACTTCCCAACCACTTACAAACACATCCCAACACCATCGGATGTCGTCCGAAGTACTTCCCAACCACTTGCAAACACATCCCAACACCATCGGATGTCGTCCGAATTACTTCCCAACCACTTACAAACACATCCAAACACCATCGGATGTCGTCCGAAGTACTTCCCAACCACTTGCAAACACATCCCAACACCATCGGATGTCGTCCCAAGTACTTCCCAACCACTTACAAACACATCCCAACACCATCGGATGTCGTCCGAAGTACTTCCCAACCACTTACAAACACATCCCAACACCATCGGATGTCGTCCGAAGTACTTCCCAACCACTTGCAAACACATCCCAACACCATCGGATGTCGTCCGAAGTACTTCCCAACCACTTACAAACACATCCCAACACCATCGGATGTCGTCCGAAGTACTTCCCAACCACTTGCAAACACATCCCAACACCATCGGATGTCGTCCGAAGTACTTCCCAACCACTTACACACACATCCCAACACCATCGGATGTCGTCCGAAGTACTTCCCAACCACTTGCAAACACATCCCAACACCATCGGATGTCGTCCCAAGTACTTCCCAACCACTTACAAACACATCCCAACACCATCGGATGTCGTCCGAAGTACTTCCCAACCACTTACAAACACATCCCAACACCATCGGATGTCGTCCGAAGTACTTCCCAACCACTTGCAAACACATCCCAACACCATCGGATGTCGTCCGAAGTACTTCCCAACCACTTACAAACACATCCAAACACCATCGGATGACATCCGAAGTACTTCCCAACCACTTACAAACACATCCCAACACCATCGGATGTCGTCCGAAGTACTTCCCAACCACTTACAAACACATCCAAACACCATCGGATGACATCCGAAGTACTTCCCAACCACTTACAAACACATCCCAACACCATCGGATGTCGTCCGAAGTACTTCCCAACCACTTGCAAACACATCCAAACACCATCGGATGTCGTCCGAAGTACTTCCCAACCACTTGCAAACACATCCCAACACCATCGGATGTCGTCCGAAGTACTTCCCAACCACTTACAAACACATCCAAACACCATCGGATGACATCCGAAGTACTTCCCAACCACTTACAAACACATCCCAACACCATCGGATGTCGTCCGAAGTACTTCCCAACCACTTGCAAACACATCCCAACACCATCGGATGTCGTCCGAAGTACTTCCCAACCACTTGCAAACACATCCCAACACCATCGGATGTCGTCCGAAGTACTTCCCAACCACTTACACACACATCCCAACACCATCGGATGTCGTCCGAAGTACTTCCCAACCACTTACAAACACATCCCAACACCATCGGATGTCGTCCGAAGTACTTCCCAACCACTTACAAACACATCCAAACACCATCGGATGACATCCGAAGTACTTCCCAACCACTTACAAACACATCCCAACACCATCGGATGTCGTCCGAAGTACTTCCCAACCACTTACAAACACATCCCAACACCATCGGATGTCGTCCGAAGTACTTCCCAACCACTTACACACACATCCCAACACCATCGGATGTCGTCCGAAGTACTTCCCAACCACTTGCAAACACATCCCAACACCATCGGATGTCGTCCCAAGTACTTCCCAACCACTTACAAACACATCCCAACACCATCGGATGTCGTCCGAAGTACTTCCCAACCACTTACAAACACATCCCAACACCATCGGATGTCGTCCGAAGTACTTCCCAACCACTTGCAAACACATCCCAACACCATCGGATGTCGTCCGAAGTACTTCCCAACCACTTACAAACACATCCAAACACCATCGGATGACATCCGAAGTACTTCCCAACCACTTACAAACACATCCCAACACCATCGGATGTCGTCCGAAGTACTTCCCAACCACTTACAAACACATCCAAACACCATCGGATGACATCCGAAGTACTTCCCAACCACTTACAAACACATCCCAACACCATCGGATGTCGTCCGAAGTACTTCCCAACCACTTGCAAACACATCCCAACACCATCGGATGTCGTCCGAAGTACTTCCCAACCACTTACAAACACATCCAAACACCATCGGATGACATCCGAAGTACTTCCGAACCACTTACAAACACATCCCAACACCATCGGATGTCGTCCGAAGTACTTCCCAACCACTTGCAAACACATCCCAACACCATCGGATGTCGTCCGAAGTACTTCCCAACCACTTACAAACACATCCAAACACCATCGGATGACATCCGAAGTACTTCCCAACCACTTACAAACACATCCCAACACCATCGGATGTCGTCCAAAGTACTTCCCAACCACTTACAAACACATCCCAACACCATCGGATGTCGTCCGAAGTACTTCCCAACCACTTACACACACATCCCAACACCATCGGATGTCGTCCGAAGTACTTCCCAACCACTTGCAAACACATCCCAACACCATCGGATGTCGTCCCAAGTACTTCCCAACCACTTACAAACACATCCCAACACCATCGGATGTCGTCCGAAGTACTTCCCAACCACTTACAAACACATCCCAACACCATCGGATGTCGTCCGAAGTACTTCCCAACCACTTGCAAACACATCCCAACACCATCGGATGTCGTCCGAAGTACTTCCCAACCACTTACAAACACATCCAAACACCATCGGATGTCATCCGAAGTACTTCCCAACCACTTACAAACACATCCCAACACCATCGGATGTCGTCCGAAGTACTTCCCAACCACTTACAAACACATCCAAACACCATCGGATGACATCCGAAGTACTTCCCAACCACTTACAAACACATCCCAACACCATCGGATGTCGTCCGAAGTACTTCCCAACCACTTGCAAACACATCCCAACACCATCGGATGTCGTCCGAAGTACTTCCCAACCAATTACAAACACATCCAAACACCATCGGATGACATCCGAAGTACTTCCCAACCACTTACAAACACATCCCAACACCATCGGATGTCGTCCGAAGTACTTCCCAACCACTTGCAAACACATCCCAACACCATCGGATGTCGTCCGAAGTACTTCCCAACCACTTACAAACACATCCAAACACCATCGGATGACATCCGAAGTACTTCCCAACCACTTACAAACACATCCCAACACCATCGGATGTCGTCCGAAGTACTTCCCAACCACTTGCAAACACATCCCAACACCATCGGATGTCGTCCGAAGTACTTCCCAACCACTTGCAAACACATCCCAACACCATCGGATGTCGTCCGAAGTACTTCCCAACCACTTACACACACATCCCAACACCATCGGATGTCGTCCGAAGTACTTCCCAACCACTTACAAACACATCCCAACACCATCGGATGAAGTCCGAAGTACTTCCCAACCACTTACAAACACATCCCAACACCATCGGATGACCTTCGAAATACTTCCCAACCACTTACACACACATCCCAACACCATCAAATTTCGTCCGAAGTACTTCCCAACCACTTACAAACACATCCCAACACCATCGGATGAAGTCCGAAGTACTTCCCAACCACTTGCAAACACATCCCAACACCATCGGATGTCGTCCGAAGTACTTCCCAACCACTTACAAACACATCCCAACACCATCGGATGTCGTCCGAAGTACTTCCCAACCACTTACAAACACATCCCAACACCATCGGATGTCGTCCGAAGTACTTCCCAACCACTTACAAACACATCCAAACACCATCGGATGACATCCGAAGTACTTCCCAACCACTTACAAACACATCCCAACACCATCGGATGTCGTCCGAAGTACTTCCCAACCACTTACAAACACATCCCAACACCATCGGATGTCGTCCGAAGTACTTCCCAACCACTTACAAACACATCCCAACACCATCGGATGTCGTCCGAAGTACTTCCCAACCACTTACAAACACATCCCAACACCATCGGATGAAGTCCGAAGTACTTCCCAACCACTTGCAAACACATCCCAACACCATCGGATGTCGTCCGAAGTACTTCCCAACCACTTACAAACACATCCCAACACCATCGGATGTCGTCCGAAGTACTTCCCAACCACTTGCAAACACATCCCAACACCATCGGATGTCGTCCGAAGTACTTCCCAACCACTTACAAACACATCCAAACACCATCGGATGACATCCGAAGTACTTCCCAACCACTTACAAACACATCCCAACACCATCGGATGTCGTCCGAAGTACTTCCCAACCACTTACAAACACATCCCAACACCATCGGATGTCGTCCGAAGTACTTCCCAACCACTTGCAAACACATCCCAACACCATCGGATGTCGTCCGAAGTACTTCCCAACCACTTACAAACACATCCAAACACCATCGGATGACATCCGAAGTACTTCCCAACCACTTACAAACACATCCCAACACCATCGGATGTCGTCCGAAGTACTTCCCAACCACTTGCAAACACATCCCAACACCATCGGATGTCGTCCGAAGTACTACCCAACCACTTGCAAACACATCCCAACACCATCGGATGTCGTCCGAAGTACTTCCCAACCACTTGCAAACACATCCCAACACCATCGGATGTCGTCCGAAGTACTTCCCAACCACTTACAAACACATCCCAACACCATCGGATGTCGTCCGAAGTACTTCCCAACCACTTGCAAACACATCCCAACACCATCGGATGTCGTCCGAAGTACTTCCCAACCACTTACAAACACATCCAAACACCATCGGATGACATCCGAAGTACTTCCCAACCACTTACACACACATCCCAACACCATCGGATGACCTTCGAAGTACTTCCCAACCACTTACACACACATCCCAACACCATCGGATGTCGTCCGAAGTACTTCCCAACCACTTACAAACACATCCCAACACCATCGGATGTCGTCCGAAGTACTTCCCAACCACTTACAAACACATCCCAACACCATCGGATGTCGTCCGAAGTACTTCCCAACCACTTACAAACACATCCCAACACCATCGGATGAAGTCCGAAGTACTTCCCAACCACTTGCAAACACATCCCAACACCATCGGATGTCGTCCGAAGTACTTCCCAACCACTTACAAACACATCCCAACACCATCGAATGTCGTTCGAAGTACTCCCCAACCACTTACAAACACATCCCAACACCATCGAATGTCGTCCGAAGTACTTCCCAACCACTTACAAACACATCCCAACACCATCGGATGTCGTCCGAAGTACTTCCCAACCACTTACAAACACATCCCAACACCATCGGATGTCGTCCGAAGTACTTCCCAACCACTTACAAACACATCCCAACACCATCGGATGTCGTCCGAAGTACTTCCCAACCACTTACAAACACATCCCAACACCATCGAATGTCGTTCGAAGTACTCCCCAACCACTTACAAACACATCCCAACACCATCGGATGACATCCGAAGTACTTCCCAACCACTTACAAACACATCCCAACACCATCGGATGTCGTCCGAAGTACTTCCCAACCACTTGCAAACACATCCCAACACCATCGGATGTCGTCCGAAGTACTTCCCAACCACTTGCAAACACATCCCAACACCATCGGATGTCGTCCGAAGTAGTTCCCAACCACTTGCAAACACATCCCAACACCATCGGATGTCGTCCGAAGTACTTCCCAACCACTTGCAAACACATCCCAACACCATCGGATGTCGTCCGAAGTACTTCCCAACCACTTGCAAACACATCCCAACACCATCGGATGTCGTCCGAAGTACTTCCCAACCACTTACAAACACATCCAAACACCATCGGATGACATCCGAAGTACTTCCCAACCACTTACACACACATCCCAACACCATCGGATGACCTTCGAAGTACTTCCCAACCACTTACACACACATCCCAACACCATCAAATTTCGTCCGAAGTACTTCCCAACCACTTACAAACACATCCCAACACCATCGGATGTCGTCCGAAGTACTTCCCAACCACTTACAAACACATCCCAACACCATCGAATGTCGTTCGAAGTACTCCCCAACCACTTACAAACACATCCCAACACCAGCGAATGTCGTCCGAAGTACTTCCCAACCACTTACAAACACATCCCAACACCATCGGATGTCGTCCGAAGTACTTCCCAACCACTTACAAACACATCCCAACACCATCGGATGTCGTCCGAAGTACTTCCCAACCACTTACAAACACATCCCAACACCATCGGATGACCTTCGAAGTACTTCCCAACCATTTACACACACATCCCAACACCATCAAATTTCGTCCGAAGTACTTCCCAACCACTTACAAACACATCCAAACACCATCGGATGACATCCGAAGTACTTCCCAACCACTTACACACACATCCCAACACCATCGGATGTCGTCCGAAGTACTTCCCAACCACTTACAAACACATCCCAACACCATCGAATGTCGTTCGAAGTACTCCCCAACCACTTACAAACACATCCCAACACCATCGGATGACATCCGAAGTACTTCCCAACCACTTACAAACACATCCCAACACCATCGGATGTCGTCCGAAGTACTTCCCAACCACTTACAAACACATCCCAACACCATCGGATGTCGTCCGAAGTACTTCCCAACCACTTGCAAACACATCCCAACACCATCGGATGTCGTCCGAAGTACTTCCCAACCACTTGCAAACACATCCCAACACCATCGGATGTCGTCCGAAGTACTTCCCAACCACTTACAAACACATCCCAACACCATCGGATGACCTTCGAAGTACTTCCCAACCATTTACACACACATCCCAACACCATCAAATTTCGTCCGAAGTACTTCCCAACCACTTACAAACACATCCCAACACCATCGAATGTCGTCCGAAGTACTTCCCAACCACTTACAAACACATCCCAACACCATCGGATGTCGTCCGAAGTACTTCCCAACCACTTACACACACATCCCAACACCATCAAATGTCGTCCGAAGCACTTCCCAACCACTTACAAACACATCCCAACACCATCGAATGTCGTCCGAAGTACTTCCCAACCACTTACAAACGCATCCCAACACCATCGAATGTCGTCCGAAGTACTTCCCAACCACTTGCAAACACATCCCAACACCATCGGATGTCGTCCGATGTACTTCCCAACCACTTACAAACACATCCAAACACCATCGGATGACATCCGAAGTACTTCCCAACCACTTACAAACACATCCCAACACCATCGGATGTCGTCCGAAGTACTTCCCAACCACTTGCAAACACATCCCAACACCATCGGATGACCTTCGAAGTACTTCCCAACCACTTACACACACATCCCAACACCATCAAATTTCGTCCGAAGTACTTCCCAACCACTTACAAACACATCCCAACACCATCGGATGTCGTCCGAAGTACTTCCCAACCACTTACAAACACATCCCAACACCATCGAATGTCGTTCGAAGTACTCCCCAACCACTTACAAACACATCCCAACACCATCGGATGACATCCGAAGTACTTCCCAACCACTTACAAACACATCCCAACACCATCGGATGTCGTCCGAAGTACTTCCCAACCACTTACAAACACATCCCAACACCATCGGATGTCGTCCGAAGTACTTCCCAACCACTTGCAAACACATCCCAACACCATCGGATGTCGTCCGAAGTACTTCCCAACCACTTGCAAACACATCCCAACACCATCGGATGTCGTCCGAAGTACTTCCCAACCACTTACAAACACATCCCAACACCATCGGATGACCTTCGAAGTACTTCCCAACCATTTACACACACATCCCAACACCATCAAATTTCGTCCGAAGTACTTCCCAACCACTTACAAACACATCCCAACACCATCGAATGTCGTCCGAAGTACTTCCCAACCACTTACAAACACATCCCAACACCATCGGATGTCGTTCGAAGTACTCCCCAACCACTTACAAACACATCCCAACACCATCGGATGACATCCGAAGTACTTCCCAACCACTTACAAACACATCCCAACACCATCGGATGTCGTCCGAAGTACTTCCCAACCACTTACAAACACATCCCAACACCATCGGATGTCGTCCGAAGTACTTCCCAACCACTTGCAAACACATCCCAACACCATCGGATGTCGTCCGAAGTACTTCCCAACCACTTACAAACACATCCCAACACCATCGGATGTCGTCCGAAGTACTTCCCAACCACTTGCAAACACATCCCAACACCATCGGATGTCGTCCGAAGTACTTCCCAACCACTTACAAACACATCCCAACACCATCGGATGACCTTCGAAGTACTTCCCAACCATTTACACACACATCCCAACACCATCAAATTTCGTCCGAAGTACTTCCCAACCACTTACAAACACATCCCAACACCATCGGATGTCGTCCGAAGTACTTCCCAACCACTTACAAACGCATCCCAACACCATCGAATGTCGTCCGAAGTACTTCCCAACCACTTGCAAACACATCCCAACACCATCGGATGTCGTCCGATGTACTTCCCAACCACTTACAAACACATCCAAACACCATCGGATGACATCCGAAGTACTTCCCAACCACTTACAAACACATCCCAACACCATCGGATGTCGTCCGAAGTACTTCCCAACCACTTACAAACACATCCCAACACCATCGGATGACCTTCGAAGTACTTCCCAACCACTTACACACACATCCCAACACCATCAAATTTCGTCCGAAGTACTTCCCAACCACTTACAAACACATCCCAACACCATCGGATGTCGTCCGAAGTACTTCCCAACCACTTACAAACACATCCCAACACAATCGGAAGACATCCGAAGTACTTCCCAACCAATTACAAACACATCCCAACACAATCGGATGACATCCGAAGTACTTCCCAACCACTTATAAACACATCCCAACACCATCGAATGTCGTTCGAAGTACTCCTCAACCACTTACAAACACATCCCAACACCATCGAATGTCGTCCGAAGTACTTCCCAACCACTTACAAACACATCCCAACACCATCGGATGTCGTCCGAAGTACTTCCCAACCACTTACAAACACATCCCAACACCATCGGATGTCGTCCGAAGTACTTCCCAACCACTTACAAACACATCCCAACACCATCGAATGTCGTTCGAAGTACTCCCCAACCACTTACAAACACATCCCAACACCATCGAATGTCGTCCGAAGTACTTCCCAACCACTTGCAAACACATCCCAACACAATCGGATGACATCCGAAGTACTTCCCAACCACTTACTAACACATCCCAACACCATCGGATGTCGTCCGAAGTACTTCCCAACCACTTACAAACACATCCCAACACCATCGAATGTCGTTCGAAGTACTTCCCAACCACTTACAAACACATCCCAACACCATCGAATGTCGTCCGAAGTACTTCCCAACCACTTACAAACACATCCCAACACCATCGGATGTCGTCCGAAGTACTTCCCAACCACTTACAAACACATCCCAACACCATCGGATGTCGTCCGAAGTACTTCCCAACCACTTGCAAACACATCCCAACACCATCGGATGTCGTCCGAAGTACTTCCCAACCACTTACAAACACATCCCAACACCATCGGATGACCTTCGAAGTACTTCCCAACCATTTACACACACATCCCAACACCATCAAATTTCGTCCGAAGTACTTCCCAACCACTTACAAACACATCCCAACACCATCGAATGTCGTCCGAAGTACTTCCCAACCACTTACAAACACATCCCAACACCATCGGATGTCGTTCGAAGTACTCCCCAACCACTTACAAACACATCCCAACACCATCGGATGACATCCGAAGTACTTCCCAACCACTTACAAACACATCCCAACACCATCGGATGTCGTCCGAAGTACTTCCCAACCACTTACAAACACATCCCAACACCATCGGATGTCGTCCGAAGTACTTCCCAACCACTTGCAAACACATCCCAACACCATCGGATGTCGTCCGAAGTACTTCCCAACCACTTGCAAACACATCCCAACACCATCGAATGTCGTCCGAAGTACTTCCCAACCACTTACAAACACATCCCAACACCATCGGATGTCGTCCGAAGTACTTCCCAACCACTTACACACACATCCCAACACCATCAAATGTCGTCCGAAGCACTTCCCAACCACTTACAAACACATCCCAACACCATCGGATGTCGTCCGAAGTACTTCCCAACCACTTACAAACGCATCCCAACACCATCGAATGTCGTCCGAAGTACTTCCCAACCACTTGCAAACACATCCCAACACCATCGGATGTCGTCCGATGTACTTCCCAACCACTTACAAACACATCCAAACACCATCGGATGACATCCGAAGTACTTCCCAACCACTTACAAACACATCCCAACACCATCGGATGTCGTCCGAAGTACTTCCCAACCACTTACAAACACATCCCAACACCATCGGATGACCTTCGAAGTACTTCCCAACCACTTACACACACATCCCAACACCATCAAATTTCGTCCGAAGTACTTCCCAACCACTTACAAACACATCCCAACACCATCGGATGTCGTCCGAAGTACTTCCCAACCACTTACAAACACATCCCAACACAATCGGAAGACATCCGAAGTACTTCCCAACCAATTACAAACACATCCCAACACAATCGGATGACATCCGAAGTACTTCCCAACCACTTATAAACACATCCCAACACCATCGAATGTCGTTCGAAGTACTCCTCAACCACTTACAAACACATCCCAACACCATCGAATGTCGTCCGAAGTACTTCCCAACCACTTACAAACACATCCCAACACCATCGGATGTCGTCCGAAGTACTTCCCAACCACTTACAAACACATCCCAACACCATCGGATGTCGTCCGAAGTACTTCCCAACCACTTACAAACACATCCCAACACCATCGAATGTCGTTCGAAGTACTCCCCAACCACTTACAAACACATCCCAACACCATCGAATGTCGTCCGAAGTACTTCCCAACCACTTGCAAACACATCCCAACACAATCGGATGACATCCGAAGTACTTCCCAACCACTTACTAACACATCCCAACACCATCGGATGTCGTCCGAAGTACTTCCCAACCACTTACAAACACATCCCAACACCATCGAATGTCGTTCGAAGTACTCCCCAACCACTTACAAACACATCCCAACACCATCGAATGTCGTCCGAAGTACTTCCCAACCACTTACAAACACATCCCAACACCATCGGATGTCGTCCGAAGTACTTCCCAACCACTTACAAACACATCCCAACACCATCGGATGTCGTCCGAAGTACTTCCCAACCACTTACAAACACATCCCAACACCATCGAATGTCGTCCGAAGTACTTCCCAACCACTTACAAACACATCCCAACACCATCGGATGTCGTCCGAAGTACTTCCCAACCACTTGCAAACACATCCCAACACCATCGGATGTCGTCCGAAGTACTTCCCAACCACTTACAAACACATCCAAACACCATCGGATGACATCCGAAGTACTTCCCAACCACTTACAAACACATCCCAACACCATCGGATGTCGTCCGAAGTACTTCCCAACCACTTACAAACACATCCCAACACCATCGGATGTCGTCCGAAGTACTTCCCAACCACTTGCAAACACATCCCAACACCATCGGATGTCGTCCGATGTACTTCCCAACCACTTACAAACACATCCAAACACCATCGGATGACATCCGAAGTACTTCCCAACCACTTACAAACACATCCCAACACCATCGGATGTCGTCCGAAGTACTTCCCAACCACTTACAAACACATCCCAACACCATCGGATGTCGTCCGAAGTACTTCCCAACCACTTGCAAACACATCCCAACACCATCGGATGTCGTCCGAAGTACTTCCCAACCACTTGCAAACACATCCCAACACCATCGGATGTCGTCCGAAGTACTTCCCAACCACTTACAAACACATCCCAACACCATCGGATGTCGTCCGAAGTACTTCCCAACCACTTACAAACACATCCCAACACCATCGGATGTCGTCCGAAGTACTTCCCAACCACTTGCAAACACATCCAAACACCATCGGATGACATCCGAAGTACTTCCCAACCACTTACAAACACATCCCAACACCATCGGATGTCGTCCGAAGTACTTCCCAACCACTTACAAACACATCCCAACACCATCGGATGTCGTCCGAAGTACTTCCCAACCACTTACACACACATCCCAACACCATCGGATGTCGTCCGAAGTACTTCCCAACCACTTACAAACACATCCCAACACCATCGGATGACATCCGAAGTACTTCCCAACCACTTACAAACACATCCCAACACCATCGGATGTCGTCCGAAGTACTTCCCAACCACTTGCAAACACATCCCAACACCATCGGATGTCGTCCGAAGTACTTCCCAACCACTTACAAACACATCCAAACACCATCGGATGACATCCGAAGTACTTCCGAACCACTTACAAACACATCCCAACACCATCGGATGTCGTCCGAAGTACTTCCCAACCACTTGCAAACACATCCCAACACCATCGGATGTCGTCCGAAGTACTTCCCAACCACTTACAAACACATCCAAACACCATCGGATGACATCCGAAGTACTTCCCAACCACTTACAAACACATCCCAACACCATCGGATGTCGTCCGAAGTACTTCCCAACCACTTACAAACACATCCCAACACCATCGGATGTCGTCCGAAGTACTTCCCAACCACTTACACACACATCCCAACACCATCGGATGTCGTCCGAAGTACTTCCCAACCACTTGCAAACACATCCCAACACCATCGGATGTCGTCCCAAGTACTTCCCAACCACTTACAAACACATCCCAACACCATCGGATGTCGTCCGAAGTACTTCCCAACCACTTACAAACACATCCCAACACCATCGGATGTCGTCCGAAGTACTTCCCAACCACTTGCAAACACATCCCAACACCATCGGATGTCGTCCGCAGTACTTCCCAACCACTTACAAACACATCCAAACACCATCGGATGACATCCGAAGTACTTCCCAACCACTTACAAACACATCCCAACACCATCGGATGTCGTCCGAAGTACTTCCCAACCACTTACAAACACATCCAAACACCATCGGATGACATCCGAAGTACTTCCCAACCACTTACAAACACATCCCAACACCATCGGATGTCGTCCGAAGTACTTCCCAACCACTTGCAAACACATCCCAACACCATCGGATGTCGTCCGAAGTACTTCCCAACCACTTACAAACACATCCAAACACCATCGGATGACATCCGAAGTACTTCCCAACCACTTACAAACACATCCCAACACCATCGGATGTCGTCCGAAGTACTTCCCAACCACTTGCAAACACATCCCAACACCATCGGATGTCGTCCGAAGTACTTCCCAACCACTTACAAACACATCCAAACACCATCGGATGACATCCGAAGTACTTCCCAACCACTTACAAACACATCCCAACACCATCGGATGTCGTCCGAAGTACTTCCCAACCACTTGCAAACACATCCCAACACCATCGGATGTCGTCCGAAGTACTTCCCAACCACTTGCAAACACATCCCAACACCATCGGATGTCGTCCGAAGTACTTCCCAACCACTTACACACACATCCCAACACCATCGGATGTCGTCCGAAGTACTTCCCAACCACTTACAAACACATCCCAACACCATCGGATGAAGTCCGAAGTACTTCCCAACCACTTACAAACACATCCCAACACCATCGGATGACCTTCGAAATACTT
Organism: Anopheles ziemanni; assembly: GCF_943734765.1. Classification (NCBI taxonomy): domain Eukaryota; kingdom Metazoa; phylum Arthropoda; class Insecta; order Diptera; family Culicidae; genus Anopheles; species Anopheles ziemanni. Next base: position 536,289 of record NW_026690049.1, on the reverse strand, counting down.
CCCAACCACTTACACACACATCCCAACACCATCAAATTTCGTCCGAAGTACTTCCCAACCACTTACAAACACATCCCAACACCATCGAATGTCGTCCGAAGTACTTCCCAACCACTTACAAACACATCCCAACACCATCGGATGTCGTCCGAAGTACTTCCCAACCACTTACACACACATCCCAACACCATCAAATGTCGTCCGAAGCACTTCCCAACCACTTACAAACACATCCCAACACCATCGGATGTCGTCCGAAGTACTTCCCAACCACTTACAAACACATCCCAACACAATCGGATGACATCCGAATTACTTCCCAACCAATTACAAACACATCCCAACACAATCGGATGACATCCGAAGTACTTCCCAACCACTTACAAACACATCCCAACACCATCGAATGTCGTTCGAAGTACTCCCCAACCACTTACAAACACATCCCAACACCATCGAATGTCGTCCGAAGTACTTCCCAACCACTTACAAACACATCCCAACACCATCGGATGTCGTCCGAAGTACTTCCCAACCACTTACAAACACATCCCAACACCATCGGATGTCGTCCGAAGTACTTCCCAACCACTTACAAACACATCCCAACACCATCGGATGTCGTCCGAAGTACTTCCCAACCACTTACAAACACATCCCAACACCATCGGATGAAGTCCGAAGTACTTCCCAACCACTTGCAAACACATCCCAACACCATCGGATGTCGTCCGAAGTACTTCCCAACCACTTACAAACACATCCCAACACCATCGGATGTCGTCCGAAGTACTTCCCAACCACTTACAAACACATCCCAACACCATCGGATGTCGTCCGAAGTACTTCCCAACCACTTACAAACACATCCAAACACCATCGGATGACATCCGAAGTACTTCCCAACCACTTACAAACACATCCCAACACCATCGGATGTCGTCCGAAGTACTTCCCAACCACTTACAAACACATCCCAACACCATCGGATGTCGTCCGAAGTACTTCCCAACCACTTACAAACACATCCCAACACCATCGGATGTCGTCCGAAGTACTTCCCAACCACTTACAAACACATCCCAACACCATCGGATGAAGTCCGAAGTACTTCCCAACCACTTACAAACACATCCCAACACCATCGGATGTCGTCCGAAGTACTTCCCAACCACTTACAAACACATCCCAACACCATCGGATGTCGTCCGAAGTACTTCCCAACCACTTGCAAACACATCCCAACACCATCGGATGTCGTCCGAAGTACTTCCCAACCACTTACAAACACATCCAAACACCATCGGATGACATCCGAAGTACTTCCCAACCACTTACAAACACATCCCAACACCATCGGATGTCGTCCGAAGTACTTCCCAACCACTTACAAACACATCCCAACACCATCGGATGTCGTCCGAAGTACTTCCCAACCACTTGCAAACACATCCCAACACCATCGGATGTCGTCCGAAGTACTTCCCAACCACTTACAAACACATCCAAACACCATCGGATGACATCCGAAGTACTTCCCAACCACTTACAAACACATCCCAACACCATCGGATGTCGTCCGAAGTACTTCCCAACCACTTGCAAACACATCCCAACACCATCGGATGTCGTCCGAAGTACTTCCCAACCACTTGCAAACACATCCCAACACCATCGGATGTCGTCCGAAGTACTTCCCAACCACTTGCAAACACATCCCAACACCATCGGATGTCGTCCGAAGTACTTCCCAACCACTTACAAACACATCCCAACACCATCGGATGTCGTCCGAAGTACTTCCCAACCACTTGCAAACACATCCCAACACCATCGGATGTCGTCCGAAGTACTTCCCAACCACTTACAAACACATCCAAACACCATCGGATGACATCCGAAGTACTTCCCAACCACTTACACACACATCCCAACACCATCGGATGACCTTCGAAGTACTTCCCAACCACTTACACACACATCCCAACACCATCAAATTTCGTCCGAAGTACTTCCCAACCACTTACAAACACATCCCAACACCATCGAATGTCGTCCGAAGTACTTCCCAACCACTTACAAACACATCCCAACACAATCGGATGTCGTTCGAAGTACTCCCCAACCACTTACAAACACATCCCAACACCATCGGATGTCGTCCGAAGTACTTCCCAACCACTTGCAAACACATCCCAACACCATCGGATGTCGTCCGAAGTACTTCCCAACCACTTGCAAACACATCCCAACACCATCGGATGTCGTCCGAAGTACTTCCTAACCACTTACAAACACATCCAAACACCATCGGATGACATCCGAAGTACTTCCCAACCACTTACACACACATCCCAACACCATCGGATGACCTTCGAAGTACTTCCCAACCACTTACACACACATCCCAACACCATCAAATTTCGTCCGAAGTACTTCCCAACCACTTACACACACATCCCAACACCATCAAATGTCGTCCGAAGCACTTCCCAACCACTTACAAACACATCCCAACACCATCGAATGTCGTTCGAAGTACTCCCCAACCACTTACAAACACATCCCAACACCATCGAATGTCGTCCGAAGTACTTCCCAACCACTTACAAACACATCCCAACACCATCGGATGTCGTCCGAAGTACTTCCCAACCACTTACAAACACATCCCAACACCATCGGATGTCGTCCGAAGTACTTCCCAACCACTTACAAACACATCCCAACACCATCGAATGTCGTTCGAAGTACTCCCCAACCACTTACAAACACATCCCAACACCATCGAATGTCGTCCGAAGTACTTCCCAACCACTTGCAAACACATCCAGACACAATCGGATGACATCCGAAGTACTTCCCAACCACTTACAAACACATCCCAACACCATCGGATGTCGTCCGAAGTACTTCCCAACCACTTACAAACACATCCCAACACCATCGAATGTCGTTCGAAGTACTTCCCAACCACTTGCAAACACATCCAAACACCATCGAATGTCGTCCGAAGTACTTCCCAACCACTTACAAACACATCCCAACACCATCGGATGTCGTCCGAAGTACTTCCCAACCACTTACAAACACATCCCAACACCATCGGATGTCGTCCGAAGTACTTCCCAACCACTTACAAACACATCCCAACACCATCGAATGTCGTTCGAAGTACTCCCCAACCACTTACAAACACATCCCAACACCATCGAATGTCGTCCGAAGTACTTCCCAACCACTTACAAACACATCCCAACACCATCGGATGTCGTCCGAAGTACTTCCCAACCACTTACAAACACATCCCAACACCATCGGATGTCGTCCGAAGTACTTCCCAACCACTTACAAACACATCCCAACACCATCGGATGTCGTCCGAAGTACTTCCCAACCACTTACAAACACATCCCAACACCATCGAATGTCGTCCGAAGTACTCCCCAACCACTTACAAACACATCCCAACACCATCGAATGTCGTCCGAAGTACTTCCCAACCACTTGCAAACACATCCCAACACAATCGGATGACATCCGAAGTACTTCCCAACCACTTACAAACACATCCCAACACCATCGGATGTCGTCCGAAGTACTTCCCAACCACTAACAAACACATCCCAACACCATCGAATGTCGTTCGAAGTACTCCCCAACCACTTACAAACACATCCCAACACCATCGAATGTCGTCCGAAGTACTTCCCAACCACTTACAAACACATCCCAACACCATCGGATGTCGTCCGAAGTACTTCCCAACCACTTACAAACACATCCCAACACCATCGGATGTCGTCCGAAGTACTTCCCAACCACTTACAAACACATCCCAACACCATCGAATGTCGTTCGAAGTACTCCCCAACCACTTACAAACACATCCCAACACCATCGGATGACATCCGAAGTACTTCCCAACCACTTACAAACACATCCCAACACCATCGGATGTCGTCCGAAGTACTTCCCAACCACTTACAAACACATCCCAACACCATCGGATGTCGTCCGAAGTACTTCCCAACCACTTGCAAACACATCCCAACACCATCGGATGTCGTCCGAAGTACTTCCCAACCACTTGCAAACACATCCCAACACCATCGGATGTCGTCCGAAGTACTTCCCAACCACTTACAAACACATCCCAACACCATCGGATGACCTTCGAAGTACTTCCCAACCATTTACACACACATCCCAACACCATCAAATTTCGTCCGAAGTACTTCCCAACCACTTACAAACACATCCCAACACCATCGAATGTCGTCCGAAGTACTTCCCAACCACTTACAAACACATCCCAACACCATCGGATGTCGTCCGAAGTACTTCCCAACCACTTACACACACATCCCAACACCATCAAATGTCGTCCGAAGCACTTTCCAACCACTTACAAACACATCCCAACACCATCGGATGTCGTCCGAAGTACTTCCCAACCACTTACAAACGCATCCCAACACCATCGAATGTCGTCCGAAGTACTTCCCAACCACTTGCAAACACATCCCAACACCATCGGATGTCGTCCGAAGTACTTCCCAACCACTTACAAACACATCCCAACACCATCGGATGACCTTCGAAGTACTTCCCAACCACTTACACACACATCCCAACACCATCAAATTTCGTCCGAAGTACTTCCCAACCACTTACAAACACATCCCAACACCATCGGATGTCGTCCGAAGTACTTCCCAACCACTTACAAACACATCCCAACACCATCGGATGACATCCGAAGTACTTCCCAACCAATTACAAACACATCCCAACACAATCGGATGACATCCGAAGTACTTCCCAACCACTTATAAACACATCCCAACACCATCGAATGTCGTTCGAAGTACTCCTCAACCACTTACAAACACATCCCAACACCATCGAATGTCGTCCGAAGTACTTCCCAACCACTTACAAACACATCCCAACACCATCGGATGTCGTCCGAAGTACTTCCCAACCACTTACAAACACATCCCAACACCATCGGATGTCGTCCGAAGTACTTCCCAACCACTTACAAACACATCCCAACACCATCGAATGTCGTTCGAAGTACTCCCCAACCACTTACAAACACATCCCAACACCATCGAATGTCGTCCGAAGTACTTCCCAACCACTTGCAAACACATCCCAACACAATCGGATGACATCCGAAGTACTTCCCAACCACTTACTAACACATCCCAACACCATCGGATGTCGTCCGAAGTACTTCCCAACCACTTACAAACACATCCCAACACCATCGAATGTCGTTCGAAGTACTCCCCAACCACTTACAAACACATCCCAACACCATCGAATGTCGTCCGAAGTACTTCCCAACCACTTACAAACACATCCCAACACCATCGGATGTCGTCCGAAGTACTTCCCAACCACTTACAAACACATCCCAACACCATCGGATGTCGTCCGAAGTACTTCCCAACCACTTACAAACACATCCCAACACCATCGAATGTCGTTCGAAGTACTCCCCATCCACTTACAAACACATCCCAACACCATCGAATGTCGTCCGAAGTACTTCCCAACCACTTACAAACACATCCCAACACCATCGGATGTCGTCCGAAGTACTTCCCAACCACTTACAAACACATCCCAACACCATCGGATGTCGTCCGAAGTACTCCCCAACCACTTACAAACACATCCCAACACCATCGAATGTCGTCCGAAGTACTTCCCAACCACTTACAAACACATCCCAACACCATCGGATGTCGTCCGAAGTACTTCCCAACCACTTACAAACACATCCCAACACCATCGGATGTCGTCCGAAGTACTTCCCAACCACTTGCAAACACATCCCAACACCATCGGATGTCGTCCGAAGTACTTCCCAACCACTTGCAAACACATCCCAACACCATCGGATGTCGTCCGAAGTACTTCCCAACCACTTGCAAACACATCCCAACACCATCGGATGTCGTCCGAAGTACTTCCCAACCACTTGCAAACACATCCCAACACCATCGGATGTCGTCCGAAGTACTTCCCAACCACTTACAAACACATCCCAACACCATCGGATGTCGTCCGAAGTACTTCCCAACCACTTACAAACACATCCCAACACCATCGGATGTCGTCCGAAGTACTTCCCAACCACTTGCAAACACATCCAAACACCATCGGATGACATCCGAAGTACTTCCCAACCACTTACAAACACATCGCAACACCATCGGATGTCGTCCGAAGTACTTCCCAACCACTTACAAACACATCCCAACACCATCGAATGTCGTCCGAAGTACTTCCCAACCACTTGCAAACACATCCCAACACAATCGGATGACATCCGAAGTACTTCCCAACCACTTACTAACACATCCCAACACCATCGGATGTCGTCCGAAGTACTTCCCAACCACTTACAAACACATCCCAACACCATCGAATGTCGTTCGAAGTACTCCCCAACCACTTACAAACACATCCCAACACCATCGAATGTCGTCCGAAGTACTTCCCAACCACTTACAAACACATCCCAACACCATCGGATGTCGTCCGAAGTACTTCCCAACCACTTACAAACACATCCTAACACCATCGGATGTCGTCCGAAGTACTTCCCAACCACTTACAAACACATCCCAACACCATCGAATGTCGTTCGAAGTACTCCCCATCCACTTACAAACACATCCCAACACCATCGAATGTCGTCCGAAGTACTTCCCAACCACTTACAAACACATCCCAACACCATCGGATGTCGTCCGAAGTACTTCCCAACCACTTACAAACACATCCCAACACCATCGGATGTCGTCCGAAGTACTCCCCAACCACTTACAAACACATCCCAACACCATCGAATGTCGTCCGAAGTACTTCCCAACCACTTACAAACACATCCCAACACCATCGGATGTCGTCCGAAGTACTTCCCAACCACTTACAAACACATCCCAACACCATCGGATGTCGTCCGAAGTACTTCCCAACCACTTGCAAACACATCCCAACACCATCGGATGTCGTCCGAAGTACTTCCCAACCACTTGCAAACACATCCCAACACCATCGGATGTCGTCCGAAGTACTTCCCAACCACTTACAAACACATCCCAACACCATCGGATGTCGTCCGAAGTACTTCCCAACCACTTGCAAACACATCCCAACACCATCGGATGTCGTCCGAAGTACTTCCCAACCACTTACAAACACATCCAAATACCATCGGATGACATCCGAAGTACTTCCCAACCACTTACAAACACATCCCAACACCATCGGATGTCGTCCGAAGTACTTCCCAACCACTTACAAACACATCCCAACACCATCGGATGTCGTCCGAAGTACTTCCCAACCACTTACAAACACATCCCAACACCATCGGATGTCGTCCGAAGTACTTCCCAACCACTTACAAACACATCCCAACACCATCGAATGTCGTCCGAAGTACTTCCCAACCACTTGCAAACACATCCCAACACCATCGGATGTCGTCCGAAGTACTTCCCAACCACTTGCAAACACATCCCAACACCATCGGATGTCGTCCGAAGTACTTCCCAACCACTTGCAAACACATCCCAACACCATCGAATGTCGTCCGAAGTACTTCCCAACCACTTACAAACACATCCCAACACCATCGGATGTCGTCCGAAGTACTTCCCAACCACTTGCAAACACATCCCAACACCATCGGATGTCGTCCGAAGTACTTCCCAACCACTTGCAAACACATCCCAACACCATCGGATGTCGTCCGAAGTACTTCCCAACCACTTACAAACACATCCCAACACCATCGGATGTCGTCCGAAGTACTTCCCAACCACTTACAAACACATCCCAACACCATCGGATGTCGTCCGAAGTACTTCCCAACCACTTGCAAACACATCCCAACACCATCGGATGACGTCCGAAGTACTTCCCAACCACTTACAAACACATCCCAACACCATCGGATGTCGTCCGAAGTACTTCCCAACCACTTACAAACACATCCCAACACCATCGGATGTCGTCCGAAGTACTTCCCAACCACTTACAAACACATCCCAACACCATCGGATGTCGTCCGAAGTACTTCCCAACCACTTGCAAACACATCCCTACACCATCGGATGTCGTCCGAAGTACTTCCCAACCACTTACAAACACATCCCAACACCATCGGATGTCGTCCGAAGTACTTCCCAACCACTTACAAACACATCCCAACACCATCGGATGTCGTCCGAAGTACTTCCCAACCACTTGCAAACACATCCCAACACCATCGAATGTCGTCCGAAGTACTTCCCAACCACTTGCAAACACATCCCAACACCATCGGATGTCGTCCGAAGTACTTCCCAACCACTTGCAAACACATCCCAACACCATCGAATGTCGTCCGAAGTACTTCCCAACCACTTGCAAACACATCCCAACACCATCGGATGTCGTCCGAAGTACTTCCCAACCACTTACAAACACATCCCAACACCATCGGATGTCGTCCGAAGTACTTCCCAACCACTTACAAACACATCCCAACACCATCGGATGTCGTCCGAAGTACTTCCCAACCACTTACAAACACATCCCAACACCATCGGATGTCGTCCGAAGTACTTCCCAACCACTTGCAAACACATCCCAACACCATCGGATGTCGTCCGAAGTACTTCCCAACCACTTACAAACACATCCCAACACCATCGGATGTCGTCCGAAGTACTTCCCAACCACTTGCAAACACATCCCAACACCATCGAATGTCGTCCGAAGTACTTCCCAACCACTTGCAAACACATCCCAACACCATCGGATGTCGTCCGAAGTACTTCCCAACCACTTGCAAACACATCCCAACACCATCGAATGTCGTCCGAAGTACTTCCCAACCACTTGCAAACACATCCCAACACCATCGGATGTCGTCCGAAGTACTTCCCAACCACTTGCAAACACATCCCAACACCATCGGATGTCGTCCGAAGTACTTCCCAACCACTTACAAACACATCCCAACACCATCGGATGTCGTCCGAAGTACTTCCCAACCACTTACAAACACATCCCAACACCATCGGATGTCGTCCGAAGTACTTCCCAACCACTTGCAAACACATCCCAACACCATCGGATGTCGTCCGAAGTACTTCCCAACCACTTACAAACACATCCCAACACCATCGGATGTCGTCCGAAGTACTTCCCAACCACTTACAAACACATCCCAACACCATCGGATGACGTCCGAAGTACTTCCCAACCACTTACAAACACATCCCAACACCATCGGATGTCGTCCGAAGTACTTCCCAACCACTTGCAAACACATCCCAACACCATCGGATGTCGTCCGAAGTACTTCCCAACCAGTTACAAACACATCCCAACACCATCGGATGTCGTCCGAAGTACTTCCCAACCACTTGCAAACACATCCCAACACCATCGGATGTCGTCCGAAGTACTTCCCAACCACTTGCAAACACATCCCAACACCATCGGATGTCGTCCGAAGTACTTCCCAACCACTTGCAAACACATCCCAACACCATCGAATGTCGTCCGAAGTACTTCCCAACCACTTGCAAACACATCCCAACACCATCGGATGTCGTCCGAAGTACTTCCCAACCACTTACAAACACATCCCAACACCATCGGATGTCGTCCGAAGTACTTCCCAACCACTTGCAAACACATCCCAACACCATCGGATGTCGTCCGAAGTACTTCCCAACCACTTGCAAACACATCCCAACACCATCGGATGTCGTCCGAAGTACTTCCCAACCACTTACAAACACATCCAAACACCATCGGATGACATCCGAAGTACTTCCCAACCACTTACAAACACATCCCAACACCATCGGATGTCGTCCGAAGTACTTCCCAACCACTTACAAACACATCCCAACACCATCGGATGTCGTCCGAAGTACTTCCCAACCACTTACAAACACATCCCAACACCATCGGATGTCGTCCGAAGTACTTCCCAACCACTTACAAACACATCCCAACACCATCGGATGTCGTCCGAAGTACTTCCCAACCACTTGCAAACACTTCCCAACACCATCGGATGTCGTCCGAAGTACTTCCCAACCACTTGCAAACACATCCCAACACCATCGGATGTCGTCCGAAGTACTTCCCAACCACTTGCAAACACATCCCAACACCATCGGATGTCGTCCGAAGTACTTCCCAACCACTTACAAACACATCCCAACACCATCGGATGTCGTCCGAAGTACTTCCCAACCACTTGCAAACACATCCCAACACCATCGGATGTCGTCCGAAGTACTTCCCAACCACTTGCAAATACATCCCAACACCATCGGATGTCGTCCGAAGTACTTCCCAACCACTTACAAACACATCCCAACACCATCGGATGTCGTCCGAAGTACTTCCCAACCACTTGCAAACACATCCCAACACCATCGGATGTCGTCCGAAGTACTTCCCAACCACTTGCAAACACATCCCAACACCATCGGATGTCGTCCGAAGTACTTCCCAACCACTTACAAACACATCCCAACACCATCGGATGTCGTCCGAAGTACTTCCCAACCACTTGCAAACACATCCCAACACCATCGGATGTCGTCCGAAGTACTTCCCAACCACTTGCAAACACATCCCAACACCATCGGATGTCGTCCGAAGTACTTCCCAACCACTTACAAACACATCCCAACACCATCGGATGTCGTCCGAAGTACTTCCCAACCACTTACAAACACATCCCAACACCATCGGATGTCGTCCGAAGTACTTCCCAACCACTTACAAACACATCCCAACACCATCGGATGTCGTCCGAAGTACTTCCCAACCACTTGCAAACACATCCCAACACCATCGGATGTCGTCCGAAGTACTTCCCAACCACTTGCAAACACATCCCAACACCATCGGATGTCGTCCGAAGTACTTCCCAACCACTTGCAAACACATCCCAACACCATCGGATGTCGTCCGAAGTACTTCCCAACCACTTACAAACACATCCCAACACCATCGGATGTCGTCCGAAGTACTTCCCAACCACTTGCAAACACATCCCAACACCATCGGATGTCGTCCGAAGTACTTCCCAACCACTTGCAAACACATCCCAACACCATCGGATGTCGTCCGAAGTACTTCCCAACCACTTACAAACACATCCCAACACCATCGGATGTCGTCCGAAGTACTTCCCAACCACTTACAAACACATCCCAACACCATCGGATGTCGTCCGAAGTACTCCCCAACCACTTACAAACACATCCCAACACCATCGAATGTCGTCCGAAGTACTTCCCAACCACTTACAAACACATCCCAACACCATCGGATGTCGTCCGAAGTACTTCCCAACCACTTACAAACACATCCCAACACCATCGGATGTCGTCCGAAGTACTTCCCAACCACTTGCAAACACATCCCAACACCATCGGATGTCGTCCGAAGTACTTCCCAACCACTTACAAACACATCCAAACACCATCGGATGACATCCGAAGTACTTCCCAACCACTTACAAACACATCCCAACACCATCGGATGTCGTCCGAAGTACTTCCCAACCACTTACAAACACATCCCAACACCATCGGATGTCGTCCGAAGTACTTCCCAACCACTTACAAACACATCCCAACACCATCGGATGTCGTCCGAAGTACTTCCCAACCACTTGCAAACACATCCCAACACCATCGGATGTCGTCCGAAGTACTTCCCAACCACTTGCAAACACATCCCAACACCATCGGATGTCGTCCGAAGTACTTCCCAACCACTTGCAAACAAATCCCAACACCATCGGATGTCGTCCGAAGTACTTCCCAACCACTTACAAACACATCCCAACACCATCGGATGTCGTCCGAAGTACTTCCCAACCACTTGCAAACACATCCCAACACCATCGGATGTCGTCCGAAGTACTTCCCAACCACTTACAAACACATCCCAACACCATCGGATGTCGTCCGAAGTACTTCCCAACCACTTGCAAACACATCCCAACACCATCGGATGTCGTCCGAAGTACTTCCCAACCACTTGCAAACACATCCCAACACCATCGGATGTCGTCCGAAGTACTTCCCAACCACTTACAAACACATCCCAACACCAACGGATGTCGTCCGAAGTACTTCCCAACCACTTGCAAACACATCCCAACACCAACGGATGTCGTCCGAAGTACTTCCCAACCACTTACAAACACATCCCAACACCATCGGATGTCGTCCGAAGTACTTCCCAACCACTTGCAAACACATCCCAACACCATCGGATGTCGTCCGAAGTACTTCCCAACCACTTACAAACACATCCCAACACCATCGGATGTCGTCCGAAGTACTTCCCAACCACTTGCAAACACATTCCAACACCATCGGATGTCGTCCGAAGTACTTCCCAACCACTTGCAAACACATCCCAACACCATCGGATGTCGTCCGAAGTACTTCCCAACCACTTGCAAACACATCCCAACACCATCGGATGTCGTCCGAAGTACTTCCCAACCACTTACAAACACATCCCAACACCATCGGATGTCGTCCGAAGTACTTCCCAACCACTTGCAAACACATCCCAACACCATCGGATGTCGTCCGAAGTACTTCCCAACCACTTACAAACACAAGCCAACACCATCGGATGTCGTCCGAAGTACTTCCCAACCACTTACAAACACATCCCAACACCATCGGATGTCGTCCGAAGTACTTCCCAACCACTTGCAAACACATCCCTACACCATCGGATGTCGTCCGAAGTACTTCCCAACCACTTGCAAACACATCCCAACACCATCGGATGTCGTCCGAAGTACTTCCCAACCACTTGCAAACACATCCCAACACCATCGGATGTCGTCCGAAGTACTTCCCAACCACTTACAAACACATCCCAACACCATCGGATGTCGTCCGAAGTACTTCCCAACCACTTGCAAACACATCCCAACACCATCGGATGTCGTCCGAAGTACTTCCCAACCACTTGCAAACACATCCCAACACCATCGGATGTCGTCCGAAGTACTTCTCAACCACTTACAAACACATCCCAACACCATCGGATGTCGTCCGAAGTACTTCCCAACCACTTGCAAACACATCCCAACACCATCGGATGTCGTCCGAAGTACTTCCCAACCACTTACAAACACATCCCAACACCATCGGATGTCGTCCGAAGTACTTCCCAACTACTTACAAACACATCCCAACACCGTCGGATGTCGTCCGAAGTACTTCCCAACCACTTGCAAACAAATCCCAACACCATCGGATGTCGTCCGAAGTACTTCCCAACCACTTACAAACACATCCCAACACCATCGGATGTCGTCCGAAGTACTTCCCAACCACTTGCAAACACATCCCAACACCATCGGATGTCGTCCGAAGTACTTCCCAACCACTTACAAACACATCCCAACACCATCGGATGTCGTCCGAAGTACTTCCCAACCACTTACAAACACATCCAAACACCATCGGATGTCGTCCGAAGTACTTCCCAACCACTTACAAACACATCCCAACACCATCGAATGTCGTCCGAAGTACTTCCCAACCACTTACAAACACATCCAAACACCATCGGATGACATCCGAAGTACTTCCCAACCACTTACAAACACATCCAAACACCATCGGATGTCGTCCGAAGTACTTCCCAACCACTTACAAACACATCCAAACACCATCGGATGACCTTCGAAGTACTTCCCAACCACTTACAAACACATCCAAACACCATCGGATGACATCCGAAGTACTTCCCAACCACTTACAAACACATCCAAACACCATCGAATGTCGTCCGAAGCACTTCCCAACCACTTTCAAACACATCCCAACACCATCGAATGTCGTCCGAAGTACTTCCCAACCACTTACAAACACATCCCAACACCATCGAATGTCGTCCGAAGTACTTCCCAACCACTTACAAACACATCCCAACACCATCGAATGTCGTCCGAAACACTTCCCAACCACTTTCAAACACATCCCAACACCATCGAATGTCGTCCGAAGTACTTCCCAACCACTTACAAACACATCCCAACACCATCGAATGTCGTCCGAAGTACTTCCCAACCACTTACAAACACATCCCAACACCATCGAATGTCGTCCGAAGTACTTCCCAACCACTTACAAACACATCCCAACAACATCGAATGTCGTCCGAAGCACTTCCCAACCACTTACAAACACATCCCAACACCATCGAATGTCGTCCGAAGTACTTCCCAACCACTTACAAACACATCCCAACACCATCGAATGTCGTCCGAAGTACTTCCCAACCACTTACAAACAATTCCCAACACCATCGAATGTCGTCCGAAGTACTTCCCAACCACTTACAAACACATCCCAACACCATCGAATGTCGTCCGAAGTACTTCCCAACCACTTACAAACACATCCCAACACCATCGAATGTCGTCCGAAGTACTTCCCAACCACTTACAAACACATCCCAACACCATCGAATGTCGTCCGAAGCACTTCCCAACCACTTACAAACACATCACAACACCATCGAATGTCGTCCGAAGTACTTCCCAACCACTTACAAACACATCCCAACACCATCGAATGTCGTCCGAAGTACTTCCCAACCACTTACAAACACATCCCAACACCATCGAATGTCGTCCGAAACACTTCCCAACCACTTTCAAACACATCCCAACACCATCGAATGTCGTCCGAAGTACTTCCCAACCACTTACAAACACATCCCAACACCATCGAATGTCGTCCGAAGTACTTCCCAACCACTTACAAACACATCCCAACACCATCGAATGTCGTCCGAAACACTTCCCAACCACTTACAAACACATCCCAACACCATCGAATGTCGTCCGAAGCACTTCCCAACCACTTACAAACACATCCCAACACCATCGAATGTCGTCCGAAGTACTTCCCAACCACTTACAAACACATCCCAACACCATCGAATGTCGTCCGAAGTACTTCCCAACCACTTACAAACACATCCCAACACCATCGAATGTCGTCCGAAGTACTTCCCAACCACTTACAAACACATCCCAACACCATCGAATGTCGTCCGAAGTACTTCCCAACCACTTACAAACAATTCCCAACACCATCGAATGTCGTCCGAAGTACTTCCCAACCACTTACAAACACATCCCAACACCATCGAATGTCGTCCGAAGTACTTCCCAACCACTTACAAACACATCCCAACACCATCGAATGTCGTCCGAAGTACTTCCCAACCACTTACAAACACATCCCAACACCATCGAATGTCGTCCGAAGTACTTCCCAACCACTTACAAACACATCCCAACACCATCGGATGTCGTCCGAAGTACTTTCCAACCACTTACAAACACATCCCAACACCATCGAATGTCGTCCGAAGTACTTCCCAACCACTTACAAACACATCCCAACACCATCGAATGTCGTCCGAAGTACTTCCCAACCACTTACAAACACATCCCAACACCATCGAATGTCGTCCGAAGTACTTCCCAACCACTTACAAACACATCCCAACACCATCGAATGTCGTCCGAAGTACTTCCCAACCACTTACAAACACATCTCAACACCATCGGATGTCGTCCGAAGTACTTCCCAACCACTTACAAACACATCCAAACACCATCGGATGACATCCGAAGTACTTCCCAACCACTTACAAACACATCCAAACACCATCGGATGACATCCGAAGTACTTCCCAACCACTTACAAACACATCCAAACACCATCGGATGTCGTCCGAAGTACTTCCCAACCACTTACAAACACATCCAAACACCATCGGATGTCGTCCGAAGTACTTCCCAACCACTTACAAACAATTCCCAACACCATCGAATGTCGTCCGAAGTACTTCCCAACCACTTTTAAACACATCCCAACACCATCGAATGTCGTCCGAAGTACTTCCCAACCACTTACAAACACATCCCAACACCATCGAATGTCGTCCGAAGTACTTCCCAACCACTTACAAACACATCCCAACACCATCGAATGTCGTCCGAAGTACTTCCCAACCACTTACAAACACATCCCAACACCATCGAATGTCGTCCGAAGTACTTCCCAACCACCTACAAACACATCCCAACACCATCGGATGTCGTCCGAAGTACTTCCCAACTACTTACAAACAATTCCCAACACCATCGAATGTCGTCCGAAGTACTTCCCAACCACTTACAAACACATCCCAACACCATCGAATGTCGTCCGAAGTACTTCCCAACCACTTACAAACACATCCCAACACCATCGAATGTCGTCCGAAGCACTTCCCAACCACTTACAAACAATTCCCAACACCATCGAATGTCGTCCGAAGTACTTCCCAACCACTTTTAAACACATCCCAACACCATCGAATGTCGTCCGAAGTACTTCCCAACCACTTACAAACACATCCCAACACCATCGGATGTCGTCCGAAGTACTTCCCAACCACTTACAAACACATCCCAACACCATCGGATGTCGTCCGAAGTACTTCCCAACCACTTACAAACACATCCCAACACCATCGAATGTCGTCCGAAGTACTTCCCAACCACTTACAAACACATCCCAACACCATCGAATGTCGTCCGAAGTACTTCCCAACCACTTACAAACACATCCCAACACCATCGGATGTCGTCCGAAGCACTTCCCAACCACTTACAAACACATCCAAACACCATCGGATGACATCCGAAGTACTTCCCAACCACTTACAAACACATCCCAACACCATCGAATGTCGTCCGAAGTACTTCCCAACCACTTACAAACACATCCCAACACCATCGGATGTCGTCCGAAGTACTTCCCAACCACTTGCAAACACATCCCAACACCATCGGATGTCGTCCGAAGTACTTCCCAACCACTTACAAACACATCCCAACACCATCGAATGTCGTTCGAAGTACTCCCCAACCACTTACAAACACATCCCAACACCATCGAATGTCGTCCGAAGTACTTCCCAACCACTTACAAACACATCCCAACACCATCGAATGTCGTCCGAAGTACTTCCCAACCACTTACAAACACATCCCAACACCATCGAATGTCGTTCGAAGTACTTCCCAACCACTTACAAACACATCCAAACACCATCGGATGTCGTCCGAAGTACTTCCCAACCACTTACAAACACATCCCAACACCATCGAATGTCGTCCGAAGTACTTCCCAACCACTTACAAACACATCCCAACACCATCGAATGTCGTCCGAAGTACTTCCCAACCACTTACAAACACATCCCAACACCATCGAATGTCGTCCGAAGTACTTCCCAACCACTTACAAACACATCCCAACACCATCGGATGTCGTCCGAAGTACTTCCCAACCACTTACAAACACATCCCAACACCATCGGATGTCGTCCGAAGTACTTCCGAACCACTTACAAACACATCCCAACACCATCGGATGTCGTCCGAAGTACTTCCCAACCACTTACAAACACATCCCAACACCATCGGATGTCGTCCGAAGTACTTCCCAACCACTTGCAAACACATCCCAACACCATCAGATGACATCCGAAGTACTTCCCAACCACTTACAAACACATCCCAACACCATCGGATGTCGTCCGAAGTACTTCCCAACCACTTACAAACACATCCCAACACCATCGAATGTCGTTCGAAGTACTCCCCAACCACTTACAAACACATCCCAACACCATCGGATGTCGTCCGAAGTACTTCCCAACCACTTACAAACACATCCCAACACCATCGAATGTCGTTCGAAGTACTTCCCAACCACTTGCAAACACATCCCAACACCATCGGATGTCGTCCGAAGTACTTCGCAACCACTTACAAACACATCCCAACACCATCGGATGTCGTCCGAAGTACTTCCCAACCACTTACAAACACATCCCAACACCATCGGATGTCGTCCGAAGTACTTCCCAACCACTTACAAACACATCCCAACACCATCGGATGTCGTCCGAAGTACTTCCCAACCACTTACAAACACATCCAAACACCATCAGATGACATCCGAAGTACTTCCCAACCACTTACAAACACATCCCAACACCATCGGATGTCGTCCGAAGTACTTCCCAACCACTTACAAACACATCCCAACACCATCGAATGTCGTTCGAAGTACTCCCCAACCACTTACAAACACATCCCAACACCATCGGATGTCGTCCGAAGTACTTCCCAACCACTTACAAACACATCCCAACACCATCGAATGTCGTTCGAAGTACTTCCCAACCACTTACAAACACATCCCAACACCATCGAATGTCGTCCGAAGTACTTCCCAACCACTTACAAACACATCCCAACACCATCGGATGTCGTCCGAAGTACTTCCCAACCACTTACAAACACATCCCAACACCATCGAATGTCGTCCGAAGTACTTCCCAACCACTTACAAACACATCCCAACACCATCGAATGTCGTCCGAAGTACTTCCCAACCACTTACAAACACATCCCAACACCATCGAATGTCGTCCGAAGTACTTCCCAACCACTTACAAACACATCCCAACACCATCGGAAGACATCCGAAGTACTTCCCAACCACTTACAAACACATCCCAACACCATCGGATGTCGTCCGAAGTACTTCCCAACCACTTACAAACACATCCCAACACCATCGGATGTCGTCCGAAGTACTTCCGAACCACTTACAAACACATCCCAACACCATCGAATGTCGTCCGAAGTACTTCCCAACCACTTACAAACACATCCCAACACCATCGGATGTCGTCCGAAGTACTTCCCAACCACTTACAAACACATCCCAACACCATCGAATGTCGTCCGAAGTACTTCCCAACCACTTACAAACACATCCCAACACCATCGAATGTCGTCCGAAGTACTTCCCAACCACTTACAAACACATCCCAACACCATCGGAAGACATCCGAAGTACTTCCCAACCACTTACAAACACATCCCAACACCATCGGATGTCGTCCGAAGTACTTCCCAACCACTTACAAACACATCCCAACACCATCGGATGTCGTCCGAAGTACTTCCGAACCACTTACAAACACATCCCAACACCATCGGATGTCGTCCGAAGTACTTCCCAACCACTTACAAACACATCCCAACACCATCGGATGTCGTTCGAAGTACTCCCCAACCACTTACAAACACATCCCAACACCATCGGATGTCGTCCGAAGTACTTCCCAACCACTTACAAACACATCCCAACACCATCGAATGTCGTTCGAAGTACTTCCCAACCACTTGCAAACACATCCCAACACCATCGGATGTCGTCCGAAGTACTTCCCAACCACTTACAAACACATCCCAACACCATCGGATGTCGTCCGAAGTACTTCCCAACCACTTACAAACACATCCCAACACCATCGGATGTCGTCCGAAGTACTTCCCAACCACTTACAAACACATCCCAACACCATCGGATGTCGTCCGAAGTACTTCCCAACCACTTACAAACACATCCAAACACCATCGGATGTCGTCCGAAGTACTTCCCAACCACTTGCAAACACATCCCAACACCATCGGATGTCGTCCGAAGTACTTCCCAACCACTTACAAACACATCCCAAAACCATCGGATGTCGTCCGAAGTACTTCCCAACCACTTACAAACACATCCCAACACCATCGGATGTCTTCCGAAGTACTTCCCAACCACTTACAAACACATCCCAACACCATCGGATGTCGTCCGAAGTACTTCCGAACCACTTACAAACACATCCCAACACCATCGAATGTCGTCCGAAGTACTTCCCAACCACTTACAAACACATCCCAACACCATCGGATGTCGTCCGAAGTACTTCCCAACCACTTACAAACACATCCCAACACCATCGAATGTCGTCCGAAGTACTTCCCAACCACTTACAAACACATCCCAACACCATCGAATGTCGTCCGAAGTACTTCCCAACCACTTACAAACACATCCCAACACCATCGGAAGACATCCGAAGTACTTCCCAACCACTTACAAACACATCCCAACACCATCGGATGTCGTCCGAAGTACTTCCCAACCACTTGCAAACACATCCCAACACCATCAGATGACATCCGAAGTACTTCCCAACCACTTACAAACACATCCCAACACCATCGGATGTCGTCCGAAGTACTTCCCAACCACTTACAAACACATCCCAACACCATCGAATGTCGTTCGAAGTACTCCCCAACCACTTACAAACACATCCCAACACCATCGGATGTCGTCCGAAGTACTTCCCAACCACTTACAAACACATCCCAACACCATCGAATGTCGTTCGAAGTACTTCCCAACCACTTGCAAACACATCCCAACACCATCGGATGTCGTCCGAAGTACTTCCCAACCACTTACAAACACATCCCAACACCATCGGATGTCGTCCGAAGTACTTCCCAACCACTTACAAACACATCCCAACACCATCGGATGTCGTCCGAAGTACTTCCCAACCACTTACAAACACATCCCAACACCATCGGATGTCGTCCGAAGTACTTCCCAACCACTTACAAACACATCCAAACACCATCGGATGTCGTCCGAAGTACTTCCCAACCACTTGCAAACACATCCCAACACCATCGGATGTCGTCCGAAGTACTTCCCAACCACTTACAAACACATCCCAAAACCATCGGATGTCGTCCGAAGTACTTCCCAACCACTTACAAACACATCCCAACACCATCGGATGTCTTCCGAAGTACTTCCCAACCACTTACAAACACATCCCAACACCATCGGATGTCGTCCGAAGTACTTCCCAACCACTTACAAACACATCCCAACACCATCGAATGTCGTTCGAAGTACTTCCCAACCACTTGCAAACACATCCCAACACCATCGGATGTCATCCGAAGTACTTCCCAACCACTTACAAACACATCCCAACACCATCGGATGTCGTCCGAAGTACTTCCCAACCACTTACAAACACATCCCAACACCATCGGATGTCGTCCGAAGTACTTCCCAACCACTTACAAACACATCCCAACACCATCGAATGTCGTCCGAAGTACTTCCCAACCACTTACAAACACATCCCAACACCATCGAATGTCGTCCGAAGTACTTCCCAACCACTTACAGACACATCCCAACACCATCGGATGTCGTCCGAAGTACTTCCCAACCACTTGCAAACACATCCCAACACCATCGGATGTCGTCCGAAGTACTTACCAACCACTTACAAACACATCCCAACACCATCGGATGTCGTCCGAAGTACTTCCCAACCACTTACAAACACATCCTAACACCATCGGATGTCGTCCGAAGTACTTCCAAACCACTTGCAAACACATCCGAGCACCATCGGATGACATCCGAAGTACTTCCCAACCACTTACAAACACATCCAAACACCATCGGATGACATCCGAAGTACTTCCCAACCACTTACAAACACATCCCAACACCATCGGATGTCGTCCGAAGTACTTCCAAACCACTTGCAAACACATCCGAGCACCATCGGATGATATCCGAAGCACTTCCAAACCACTTGCAAACACATCCGAGCACCATCGGATGACATCCGAAGTACTTCCCAACCACTTACAAACACATCCAAACACCATCGGATGACATCCGAAGTACTTCCCAACCACTTACAAACACATCCCAACACCATCGGATGTCGTCCGAAGTACTTCCCAACCACTTACAAACACATCCCAACACCATCGAATGTCGTCCGAAGTACTTCCCAACCACTTACAAACACATCCCAACACCATCGGATGTCGTCCGAAGTACTTCCCAACCACTTACAAACACATCCCAACACCATCGGATGTCGTCCGAAGTACTTCCCAACCACTTACAAACACATCCTAACACCATCGGATGTCGTCCGAAGTACTTCCAAACCACTTGCAAACACATCCGAGCACCATCGGATGACATCCGAAGTACTTCCCAACCACTTACAAACACATCCAAACACCATCGGATGACATCCGAAGTACTTCCCAACCACTTACAAACACATCCCAACACCATCGGATGTCGTCCGAAGTACTTCCAAACCACTTGCAAACACATCCGAGCACCATCGGATGATATCCGAAGCACTTCCAAACCACTTGCAAACACATCCGAGCACCATCGGATGACATCCGAAGTACTTCCCAACCACTTACAAACACATCCAAACACCATCGGATGACATCCGAAGTACTTCCCAACCACTTACAAACACATCCCAACACCATCGAATGTCGTCCGAAGTACTTCCCAACCACTTACAGACACATCCCAACACCATCGGATGTCGTCCGAAGTACTTCCCAACCACTTGCAAACACATCCCAACACCATCGGATGTCGTCCGAAGTACTTCCCAACCACTTACAAACACATCCCAACACCATCGGATGTCGTCCGAAGTACTTCCCAACCACTTACAAACACATCCTAACACCATCGGATGTCGTCCGAAGTACTTCCAAACCACTTGCAAACACATCCGAGCACCATCGGATGACATCCGAAGTACTTCCCAACCACTTACAAACACATCCAAACACCATCGGATGACATCCGAAGTACTTCCCAACCACTTACAAACACATCCCAACACCATCGGATGTCGGCCGAAGTACTTCCAAACCACTTGCAAACACATCCGAGCACCATCGGATGATATCCGAAGCACTTCCAAACCACTTGCAAACACATCCGAGCACCATCGGATGACATCCGAAGTACTTCCCAACCACTTACAAACACATCCAAACACCATCGGATGACATCCGAAGTACTTCCCAACCACTTACAAACACATCCCAACACCATTGTATGTTGTCTGAAGCACTTCCCAACCACTTGCGAACATATCCTAGCACCATCGGATAACGGTACCTATCGCGAAAGGCTTGACATACCGATCGGTATCTCTTACCGATCGATATGTGTTCATTTGGTTCACTAACCTACCGCGAACGGCTAAAACAACCGATCGATATATAGTCGATATGGGCATCTGCCAAATGCATATAAACTATGGGTAGTTTTTCGAGCAGTTGCGGTACCGATCGGTATATCTACCGCGAACGCAAAATGTTGAGCTATATCGATCGGTATGCTACCGACTGCCATGGACCAGTCGGTAGCAGATGAAAAGTTCATTTATGATATTGGTGTTTTGATTTAATTAAAAAAATGAAATAATTTTTAATGTGAAAAACAAAAAAACAATACAGTTCTGTAAATTTACCCAAGTTAAATTTCAATAATAAGAAATATTCTAAACGAAGTTATAACGAAGTTTTAAATAATTTTAGCAATGTGAACAGGTTATTTTAAAATGTAATTTCAGATTTTGTTTTTTCACATATTTTTAATAATATGTATTGTTCAAAAGAGTATGCTTCCAACATTCTTTTCGTTTTCGGTAAGCAAAAACCCATCCCAGATTTTTCGTAAAAATACTGTCTTGCTGCAGTCTTTTCTCCTTCGGTCATTTTTAGAGTAACTTCGTTACCTATTTCCTTTTCAAGGGCGCACAACGTTTCATGAAAAATATCGGAAAACGTTGATTGACCAATTGCAACAGTGAAATCGTTACCAACACCTTGCTGGTATGACCCTTGGGCAAGAAATTTTAAAGTTGCCGCCAGTTTGTCTTGCGATGATAATCCACGCATATGTTTCGGAGCAAGACATGATGCAATTTTACGGTGTATTGCAGTGAACAATGCCTTCGACACACGAAAATTGAACACACACCTTTAGAAGAATATCAACAAGTAGGATTAATGAATGCATTTCCTCACAAATTACAGCTTACTCACGCTTCATCGGAGATCTCAAACAAGTCCAGATAACTCCTTATGCCCTTCGATGCACAGCAAGATTCACTGCATTAACCTCTTCCTCACTATCATCACTAGAAGAGTAATGCATTCATGCTGAATATCACTTTTTATTAATTATCACACAAAACTTGTTGGAACGAAACGAAAAAATGCTCATAAAACATAAACAAACTGTTTGGATGACAATTGTCATCCAGATTAATGTTTAAGTCAAATGTAAGCAAATGGCTGTTTGACAGCCTGAGAACTGCTTGCCATATCGATTGATATTGTTTTATCTATCGATATGGGAAGAACGTTCGCGGTAGCTAATTCGAGTAGATATCGTTACCGATAGATAAAGTGATACCGATCGATATGGACTGAAGTCTTGCGTTCGCGATAGGCACCAGTGTCCACCGAATTGTCCTCTGGTCTATTCGGTATCGATTTATTTATACGGTTTCTTAGGGCTAGTTTACAGGTGGTTGAATAAGTGTTGGTAATGAGGCTGACCTCGTTTACAAAAGTTGTTTGTCGGTTCTATAAATGCTGATTGGATATATTGATGTTTTTCAAGAATAGTTAGGTTGTTGACTTCGATCGCGCAAAGGTTTTTGCGCGCATCGTTCCCTGTCTGTTTCATAACATCCGGCCCGCTGTGGGTTATGCTTACTTGGCTCGAATGCCCGACGCCGGCTTGCCATGGGTCATATTACTAGGGTGCAATGCTCGCGCACAATCGAGTCGCAACTTGTTTACGAGTTGCGCTGTTTCGATGCGTTGATCGGAATTTTGTGGTAGATGGTGGAGGTGGTGGACTTGCTGCGTCGCGAACTTTAACCGTTTAGAACTTTTACGCGAACATGAGTCGCGGGCGGACTCTGCTGACCGGACAGCATGGAAACACTTAAGGTGTTTCCCAAATACACGGTACGGAACGTTGGGAAGCGTCGGGCCTTACCTCGGGTAGGGGGACTTCGACGTTCCGGGAGAAATCAATAAATAGACACGAGGTTTAATTTATCATTATCTCCGATGAACTGGCTCTCTTGTCCAACTATCGGTTCTTTATTTATACCAACTTTTTGAACGATTTTACACGTCTTTTAGGAAAGTGTTTGTGACGGTTGCCGAAATAGCTGACTCGGCTAGATGATGTCAACTTGTGTTATAATTGGTCAAAGTGGTAAAAGGGTGGCTTTCCGGTGCGAGCTAGTACATAGCCTACGCTGCACTTTGAGTGCGTTTACCTTTTGTTTACCAGCTAGCTGGTTGGTAAACCCTTCGTATGCCAACCGATTGGTTAGCGCCTGTTGTTTATGAAATAATATGCATGGTGAGGTAATTCTATCACACCTCCCTTCCTAAAAGAATTTCGTAACGCATAATTTTGAAGTGAAGAAATTCTAAAGTTTAATAGCTCGATTTTTGTGTACTGTTTGAATCGTTCCCAAATCGTTTTCAATTACTAAATTTGTACCTTCTATTTGTTTAACTTTGTAGGGTCCTTTGTAAATTGGATCTATTTTTTTGCGATTTTCGTTGGTAATGGCTATTTCGTCGTCTATATTGAATGTTACAGGGTTTAGGTGATTCTGTTTTTCAATTCTTTTGAGTTTTTCCTTATCGATATATTTCCTTGTTCGTTCATGTGCCATGTGTAATCTGGTATTTAGCTCTTTAACGTAATTTTCGGGGTTATATAATGGTATTTTAGCATTGATTATTTCTTGATTGATTTTTTCATTTCTTCCAAAGACTAATTCAAATGGTGTATAACCGTGTTCTAAATTTGGGGTTGTGTTGTAGGCGAATGCATAAAAGTTTACCCATTCATCCCAATCATCATTATGTTCATTTGAGAAAATTCTTAGATATTCGTTCAGACATTTGTGGTTTCGTTCTAGGGCACCTATTGTTTGTGGATGATAAGGTGTGGAAAATTTGTGCTTATAGTTGAGTAATTTTGGAATATTGTCGAATAGTTCGTTTTTATATTCTGTTCCCATATCTGTTCGTACTTCTGAAATATTTGTTCCAAATATCAATGTGAATTTTTCAACGAATGCTTTAGCTACTGTTTCAGCTTCTTTGTTTGGTATCGGTATAACTGTTATATGTTTAGTTAAATTGCAATGTATTGTGACTGCATATCTGTTATTATTTATTGTTCTTTGAAATGGTCCAACTGTATCTATTGAAATAATTTGAAATGGTTTTCCAGGTGTGTCTGTTTTTTCGAATTGTACTATAGGTTGTCTATGGTGTTTGTTTAGTTTACAAAGTCTACATTTTTCTACGAATTGCTTGATTGTATCTTTCATGTTCTTCCACGCAAATTCTTTTCTTAACTTTTTATACATTTTACATTGACCTAGATGTCCTCCAGTTGGGGTGTTGTGTGTTTTCTGCAGAATCTCGGAGATTTCTTCTGGTCTTGTTATAACTTTTTGTTGTTCGTATACTAGTATTTTCGTTTCTTTTAGCGCTTCATTGGCTGCCTTTTTCACTGCCTCAGCAGGAATTTTCTTGAATATATCTTGGCCTTTAGATATAGCTAGCATTTTTATATTTCTGTTTTTCGCGATTTCTTCTAATTGCTTGAAAAATTGCACTAATGCACAGATTTCAGCACTGAACCGGATATCTTCTACTAATAGAAGTTCCTTATTGCTTCTTTTGAGGAAGTATTCTTTTATTTTCATTATATCTTTTGTGCGCTTTTTGTTTTTTATGCATGCTCTGATTTCATACGTATTGTCGTTCTCCTGCATCGCTAGCTCTAGTTTTGGTAAATTCATTATTTCTTCAAAGGTTAAATCATTAAACATTTTGAGGTGATCAATCTCTAGTTTGTCTTTTACCATTGTTTTCGTTGCTTCTTTGCTTGCCATTTTTCTGGTAATTACGTTAACGTTTTTTATTTCATCTGATGTTATTTGGATTCTTGACAAAGCATCTGCGACTACATTCTGTTTTCCTTTGACATATTCGATATCGAAGTCGAATTCTTCTATATCAAGACGCATCCTCGTCAGTTTTGATGACGGGTTCTTCATTCCGAATAGATACACTAGTGGTCTGTGATCTGTTTTTATCTTGAATCTCTTGCCGAAGAGGTATGCTTTAAAATGAAGAATTGCCCAATGTATTGCGGCTAATTCTTTTTCGATTATCGCCTTATTCATTTCACCTTTCGTGAATGTTCTACTTGCAAAAGCAATTGGTAAATCATTTCCATTATGTTCTTGTGACAAGACTGCTCCACAGGCTGTAATTGAAGCGTCTGTAGTCAATATAAATTCTTTAGTGAAGTCTGGATACTGTAGAATTTTAGGATTAATGAGGGCTTTCTTGAGTTTTTCGAATGCTTTTTGACATTCGTCGCTCCATATAAACACTGCTTTTTTCTTTAACAACTTATTCAAAGGTTGTGCTGTTTCTGAAAAATTTGGTATAAATTTTCTGTAGTAGTTGCAGAAAGCTACATATCGTCTGACAGCGTCTGCATCAGTTGGAACTGGATAAATTTTATGCTGTCATATTTTGATTCATCTGGCAGTATGCCTTTATCTGTTATTTTATGTCCAAGATATGTAACGTCAGTTTTGAAAAAACTGCATTTCTCAGGATTAAGTTTGAGATTGTAATGTCTCAGCCTTTCAAATACTCGCCCTAAGTTTTTCAAATGATGATTCTCTGAGCATCCTATCACTACAATGTCGTCCACGTAAACGAATGAACTTTCTGGTGATAGTCCAGCTGTAGCGATGGTCATCATCCTCTGAAAATTGTTTGGAGAAATATTCAATCCAAACGGTAATCTGTTGAAATGATAGTGTCCTTCTGGGCCAGAAAAAGTTGTATATTGTTTTGAATTTTCTGCTAATGGAATTTGATGAAATCCTGACATAAGGTCCAGGGTGCTAAAGAACTTTGCCCTTCCTAACTGATTCAGTATGGAATCTATTCTCGGTAACGGAAATTTATCCGGCAATAGTTTCTTGTTCAACTGACGAAAGTCAACTACAAGTCTCCATTTCTTTCCGTTTGATGATTTTTTTGGTACAAGCAATATTGGAGAGTTATAATGTGAGACAGAATTTTCAATAATTCCGTCATCGAGCATCTTATCAATTTGTTATTTGATCTCCGCTCCTTGAGCATGGATTTGCTTGTAATTAGGTATGTACACAGGCGTTTTGTCCTGCAGTTGAATTGTTTGCTCGTAAAAATTATTCGTCGTTAATTTTTCTTCAGGCATGTGAAAAATGTCGTTGTACTCTGAAATGAGTTTTTCGAACGCATCTCTGCCTTTTGTTGATATATTACCCGTTTTTACTTGCTTTTTAACGGCATTGATTCTATAATCATTTTGCTTACATTCAAAATTAGCTTTGTAAATCGTGTACGCTTGTAATGGTACTGAATCTATATTTAAATCTTTTAATAATATTGCTTTTTCTAATGTATTGATATTGAGGGTGCCCATGGCGCAGCGGTAGCGCGAGGAAACACCACACCACAGGTGTGGGATCGAATCTCGAGTCTGGCACCCTCCGGTATTACAAACGGCTGACCACCGATCTATAATATACCGTCTTTCGGTCACACAAACTCTCTTCGGAGAGAGGCCTTGTCCCACTAGGGGATGTCGTGCCACATAAAAAAAAAAAAAAATGTATTGATAATTTTTACGTATGGATAATTTTTATTTATGATACTACCTCCAAGCAAAACTCCTTCTGTGAGTTCCTTGGGTTCTACTACTTGATCATCTGTATACTTTGTGAGCGTACTGATACGTCTTATCACCTCACATCTTGGTGGTATCAGTATGGCTCCATTTACATTATCTTCTATAGGTATACTGATTGTTTCATCTTCAAAATTAAAAAATAATATTCCTAACTCGTAGTCTAGCTTACATTGATATCTTTTAAAAAAATCTCTTCCCAATATACCATCCGTTGGTATTGGAAAATCTTTACCAACGACTTGAAAAGTGGTTGGGATATGTTTTCCTTCCGCATCTAAAGTAGTGTGAGTACTACCTATAGACTTTACAAGCCCTTCGCCTATTCTTTTGATAGAACAGTTTTCGGTTGGATAGCAAATTTGGTCCAACTTTACTTTTGAGGCTTTAATTATGGATATTTCAGAACCGGTATCTACCAATAGGGTACATCTACTGTCTGAAAATTTCAATTTGATGTTTACGAAATTTGAGACAGTTACGTTTATTGTGTAAGCTGCCCCAATTCTCCTCCTAGAGGGTGGTTCTGTCCGTTATTGGTATGTTCTTGGTGCATTTTAGTTGCTTCTGCAACGTAGGCATTATGGTTTCTTCCACGACCAGAATTATTTTGCCTGTACGGAATGTTTTTTCCGCGGTTTTGATTGCTTGTTTCAGGGGGGTTGAAGGTATTGGGTAGGTTAGATGGATATTGATTATGTGCATGGTTGCAATTTTGGCAACGTGCACTTCTTCCTCTACCTCCTCTTCCGTTTCTGAAGTTTGACCTTCTGTCTTGACGGTATCTGTCCACTTGGTATCCATTGTTGTTCCTATGCTGGTTATTGGATCTACTCGCATAAAAAACATTGGTGCGTTCTACACTATCAATGGTGTCCTCATTTTCTATCGCAACTCGTATTGCTTTTGCTAAGTTTTCGCATTTTGAAAACTTAACGGTATTTTTGGTGTCTTCATTTTTAGCACCATTAACCGAAGCTTGAATTCCCGCATTATTTGCTAGAGTCTTTGCAACATCTTGTGGGACTTTGTTTTCCACATATGCTAGTTCGAGCTTTGCGCTTAGTTTTTCTATCTCGTCTGCAAAACTAGCGAAATCCTTTCTTTGTTTCGAAATTGAAAGCTTAGCAATAATTGTTTGAGGTTCTGTTTTAATTGAGAATTTCTGCTTCAGGCTGTCAATGATAGCGTCGATGGTTGTCGGAACCGCTGTAAATATTTGACTTGCCTTTCCTTCGAATTTGGAGAGTATCACTTGGATCAGTACATTTCGGTTTGCATCAGAAACAAGATCTTTACATGCTGTCAATGCTCTTATCACGTTATTTAACGATTCGGCGTTTCCATCGTACTTTGGTACGAGATTGGTGATAACATTTAGCGTTTCTGTTAGTGTCGCCATTCTGACTTTTTTGTGTCTTTTAAGAAGGTTTATTATACAATGTGCTATCGTTTTAAATTGCAGGTGTTGTGGCTTAGACAAATGGAGATTGATCAACTCTGTTATTTTTGTAATGAAATTCCTTGATTTGAGCATATACTCTGTCGTCGCTCTGTGTCGTTATATTTGCTCTCATGTTTCAATAAAAAGCACTGCAAATTTTTCAACGTTTCATCGGCTGTATTCTTAATTGCTTTTAATGTAACCTTTCTATGGCGTTTGGTAATGTCTTTGATTCTATCGAGTAGCCTTTCTAGTTTTCTCAGATCTTCTTGTGGTTGCGTCATATTCAGAGGGAAAAACGTACGTTTTTGTTTTTACTTATCTTTTACGCATTGTGCTGCCGGTGTTCTGCGCCGATAAACTGCTATTGCTGGTAAAGTCATCATTCGTCATTTCTGCTGACGGCTGCTACTAGTCTTCCAGGCTGCCACTGCTTAAAGTCTGGACTGCTTCGGGTCTGCACTGCTTCGATTTCTGCACCGCTTCGATTTCTGCATATCCGCTGGTTCTCCACAAGCCGCTGGTCTTCCGCTTGTCGCTGGTCCTCCGCTTGCTGCTGGTCCTCCGCTTGCCGCTAGTTCCTCGCTTGCCGCTGGTTCTCCATAGGTGTTTTGTGCAAACGGGCACAATTTGTTTTCACTTTTAGTCTGGTTTTTTTCACATATAGTCTCGGTTTTTTTTCACTTTTTTCATCGTTTTAGCTTCCCTTTGGCGTCTTGTGTCCATTTCACTGTTTTATTTGGGAAGCGTCAAAAGTCGTACAGAGCGACTTTCCTGGGCGATTGGCACACTGTAGGTGTATTTTAACAATCTATCCGTAAGAAAGATTGACATTTCTGCACTCTCAACCATCAAGGTTCATATTGTTCTCTTCTTCAGTGATGGTTCCCATTAGCGATCACACTGAACAGTCGTCACGATGATTCGAGTCTTTTTAATCACTTGACTCGTTCTTTCTCAGTATGCACATCACGGATTCCCATCACACCGTCACGGTCGCCATGTGGTAGATGGTGGAGGTGGTGGACTTGCTGCGTCGCGAACTTTAACCGTTTAGAACTTTTATGCGCACATGAGTCGCGGGCGGACTCTGCTGACCGGACAGCATGGAAACACTTAAGGTGTTTCCCAAATACACGGTACGGAACGTTGGGAAGCGTCGGGCCTTACCTCGGGTAGGGGGACTTCGACGTTCTGGGAGAAATCAATAAATAGACACGAGGTTTAATTTATCATTATCTCCGATGAACTGGCTCTTTTGTCCAACTATCGGTTCTTTATTTATACCAACTTTTTGAACGATTTTACACGTCTTTTAGGAAAGTGTTTGTGACGGTTGCCGAAATAGCTGACTCGGCTAGATGATGTCAACTTGTGTTATAATTGGTCAAAGTGGTAAAGGGTGGTTTTCCGGTGCGAGCTAGTACATAGCCTACGCTGCACTTTGAGTGCGTTTACCTCTTGTTTACCAGCTAGCTTGTTGGTAAACCCTTCGTATGCCAACCGATTGGTTAGCGCCTGTTGTTTATGAAATAATATGCATGGTGAGGTGATTCTATCACAATTTGCTTATGCTGCATCTTTGTAATTTCGGTTGAATCAAGTATGAATAGATTGGCATCGGTCAATAAAAGTGTGTCTGGTTAAGATTGTGCATAGCGTATGCTACACAAGTATGCCGAAATGGTTCAAAAACCGTTTCTAGCATCTTGGGTTGGCAACCCAAGTATGCCGAAATGGTTCAAAAACCGTTTTTAAAATCTTGGGTTGGGAATCCAAGTATGCCGAAATGGTTCAAAACCCGTTTCTAGCATCTTGGGTTGGCAACCCAATGGTTCCAAAACCGTTTCTAGCATCTTGGGTTGGCAACCCAAGTATGCCGAAATGGTTCAAAAACCGTTTCTAGCATCTTGGGTTGGGAACCCAAGTATGCCGAAATGGTTCAAAAACCGTTTCTAGCATCTTGGGTTGGGAATCCAAGTATGCCGAAATGGTTCAAAAACCGTTTCTAGCATCTTGGGTTGGCAACCCAAGTATGCCGAAATGGTTCAAAAACCGTTTCTAGCATCTTGGGTTGGGAATCCAAGTATGCCGAAATGGTTCAAAAACCGTTTCTAGCATCTTGGGTTGGGAATCCAAGTATGCCGAAATGGTTCAAAAACCGTTTTTAGCATCTTGGGTTGGGAATCCAAGTATGCCGAAATGGTTCAAAAACCATTTCTAGCATCTTGGGTTGGCAACCCAAGTATGCCGAAATGGTTCAAAAACCGTTTCTAGCATCTTGGGTTGGGAATCCATGTATGCCGAAATGGTTCAAAAACCGTTTCTAGCATCTTGGGTTGGGAATCCAAGTATGCCGAAATGGTTCAAAAACCGTTTCTAGCATCTTGGGTTGGCATCCCAAGTATGCCGAAATGGTTCAAAAACCGTTTCTAGCATCTTGGGTTGGGAATCCAAGTATGCCGAAATGGTTCAAAAACCGTTTCTAGCATCTTGGGTTGGCAACCCAAGTATGCCGAAATGGTTCAAAAACCGTTTCTAGCATCTTGGGTTGGGAATCCAAGTATGCCGAAATGGTTCAAAAACCGTTTTTAGCATCTTGGGTTGGGAATCCAAGTATGCCGAAATGGTTCAAAAACCGTTTCTAGCATCTTGGGTTGGCAACCCATGTATGCCGAAATGGTTCAAAAACCGTTTCTAGCATCTTGGTTTGGGAATCCAAGTATGCCGAAATGGTTCAAAACCCGTTTCTAGCATCTTGGGTTGGGAATCCAAGTATGCCGAAATGGTTCAAAAACCGTTTCTAGCATCTTGGGTTGGCAACCCAAGTATGCCGAAATGGTTCAAAAACCGTTTCTAGCATCTTGGGTTGGGAATCCAAGTATGCCGAAATGGTTCAAAAACCGTTTCGAGCATCTTGGGTTGGGAATCCAAGTATGCCGAAATGGTTCAAAAACCGTTTTTTGCATCTTGGGTTGGGAATCCAACTATGCCGAAATGGTTCAAAAACCGTTTCTAGCATCTTGGGTTGGCAACCCATGTATGCCGAAATGGTTCAAAAACCGTTTCTAGCATCTTGGGTTGGGAATCCAAGTATGCCGAAATGGTTCAAAAACCGTTTCTAGCATCTTGGGTTGGCAACCCAAGTATGCCGAAATGGTTCAAAAACCGTTTCTAGCATCTTGGGTTGGGAATCCAAGTATGCCGAAATGGTTCAAAAACCGTTTCTAGCATCTTGGGTTGGGAATCCAAGTATGCCGAAATGGTTCAAAAACCGTTTCTAGCATCTTGGGTTGGGAATCCAAGTATGCCGAAATGGTTCAAAAACCGTTTCTAGCATCTTGGGTTGGCAACCCAAGTATGCCGAAATGGTTCAAAAACCGTTTCTAGCATCTTGGGTTGGGAATCCAAGTATGCCGAAATGGTTAAAAACCCGTTTCTAGCATCTTGGGTTGGGAATCCAAGTATGCCGAAATGGTTCAAAATCCGTTTCTAGCATCTTGGGTTGGGAATCCAAGTATGCCGAAATGGTTCAAAAACCGTTTCTAGCATCTTGGGTTGGGAACCCAAGTATGCCGAAATGGTTCAAAAACCGTTTCTAGCATCTTGGGTTGGCAACCCAAGTATGCCGAAATGGTTCAAAAACCGTTTCTAGCATCTTGGGTTGGGAATCCAAGTATGCCAAAATGGTTCAAAACCGTTTCTAGCATCTTGGGTTGGGAATCCAAGTATGCCGAAATGGTTCAAAAACCGTTTCGAGCATCTTGGGTTGGGAATCCAAGTATGCCGAAATGGTTCAAAAACCGTTTTTAGCATCTTGGGTTGGGAATCCAAGTATGCCGAAATGGTTCAAAAACCGTTTCTAGCATCTTGGGTTGGCAACCCAAGTATGCCGAAATGGTTCAAAAACCGTTTCTAGCATCTTGGGTTGGGAATCCAAGTATGCCGAAATGGTTCAAAAACCGTTTCTAGCATCTTGGGTTGGCAACCCAAGTATGCCGAAATGGTTCAAATACCGTTTCTAGCATCTTGGGTTGGGAATCCAAGTATGCCGAAATGGTTCAAAAACCGTTTCTAGCATCTTGGGTTGGCAACCCATGTATGCCGAAATGGTTCAAAAACCGTTTCTAGCATCTTGGGTTGGGAATCCAAGTATGCCGAAATGGTTCAAAACCCGTTTCTAGCATCTTGGGTTGGGAATCCAAGTATGCCGAAATGGTTCAAAAACCGTTTCTAGCATCTTGGGTTGGCAACCCAAGTATGCCGAAATGGTTCAAAAACCGTTTCTAGCATCTTGGGTTGGGAACCCAAGTATGCCGAAATGGTTCAAAAACCGTTTCTAGCATCTTGGGTTGGCATCCCAAGTATGCCGAAATGGTTCAAAAACCGATTCTAGCATCTTGGGTTGGGAATCCAAGTATGCCGAAATGGTTCAAAACCCGTTTCTAGCATCTTGGGTTGGCAACCCAAGTATGCCGAAATGGTTCAAAAACCGTTTCTAGCATCTTGGGTTGGGAATCCAAGTATGCCGAAATGGTTCAAAACCCGTTTCTAGCATCTTGGGTTGGGAATCCAAGTATGCCGAAATGGTTCAAAAACCGTTTCTAGCATCTTGGGTTGGGAATCCAAGTATGCCGAAATGGTTCAAAAACCGTTTCTAGCATCTTGGGTTGGCAACCCAAGTATGCCGAAATGGTTCAAAAACCGTTTCTAGCATCTTGGGTTGGGAACCCAAGTATGCCGAAATGGTTCAAAAACCGTTTCTAGCATCTTGGGTTGGCAACCCAAGTATGCCGAAATGGTTCAAAAACCGTTTCTAGCATCTTGGGTTGGGAACCCAAGTGTAAAGAATTAAGTACGACTACGTAAGTGTATGAGGCACGGGAGGACGGTGTTACAAATACTATGGGCCGCAGGGAAGAATTAGGATTAGATATAGTTGTAGAATAGAAATAAAGGAGTCTTAAACGAGCAACTAAGGTGCACGGTCGATTTCAAAAGTATCCGAACGGGAAAGTAGTGTTGAAAGCTAGCGGGACACGAAGTCCAAACAACGAGAAAAGGTTGTTTGTCACAAGCTGTAGACAGGATAGCCGAAACAGTGGGTTAAGCCCGGTAGGATAGCGAGAAGAAAAGGCTGGTGCGTAAAGTGGCTCGAGTGCGAAAAACTCGTGAAGAAAGTGCGACAGTAAACTTTATGTGCGAGGACTCCGGGTCGGAAGCGTACGACACCGGGTCAGAGTCATCGAAACCATTAGATTTCTTCGTGACAAGAAGGAAGAAGGGAAAGATGGTTAAGGATGACGAGATGGAAGCGGAGGCAGCGATGCTCCGAGACGAGCTGGCGGCAAAGATGGCCGAAATAGAGAAGCTGCAAAAGCAACTTAAGCAGGCGAGTAGCAGCAGTGGTGATAGTAGTGGTGAACAAAACGGGGGAACACGGCGCCCCGATTTCAGGGAATTACGAAAACTCGTAACAAAATTTGATCCGAAACAGCCCACATTTTTATCGGCGGCAGAATGGATCGAGGAAATAGAAGATACCGCTGCGCATTACGGTTGGGATGGTCCCACGAGGCTGCATTGCGCACGCTTAAACTTGGAAGGATCCGCAAAGTTGTGGTGGGTGGCTGTCCAAAAGGAGACCAATACTTGGGCACTCTTCAAGGAAAGGTTAGTGAAAGCGTACCCGTCGAGTCGGGATGCCATTTCCCAAGCGCCACAAGCTTCGGGTTTAGGCTGGAAATTAATGGGCAAGAGCGAGATGGTGATAGCCTTGTCTCTTTTATACCAACGCAGAAATTTTTCAGTCCCGTCTCCGCCTGAAATCTCTCCTTACCGCGCCCATCAATTCGCTCGGGTTTGTTCCAGCGCGATCGATCGCTACATGAAGAGCAAAAACCGAAACGCGTTGGCCATACGAATTCGCTCCGCGAGAGGTTTAAATGCCTCCGCTCTGGTCGAGCACGCACTCCGGCGAGTAAGAGCAGCTTGGAATACTCATAACTGTTTGGCTCTATCGATGGTAGAGATTCTTTTTTGCGCTGGTTTGTTTTGTTCTCCATCCGTTCAAACAGCTGCAATGAATCGCGCACCGCGGCTTGCTTGTACTGTTGTTGTTTTATAAACATTGTGTTGTGTCATTACGAAAGGAATATTCAACGAGAGTTGTACTATACCCTGCGATTTATCAGATAGTCAAAAGTCAGCGACGGCAAAAATGGCAGATGACAAAAATCGATTTGTTCAACAACGTGCAACCGGTAGCCATGCAAAACGTGTAAGGCAGATAGAAAGTGAACTTGCGCAAGAGGGAACTTCTTTCGTTCCTTGTGATAGTGATGAAGAAGTGGTGCATGTTTCTCCCTACGAGTGCGACGACGAGCCTCAAGAGCCTAGATATGAGCCCTACGATGAGTTCGCGATGTTCGACGTGATGGAAGCAGAGGAGTGCTTTCGCACGTGGTCTGTGCTGAACGATGTCGATCAGGATACATTACGGATGTTCCTCGCTATCATGAGAAAAAAAGTGACTGAGTTTGTGTTGCCAATGGATCCAAGAACCCTGCAAAAAACCAACAGAAAAGCTACAGGAATCAGCGAGGTATCAGGAGGCAAATTGTGGTACAACGGACTTCGGAAATGTTTGGTGACCTGCTTCAAAGACGAGGACATGACTTCAGTGTCGGAGTTGAAACTAAATTTTGGATACGACGGCATTTCGATCAGTGCAAGCAGTACTGCTGTACTTTGGCCTTTGATGGCTAGCGTACATGGAATGCCTCATATCAAACCGACGTACGTTTCTGTGTTCCATGGATATAAAAAAACCACAAAGTGTAGAAGAGGTCCTACGTCCTTTCGTCGAAGAGGCAAATGTGGTTATCAACGAAGGAATAAATTTTAACGGCCACATTGTTCGAGTAGTAATCCACCTCATCGTGGCAGACACCGAAGCCAGGACAGCGCTAAAATGTGTATATGGTCACAACTCGCTGAATGGATGCCAGAAATGTGTTTGCGTAGGAGAGCACAGCCATACGTCCGGTACAACTGCTTATCCGGTAGAGAAAGCGTCCGCTAGGACTCATGAGGTTTTCGCCGAACATGGCTATCCCGAGCATCAGAAGACGTCTCTACGATCCCCGCTCCTAGATTTGAATCGGTTCGATATTATCAAAGATATGGTCGTAGCTGACCGACTGCATCTTATCGATCACGGAGTCACTAGACGATTACTGAAAGGACGCTTAGTTGGAAAATGGGGATTCCCCAGCTGGCCCTCGGAGATCAGCAAAATAATTTCAACTAGGCTGTTGGAGATCACATTGCCGTTGGAAATCAATCGTAAGATGCGGTCGTTGAAAGACATCAACAATTGGAAGGCAACGGAGTTTCGGAGTTTTCTGCACTACGTGGGTCCGGTCGTTCTGGAAGACATCATAGAGGAAGAAGATTACAAACACTTTATGTTGTATTCGTGCGCTATCACCATTTTATCAACAGTGGAGTACAGACAACATTGGCCAAAAGCGGATGATATGCTACAATGTTTCGTTCGGCAATACGGTGAAAAATTTGGCAGGGGTTTCATTTCCAGCAACGTTCACAATCTACTGCATATTTTTGAGGATGTAAACAGATTCGGGCCTCTGGATAAAATTTCCACTTATCCGTTTGAGAATGCAGCACAGCCGTTGAAACGACGTTTGCGACATGGAAACAAATGCTTGGAACAAATATCGAACCGTCAGTCGGAGTGCGATCAAATTCGAATACCACATCATCAGCTGCGTAGAACTGGACCGTTTCTCATTCCACGAGGCGATAGAGTTGGATTGAGAATGAACGACTTTGAGCTTTGGGATAACAGTATCAACGGATGGTTTTTGACCAAAGATCTTCGAGTTGTGCGCTATAGCAGTGCAAGGAGAGCTGGTGGAGCTATAAAAATTACAGGAAAAGAAGTAATAGATGCGGATGTTTACTTCTCCTTTCCTTGTAACTCAACCTTCCTTAATGTTTACCTGGGAAGAATGTCCAGTCTTGCCGCTGAAGATTCTGAATTCAACACAGATACGATTAAGTGTAAATTAGTGGCACTTGAATCATACAAACGACCCGGATTTACGGTGTTCACTCCATTGATTCATACCTTAGTGCCATCTTAATTGTAAACTGCTAAACTGAGTTTGTATAATAATTGTGAATAAATTTTTTTTTTAAATGAGGGAGTCCGCGACAGCCGAGCGGTAGCGCCGGGTAGAAAATCGGCCCATGAGCGCCGGGGCTCACCACCTCGACGGCGTGGGTTCGAATCCCAACCGAGACCGGAGAGGACTGACTATCCACGTACAACACGGAAACAAGTCAGGGAAAGCATGACCAAGAGGTCGTTACGCCAAGAAGAAGAAATGTTTTTTTTTTATGATTTATAAATCAATCATATAAACATCTAAGTGAATGTAAACAAAACCATTCTTTGTATTATTATTCAGTGGCCCTGAAAAGGGCCGTTTTTGAGTGTGTCTGTATGAACCGCCTGAATCCCACCTGAAAAAAAAAGAACAGAAAATACACAACCGGCTTTTTTAGTTATAATATTGTTTAGTATTTCATTGCTTACTTATTGTCTCCGGTTATGTTTGCAAAACGCAACCCTCCCTGGGTTGAAATTTACTCGAGCCGCCGCCTGATGCAACCGACTACGCAAAACCTTCTCGACAAACACTTTGGAAGCCGCATCTTCTTTTCCAGCTACCCGGCATAACAAATTAATTATATTTGTGTAGGAGTGAAAAGGAATTTTAGGATGATGACGACCAACTCCAGTCCAGCTGCACTCCGCGAAAAGTGGGCGACTGAAAAGGGTATCTATACTTGGCACGTTGCGAGTTTTTGCATCGCAACTCAAGATACCCTGTTTCAAATGCGCAACCGTTTCATCGGCAAATGAAGTATCCCTGCGAAGGCGTTCCTCGAAACCATCAAGCTGCTCCTTTGACTCAAGTTTCACAAAACTCGAGAGACGAGTCGCGGAGCGGTCGAGCGTTAGAATAGTCACGGATTGCTCCAATGCAACCTGCAAGTCGACTACTCTTCGCTTCAGGTCACGGATTTCTCTTTCACAAGGACACTGCGCAGCTGGACTGATTATAGGAATGTCGGAACGAGACGGAGGAGGAGCAGAACTAGGAGGAAGCTGAGAGGAAGTTGGTTGCTCCATTGGGATGGTGGATACGTGAGGGCGCCTGATTGGAGGCGGACCAAAACCAAAAGGATCTTCCGTTTCAGCTACGAGCCTGGCGAAGGTGCTACTCTCTTGTGCAACCGGCGTTAAGGGTGTCGCAGGACGGGTAACATCAGCTTCGAGCCTTGCTCCAATCGTAACCGGCGTTAAAGATGTCACGGGACGGGCAGCTTCGAGCCTTGCTCCTTGTGGAACCAGCGTTGATGGCTTTGACGATGCACGAACAAAATAATGTAGCGGCGGTGGTTCGGTTGAGATTGACGCCGGGGCGCTTAAGCGCAAAGGTGGCGGTGCAATACACTGAGCAGGCGATGAAGCGGCCAGGGGGAGTAGAGGTGGTGGCAATCGGTTTGGTTGATGCATGCTACCGACAAGCAATGACGCCGGGGCGCTTAAGCGCAAAGGTGGCGGTGCAATATACTGAGAAGGCGATGAAGCGGCCAGGGGGAGTAGAGGTGGTGGCAATCGGTTTGGTTGATGCATGCTACCGAAAAATAAAACTGGCTTTTACTTCTTGTACCTGCGGCAGAACCCATGGTGCAACCGGTAAGAGCGATTTCTTACTCACCTCGTAAGTGATCACAACACGTCGGTGTTCAATTACACACTGCTGACAAAAAAGATACAAGTGCTCCAAATGCAAAACGAAAACCGTAAGTAACAAAAATTCTGACTAATTTCATAACCTACCTCATTACTGAAAAAAATCTAGCCGTGCAAAACCAATCACCAGTAAATCACCAACGGAAGCCAAGCAAACTTCTCCCTCCCCCACCATACGCATCCAGTCATGATACGGGCAGCCGCTAATAGTTGCAGCAGACGAGCATGTATGTGTCCCCCATAGAATGTGAGGTTGAAAGAATAGGAAAGAAAAAAAAACGAATAGCGCCGGTGATACCAGCAATACAGGGCACCGGCCAGTGGTGGACAGAAATAAAGAAGAAAGAATAACATGGAGGGAGCGTAAACAGGTGAAAACATCAGGGAGTGAGAGTTGAAAGCATACATTTTTTTGGTCATAGCGCGAGTAGCGAAACGCATTTGAAGAGTGCATCTCTTCCACACGGGACGGCAGAATATCTCTCTTGGAGAGCATGTTCCAAGCACCCGTACTCATGAGCATTCGGTGGGATTCGTTTAAACTTCGGCTCACCGCGTCTGCCGCGTCGCGATAAATCTGAAAACGAAGTAAAAGTCACCATGCGTACGAAGCGCGTTTTACAAAGCGCGGTGGCGCTCGGGTTACTACCACGCGGAAATGACAAAGCGTACTAAAACGCGGGACGAGACAATTGAAGAGTATGTGTACTCGCAAGTGGCGTTAGGAAAAAGAGCAGGTTTCAGCGAAAGTGTAATAGTGAAATATACTATCGCGGGCTTAGGAGATTTCCTCTTCAAATCAAAAGTGCAGCTAGGAGGAAAAATTTAATCGATAGAGGGATTAATTTCGCAGCTAAAATGGTTGGAAGGAATGAGGGAGACTACGACAAGTTCAGTTTCTGTGCGCGCGACGGAAAGAAAACAAGAAAAAGTAGTGACCTGTTACAGATGTGGCCAGCTTGGCCATAAAGCAGCACTTTGGGCAACGGGTGACGAAAGAAAATGCTACAATTGCGGTGTTAGTGGACATTTAGTAAAGAATTGCCCAAAACCGAGAACGCCGAAAGTCGAACCGTCTAGAGTGCAGACCGTAGAAGAAGAAAACCCCTTTGTACGGCAAGTGAAGATAGGAGATATGAAGCTCAATGCCCTGATCGACTCGGGCTGCAAAGTATCTACGATACAAAAGCAATTTGCGGACAATGCGGGCGAAACTGAATCTACGAATACAACCTTAGTCGGGTTCGGTGGCAAACAGGTGAACGTGAATACAGCCGTAAAAACGATGGTCCAGATCGATGAGGTCAAGGTGTCATTAAAATTAAATGTGGTGCCGAATTGGGCGCAGCAAACGGCATTAATTCTGGGCAGAGACATGCTAAACAGTGAGGGTGCAATAATGGTAAACCGAAACGGAAAACTGTTGTTCCGGAAAGATCCTGATGTAAGTGGCGTTGAAGAGACAAAGCAGATGCGGTTGGAAGTCTCAGCAAGACAATACGAGATGATGTACACCATAGACAGCGAAAGACAATACACAGAAATGCTAGCGGAGGAGGAAATGAACAAGTTGAGGGACGAAGAAGGATTGAACCAAAATCATATTGAACAACTGAAGGCCGCCAACGAAGAAGACGGTCGAGTGATTAAAAATGATGGAAAATGTTTCAAAATTAATAGTGGTAAAAACCGGCAATGTGTGGCGAAAAATTTCAACGGTGTTTTTGACTATGTACTCGAGTGGTGTGCCGAAAAGAATATTCGCAAGACGTATGAGGCGGCGAAAGAAACGGCCGAGCTTGAAGAAAACTCGTCCGATGAGTTCATCGAAGATCTTGAGCCAGCGATTGGTACTGGTGGGGATGCATCGAGAGATGCAGATGAGTTGGGATCCTCGCCCAAGGTAGCAATATCGGAAGAAGAGAAAAAAAGAGTGGAAAAATGTAAGAAAATTGAAGAGAAATA
The DNA here is from genome assembly GCF_943734765.1 of Anopheles ziemanni. NCBI lineage: Eukaryota > Metazoa > Arthropoda > Insecta > Diptera > Culicidae > Anopheles > Anopheles ziemanni. Next base: position 494,339 of record NW_026690049.1, on the reverse strand, counting down.
TCCTGGCTTAGATGAGATAGACGATTTGGGGGAGTACGATGTCCGAAGGAAGCATACACAGGGAAGCGCAATGAAGCACGTAAATGCTATGAGCAGGAATTTGGTATTGGCCAAAAGTGTTGAACCAGTTTTGTGTGACAGGATGGTGATTGATATAAGTAATAGTGACTTTTTGGTGGCGCTCCAGAGACAAGATCCGCGATTGTGTGCAATTATTGACGTGTTGAATAGATCGCCGTTGACCGACGAAGAGAGACAAATTAAGCAGTGTTACCAGTTAGAAGGACATCGTTTGATGAGAAAGGTTTACGGAGAACAATGTTTCGTGGTACCAAACCGTGTGCGTTGGCGAATGGAACGCACACACCATGGTGAGATTGGACATTTTAGTGCGGCAAAAGGGTTTGATCGTCTGAAACGAATGTTTAGGTTGCCGAAAAGGTACAAGTATGTGAGGGGCGACATACAAGCGTGTCCGCAGCGTGCGCGTTGTAAAAGTAAAGGTGAAAGACCGAAGGGTTTCGTGCATCCGTTGTCGATAGAGCCCGTCTCGTTTGGAACGGTACAGATAGATTACAGGGGACCAGTCGTCCGATCATCAAAGGGCAACTTTTAAGTTGGCTGCTCACATGCGGTTTCGCTAAGTTGGTGGTTGTCCGAGCAGTTCGACCGACGAAGGATGGACCCGTGATAGTATTCATGGAAGAAGTGACGGCGATATTTGGGGCTCCAAGCCAGATAGTGACAGACCGTGGAACAGCGTTTACGGCGAAGAAGTTCGAAGATTTCTGCCGCGAGAACAATATAAGTCACATAAAAACGTCAGTGGGATCACCGAGAGCGAATGGTCAAGTGGAGAGATCCAAAAGAACAGTGTTAAACGCGATTCGTTGCATGGTGGGCCAGACAACAACGCGCTGGGATGAGCAGTTGTCGAAGATACAGTGGTCGGTGAACAATATGGCAAATGCAACCACCGGTTTGACGCCGAGCTCGTTGGTGTTGGCGTATCGGCCGTGTGATATACATCAGAACGTTATTATATTAGCATTACAACAGGAAGAAGATAGAGTGATTGAGGATGCCGGCGAATTAAGAGAACAAGCCGCCAGGGCGATAGAAAAAGGGCAGCGAACGCAGAAGCGTTATTTTGATAACCGTCGGAGAAAGCCAGTCGGTTATGAAGTGGGCGAGATGGTGTTAGTGGAGCCAGACCTAACGGCCATGGGACATAGCCGAAAGTTAGAAGCGTGTTTTAAGGGTCCGTATGTGGTGAAAAAGGTTTTAGGAAACGAGCGATATGAACTGGAGGAGTTACACCCCCGTCAAGGCAGGCGTAGAGTAAAGACGACTGTATATGCCGCAGATCGCATCAAGCGTTGGTGTCAGCTGGAGGATCTTGAGGGTAGTGACGAAATGACAAGAGATGAGACATCGCTCAGTGAAAGTGAAGAGTAGTTAGTAAGATAGAATATATGGGTGGTGGGGAAATATAATGTGAAAGATATATAAGTAGAAGTAAACCTAATTGGGAATGAGGTTAGTCTGGGTGTCCGGTTGTAAAGAATTAAGTATGACTACGTAAGTGTATGAGGCACGGGAGGACGGTGTTACAAATACTATGGGCCGCAGGGAAGAATAAGGATTAGATATAGTTGTAGAATGGAAATAAAGTTAGTCTTAAACGAGCAACTAAGGTGCACGGTCGATTTCAAAAGTATCCGAACGGGAAAGTAGTGTTGAAAGCTAGCGGGACACGGAGACCAAACAACGAGAAACGGTTGTTTGTCACATTAGGTTCCCAACCCAAGATGCTAGAAACGGTTTTTGAACCATTTCGGCATACTTGGGTTCATAACCCAAGATGCTCGAAACGGTTTTTGAACCATTTCGGCATACTTGGATACCCAACCCAAGATGCTAGAAACGGTTTTTGAACCATTTCGGCATACTTGGATTCCCAACCCAAGATGCTAGAAACGGTTTTTGAACCATTTCGGCATACTTGGGTTGCCAACCCAAGATGCTAGAAACGGTTTTTGAACCATTTCGGCATACTTGGGATGCCAACACAAATTACTAGAAACGGTTTTTGAACCATTTCGGCATACTTGGGTTCCCAACCCAAGATGCTAGAAATGGTTTTTGAACCATTTCGGCATACTTGAGTTGCCAACCCAGGATGCTAGAAACGGTTTTTGAACCATTTCGGCATACTTGGGTTCCCAACCCAAGATGCTAGAAACGTATTTTAAACCATTTCGGCATACTTGGGATGCCAACCCAAGATGCTAGAAACGGTTTTTGAATCATTTCGGCATACTTGAGTTGCCAACCCAAGAGGCTAGAAACGGTTTTTGAACCATTTCGCCAAACTTGTGATCCCAACCCAAGATGCTAGAAACGGTTTTTGAACCATTTCGGCATACTTGGGATACAAACCCAAGGTACTAGAAACGGTTTTTGAACCATTTCGGCATACTTGGGATGCCAACCCAAGATGCTAGAAACGGTTTTTGAACCATTTCGGCATACTTGGGTTCCCATCCCAAGATGCTAGAAACGGTTTTTGAACCATTTCGGCATACTTGGGTTGCCAACCCAAAATGCAAGAAACGGGTTTTGAACCATTTCGGCATACTTGGGTTGCCAACCCAAGATGCTACAAACAGTTTTTGAACCATTTCGGCATACTTTGGTTCATAACCCAAGATGCTAGAAACGGTTTTTGAACCATTTTGGCATACTTGGGTTGCCAACCCAAGATGCTAGAAACGGTTTTTGAACCATTTCGGCATACTTGGGATGCAAACACAAATTACTAGAAACGGTTTTTGAACCATTTTGGCATACTTGGGATGCCAACACAAATTACTAGAAACGGTTTTTGAACCATTTCGGCATACTTGGGTTCCCAGCCCAAGATGCTAGAAATGGTTTTTGAACCATTTCGGCATACTTGGGTTCCCCACCCAAGATGCTAGAAACGGTTTTTGAACCATTTCGGCATACTTGGGATGCAAACCCAAGATGCTAGAAACGGTTTTTGAACCATTTCGGCATACTTGGGTTCCCAACCCAAGATGCTAGAAACGTATTTTGAACCATTTCGGCATACTTGGGATGCCAACCCAAGATGCTAGAAACGGTTTTTGAATCATTTCGGCATACTTTGGTTCCCAACCCAAGATGCTAGAAACGGTTTTTGAATCATTTCGGCATACTTGAGTTGCCAACCCAAGAGGCTAGAAACGGTTTTTGAACCATTTCGGCATACTTGGGTTCCCAACCCAAGATGCTAGAAACGGTTTTTGAACCATTTCGGCATACTTGGGATACAAACCCAAGGTACTAGAAACGGTTTTTGAACCATTTCGGCATACTTGGGATGCCAACCCAAGATGCTACAAACGGTTTTTGAACCATTTCGGCATACTTGGGTTCCCATCCCAAGATGCTAGAAACGGTTTTTGAACCATTTCGGCATACTTGGGTTGCCTACTAAAAATGCAAGAAACGGGTTTTGAACCATTTCGGCATACTTGGGTTGCCAACCCAAGATGCTACAAACAGTTTTTGAACCATTTCGGCATACTTTGGTTCCCAACCGAAGATGCTAGAAACGGTTTTTGAACCATTTCGGCATACTTGGATTCCCAACCCAAGATGCTAGAAACGGTTTTTGAATCATTTCGGCATACTTGAGTTCCCAACCCAAGATGCTTGAAACGGTTTTTGAACCATTTCGGCATACTTCGGTTCCCAACCCAAGATGCTAGAAACGGGTTTTGAACCATTTCAGCATACTTGGGATGCCAACCCAAAATGCTAGAAACGGTTTTTGAATCATTTCGGCATACTTTGGTTCCCAACCCAAGATGCTTGAAACGGTTTTTGAACCATTTCGGCATACTAGGGTTCCCAACCCAAGATGCTAGAAACGGTTTTGGAACCATTTCGGCATACTTGGGTTCCCAACCCAAGATGCTAGAAACGGTTTTTGAATCATTTCGGCATACTTGAGTTGCCAACCCAAGATGCTAGAAACGTATTTTGAACCATTTCGGCATACTTGGGATGCCAACCCAAGATGCTAGAAACGGTTTTTGAACCATTTCGGCATACTTTGGTTCCCAACCCAAGATGCTAGAAACGGTTTTTGAACCATTTCGGCATACTTGGGTTCCCAACCGAAGATGCTAGAAACGGTTTTTGAACCATTTCGGCATACTTGGGTTGCCAACCCAAGATGCTACAAACGGTTTTTGAACCATTTCGGCATACTTGGGTTCCCAACCCAAGATGCTAGAAACGGTTTTTGAACCATTTCGGCATACTTGAGTTGCCAACCCAAGAGGCTAGAAACGGTTTTTGAACCATTTCGGCATACTTGGGATGCAAACCCAAGATGCTAGAAACGGTTTTTGAATCATTTCGGCATACTTGAGTTGCCAACCCAAGAGGCTAGAAACGGTTTTTGAACCATTTCGGCATACTTGGGATGCAAACCCAAGATACTAGAAACGGTTTTTGAACCATTTCGGCATACTTGGGATGCCAACCCAAGATGCTAGAAACGGTTTTTGAACCATTTCGGCATACTTGGGTTCCCATCCCAAGATGCTAGAAACGGTTTTTGAACCATTTCGGCATACTTGGATTCCCAACCCAAGATGCTAGAAACGGTTTTTGAATCATTTCGGCATACTTGAGTTGCCAACCCAAGAGGCTAGAAACGGTTTTTGAACCATTTCGGCATACTTGGGTTCCCAACCCAAGATGCTAGAAACGGTTTTTGAACCATTTCGGCATACTTGGGATACAAACCCAAGGTACTAGAAACGGTTTTTGAACCATTTCGGCATACTTGGGATGCCAACCCAAGATGCTACAAACGGTTTTTGAACCATTTCGGCATACTTGGGTTCCCATCCCAAGATGCTAGAAACGGTTTTTGAACCATTTCGGCATACTTGGGTTGCCAACCCAAAATGCAAGAAACGGGTTTTGAACCATTTCGGCATACTTGGGTTGCCAACCCAAGATGCTACAAACAGTTTTTGAACCATTTCGGCATACTTTGGTTCCCAACCGAAGATGCTAGAAACGGTTTTTGAACCATTTCGGCATACTTGGGTTACCAACCCAAGATGCTACAAACGGTTTTTGAACCATTTCGGCATACTTGGGTTCCCAACCCAAGATGCTTGAAACGGTTTTTGAACCATTTCGGCATACTTGGGATGCCAACCCAAGATGCTAGGAACGGGTTTTGAACCATTTCAGCATACTTGGGATGCCAACCCAAAATGCTAGAAACGGTTTTTGAACCATTTCGGCATACTAGGGTTCCCAACCCAAGATGCTAGAAACGGTTTTGGAACCATTTCGGCATACTTGGGTTCCCAACCCAAGATGCTAGAAACGGTTTTTGAATCATTTCGGCATACTTGAGTTGCCAACCCAAGATGCTAGAAACGTATTTTGAACCATTTCGGCATACTTGGGATGCCAACCCAAGATGCTAGAAACGGTTTTTGAACCATTTCGGCATACTTTGGTTCCCAACCCAAGATGCTAGAAACGGTTTTTGAACCATTTCGGCATACTTGGGTTCCCAACCGAAGATGCTAGAAACGGTTTTTGAACCATTTCGGCATACTTGGGTTGCCAACCCAAGATGCTACAAACGGTTTTTGAACCATTTCGGCATACTTGGGTTCCCAACCCAAGATGCTAGAAACGGTTTTTGAACCATTTCGGCATACTTGAGTTGCCAACCCAAGAGGCTAGAAACGGTTTTTGAACCATTTCGGCATACTTGGGATGCAAACCCAAGATACTAGAAACGGTTTTTGAACCATTTCGGCATACTTGGGATGCCAACCCAAGATGCTAGAAACGGTTTTTGAACCATTTCGGCATACTTGGGTTCCCATCCCAAGATGCTAGAAACGGTTTTTGAACCATTTCGGCATACTTGGGTTCCCAACCCAAGATGCTAGAAACGGTTTTGAACCATTTCGGCATACTTGGGTTGCCAACCCAAGATGCTAGAAACGGGTTTTGAACCATTTCGGCATACTTGGGTTCCCAACCCAAGATGCTTGAAACGGTTTTTGAACCATTTCGGCATACTTGGGTTCCCAACCCAAGATGCTAGAAACGGGTTTTGAACCATTTCGGCATACTTGGGTTCATAACCCAAGATGCTAGAAACGGTTTTTGAACCATTTCGGCATACTTGGGATGCAAACACAAATTACTAGAAACGGTTTTTGAACCATTTTGGCATACTTGGGATGCCAACACAAATTACTAGAAACGGTTTTTGAACCATTTCGGCATACTTGGGTTCCCAGCCCAAGATGCTAGAAATGGTTTTTGAACCATTTCGGCATACTTGGGTTCCCCACCCAAGATGCTAGAAACGGTTTTTGAACCATTTCGGCATACTTGGGTTCCCAACCCAAGATGCTAGAAACGTATTTTGAACCATTTCGGCATACTTGGGATGCAAACCCAAGGTACTAGAAACGGTTTTTGAACCATTTCGGCATACTTGGGATGCCAACCCAAGATGCTACAAACGGTTTTTGAACCATTTCGGCATACTTAGGTTCCCATCCCAAGATGCTAGAAACGGTTTTTGAACCATTTCGGCATACTTGGGTTGCCAACCCAAGATGCTAGAAACGGTTTTTGAATCATTTCGGCATACTTTGGTTCCCAACCCAAGTTGCTAGAAACGGTTTTTGAATCAATTCGGCATACTTGAGTTGCCAACCCAAGAGGCTAGTAACGGTTTTTGAACCATTTCGGCATACTTGGGTTCCCAACCCAAGATGCTAGAAACGGTTTTTGAACCATTTCGGCATACTTGGGTTGCCAACCCAAGATCCTAGAAACGGGTTTTGAACCATTTCGGCATACTTGGGTTCCCAACCCAAGATGCTTGAAACGGTTTTTGAACCATTTCGGCATACTTGGGTTCCCAACCCAAGATGCTAGAAACGGGTTTTGAACCATTTCGGCATACTTGGGTTCATAACCCAAGATGCTAGAAACGGTTTTTGAACCATTTCGGCATACTTGGGATGCAAACACAAATTACTAGAAACGGTTTTTGAACCATTTTGGCATACTTGGGATGCCAACACAAATTACTAGAAACGGTTTTTGAACCATTTCGGCATACTTGGGTTCCCAGCCCAAGATGCTAGAAATGGTTTTTGAACCATTTCGGCATACTTGGGTTCCCCACCCAAGATGCTAGAAACGGTTTTTGAACCATTTCGGCATACTTGGGTTCCCAACCCAAGATGCTAGAAACGTATTTTGAACCATTTCGGCATACTTGGGATGCAAACCCAAGGTACTAGAAACGGTTTTTGAACCATTTCGGCATACTTGGGATGCCAACCCAAGATGCTACAAACGGTTTTTGAACCATTTCGGCATACTTAGGTTCCCATCCCAAGATGCTAGAAACGGTTTTTGAACCATTTCGGCATACTTGGGTTGCCAACCCAAGATGCTAGAAACGGTTTTTGAATCATTTCGGCATACTTTGGTTCCCAACCCAAGTTGCTAGAAACGGTTTTTGAATCAATTCGGCATACTTGAGTTGCCAACCCAAGAGGCTAGAAACGGTTTTTGAACCATTTCGGCATACTTGGGTTCCCAACCCAAGATGCTAGAAACGGTTTTTGAACCATTTCGGCATACTTGGGATGCAAACCCAAGGTACTAGAAACGGTTTTTGAACCATTTCGGCATACTTGGGATGCCAACCCAAGATGCTACAAACGGTTTTTGAACCATTTCGGCATACTTAGGTTCCCATCCCAAGATGCTAGAAACGGTTTTTGAACCATTTCGGCATACTTGGGTTGCCAACCCAAAATGCAAGAAACGGTTTTTGAACCATTTCGGCATACTTGGGTTACCAACCCAAGATGCTACAAACGGTTTTTGAACCATTTCGGCATACTTGGGTTCCCAACCCAAGATGCTTGAAACGGTTTTTGAACCATTTCGGCATACTTGGGTTCCCAACCCAAGATGCTAGAAACGGGTTTTGAACCATTTCAGCATACTTGGGATGCCAACCCAAAATGCTAGAAACGGTTTTTGAACCATTTCGGCATACTAGGGTTCCCAACCCAAGATGCTTGAAACGGTTTTTGAACCATTTCGGCATACTTGGGTTCCCAACCCAAGATGCTAGAAACGGGTTTTGAACCATTTCAGCATACTTGGGATGCCAACCCAAAATGCTAGAAACGGTTTTTGAACCATTTCGGCATACTAGGGTTCCCAACCCAAGATGCTAGAAACGGTTTTGGAACCATTTCGGCATACTTGGGTTCCCAACCCAAGATGCTAGAAACGGTTTTTGAATCATTTCGGCATACTTGAGTTGCCAACCCAAGATGCTAGAAACGTATTTTGAACCATTTCGGCATACTTGGGATGCCAACCCAAGATGCTAGAAACGGTTTTTGAATCATTTCGGCATACTTTGGTTCCCAACCCAAGATGCTAGAAACGGTTTTTTGAACCATTTCGGCATACTTGGGTTCCCAACCGAAGATGCTAGAAACGGTTTTTGAACCATTTCGGCATACTTGGGTTGCCAACCCAAGATGCTACAAACGGTTTTTGAACCATTTCGGCATACTTGGGTTCCCAACCCAAGATGCTAGAAACGGTTTTTGAACCATTTCGGCATACTTGAGTTGCCAACCCAAGAGGCTAGAAACGGTTTTTGAACCATTTCGGCATACTTGGGATGCAAACCCAAGATACTAGAAACGGTTTTTGAACCATTTCGGCATACTTGGGTTGCCAACCCAAGATGCTAGAAACGGTTTTTGAACCATTTCGGCATACTTGGGTTCCCATCCCAAGATGCTAGAAACGGTTTTTGAACCATTTCGGCATACTTGGGTTCCCAACCCAAGATGCTAGAAACGGTTTTTGAATCATTTCGGCATACTTGAGTTGCCAACCCAAGAGGCTAGAAACGGTTTTTGAACCATTTCGGCATACTTGGGTTCCCAACCCAAGATGCTAGAAACGGTTTTTGAACCATTTCGGCATACTTGGGATACAAACCCAAGGTACTAGAAACGGTTTTTGAACCATTTCGGCATACTTGGGATGCCAACCCAAGATGCTACAAACGGTTTTTGAACCATTTCGGCATACTTGGGTTCCCATCCCAAGATGCTAGAAACGGTTTTTGAACCATTTCGGCATACTTGGGTTGCCAACCCAAAATGCAAGAAACGGGTTTTGAACCATTTCGGCATACTTGGGTTGCCAACCCAAGATGCTACAAACAGTTTTTGAACCATTTCGGCATACTTTGGTTCCCAACCGAAGACGCTAGAAACGGTTTTTGAACCATTTCGGCATACTTGGGTTACCAACCCAAGATGCTACAAACGGTTTTTGAACCATTTCGGCATACTTGGGTTCCCAACCCAAGATGCTTGAAACGGTTTTTGAACCATTTCGGCATACTTGGGATGCCAACCCAAGATGCTAGAAACGGGTTTTGAACCATTTCAGCATACTTGGGATGCCAACCCAAAATGCTAGAAACGGTTTTTGAACCATTTCGGCATACTAGGGTTCCCAACCCAAGATGCTAGAAACGGTTTTGGAACCATTTCGGCATACTTGGGTTCCCAACCCAAGATGCTAGAAACGGTTTTTGAATCATTTCGGCATACTTGAGTTGCCAACCCAAGATGCTAGAAACGTATTTTGAACCATTTCGGCATACTTGGGATGCCAACCCAAGATGCTAGAAACGGTTTTTGAACCATTTCGGCATACTTTGGTTCCCAACCCAAGATGCTAGAAACGGTTTTTGAACCATTTCGGCATACTTGGGTTCCCAACCCAAGATGCTAGAAACGGTTTTTGAACCATTTCGGCATACTTGGGTTGCCAACCCAAGATGCTACAAACGGTTTTTGAACCATTTCGGCATACTTGGGTTCCCAACCCAAGATGCTAGAAACGGTTTTTGAACCATTTCGGCATACTTGAGTTGCCAACCCAAGAGGCTAGAAACGGTTTTTGAACCATTTCGGCATACTTGGGATGCAAACCCAAGATACTAGAAACGGTTTTTGAACCATTTCGGCATACTTGGGATGCCAACCCAAGATGCTAGAAACGGTTTTTGAACCATTTCGGCATACTTGGGTTCCCATCCCAAGATGCTAGAAACGGTTTTTGAACCATTTCGGCATACTTGGGTTCCCAACCCAAGATGCTAGAAACGGTTTTGAACCATTTCGGCATACTTGGGTTGCCAACCCAAGATCCTAGAAACGGGTTTTGAACCATTTCGGCATACTTGGGTTCCCAACCCAAGATGCTTGAAACGGTTTTTGAACCATTTCGGCATACTTGGGTTCCCAACCCAAGATGCTAGAAACGGGTTTTGAACCATTTCGGCATACTTGGGTTCATAACCCAAGATGCTAGAAACGGTTTTTGAACCATTTCGGCATACTTGGGATGCAAACACAAATTACTAGAAACGGTTTTTGAACCATTTTGGCATACTTGGGATGCCAACACAAATTACTAGAAACGGTTTTTGAACCATTTCGGCATACTTGGGTTCCCAGCCCAAGATGCTAGAAATGGTTTTTGAACCATTTCGGCATACTTGGGTTCCCCACCCAAGATGCTAGAAACGGTTTTTGAACCATTTCGGCATACTTGGGTTCCCAACCCAAGATGCTAGAAACGTATTTTGAACCATTTCGGCATACTTGGGATGCAAACCCAAGGTACTAGAAACGGTTTTTGAACCATTTCGGCATACTTGGGATGCCAACCCAAGATGCTACAAACGGTTTTTGAACCATTTCGGCATACTTAGGTTCCCATCCCAAGATGCTAGAAACGGTTTTTGAACCATTTCGGCATACTTGGGTTGCCAACCCAAGATGCTAGAAACGGTTTTTGAATCATTTCGGCATACTTTGGTTCCCAACCCAAGTTGCTAGAAACGGTTTTTGAATCAATTCGGCATACTTGAGTTGCCAACCCAAGAGGCTAGAAACGGTTTTTGAACCATTTCGGCATACTTGGGTTCCCAACCCAAGATGCTAGAAACGGTTTTTGAACCATTTCGGCATACTTGGGATGCAAACCCAAGGTACTAGAAACGGTTTTTGAACCATTTCGGCATACTTGGGATGCCAACCCAAGATGCTACAAACGGTTTTTGAACCATTTCGGCATACTTAGGTTCCCATGCCAAGATGCTAGAAACGGTTTTTGAACCATTTCGGCATACTTGGGTTGCCAACCCAAAATGCAAGAAACGGTTTTTGAACCATTTCGGCATACTTGGGTTCCCAACCCAAGATGCTACAAACGGTTTTTGAACCATTTCGGCATACTTGGGTTCCCAACCCAAGATGCTTGAAACGGTTTTTGAACCATTTCGGCATACTTGGGTTCCCAACCCAAGATGCTAGAAACGGGTTTTGAACCATTTCAGCATACTTGGGATGCCAACCCAAAATGCTAGAAACGGTTTTTGAACCATTTCGGCATACTAGGGTTCCCAACCCAAGATGCTAGAAACGGTTTTGGAACCATTTCGGCATACTTGGGTTCCCAACCCAAGATGCTAGAAACGGTTTTTGAATCATTTCGGCATACTTGAGTTGCCAACCCAAGATGCTAGACACGTATTTTGAACCATTTCGGCATACTTAGGATGCCAACCCAAGATGCTAGAAACGGTTTTTGAATCATTTCGGCATACTTTGGTTCCCAACCGAAGATGCTAGAAACGGTTTTTGAACCATTTCGGCATACTTGGGTTCCCAACCCAAGATGCTAGAAACGGTTTTTGAACCATTTCGGCATACTTGGGATGCCAACCCAAGATGCTAGAAACGGTTTTTGAATCATTTCGGCATACTTGGGTTGCCAACCCAAGATGCTAGAAACGGTTTTTGAACCATTTCGGCATACTTGGATTCCCAACCCAAGATGCTAGAAACGGGTTTTGAACCATTTCGGCATACTTGGATTCCCAACCCAAGATGCTACAAACGGTTTTTGAATCATTTCGGCATACTTTGGTTCCCAACCGAAGATGCCAGAAACGGTTTTTGAACTATTTCGGAATACTTGGATTCCCAACCCAAGATGCTAAAAACGGTTTTTGAACCATTTCGGCATACTTGGGTTACCAACCCAAGATGCCAGAAACGGTTTTTGAACCATTTCGGCATACTTGGGTTGCCAACCCAAGATGCTAGAAACGGTTTTTGAACCATTTCGGCATACTTGGATTCCCAACCCAAGATGCTAGCAACGGTTTTTGAACCATTTCGGCATACTTGGGTTCCCAACCCAAGATGCTAGAAACGGTTTTTGAACCATTTCGGCATACTTGGATTCCCAACCCAAGATGCTAGAAACGGTTTTTGAACCATTTCGGCATACTTGGATTCCCAACTTAAGATGCTAGAAACGGTTTTGGAACCATTTCGGCATACTTGGGTTGCCAACCCAAGATGCTAGAAACGGTTTTTGAACCATTTCGGCATACTTGGGTTGCCAACCCAAGATGCTAGAAACGGTTTTTAAACCATTTCGGCATACTTGGGTTCCCAACCCAAGATGCAAGAAACGGTTTTTGAACCATTTCGGCATACTTGGGTTGCCAACCCAAGATGCTAGAAACGGTTTGAACCATTTCGGCATACTTGGATTCCAAACTCAAGATGCTAGAAACGGTTTTTGAACCATTTCGGCATACTTGGGTTGCCAACCCAAGATGCTAGAAACGGTTTTTGAACCATTTCGGCATACTTGGGTTCCCAACCCAAGATGCTAGAAACGGTTTTTGAACCATTTCGGCATACTTGGATTCCCAACCCAAGATGCTAGAAACGGTTTTTGAACCATTTCGGCATACGTGGATTCCCAACCCAAGATGCTAGAAACGGTATTTGAACCATTTCGGCATACTTGGGTTGCCAACCCAAGATGCTAGAAACGGTTTTTGACCCATTTCGGTATACTTGGATTCCCAACCCAAGATGCTAGAAACGGGTTTTGAACCATTTCGGTATACTTAGGTTCCAAACCCAAGATGCTAGAAACGGTTTTTGAACCATTTCGGCATACTTGGATTCCCAACCCAAGATGCTAGAAACGGTTTTTGAACAATTTCGGCATACTTGGATTCCCAACCCAAGATGCTAGAAACGGTTTTTGAACCATTTCGGCATACTTGGGTTCCCAACCCAAGATGCTAGAAACGGTTTTTGAACCATTTCGGCATACTTGGGTTGCCAACCCAAGATGCTAGAAACGGTTTTTGAACCATTTCGGCATACTTGGATTCCCAACCCAAGATGCTAGAAACGGTTTTTGAACCATTTCGGCATACTTGGATTCCAAACTCAAGATGCTAGAAACGGTTTTTGAACCATTTCGGCATACTTGGGTTCCCAACCCAAGATGCTAGAAACGGTTTTTGAACCATTTCGGCATACTTGGGTTGCCAACCCAAGATGCTAGAAACGGTTTTTGAACCATTTCGGCATACTTGGATTCCCAACCCAAGATGCTAGAAACGGTTTTTGAACCATTTCGGCATACTTGGGTTGCCAACACAAGATGCTAGAAACGGTTTTTGAACCATTTCGGCATACTTGGATTCCCAACCCAAGATGCTAGAAACGGTTTTTGAACCATTTCGGCATACTTGGGTTGCCAACCCAAGATGCTAGAAACGGTTTTTGAACCATTTCGGCATACTTGGGTTCCCAACCCAAGATGCTAGAAACGGTTTTTGAACCATTTCGGCATACTTGGGTTGCCAACCCTAGATGCTAGAAACGGTTTTTGAACCATTTCGGCATACTTGGATTCCCAACCCAAGATGCTAGAAACGGATTTTGAACCATTTCGGCATACTTGGATTCCCAACCCAAGATGCTAGCAACGGTTTTTGAACCATTTCGGCATACTTGGGTTCCCAACCCAAGATGCTAGAAACGGTTTTTGAACCATTTCGGCATACTTGGATTCCCAACTTAAGATGCTAGAAACGGTTTTTGAACCATTTCGGCATACTTGGGTTGCCAACCCAAGATGCTAGAAACGGTTTTCGAACCATTTCGGCATACTTGGATTCCCAACCCAAGATGCTAGCAACGGTTTTTGAACCATTTCGGCATACTTGGGTTCCCAACCCAAGATGCTAGAAACGGTTTTTGAACCATTTCGGCATACTTGGATTCCCAACCCAAGATGCTAGAAACGGTTTTTGAACCATTTCGGCATACTTGTATTCCCAACCCAAGATGCTAGAAACGGTTTTTGAACCATTTCGGCATACTTGGATTCCCAACCCAAGACGCTAGAAACGGTTTTTGAACCATTTCGGCATACTTGGGTTCCCAACCCAAGATGCTAGAAACGGTTTTTGAACCATTTCGGCATACTTGGATTCCCAACTTAAGATGCTAGAAACGGTTTTTGAACCATTTCGGCATACTTGGGTTGCCAACCCAAGATGCTAGAAACGGTTTTCGAACCATTTCGGCATACTTGGATTCCCAACCCAAGATGCTAGCAACGGTTTTTGAACCATTTCGGCATACTTGGGTTCCCAACCCAAGATGCTAGAAACGGATTTTGAACCATTTCGGCATACTTGGATTCCCAACCCAAGATGCTAGAAACGGTTTTTGAACCATTTCGGCATACTTGGATTCCCTACCCAAGATGCTAGAAACGGTTTTTGAACCATTTCGGCATACTTGGGTTGCCAACCCAAGATGCTAGAAACGGTTTTTGAACCATTTCGGCAAACTTTGGTTGCCAACCCAAGATGCTAGAAACGGTTTTTGAACCATTTCGGCATACTTGGATTCCCAACCCAAGATGCTAGAAACGGTTTTTGAACCATTTCGGCATACTTGGGTTGCCAACCCAAGATGCTAGAAACGGTTTTTGAACCATTTCGGCATACTTGGATTCCCAACCCAAGATGCTAGAAACGGTTTTTGAACCATTTCGGCATACTTGGGTTCCCAACCCAAGATGCTAGAAACGGTTTTTGAACCATTTCGGCATACTTGGATTCCCAACCCAAGATGCTAGAAACGGTTTTTGAACCATTTCGGCATACTTGGGTTCCCAACCCAAGATGCTAGAAACGGTTTTTGAACCATTTCGGCATACTTGGATTCCCAACCCAAGATGCTACAAACGGTTTTTGAACCATTTCGGCATACTTGGGTTCCCAACCCAAGATGCAAGAAACGGTTTTTGAACTATTTCGGCATACTTGGGTTGCCAACCCAAGATGCTAGAAACGGTTTGAACTAGTGTTGGGTCATATGAATCTTTCGACGAGATTCATTCACGTGAATCTTTTACGGAAGATTCATTCAGAATCATTCATGAATCTCTTGTGATTCATGAATCTCTCGGGATTCATGAATCTCTTGGGATTCATGAATCTCTCAGGATTCATGAATCTCTCGGGAATCATGAATCTCTCAGGATTCATGAATCTCTCGGGATTCATGAATCTTTCGGGATTCGTGAATCTTCAGATTCATGAATCTTCATGAATCTTCAGATTCATGAATCTTCATGAATCTTCATTGAGAGATTCATGAATCTTCATTGATTAATGAATCCTTAGGGATAGGAATCTTTAGGGAACAAACTAAAACAGACAACGACGATGCTTTGCCCCACCGTAGGAGGTACAGTCTGACAAGAAAGTATCCGTACAGTCATCAATTTCAACTTCAAGCCTAGTTATCTCAGCGACTACGTGACCTAGGACAACCATTTAACACGTTAAGCGCTACGTCGGCCCCATGGGGCCGACAGTGTTCTTCCACATAAGCCGACGTCGGTCTGCTCGGACCGACAGAGCCCATTAGGTAGGCCGGCGATTCTACGAATCGCTGGCTGAACGGAAAGCAGTGCAATTGGGCATAGCGCTTAACGTGTTAAACGACATATCGTAGATAAACTTCTATTCTATCCAATGAGGTCTTAACATTTCGAAAAAGTTACTTGTAGGTCACTTTGTTTTATAGAAACCCTAAAAAATGCTCAAAATCGATGACAAAAAAGCATCCGTACATGATGAGTATTGATGATGTGCCATCGGTACCTGATGTGCCAATATGTTACAATCAATGCCACTTGCCTCAATAATGGCCAGCAAGTGCCAAGGCATCATTTCTACAAGTTTTTTTTTTTCGAAAGATGCTGGAAATTTGACCCGATTTCTATAATGTTTCTAAAGGGGTCTACTAAGATCAAGATAATGTCCCGTTCATGGTAAATCTAGGCGTCTTTCGACAAATGTTGTACAGAGATCGATTCCGGAGACTTTGGGAGTATCGTCAACACTTGTACGGTCTCATAAAGTGGTAATTCTTGGACAATACATGGTCTATTCTTGGGATCGTTATTTTACTCAGAGAGCATATTATTGAACATTTGAAGTTTAACCTAGCCATGGCTTGTCCAAGTGACAAAATGGGCGAAGTAGACTATGTCCCACAGATGATTCATATTTAATTCAATATTTCCAGTTCGATTAATGGTCTTAATGGAACACCATAACACAAACTCTCAACTACTGTGTTTTATAGTTGGAACAACGTTGCTCGTAATGATGGTTGAGTTCGACGTCTGGTGTCTATTGTTACTCGTTTTTTGGCCAAAATTGCTTAATTTTGTCTGTAGGTATAAAACACTGAGCCTACACGCCAATGGCATCAAAATACAGCGATTTGTAAATCCCCAGTCTTTCTTATTCTTTCCTAGGAAATGAAAAGTTTGCAACTTACAATAATGCAATGTAATTGTTATTTACAAAAAACCTTCTTAAGAGTTGAAATCCAAATGATATGATTGATGCACTAGACACTTCGTTCGTCATGTTTGAGAACTCGAAGCATGGAGGACTTCATAGGTTTTCGAGCAATCACCCTCCCATAGCGATTGAGTAACCACGAAAGGTGTCTGTTTGCAGGGTTTAGTCTAGTTGCATCCTGGTTAATTCGACAAATTATAAGTTCCTGAGACTTAGCATGAGATTTTTCACAGGATTCATAAACTTGCCAAGTTAGGTTCCCTTTACATCACAAGAAAAAGATAGTTCTCTATCGGTTGCAGCTGTTTGCCTAGTTTCACCGGCCATTTCACGTTAAAATATAAATATAATAGATATAAAATTGTTGCCGCCATACTTTTAGACACTTGATAACTCTAAATAATGACTAGGCTGATATTTTGACTACTAGAACCTCACCAAACCGGTGTTTTTGGTCAAGAAAGTCGGGTGTACGAATACTTTTTTGTCATCGATTTTGAGCCGTTTTTTGGGTTTCTATAGAACAAAGTGACCTACAAGTAACTTTTTCGAAATGTTAAGACCTCATTGGATAGAATAGAAGTTTATCTACGATATGTCGTTTAAATGGTTGTCCTAGGTCACGTAGTCGCTGAGATAACTAGGCTTGAAGTTGAAATTGATGCCTGTACGGATACTTTCTTGTCAGACTGTATATATTTTCCCATCATCTCCTATTTTAATGTAGTGCACTCGGTTGACAAAAATTCAAATTTTTTGCAGCTTTCATGTAGTTACGCTTACCGAAGAACGCACTTGGAACGCATGATCGGTTCGCTTAGCAAGAACGCATACTCGAAACGCATACTCCAGACGTTATAAATAATAATATATTTATATTTGATAATATATCTTTACTATTAATTATACATATTATTTATACACATGTTAACCGTTACCCGTTCAACCGCCTACCTGGGTAGTTTTTGGATTTATGTTTTTAAATAACTCTGGATTGGATTGGCGTATCGGCATGAAACTTTTAGAATGCCTAGAAAAACTCACTTTCTATCGTTTTACTGAAGAAAAAAAAATGTCCAAGGAATTTAAATAATTTTTATTCGAGTTTTTCGGTTGATACCCCTCAAACGTTCAACCGGACTACCCGGATAGTCCATACATTTTGTATGGGAGATTCCGTTTTCCTGTACTTCAGACCAAATAACTTTTTATCTAGACGTCGGGAAGATTCGAAATTTTAAGTTTGGTAAATTAGCTCGCGAAAAACGCGACGTCGCTTTAGCTCTTGTCAAATGTCAATTCAAAACGTAAACAAACCGACAACTGGACAAAATGTAGACAAACCGAAACACAAACGCGAACAAAACGAGCAATATTCTCCACGAAACATCGGAGTTTTTGTTTTACTACTTATTTCTACTCTTCTGAAATGTAGTTCAGTTATAAAACTCCGTTTTAATTGATATTCTTACCAACGTTTTTTTCCGGTGCCGAAACGAAAACAAACTGGCCGGTTGACAGAAATTTAAATTTTTACTGCTATCATGTAGTTCCAGCAAGAGTCCCAGCAATCTGCCATGGAAAAACTTGCTGTTACTACACGACATTTGAATGCAAAAAATTTGAATTTTTGTCAACCGGGTGCACTTCATTAAAATAGGAGATGATGGGAAAATATATACCTCCTACGGTGGGGCAAAACATCGTCGTTGTCTGTTTTAGTTTGTTTTCTCAGTGAGTTTCTTTTGCGCCAAACTAACCAAGGTTGAATGAAATACGTAACTAATCAAATATGTCAAAATTCAACAAACTTTTTGGGCCGAATTTGTGCTCAAATGTAATATATATTTCCCAAAACTCCCCTACCTCTATCGCGCTTTGCTGTTCCCTAAAGATTCCTATCCCTAAGGATTCATTAATCAATGAAGATTCATTAGTCTATGAAGATTCATTAATACCGAGAGATTCATGAATCCCGAGAGATTCATGAATCCTGAGAGATCCATGAATCCTGAGAGATTCATGAATCTTGAGAGATTCATGAATCCCGAGGGATTCATGAATCCCGAGAGATTCATGAATCTTCATGAATCCCGAGAGATTCATGAATCTTCATGAATCCCCAAAGATTCATGAATCTTTCGTTCAGCGATTCAGATTCATTAATTTTGTTGAAAGATTCATTCAGATTCATGAATCTGAATCTGAAATACACAACTCTAGTTTGAACCATTTCGGCATACTTGGATTTCCAACACAAGATGCTAGAAACGGTTTTTGAACCATTTCGGCATACTTGGATTCCCAACCCAAGATGCTAGAAACGGTTTTTGAACCATTTCGGCATACTTGGATTCGAAACCCAAGATGCTAGAAACGGTTTTTGAACCATTTCGGCATACTTGGGTTGCCAACCCAAGATGCTAGAAACGGTTTTTAAACCATTTCGGCATACTTGGATTCCCAACCCAAGATGCTAGAAACGGGTTTTGAACCATTTTGGCATACTTGGGTTGCCAACCCAAGATGCTAGAAACGGTTTTTGAACCATTTCGGCATACTTGGGTTGCCAACCCAAGATGCAAGAAACGGTTTTTGAACCATTTCGGCATACTTGGGTTGCCAACCCAAGATGCTAGAAACGGTTTTTGAACCATTTCGGCATACTTGGGTTCCCAACCCAAGATGCTAGAAACGGATTTTGAACCATTTCGGCATACTTGGGTTGCTAACCCAAGATGCTAGAAACGGTTTTTGAACCATTTCGGCATACTTGGATTCCCAACCCAAGATGCTAGAAACGGTTTTTGAACCATTTCGGCATACGTGGATTCCCAACCCAAGATGCTAGAAACGGTATTTGAACCATTTCGGCATACTTGGGTTGCCAACCCAAGATGCTAGAAACGGTTTTTGACCCATTTCGGTATACTTGGATTCCCAACCCAAGATGCTAGAAACGGTTTTTGAACCATTTCGGTATACTTAGGTTCCAAACCCAAGATGCTAGAAACGGTTTTTGAACCATTTCGGCATACTTGGATTCCCAACCCAAGATGCTAGAAACGGTTTTTGAACAATTTCGGCATACTTGGATTCCTAACCCAAGATGCTAGAAACGGTTTTTGAACCATTTCGGCATACTTGGGTTCCCAACCCAAGATGCTAGAAACGGTTTTTGAACCATTTCGGCATACTTGGGTTGCCAACCCAAGATGCTAGAAACGGTTTTTGAACCATTTCGGCATACTTGGATTCCCAACCCAAGATGCTAGAAACGGTTTTTGAACCATTTCGGCATACTTGGATTCCAAACTCAAGATGCTAGAAACGGTTTTTGAACCATTTCGGCATACTTGGGTTCCCAACCCAAGATGCTAGAAACGGTTTTTGACCCATTTCGGCATACTTGGGTTGCCAACCCAAGATGCTAGAAACGGTTTTTGAACCATTTCGGCATACTTGGATTCCCAACCCAAGATGCTAGAAACGGTTTTTGAACCATTTCGGCATACTTGGGTTGCCAACACAAGATGCTAGAAACGGTTTTTGAACCATTTCGGCATACTTGGATTCCCAACCCAAGATGCTAGAAACGGTTTTTGAACCATTTCGGCATACTTGGGTTGCCAACCCAAGATGCTAGAAACGGTTTTTGAACCATTTCGGCATACTTGGGTTCCCAACCCAAGATGCTAGAAACGGTTTTTGAACCATTTCGGCATACTTGGGTTGCCAACCCAAGATGCTAGAAACGGTTTTTGAACCATTTCGGCATACTTGGATTCCCAACCCAAGATGCTAGGAACGGATTTTGAACCATTTCGGCATACTTGGATTCCCAACCCAAGATGCTAGCAACGGTTTTTGAACCATTTCGGCATACTTGGGTTCCCAACCCAAGATGCTAGAAACGGTTTTTGAACCATTTCGGCATACTTGGATTCCCAACTTAAGATGCTAGAAACGGTTTTTGAACCATTTCGGCATACTTGGGTTGCCAACCCAAGATGCTAGAAACGGTTTTTGAACCATTTCGGCATACTTGGATTCCCAACCCAAGATGCTAGCAACGGTTTTTGAACCATTTCGGCATACTTGGGTTCCCAACCCAAGATGCTAGAAACGGTTTTTGAACCATTTCGGCATACTTGGATTCCCAACCCAAGATGCTAGAAACGGTTTTTGAACCATTTCGGCATACTTGTATTCCCAACCCAAGATGCTAGAAACGGTTTTTGAACCATTTCGGCATACTTGGATTCCCAACCCAAGACGCTAGAAACGGTTTTTGAACCATTTCGGCATACTTGGGTTCCCAACCCAAGATGCTAGAAACGGTTTTTGAACCATTTCGGCATACTTGGATTCCCAACTTAAGATGCTTGAAACGGTTTTTGAACCATTTCGGCATACTTGGGTTGCCAACCCAAGATGCTAGAAACGGTTTTCGAACCATTTCGGCATACTTGGATTCCCAACCCAAGATGCTAGCAACGGTTTTTGAACCATTTCGGCATACTTGGGTTCCCAACCCAAGATGCTAGAAACGGATTTTGAACCATTTCGGCATACTTGGATTCCCAACCCAAGATGCTAGAAACGGTTTTTGAACCATTTCGGCATACTTGGATTCCCTACCCAAGATGCTAGAAACGGTTTTTGAACCATTTCGGCATACTTTGGTTGCCAACCCAAGATGCTAGAAACGGTTTTTGAACCATTTCGGCATACTTGGATTCCCAACCCAAGATGCTAGAAACGGTTTTTGAACCATTTCGGCATACTTGGGTTGCCAACCCAAGATGCTAGAAACGGTTTTTGAACCATTTCGGCATACTTGGATTCCCAACCCAAGATGCTAGAAACGGTTTTTGAACCATTTCGGCATACTTGGGTTCCCAACCCAAGATGCTAGAAACGGTTTTTGAACCATTTCGGCATACTTGGATTCCCAACCCAAGATGCTAGAAACGGTTTTTGAACCATTTCGGCATACTTGGGTTCCCAACCCAAGATGCTAGAAACGGTTTTTGAACCATTTCGGCATACTTGGATTCCCAACCCAAGATGCTACAAACGGTTTTTGAACCATTTCGGCATACTTGGGTTCCCAACCCAAGATGCAAGAAACGGTTTTTGAACTATTTCGGCATACTTGGGTTGCCAACCCAAGATGCTAGAAACGGTTTGAACTAGTGTTGGGTCATATGAATCTTTCGACGAGATTCATTCACGTGAATCTTTTACGGAAGATTCATTCAGAATCATTCATGAATCTCTTGTGATTCATGAATCTCTCGGGATTCATGAATCTCTTGGGATTCATGAATCTCTCAGGATTCATGAATCTCTCGGGAATCATGAATCTCTCAGGATTCATGAATCTCTCGGGATTCATGAATCTTTCGGGATTCGTGAATCTTCAGATTCATGAATCTTCATGAATCTTCATTGAGAGATTCATGAATCTTCATTGATTAATGAATCCTTAGAGATAGGAATCTTTAGGGAACAAACTAAAACAGACAACGACGATGCTTTGCCCCACCGTAGGAGGTACAGTCTGACAAGAAAGTATCCGTACAGTCATCAATTTCAACTTCAAGCCTAGTTATCTCAGCGACTACGTGACCTAGGACAACCATTTAACACGTTAAGCGCTACGTCGGCCCCATGGGGCCGACAGTGTTCTTCCACATAAGCCGACGTCGGTCTGCTCGGACCGACAGAGCCCATTAGGTAGGCCGGCGATTCTACGAATCGCTGGCTGAACGGAAAGCAGTGCAATTGGGCATAGCGCTTAACGTGTTAAACGACATATCGTAGATAAACTTCTATTCTATCCAATGAGGTCTTAACATTTCGAAAAAGTTACTTGTAGGTCACTTTGTTTTATAGAAACCCTAAAAAATGCTCAAAATCGATGACAAAAAAGCATCCGTACATGATGAGTATTGATGATGTGCCATCGGTACCTGATGTGCCAATATGTTACAATCAATGCCACTTGCCTCAATAATGGCCAGCAAGTGCCAAGGCATCATTTCTACAAGTTTTTTTTTTTCGAAAGATGCTGGAAATTTGACCCGATTTCTATAATGTTTCTAAAGGGGTCTACTAAGATCAAGATAATGTCCCGTTCATGGTAAATCTAGGCGTCTTTCGACAAATGTTGTACAGAGATCGATTCCGGAGACTTTGGGAGTATCGTCAACACTTGTACGGTCTCATAAAGTGGTAATTCTTGGACAATACATGGTCTATTCTTGGGATCGTTATTTTACTCAGAGAGCATATTATTGAACATTTGAAGTTTAACCTAGCCATGGCTTGTCCAAGTGACAAAATGGGCGAAGTAGACTATGTCCCACAGATGATTCATATTTAATTCAATATTTCCAGTTCGATTAATGGTCTTAATGGAACACCATAACACAAACTCTCAACTACTGTGTTTTATAGTTGGAACAACGTTGCTCGTAATGATGGTTGAGTTCGACGTCTGGTGTCTATTGTTACTCGTTTTTTGGCCAAAATTGCTTAATTTTGTCTGTAGGTATAAAACACTGAGCCTACACGCCAATGGCATCAAAATACAGCGATTTGTAAATCCCCAGTCTTTCTTATTCTTTCCTAGGAAATGAAAAGTTTGCAACTTACAATAATGCAATGTAATTGTTATTTACAAAAAACCTTCTTAAGAGTTGAAATCCAAATGATATGATTGATGCACTAGACACTTCGTTCGTCATGTTTGAGAACTCGAAGCATGGAGGACTTCATAGGTTTTCGAGCAATCACCCTCCCATAGCGATTGAGTAACCACGAAAGGTGTCTGTTTGCAGGGTTTAGTCTAGTTGCATCCTGGTTAATTCGACAAATTATAAGTTCCTGAGACTTAGCATGAGATTTTTCACAGGATTCATAAACTTGCCAAGTTAGGTTCCCTTTACATCACAAGAAAAAGATAGTTCTCTATCGGTTGCAGCTGTTTGCCTAGTTTCACCGGCCATTTCACGTTAAAATATAAATATAATAGATATAAAATTGTTGCCGCCATACTTTTAGACACTTGATAACTCTAAATAATGACTAGGCTGATATTTTGACTACTAGAACCTCACCAAACCGGTGTTTTTGGTCAAGAAAGTCGGGTGTACGAATACTTTTTTGTCATCGATTTTGAGCCGTTTTTTGGGTTTCTATAGAACAAAGTGACCTACAAGTAACTTTTTCGAAATGTTAAGACCTCATTGGATAGAATAGAAGTTTATCTACGATATGTCGTTTAAATGGTTGTCCTAGGTCACGTAGTCGCTGAGATAACTAGGCTTGAAGTTGAAATTGATGCCTGTACGGATACTTTCTTGTCAGACTGTATATATTTTCCCATCATCTCCTATTTTAATGTAGTGCACTCGGTTGACAAAAATTCAAATTTTTTGCAGCTTTCATGTAGTTACGCTTACCGAAGAACGCACTTGGAACGCATGATCGGTTCGCTTAGCAAGAACGCATACTCGAAACGCATACTCCAGACGTTATAAATAATAATATATTTATATTTGATAATATATCTTTACTATTAATTATACATATTATTTATACACACTAGCTAAGGCCCGGTAGAACCTACCGGTTGTACGTGAATTCTGAATTTCCTGCAACTTCCAAAAGTATTTTTTTTGTTACGTTTTCAGACCATACGTTTTTGTGCCAGTGTGGCTTCTTGGCATTATTATAATTGTTTGTTAAATAAGTCATGCGGTTTGGCCAGGATTTGCTTACTTCAAACAGCCAGGATACATGGATTCATGTATATATAGTCAAAAATCTGTTTTACAATTGACGGATATTACTTTAAATAGTTTAAATGTCCCCCTGAAACCCTGTCTCGGTAGTTTCGATCTAACCGATCGTTGTTTTGATATGTGCATGGTTAAACTCTCGACGATACACAGCCTCTAACGTGAAAATGATCGACATTTACCAATACTGTATAGAAAATGCAGGTGTTCGATAGTCCTAAAATTCTGGACAAATCTTGTAAATCTCATCTCGACCTCTCTGACCCTTTGTCGCCATTCCGCATTCCAAGACTTTATTCATTCGATAGTTGACTTCGAATATTACTGCTCGATTATGTTATTACGAAAAACTATACGTTAAAAGTAAAAAAATCATGTTTTATTCACATGCTTTAGTTTTTGTCTTCTATTGCTTTAATTCAATATTGTATATGACTGATCTTTTACTTCAGTTGAACAATGTATTAACTATGCTTCCGTTAATAGTAATGTACTAATCAATACACCTTGGAGGATGACCTAAGCATACATCCTGAATTTTATTCCGATGGTTGAGAGTTCGTCCGCAAAATCTCAGATTTGAACACTCAAAAATGAAAAGTTCAAAGGATAAAGCTTCTCGCTTAAATAAACACATTATTTCCGTTAAAGTTTTGAGGTGTCTAATGTTTGGATGAATTGAACCTGCTACTCTATTGAATGTTTTTGTATGATAATGTTAGCCATAACCAACCAAATGATTGAAATTTCAGTTCTTTTTGACCACACATGATCAACGGTTGTTTCATTTTTTTCCGGCGTCAAAATAATCGGAATATATTTCGTTTTCGCTTTCTAAAAAACAGTTGATTGACCTAACAACATGCACGATAATCGTGTCTACTGGATTTTCCCATAATGGTTTATAAAAACTCCAGAAAATCAAAGCTATGTGCAGTTTCGGGTATTTGATGTCGATCTCCAAAACTATACCATTTCTTAAATATTCTCAACTATTTGGCCAGTTCTAGCGACCTTGCATCACAAACAGTGAACTTATAATCAATTTTGTCTAATGTTTTTCGTGTCGACTTCTGCTACACCTGGCGTTTCCACAGCACTGTCCATGGCTGTTATCAAGTGTTGATACATTTCATCTTCTTGATCTCCCAAAATAATTAATCATTTCGAAAAGTTATTGGTTATTGGTTATGCAAATATGCGTGTTGCTCTTATTCGCTGGTTGGTGGTGATCAATGTACAATGGTTAGTGTTAAGCGCGATTCCGTTCAACGGAAGGGTTTATCATAATTTCCGAGCTTCACTCGTAAGTGCCACGTTTTACATGTTTTTTTTAAAGGCAATTTGTAAAATCCCAAGATCATTTGTTACATGGGTGCATGTGGAGTCGAAAACTGTCTTCGTTGATAGTGGTGTCGAAAACTGTGGTCGTTAGTAAAAAACCCTACCCGAACAAACTTGTTGTAAACGTGTTTGCTATGTTTCATGTCAATCATTTCTTTAATTAATACAGGACTTCGCTCACTCCATACATGACTTGGGATACTAATGTATGCATTAACAGTCATTAAGCTTGACTTAACGGTGTCAACGCAATACGAACATGTTCGTCATGACTCAAGTGCTGCGACTTATCGTGGAGACGCAGCATGTTTTTCTCAAACACCTCCTGTCTGCAAAGTTTTAAGAGTAATAGATCAACTTTCTTACTGGATTGAATGCAGCAAAGTTTATTGCAAACATTTTCGCTGAAACATAACTTTGTTAATGGTTTGTCAACCAACCTTACCGGAGTTGGACAGAACTTTATCCATAGTCGAGAAAACTATGGTTGTTGATATGCGTTTCAGTTCATTCATCGAAAACACGATCAATTGTTTTTAGCTTAATTCTGTGGAATATACTGTGGTTTTAAGTATGACCTTCGGATTCGGAGATCGAATAGAGCATTTGCGCTGCTTCGGGCAGATGACCTTGATCGACGCTTGCCCTTTACTACATCTTCTTATTTTGTCCGTTTTTCTGAACTATTTAGCCACTTCAAGCGACCTTCCGGTCCAAAAAAAGGAACGGTTAAGACTCCTATCTTTGCCAACCATTCTATTAATGCTTTTGATGCAGAACAATTAATCGGCCGTATTAGCTGATTGAAAGTTGGTAATATTCTTGGTATTTTAATGTTATCGGAGCACGGTACATCGTTGGTTTCAAGTTTTGTTTTTAACTATTGTGCTTAGACATCAAAATCGTTTTGTTTACATATTACTATTTGTAAAAAACTTTGCAACATGCTGCGGCGATAAAACAGAATGATTTTTAAAATGCCTTCCCATTTTTGTGATATTTGGTAGGAACGTTGCCTTCAGAATAACGAAACAAAAAAATCACCCAGGGGAATACAGGAACAGGAACAGAAAGAGTTTTTCACTGCTTTCATAGGGAAAGGCACATTATATTCCGTAGCCCTAAAGCTGCATAAACGGTTTTGACATGAAATACGAAAAGACACGTCGAATTGTTTCAAACGTCTTTTCCCTATAAGTTATCGCGCAGTAGACGACAGTTCGAGGTTATGTTTTGGCCGTTTTGTGTGTCCGAAGTGGTATAGAAACTCGTTCTCTAGTAACTGATGTGCAGTATAATCTTCCTTTTGTTTTGTTTGGAATGTGATTTTGTTTAATATGTTTTGTGTTTTCATTTTTTTTTTTGTTTAGGCTGTTCTGTGGGCTTTCCATCCGAAACCGCTCACGGTCGCTGGCCACACTGGTTCAATTCCGTATCCCGGCTTTACTGGCGGTTTCGTCTACGCCATTCTTCCCCCTCAATTTAGGCCTACCACGCGTCCTCTGTCCTTGGGAACAGCCTAAAAGGACTTTACGGGATGGGTCGTTCGGTGCCATTCGCATGACATGGCCAGCCCACCGGAGCCTGTCGCTCGTCATTATATCCACTCCTCCATTGTCCCTCCTCTCATACGGGGCCAAAAATCCTCCTGAGCATCTTCCTCTCGAAAATGGCTAAGGGGGTTTCGTCAGATTTGGACATAGTCCATGGCGAGTCTCGGAGACGTATGTGAGCACTGGTACTATGTATGTCAGGTTTAGTCCCAGCTTCGACTGTCTTGACAGGTCTCGTGAGTGGAAGAGTTTTCTCCGACTGTAATATGACCGCGCGCCGCTTGTTCCATCCTTTGGTATGCTCCAATATTATGCCAGCGCATGTCATGATCTGGATTGACTTATAGAAGATGGCCCCCGAAGTTTCCACCTCCGTGTCTCGGATGGCCCTCTCTAACGCTAAGTTGAAGAGTATGCAGGCATGAATGAATGTAGAATGCATTTAGCTTACCATGAATTTCTGAAGAGCGCCCATCACAGTGATTATTCCCGTGCCGCGTAAATTTATTTTGTTCAACTCCCAAAATTTTCAAAATCATCGTGAACCTTATTTCATTTTTTGAAACATTATGGTTTTACAAAAAAAACTGCTTGCTTGATCTCAGGGTGAGCTGGTGTTTCCACCAGCAAGTGTATACATGTAACACCAACTTTACCCGCAAGCGCCATATCTTTTGTTTTTCATTGAAATTGCACAATATACTCGAAACATTCACACATCCCATCACAACCAGTTCTGATAACATTCTTTCTCAGCTACATCTTTTCGCTACGGTTTCCCTAAACTAAAACCCATAGAAAGATGTTTTTTGCACCATCCGAGATGCCTTGAAGAGATGTTTCTTTTGTAATGTCGTTTGCAAAAATCGTTCAGAAGGTTAAAAAATAACAAACAATTGATTGAAATTGTATCTCGTAATCTTGAAACTTTTGAACCGATTGACAGATTTTCGCAAACAACATTTCAAATGAAAGGGGACTTCAATACAAACAACTTTGTTGAAGAAACCATCTTTCTATAACTTTTAGTTTATGCGAAACCGCAACGAAAAGCTAGAGCCTTTAGCATTCAGTAGAAAGCAAGGTGCGCCAGTGTGTGTCTGCCGTGCATGCGATAGCGATTGCACCTGCTATCACAGATGCACTATGGGGCAACTGGAAGAAAAACAGCCGAAATGACATTAAATGCGTATTTTGCTTGCTGCGAATACAGTTCGTTGATCGTACGTGAAGCAATTATGTGTAACATTTTAGACCGATTTATTTGTTTTGTAGTGCAGTTTAAAACAACATACTTATTTTCAAACGAATACCAAGTTTTAGTTCGGACTTTTATCCTAATACGGTTCCACTGTACCTGAGTGGAGTTTCCAACGTTTCTGTTCGCACGCTCGTTCGGCTCGCGCGGTGTCTCGCTCGCGTACGCCCGTTCAGGCGGCGAAAAAAAAACAGTGCGAGAGCGCAGGCAGTGCTCGTGCACCGTTTTTGCACCATAGCCGCGTTGTTTGCTTGTACCCGATGTGTGAAGCACGGGTTGCGCGCCTCTGAGTTTTTATTCTCTTGTGCACCGTTCGCATGACGCACTCCCCATCTCGGTTGCGCGGGCGCGATGCCGTATGCGCCGTTCGCTTGCTCGTTTGGTGCACGTTTGCTCTCACAATGACGCGAAAAGCGTTACACTCCCCATCTCGGTTGTGCGGGCGCGATGCGCTATCTTGCATCCTACCTGCGATTAACGATTATTTATATTAGACTAGCTAAGGCCCGGTAGAACCTACCGGTTGTACGTGAATTCTGAATTTCCTGCAACTTCCAAAAGTATTTTTTTTGTTACGTTTTCAGACCATACGTTTTTGTGCCAGTGTGGCTTCTTGGCATTATTATAATTGTTTGTTAAATAAGTCATGCGGTTTGGCCAGGATTTGCTTACTTCAAACAGCCAGGATACATGGATTCATGTATATATAGTCAAAAATCTGTTTTACAATTGACGGATATTACTTTAAATAGTTTAAATGTCCCCCTGAAACCCTGTCTCGGTAGTTTCGATCTAACCGATCGTTGTTTTGATATGTGCATGGTTAAACTCTCGACGATACACAGCCTCTAACGTGAAAATGATCGACATTTACCAATACTGTATAGAAAATGCAGGTGTTCGATAGTCCTAAAATTCTGGACAAATCTTGTAAATCTCATCTCGACCTCTCTGACCCTTTGTCGCCATTCCGCATTCCAAGACTTTATTCATTCGATAGTTGACTTCGAATATTACTGCTCGATTATGTTATTACGAAAAACTATACGTTAAAAGTAAAAAAATCATGTTTTATTCACATGCTTTAGTTTTTGTCTTCTATTGCTTTAATTCAATATTGTATATGACTGATCTTTTACTTCAGTTGAACAATGTATTAACTATGCTTCCGTTAATAGTAATGTACTAATCAATACACCTTGGAGGATGACCTAAGCATACATCCTGAATTTTATTCCGATGGTTGAGAGTTCGTCCGCAAAATCTCAGATTTGAACACTCAAAAATGAAAAGTTCAAAGGATAAAGCTTCTCGCTTAAATAAACACATTATTTCCGTTAAAGTTTTGAGGTGTCTAATGTTTGGATGAATTGAACCTGCTACTCTATTGAATGTTTTTGTATGATAATGTTAGCCATAACCAACCAAATGATTGAAATTTCAGTTCTTTTTGACCACACATGATCAACGGTTGTTTCATTTTTTTCCGGCGTCAAAATAATCGGAATATATTTCGTTTTCGCTTTCTAAAAAACAGTTGATTGACCTAACAACATGCACGATAATCGTGTCTACTGGATTTTCCCATAATGGTTTATAAAAACTCCAGAAAATCAAAGCTATGTGCAGTTTCGGGTATTTGATGTCGATCTCCAAAACTATACCATTTCTTAAATATTCTCAACTATTTGGCCAGTTCTAGCGACCTTGCATCACAAACAGTGAACTTATAATCAATTTTGTCTAATGTTTTTCGTGTCGACTTCTGCTACACCTGGCGTTTCCACAGCACTGTCCATGGCTGTTATCAAGTGTTGATACATTTCATCTTCTTGATCTCCCAAAATAATTAATCATTTCGAAAAGTTATTGGTTATTGGTTATGCGAATATGCGTGTTGCTCTTATTCGCTGGTTGGTGGTGATCAATGTACAATGGTTAGTGTTAAGCGCGATTCCGTTCAACGGAAGGGTTTATCATAATTTCCGAGCTTCACTCGTAAGTGCCACGTTTTACATGTTTTTTTTAAAGGCAATTTGTAAAATCCCAAGATCATTTGTTACATGGGTGCATGTGGAGTCGAAAACTGTCTTCGTTCTACCCGAACAAACTTGTTGTAAACGTGTTTGCTATGTTTCATGTCAATCATTTCTTTAATTAATACAGGACTTCGCTCACTCCATACATGACTTGGGATACTAATGTATGCATTAACAGTCATTAAGCTTGACTTAACGGTGTCAACGCAATACGAACATGTTCGTCATGACTCAAGTGCTGCGACTTATCGTGGAGACGCAGCATGTTTTTCTCAAACACCTCCTGTCTGCAAAGTTTTAAGAGTAATAGATCAACTTTCTTACTGGATTGAATGCAGCAAAGTTTATTGCAAACATTTTCGCTGAAACATAACTTTGTTAATGGTTTGTCAACCAACCTTACCGGAGTTGGACAGAACTTTATCCATAGTCGAGAAAACTATGGTTGTTGATATGCGTTTCAGTTCATTCATCGAAAACACGATCAATTGTTTTTAGCTTAATTCTGTGGAATATACTGTGGTTTTAAGTATGACCTTCGGATTCGGAGATCGAATAGAGCATTTGCGCTGCTTCGGGCAGATGACCTTGATCGACGCTTGCCCTTTACTACATCTTCTTATTTTGTCCGTTTTTCTGAACTATTTAGCCACTTCAAGCGACCTTCCGGTCCAAAAAAAGGAACGGTTAAGACTCCTATCTTTGCCAACCATTCTATTAATGCTTTTGATGCAGAACAATTAATCGGCCGTATTAGCTGATTGAAAGTTGGTAATATTCTTGGTATTTTAATGTTATCGGAGCACGGTACATCGTTGGTTTCAAGTTTTGTTTTTAACTATTGTGCTTAGACATCAAAATCGTTTTGTTTACATATTACTATTTGTAAAAAACTTTGCAACATGCTGCGGCGATAAAACAGAATGATTTTTAAAATGCCTTCCCATTTTTGTGATATTTGGTAGGAACGTTGCCTTCAGAATAACGAAACAAAAAAATCACCCAGGGGAATACAGGAACAGGAACAGAAAGAGTTTTTCACTGCTTTCATAGGGAAAGGCACATTATATTCCGTAGCCCTAAAGCTGCATAAACGGTTTTGACATGAAATACGAAAAGACACGTCGAATTGTTTCAAACGTCTTTTCCCTATAAGTTATCGCGCAGTAGACGACAGTTCGAGGTTATGTTTTGGCCGTTTTGTGTGTCCGAAGTGGTATAGAAACTCGTTCTCTAGTAACTGATGTGCAGTATAATCTTCCTTTTGTTTTGTTTGGAATGTGATTTTGTTTAATATGTTTTGTGTTTTCATTTTTTTTTTGTTTAGGCTGTTCTGTGGGCTTTCCATCCGAAACCGCTCACGGTCGCTGGCCACACTGGTTCAATTCCGTATCCCGGCTTTACTGGCGGTTTCGTCTACGCCATTCTTCCCCCTCAATTTAGGCCTACCACGCGTCCTCTGTCCTTGGGAACAGCCTAAAAGGACTTTACGGGATGGGTCGTTCGGTGCCATTCGCATGACATGGCCAGCCCACCGGAGCCTGTCGCTCGTCATTATATCCACTCCTCCATTGTCCCTCCTCTCATACGGGGCCAAAAATCCTCCTGAGCATCTTCCTCTCGAAAATGGCTAAGGGGGTTTCGTCAGATTTGGACATAGTCCATGGCGAGTCTCGGAGACGTATGTGAGCACTGGTACTATGTATGTCAGGTTTAGTCCCAGCTTCGACTGTCTTGACAGGTCTCGTGAGTGGAAGAGTTTTCTCCGACTGTAATATGACCGCGCGCCGCTTGTTCCATCCTTTGGTATGCTCCAATATTATGCCAGCGCATGTCATGATCTGGATTGACTTATAGAAGATGGCCCCCGAAGTTTCCACCTCCGTGTCTCGGATGGCCCTCTCTAACGCTAAGTTGAAGAGTATGCAGGCATGAATGAATGTAGAATGCATTTAGCTTACCATGAATTTCTGAAGAGCGCCCATCACAGTGATTATTCCCGTGCCGCGTAAATTTATTTTGTTCAACTCCCAAAATTTTCAAAATCATCGTGAACCTTATTTCATTTTTTGAAACATTATGGTTTTACAAAAAAAACTGCTTGCTTGATCTCAGGGTGAGCTGGTGTTTCCACCAGCAAGTGTATACATGTAACACCAACTTTACCCGCAAGCGCCATATCTTTTGTTTTTCATTGAAATTGCACAATATACTCGAAACATTCACACATCCCATCACAACCAGTTCTGATAACATTCTTTCTCAGCTACATCTTTTCGCTACGGTTTCCCTAAACTAAAACCCATAGAAAGATGTTTTTTGCACCATCCGAGATGCCTTGAAGAGATGTTTCTTTTGTAATGTCGTTTGCAAAAATCGTTCAGAAGGTTAAAAAATAACAAACAATTGATTGAAATTGTATCTCGTAATCTTGAAACTTTTGAACCGATTGACAGATTTTCGCAAACAACATTTCAAATGAAAGGGGACTTCAATACAAACAACTTTGTTGAAGAAACCATCTTTCTATAACTTTTAGTTTATGCGAAACCGCAACGAAAAGCTAGAGCCTTTAGCATTCAGTAGAAAGCAAGGTGCGCCAGTGTGTGTCTGCCGTGCATGCGATAGCGATTGCACCTGCTATCACAGATGCACTATGGGGCAACTGGAAGAAAAACAGCCGAAATGACATTAAATGCGTATTTTGCTTGCTGCGAATACAGTTCGTTGATCGTACGTGAAGCAATTATGTGTAACATTTTAGACCGATTTATTTGTTTTGTAGTGCAGTTTAAAACAACATACTTATTTTCAAACGAATACCAAGTTTTAGTTCGGACTTTTATCCTAATACGGTTCCACTGTACCTGAGTGGAGTTTCCAACGTTTCTGTTCGCACGCTCGTTCGGCTCGCGCGGTGTCTCGCTCGCGTACGCCCGTTCAGGCGGCGAAAAAAAAACAGTGCGAGAGCGCAGGCAGTGCTCGTGCACCGTTTTTGCACCATAGCCGCGTTGTTTGCTTGTACCCGATGTGTGAAGCACGGGTTGCGCGCCTCTGAGTTTTTATTCTCTTGTGCACCGTTCGCATGACGCACTCCCCATCTCGGTTGCGCGGGCGCGATGCCGTATGCGCCGTTCGCTTGCTCGTTTGGTGCACGTTTGCTCTCACAATGACGCGAAAAGCGTTACACTCCCCATCTCGGTTGTGCGGGCGCGATGCGCTATCTTGCATCCTACCTGCGATTAACGATTATTTATATTAGACTAGCTAAGGCCCGGTAGAACCTACCGGTTGTACGTGAATTCTGAATTTCCTGCAACTTCCAAAAGTATTTTTTTTGTTACGTTTTCAGACCATACGTTTTTGTGCCAGTGTGGCTTCTTGGCATTATTATAATTGTTTGTTAAATAAGTCATGCGGTTTGGCCAGGATTTGCTTACTTCAAACAGCCAGGATACATGGATTCATGTATATATAGTCAAAAATCTGTTTTACAATTGACGGATATTACTTTAAATAGTTTAAATGTCCCCCTGAAACCCTGTCTCGGTAGTTTCGATCTAACCGATCGTTGTTTTGATATGTGCATGGTTAAACTCTCGACGATACACAGCCTCTAACGTGAAAATGATCGACATTTACCAATACTGTATAGAAAATGCAGGTGTTCGATAGTCCTAAAATTCTGGACAAATCTTGTAAATCTCATCTCGACCTCTCTGACCCTTTGTCGCCATTCCGCATTCCAAGACTTTATTCATTCGATAGTTGACTTCGAATATTACTGCTCGATTATGTTATTACGAAAAACTATACGTTAAAAGTAAAAAAATCATGTTTTATTCACATGCTTTAGTTTTTGTCTTCTATTGCTTTAATTCAATATTGTATATGACTGATCTTTTACTTCAGTTGAACAATGTATTAACTATGCTTCCGTTAATAGTAATGTACTAATCAATACACCTTGGAGGATGACCTAAGCATACATCCTGAATTTTATTCCGATGGTTGAGAGTTCGTCCGCAAAATCTCAGATTTGAACACTCAAAAATGAAAAGTTCAAAGGATAAAGCTTCTCGCTTAAATAAACACATTATTTCCGTTAAAGTTTTGAGGTGTCTAATGTTTGGATGAATTGAACCTGCTACTCTATTGAATGTTTTTGTATGATAATGTTAGCCATAACCAACCAAATGATTGAAATTTCAGTTCTTTTTGACCACACATGATCAACGGTTGTTTCATTTTTTTCCGGCGTCAAAATAATCGGAATATATTTCGTTTTCGCTTTCTAAAAAACAGTTGATTGACCTAACAACATGCACGATAATCGTGTCTACTGGATTTTCCCATAATGGTTTATAAAAACTCCAGAAAATCAAAGCTATGTGCAGTTTCGGGTATTTGATGTCGATCTCCAAAACTATACCATTTCTTAAATATTCTCAACTATTTGGCCAGTTCTAGCGACCTTGCATCACAAACAGTGAACTTATAATCAATTTTGTCTAATGTTTTTCGTGTCGACTTCTGCTACACCTGGCGTTTCCACAGCACTGTCCATGGCTGTTATCAAGTGTTGATACATTTCATCTTCTTGATCTCCCAAAATAATTAATCATTTCGAAAAGTTATTGGTTATTGGTTATGCGAATATGCGTGTTGCTCTTATTCGCTGGTTGGTGGTGATCAATGTACAATGGTTAGTGTTAAGCGCGATTCCGTTCAACGGAAGGGTTTATCATAATTTCCGAGCTTCACTCGTAAGTGCCACGTTTTACATGTTTTTTTTAAAGGCAATTTGTAAAATCCCAAGATCATTTGTTACATGGGTGCATGTGGAGTCGAAAACTGTCTTCGTTGATAGTGGTGTCGAAAACTGTGGTCGTTAGTAAAAAACCCTACCCGAACAAACTTGTTGTAAACGTGTTTGCTATGTTTCATGTCAATCATTTCTTTAATTAATACAGGACTTCGCTCACTCCATACATGACTTGGGATACTAATGTATGCATTAACAGTCATTAAGCTTGACTTAACGGTGTCAACGCAATACGAACATGTTCGTCATGACTCAAGTGCTGCGACTTATCGTGGAGACGCAGCATGTTTTTCTCAAACACCTCCTGTCTGCAAAGTTTTAAGAGTAATAGATCAACTTTCTTACTGGATTGAATGCAGCAAAGTTTATTGCAAACATTTTCGCTGAAACATAACTTTGTTAATGGTTTGTCAACCAACCTTACCGGAGTTGGACAGAACTTTATCCATAGTCGAGAAAACTATGGTTGTTGATATGCGTTTCAGTTCATTCATCGAAAACACGATCAATTGTTTTTAGCTTAATTCTGTGGAATATACTGTGGTTTTAAGTATGACCTTCGGATTCGGAGATCGAATAGAGCATTTGCGCTGCTTCGGGCAGATGACCTTGATCGACGCTTGCCCTTTACTACATCTTCTTATTTTGTCCGTTTTTCTGAACTATTTAGCCACTTCAAGCGACCTTCCGGTCCAAAAAAAGGAACGGTTAAGACTCCTATCTTTGCCAACCATTCTATTAATGCTTTTGATGCAGAACAATTAATCGGCCGTATTAGCTGATTGAAAGTTGGTAATATTCTTGGTATTTTAATGTTATCGGAGCACGGTACATCGTTGGTTTCAAGTTTTGTTTTTAACTATTGTGCTTAGACATCAAAATCGTTTTGTTTACATATTACTATTTGTAAAAAACTTTGCAACATGCTGCGGCGATAAAACAGAATGATTTTTAAAATGCCTTCCCATTTTTGTGATATTTGGTAGGAACGTTGCCTTCAGAATAACGAAACAAAAAAATCACCCAGGGGAATACAGGAACAGGAACAGAAAGAGTTTTTCACTGCTTTCATAGGGAAAGGCACATTATATTCCGTAGCCCTAAAGCTGCATAAACGGTTTTGACATGAAATACGAAAAGACACGTCGAATTGTTTCAAACGTCTTTTCCCTATAAGTTATCGCGCAGTAGACGACAGTTCGAGGTTATGTTTTGGCCGTTTTGTGTGTCCGAAGTGGTATAGAAACTCGTTCTCTAGTAACTGATGTGCAGTATAATCTTCCTTTTGTTTTGTTTGGAATGTGATTTTGTTTAATATGTTTTGTGTTTTCATTTTTTTTTTGTTTAGGCTGTTCTGTGGGCTTTCCATCCGAAACCGCTCACGGTCGCTGGCCACACTGGTTCAATTCCGTATCCCGGCTTTACTGGCGGTTTCGTCTACGCCATTCTTCCCCCTCAATTTAGGCCTACCACGCGTCCTCTGTCCTTGGGAACAGCCTAAAAGGACTTTACGGGATGGGTCGTTCGGTGCCATTCGCATGACATGGCCAGCCCACCGGAGCCTGTCGCTCGTCATTATATCCACTCCTCCATTGTCCCTCCTCTCATACGGGGCCAAAAATCCTCCTGAGCATCTTCCTCTCGAAAATGGCTAAGGGGGTTTCGTCAGATTTGGACATAGTCCATGGCGAGTCTCGGAGACGTATGTGAGCACTGGTACTATGTATGTCAGGTTTAGTCCCAGCTTCGACTGTCTTGACAGGTCTCGTGAGTGGAAGAGTTTTCTCCGACTGTAATATGACCGCGCGCCGCTTGTTCCATCCTTTGGTATGCTCCAATATTATGCCAGCGCATGTCATGATCTGGATTGACTTATAGAAGATGGCCCCCGAAGTTTCCACCTCCGTGTCTCGGATGGCCCTCTCTAACGCTAAGTTGAAGAGTATGCAGGCATGAATGAATGTAGAATGCATTTAGCTTACCATGAATTTCTGAAGAGCGCCCATCACAGTGATTATTCCCGTGCCGCGTAAATTTATTTTGTTCAACTCCCAAAATTTTCAAAATCATCGTGAACCTTATTTCATTTTTTGAAACATTATGGTTTTACAAAAAAAACTGCTTGCTTGATCTCAGGGTGAGCTGGTGTTTCCACCAGCAAGTGTATACATGTAACACCAACTTTACCCGCAAGCGCCATATCTTTTGTTTTTCATTGAAATTGCACAATATACTCGAAACATTCACACATCCCATCACAACCAGTTCTGATAACATTCTTTCTCAGCTACATCTTTTCGCTACGGTTTCTCTAAACTAAAACCCATAGAAAGATGTTTTTTGCACCATCCGAGATGCCTTGAAGAGATGTTTCTTTTGTAATGTCGTTTGCAAAAATCGTTCAGAAGGTTAAAAAATAACAAACAATTGATTGAAATTGTATCTCGTAATCTTGAAACTTTTGAACCGATTGACAGATTTTCGCAAACAACATTTCAAATGAAAGGGGACTTCAATACAAACAACTTTGTTGAAGAAACCATCTTTCTATAACTTTTAGTTTATGCGAAACCGCAACGAAAAGCTAGAGCCTTTAGCATTCAGTAGAAAGCAAGGTGCGCCAGTGTGTGTCTGCCGTGCATGCGATAGCGATTGCACCTGCTATCACAGATGCACTATGGGGCAACTGGAAGAAAAACAGCCGAAATGACATTAAATGCGTATTTTGCTTGCTGCGAATACAGTTCGTTGATCGTACGTGAAGCAATTATGTGTAACATTTTAGACCGATTTATTTGTTTTGTAGTGCAGTTTAAAACAACATACTTATTTTCAAACGAATACCAAGTTTTAGTTCGGACTTTTATCCTAATACGGTTCCACTGTACCTGAGTGGAGTTTCCAACGTTTCTGTTCGCACGCTCGTTCGGCTCGCGCGGTGTCTCGCTCGCGTACGCCCGTTCAGGCGGCGAAAAAAAAACAGTGCGAGAGCGCAGGCAGTGCTCGTGCACCGTTTTTGCACCATAGCCGCGTTGTTTGCTTGTACCCGATGTGTGAAGCACGGGTTGCGCGCCTCTGAGTTTTTATTCTCTTGTGCACCGTTCGCATGACGCACTCCCCATCTCGGTTGCGCGGGCGCGATGCCGTATGCGCCGTTCGCTTGCTCGTTTGGTGCACGTTTGCTCTCACAATGACGCGAAAAGCGTTACACTCCCCATCTCGGTTGTGCGGGCGCGATGCGCTATCTTGCATCCTACCTGCGATTAACGATTATTTATATTAGATGTTAACCGTTACCCGTTCAACCGCCTACCTGGGTAGTTTTTGGATTTATGTTTTTAAATAACTCTGGATTGGATTGGCGTATCGGCATGAAACTTTTAGAATGCCTAGAAAAACTCACTTTCTATCGTTTTACTGAAGAAAAAAAAATGTCCAAGGAATTTAAATAATTTTTATTCGAGTTTTTCGGTTGATACCCCTCAAACGTTCAACCGGACTACCCGGATAGTCCATACATTTTGTATGGGAGATTCCGTTTTCCTGTACTTCAGACCAAATAACTTTTTATCTAGACGTCGGGAAGATTCGAAATTTTAAGTTTGGTAAATTAGCTCGCGAAAAACGCGACGTCGCTTTAGCTCTTGTCAAATGTCAATTCAAAACGTAAACAAACCGACAACTGGACAAAATGTAGACAAACCGAAACACAAACGCGAACAAAACGAGCAATATTCTCCACGAAACATCGGAGTTTTTGTTTTACTACTTATTTCTACTCTTCTGAAATGTAGTTCAGTTATAAAACTCCGTTTTAATTGATATTCTTACCAACGTTTTTTTCCGGTGCCGAAACGAAAACAAACTGGCCGGTTGACAGAAATTTAAATTTTTACTGCTATCATGTAGTTCCAGCAAGAGTCCCAGCAATCTGCCATGGAAAAACTTGCTGTTACTACATGACAGCTGCAAAAAATTTGAATTTTTGTCAACCGGGTGCACTTCATTAAAATAGGAGATGATGGGAAAATATATACCTCCTACGGTGGGGCAAAACATCGTCGTTGTCTGTTTTAGTTTGTTTTCTCAGTGAGTTTCTTTTGCGCCAAACTAACCAAGGTTGAATGAAATACGTAACTAAACAAATATGTCAAAATTCAACAAACTTTTTGGGCCGAATTTGTGCTCAAATGTAATATATATTTCCCAAAACTCCCCTACCTCTATCGCGCTTTGCTGTTCCCTAAAGATTCCTATCCCTAAGGATTCATTAATCAATGAAGATTCATTAGTCTATGAAGATTCATTAATACCGAGAGATTCATGAATCCCGAGAGATTCATGAATCCTGAGAGATTCAGGAATCCTGAGAGATTCATGAATCCTGAGAGATTCATGAATCCCGAGGGATTCATGAATCCCGAGAGATTCATGAATCTTCATGAATCCCGAGAGATTCATGAATCTTCATGAATCCCGAGAGATTCATGAATCTTCATGAATCCCCAAAGATTCATGAATCTTTCGTTCAGCGATTCAGATTCATTAATTTTGTTGAAAGATTCATTCAGATTCATGAATCTGAATCTGAAATACACAACTCTAGTTTGAACCATTTTGGCATACTTGGATTTCCAACACAAGATGCTAGAAACGGTTTTTGAACCATTTCGGCATACTTGGATTCCCAACCCAAGATGCTAGAAACGGTTTTTGAACCATTTCGGCATACTTGGATTCGAAACCCAAGATGCTAGAAACGGTTTTTGAACCATTTCGGCATACTTGGGTTGCCAACCCAAGATGCTAGAAACGGTTTTTAAACCATTTCGGCATACTTGGATTCCCAACCCAAGATGCTAGAAACGGGTTTTGAACCATTTTGGCATACTTGGGTTGCCAACCCAAGATGCTAGAAACGGTTTTTGAACCATTTCGGCATACTTGGGTTGCCAACCCAAGATGCAAGAAACGGTTTTTGAACCATTTCGGCATACTTGGGTTGCCAACCCAAGATGCTAGAAACGGTTTTTGAACCATTTCGGCATACTTGGGTTCCCAACCCAAGATGCTAGAAACGGTTTTTGAACCATTTCGGCATACTTGGATTCCCAACCCAAGATGCTAGAAACGGTTTTTGAACCATTTCGGCATACTTGGATTCCCAACCCAAGATGCTAGAAACGGTTATTGAACCATTTCGGCATACTTGGGTTGCCAACCCAAGATGCTAGAAACGGTTTTTGAACCATTTCGGCATACTTGGATTCCCAACCCAAGATGCTAGAAACGGGTTTTGAACCATTTCGGCATACTTGGGTTGCCAACCCAAGATGCTAGAAACGGTTTTTGAATCATTTCGGCATACTTGAGTTGCCAACCCAAGATGCTAGAAACGGTTTTAGACCATTTCGGCATACTTGGGTTCCCAACCCAAGATGCTAGAAACGGTTTTTGAACCATTTCGGCATACTTGGGTTGCCAACCCAAGATGCTAGAAACGGTTTTTGAACCATTTCGGCATACTTGGGTTGCCAACCCAACATGCTAGAAACGGTTTTTGAACCATTTCGGCATACTTGGGTTCCCAACCCAAGATGCTAGAAACGGTTTTTGAACCATTTCGGCATACTTGGATTCCCAACCCAAGATGCTAGAAACGGTTTTTGAACCATTTCGGCATACTTGGATTCGAAACCCAAGATGCTAGA
The DNA here is from genome assembly GCF_943734765.1 of Anopheles ziemanni. Classification (NCBI taxonomy): domain Eukaryota; kingdom Metazoa; phylum Arthropoda; class Insecta; order Diptera; family Culicidae; genus Anopheles; species Anopheles ziemanni. Next base: position 452,883 of record NW_026690049.1, on the reverse strand, counting down.
AACGGGTTTTGAACCATTTCGGCATACTTGGGTTGCCAACCCAAGATGCTAGAAACGGTTTTTAAACCATTTCGGCATACTTGGATTCCCAACCCAAGATGCTAGAAACGGGTTTTGAACCATTTTGGCATACTTGGGTTGCCAACCCAAGATGCTAGAAACGGTTTTTGAACCATTTCGGCATACTTGGGTTGCCAACCCAAGATGCTAGAAACGGTTTTTGAACGATTTCGGCATACTTGGGTTGCCAACCCAAGATGCTAGAAACGGTTTTTGAACCATTTCGGCATACTTGGATTCCCAACCCAAGATGTTAGAAACGGTTTTTGAACCATTTCGGCATACTTGGATTCCCAACCCAAGATGCTAGAAACGGTTTTTGAACCATTTCGGCATACTTGGATTCCCAACCCAAGATGCTAGAAACGGTTTTTGAACCATTTCGGCATACTTGGGTTGCCAACCCAAGATGCTAGAAACGGTTTTTGAACGATTTCGGCATACTTGGGTTGCCAACCCAAGATGCTAGAAACGGTTTTTGAACCATTTCGGCATACTTGGATTCCCAACCCAAGATGCTAGAAACGGTTTTTGAACCATTTCGGCATACTTGGATTCCCAACCCAAGATGCTAGAAACGGTTTTTGAACCATTTCGGCATACTTGGGTTCCCAACCCAAGATGCTAGAAACGGTTTTTGAACCATTTCGGCATACTTGGGTTGCCAACCCAAGATGCTAGAAACGGTTTTTGAACCATTTCGGCATACTTGGGTTGCCAACCCAACATGCTAGAAACGGTTTTTGAACCATTTCGGCATACTTGGGTTCCCAACCTAAGATGCTAGAAACGGTTTTTGAACTATTTCGGCATACTTGGGATGCCAACCCAAGATGCTAGAAACGGTTTTTGAACCATTTCGGCATACTTGGGTTCCCAACCTAAGATGCTAGAAACGGTTTTTGAACTATTTCGGCATACTTGGGTTGCCAACCCAAGATGCTTGAAACGGTTTTTGAACCTTTTCGGCATACTAGGGTTGCCAACCCAAGATGCTAGAAACGGTTTTTGAACCATTTCGGCATACTTGGGTTCCCAACCTAAGATGCTAGAAACGGTTTTTGAACCATTTCGGCATACTTGGGTTGCCAACCCAAGATGCTAGAAACGGTTTTTAAACCATTCGGCATACTTGGATTCCCAACCCAAGATGCTAGAAACGGTTTTTGAACCATTTCGGCATACTTGGATTCCCAACCCAAGATGCTAGAAACGGTTTTTGAACCATTTCGGCATACTTGGGTTGCCAACCCAAGATGCTAGAAACGGTTTTTGAACCATGTCGGCATACTTGGGTTCCCAACCCAAGATGCTAAAAACGGTTTTTGAACTATTTCGGCATATTTGGGTTGCCAACTCAAGATGCGAGAAGCGGTTTTTGAACCATTTCGGCATACTTGGGTTGCCAACCCAAGATGCTAGAAACGGTTTTTGAACCATTTCGGCATACTTGGGTTGCCAACCCAAGATGCTAGAAACGGTTTTTGAACCATTTCGGCATACTTGGGTTCCCAACCTAAGATGCTAGAAACGGTTTTTGAACCATTTCGGCATACTTGGGTAGCCAACCCAAGATGCTAGAAACGGTTTTTGAACCATTTCGGCATACTTGGGTGGCCAACCCAAGATGCTAGCAACGGTTTTTGAACTATTTCGGCATACTTGGGTTGCCAACCCAAGATGCTAAAAACGGTGTTTGAACTATTTCGGCATATTTGGGTTGCCAACCCAAGATGCTAGCAACGGTTTTTGAACCATTTCGGCATACTTGGGTTGCCAACCAAAGATGCTAGAAACGGTTTTTGAACCATTTCGGCATACTTGGGTTGTCAACCCAAGATGCTAGAAACGGTTTTTGAACCATTTCGGCATACTTGGGTTGCCAACCCAAAATGCTAGAAACGGTTTTGAACCATTTCAGGCATACTTGGGTTGCCAACCCAAGATGCTAGAAACGGTTTTTGAACTATTTCGGCATACTTGGGTTGCCAACCCAAGATGCTAGAAACGGTTTTTGAACTATTTCGGAATACTTGGATTCCCAACCCAAGATGCTAAAAACGGTTTTTGAACTATTTCGGCATACTTGGGTTGCCAACCCAAGATGCTAGCAACGGTTTTTGAACCATTTCGGCATACTTGGGTTGCCAACCCAAGATGCTAGAAACGGGTTTTGAACCATTTCGGCATACTTGGATTCCCAACCCAAGATGCTTGAAACGGTTTTTGAACCATTTCGGCATACTTGGGTTGCCAACTCAAGATGCTAGAAACGGTTTTTGAACCATTTCGGCATACTTGGGTTGCCAACCCAAGATGCCAGAAACGGTTTTTGAACCATTTCGGCATACTTGGGTTCCCAACCCAAGATGCAAGAAACGGTTTTTGAACCATTTCGGCATACTTGGGTTGTCAACCCATGTAAACTTTGTTTACAAACGTGATCGCGTTTACAACCCAATATGCTAAAAACGGTTTTTGAACCATTTCGGCATATTTGGGTTGCCAACTCAAGATGCGAGAAACGGTGTTTGAACCATTTCGGCATACTTGGGTTCCCAACCCAAGATGCTAGCAACGGTTTTTGAACCATTTCGGCATACTTGGGTTGCCAACCAAAGATGCTAGAAACGGTTTTTGAACCATTTCGGCATACTTGGGTTGTCAACCCAAGATGCTAGAAACGGGTTTTGAACCATTTCGGCATACTTGGGTTCCCAACCTAAGATGCTAGAAACGGTTTTTGAACTATTTCGGCATACCTGAGTTGTCAACCTAAGATGCTAGAAACGGTACTTGGGTTGCCAACCCAAGATGCTAGAAACGGTTTTTGAACCATTTCGGCATACTTGGGTTGCAAACCCAAGATGCTAGAAACGGTTTTTGAACCATTTCGGCATACTTGGGTTCCCAACCTAAGATGCTAGAAACGGTTTTTGAACTATTTCGGCATACTTGGGTAGCCAACCCAAGATGCTAGAAACGGTTTTTGAACCATTTCGGCATACTTGGGATGCCAACCCAAGATGCCAGAAACGGTTTTTGAACTATTTCGGAATACTTGGATTCCCAACCCAAGATGCTAAAAACGGTTTTTGAACCATTTCGGCATACTTGGGTTACCAACCCAAGATGCCAGAAACGGTTTTTGAACCATTTCGGCATACTTGGGTTGCCAACCCAAGATGCTAGAAACGGTTTTTGAACCATTTCGGCATACTTGGATTCCCAACCCAAGATGCTAGCAACGTTTTTTGAACCATTTCGGCATACTTGGGTTCCCAACCCAAGATGCTAGAAACGGTTTTTGAACCATTTCGGCATACTTGGATTCCCAACCCAAGATGCTAGAAACGGTTTTTGAACCATTTCGGCATACTTGGATTCCCAACCCAAGATGCTAGAAACGGTTTTTGAACCATTTCGGCATACTTGGGTTGCCAACCCAAGATGCTAGAAACGGTTTTTGAACCATTTCGGCATACTTGGGTTGCCAACCCAAGATGCTAGAAACGGTTTTTAAACCATTTCGGCATACTTGGATTCCCAACCCAAGATGCTAGAAACGGGTTTTGAACCATTTTGGCATACTTGGGTTGCCAACCCAAGATGCTAGAAACGGTTTTTGAACCATTTCGGCATACTTGGATTCCAAACTCAAGATGCTAGAAACGGTTTTTGAACCATTTCGGCATACTTGGGTTGCCAACCCAAGATGCTAGAAACGGTTTTTGAACCATTTCGGCATACTTGGGTTCCCAACCCAAGATGCTAGAAACGGTTTTTGAACCATTTCAGCATACTTGGATTCCCAACCCAAGATGCTAGAAACGGTTTTTGAACCATTTCGGCATACTTGGATTCCCAACCCAAGATGCTAGAAACGGTTTTTGAACCATTTCGGCATACTTGGGTTGCCAACCCAAGATGCTAGAAACGGTTTTTGAACCATTTCGGTATACTTGGATTCCCAACCCAAGATGCTAGAAACGGTTTTTGAACCATTTCGGTATACTTAGGTTCCCAACCCAAGATGCTAGAAACGGTTTTTGAACCATTTCGGCATACTTGGATTCCCAACCCAAGATGCTAGAAACGGTTTTTGAACAATTTCGGCATACTTGGATTCCCAACCCAAGATGCTAGAAACGGTTTTTGAACCATTTCGGCATACTTGGGTTCCCAACCCAAGATGCTAGAAACGGTTTTTGAACCATTTTGGCATACTTGGGTTGCCAACCAAAGATGCTAGAAACGGTTTTTGAACCATTTCGGCATACTTGGATTCCCAACCCAAGATGCTAGAATCGGATTTTGAACCACTTCGGCATACTTGGATTCCCAACCCAAGATGCTAGAAACGGTTTTTAAACCATTTCGGCATACTTGGATTCCCAACCCAAGATGCTAGAAACGGGTTTTGAACCATTTTGGCATACTTGGGTTGCCAACCCAAGATGCTAGAAACGGTTTTTGAACCATTTCGGCATACTTGGATTCCAAACTCAAGATGCTAGAAACGGTTTTTGAACCATTTCGGCATACTTGGGTTCCCAACCCAAGATGCTAGAAACGGTTTTTGAACCATTTCGGCATACTTGGGTTGCCAACCCAAGATGCTAGAAACGGTTTTTGAACCATTTCGGCATACTTGGATTCCCAACCCAAGATGCTAGAAACGGTTTTTGAACCATTTCGGCATACTTGGGTTGCCAACACAAGATGCTAGAAACGGTTTTTGAACCATTTCGGCATACTTGGATTCCCAACCCAAGATGCTAGAAACGGTTTTTGAACCATTTCGGCATACTTGGGTTGCCAACCCAAGATGCTAGAAACGGTTTTTGAACCATTTCGGCATACTTGGGTTCCCAACCCAAGATGCTAGAAACGGTTTTTGAACCATTTCGGCATACTTGGGTTGCCAACCCAAGATGCTAGAAACGGTTTTTGAACCATTTCGGCATACTTGGATTCCCAACCCAAGATGCTAGAAACGGTTTTTGAACCATTTCGGCATACTTGGATTCCCAACCCAAGATGCTAGAAACGGTTTTTGAACCATTTCGGCATACTTGGGTTCCCAACCCAAGATGCTAGAAACGGTTTTTGAACCATTTCGGCATACTTGGATTCCCAACTTAAGATGCTAGAAACGGTTTTTGAACCATTTCGGCATACTTGGGTTGCCAACCCAAGATGCTAGAAACGGTTTTCGAACCATTTCGGCATACTTGGATTCCCAACCCAAGATGCTAGCAACGGTTTTTGAACCATTTCGGCATACTTGGGTTCCCAACCCAAGATGCTAGAAACGGTTTTTGAACCATTTCGGCATACTTGGATTCCCAACCCAAGATGCTAGAAACGGTTTTTGAACCATTTCGGCATACTTGGATTCCCAACCCAAGATGCTAGAAACGGTTTTTGAACCATTTCGGCATACTTGGATTCCCAACCCAAGACGCTAGAAACGGTTTTTGAACCATTTCAGCATACTTGGGTTCCCAACCCAAGATGCTAGAAACGGTTTTTGAACCATTTCGGCATACTTGGATTCCCAACCCAAGATGCTAGAAACGGTTTTTGAACCATTTCGGCATACTTGGATTCCCTACCCAAGATGCTAGAAACGGTTTTTGAACCATTTCGGCATACTTGGGTTGCCAACCCAAGATGCTAGAAACGGTTTTTGAACCATTTCGGCATACTTTGGTTGCCAACCCAAGATGCTAGAAACGGTTTTTGAACCATTTCGGCATACTTGGATTCCCAACCCAAGATGCTAGAAACGGTTTTTGAACCATTTCGGCATACTTGGGTTGCCAACCCAAGATGCTAGAAACGGTTTTTGAACCATTTCGGCATACTTGGATTCCCAACCCAAGATGCTAGAAACGGTTTTTGAACCATTTCGGCATACTTGGGTTCCCAACCCAAGATGCTAGAAACGGTTTTTGAACCATTTCGGCATACTTGGATTCCCAACCCAAGATGCTAGAAACGGTTTTTGAACCATTTCGGCATACTTGGGTTCCCAACCCAAGATGCTAGAAACGGTTTTTGAACCATTTCGGCATACTTGGGTTGCCAACCCAAGATGCTAGAAACGGTTTTTGAGCCATTTCGGCATACTTGGGTTCCCAACCCAAGATGCTAGAAACGGTTTTTGAACCATTTCGGCATACTTGGGTTGCCAACCCAAGATGCTAGAAACGGTTTTTGAACCATTTCGGCATACTTGGGTTGCCAACCCAAGATGCTAGAAACGGTTTTTGAACCATTTCGGCATACTTGGGTTGCCAACCCAAGATGCTAGAAACGGTTTTTGAACCATTTCGGCATACTTGGATTCCCAACCCAAGATGCTAGAAACGGTTTTTGAACCATTTCGGCATACTTGGATTCCCAACCCAAGATGCTAGAAACGGTTTTTGAACCATTTCGGCATACTTGGGTTGCCAACCCAAGATGCTAGAAACGGTTTTTGAACCATTTCGGCATACTTGGAATGCCAACCCAAGATGCTAGAAACGGTTTTTGAACCATTTCGGCATACTTGGATTCCCAACCCAAGATGCTAGAAACGGTTTTTGAACCATTTCGGCATACTTGGATTCCCAACCCAAGATGCTAGAAACGGTTTTTGAACCATTTCGGCATACTTGGGTTCCCAACCCAAGATGCTAGAAACGGTTTTTGAACCATTTCGGCATACTTGGGTTGCCAACCCAAGATGCTAGAAACGGTTTTTGAACCATTTCGGCATACTTGGGTTCCCAACCCAAGATGCTAGAAACGGTTTTTGAACCATTTCGGCATACTTGGATTCCCAACCCAAGATGCTAGAAACGGTTTTTGAACCATTTCGGCATACTTGGATTCCCAACCCAAGATGCTAGAAACGGTTTTTGAACCATTTCGGCATACTTGGGTTGCCAACCCAAGATGCTAGAAACGGTTTTTGAACCATTTCGGCATACTTGGATTCCCAACCCAAGATGCTAGAAACGGTTTCTAAACCATTTCGGAATACTTGGATTCCCAACCCAAGATGCTAGAAACGGTTTTTGAACCATTTCGGCATACTTGGATTCCCAACCCAAGATGCTAGAAACGGTTTTTGAACCATTTCGGCATACTTGGGTTGCCAACCCAAGATGCTAGAAATGGTTTTTGAACCATTTCGGCATACTTGGATTCCCAACCCAAGATGCTAGAAACGGTTTTTGAACCATTTCGGCATACTTGGGTTGCCAACCCAAGATGCTAGAAACGGTTTTTGAACCATTTCGGCATACTTGGATTCCCAACCCAAGATGCTAGAAACGCTTTTTGAACCATTTCAGAATACTTGGATTCCCAACCCAAGATGCTAGAAACGGTTTTTGAACCATTTCGGCATACTTGGGTTGCCAACCCAAGACGCTAGAAACGGTTTTTGAACCATTTCGGCATACTTGGGTTGCCAACCCAAGATGCTAGAAACGGTTTTTGAACCATTTCGGCATACTTGGATTCCCAACCCAAGATGCTAGAAACGGTTTTTGAACCATTTCGGCATACTTGGATTCCCAACCCAAGATGCTAGAAACGGTTTTTGAACCATTTCGGCATACTTGGGTTCCCAACCCAAGATGCTAGAAACGGTTTTTGAACCATTTCGGCATACTTGGGTTGCCAACCCAAGATGCTAGAAACGGTTTTTGAACCATTTCGGCATACTTTGGTTCCCAACCCAAGATGCTAGAAACGGTTTTTGAACCATTTCGGCATACTTGGATTCCCAACCCAAGATGCTAGAAACGGTTTTTGAACCATTTCGGCATACTTGGATTCCCAACCCAAGATGCTAGAAACGGTTTTTGAACCATTTCGGCATACTTGGGTTGCCAACCCAAGATGCTAGAAACGGTTTTTGAACCATTTCGGCATACTTGGATTCCCAACCCAAGATGCTAGAAACGGTTTTTGAACCATTTCGGCATACTTGGATTCCCAACCCAAGATGCTAGAAACGGTTTTTGAACCATTTCGGCATACTTGGATTCCCAACCCAAGATGCTAGAAACGGTTTTTGAACCATTTCGGCATACTTGGGTTGCCAACCCAAGATGCTAGAAATGGTTTTTGAACCATTTCGGCATACTTGGATTCCCAACCCAAGATGCTAGAAACGGTTTTTGAACCATTTCGGCATACTTGGGTTGCCAACCCAAGATGCTAGAAACGGTTTTTGAACCATTTCGGCATACTTGGATTCCCAACCCAAGATGCTAGAAACGCTTTTTGAACCATTTCAGAATACTTGGATTCCCAACCCAAGATGCTAGAAACGGTTTTTGAACCATTTCGGCATACTTGGGTTGCCAACCCAAGACGCTAGAAACGGTTTTTGAACCATTTCGGCATACTTGGATTCCCAACCCAAGATGCTAGAAACGGTTTTTGAACCATTTCGGAATACTTTGATTCCCAACCCAAGATGCTAGAAACGGTTTTTGAACCATTTCGGAATACTTGGATTCCCAACCCAAGATGCTAGAAACGGTTTTTGAACCATTTCGGCATACTTGGGTTGCCAACCCAAGACGCTAGAAACGGTTTTTGAACCATTTCGGCATACTTGGATTCCCAACCCAAGATGCTAGAAACGGTTTTTGAACCATTTCGGCATACTTGGATTCCCAACCCAAGATGCTAGAAACGGTTTTTGAACCATTTCGGCATACTTGGGTTGCCAACCCAAGATGCTAGAAACGGTTTTTGAACCATTTCGACATACTTGGGTTGCCAACCCAAGATGCTAGAAACGGTTTTTGAACCATTTCGGCATACTTGGGTTGCCAACCCAAGATGCTAGAAACGGTTTTTGAACCATTTCGGCATACTTGGATTCCCAACCCAAGATGCTAGAAACGGGTTTTGAACTATTTCGGCATACTTGGGTTGCCAACCCAAGATGCTAGAAACGGATTTTGAACCATTTCGGCATACTTGGGTTGCCAACCCAAGATGCTAGAAACGGTTTTTGAACCATTTCGGCATACTTGGATTCCCAACCCAAGATGCTAGAAACGGTTTTTGAACCATTTCGGCATACTTGGGTTGCCAACCCAAGATGCTAGAAACGGTTTTTGAACCATTTCGGCATACTTGGGTTGCCAACCCAAGATGCTAGAAACGGATTTTGAACCATTTCGGCATACTTGGGTTGCCAACCCAAGATGCTAGAAACGGGTTTTGAACCATTTCGGCATACTTGGGTTCCCAACCCAAGATGCGAGAAACGGTTTTTGAACCATTTCGGCATACTTGGGTTCCCAACCCAAGATGCTAGAAACGGTTTTTGAACCATTTCGGCATACTTGGATTCGCAACCCAAGATGCTAGAAACGGTTTTTGAACCATTTCGGCATACTTGGATTCCCAACCCAAGATGCTAGAAACGGTTTTTGAACCATTTCGGCATACTTGGGTTGCCAACCCAAGATGCTAGAAACGGTTTTTGAACCATTTCGGCATACTTGGATTCCCAACCCAAGATGCTAGAAACGGTTTCTAAACCATTTCGGAATTCTTGGATTCCCAACCCAAGATGCTAGAAACGGTTTTTGAACCATTTCGGCATACTTGGGATGCCAACCCAAGATGCTAGAAACGGTTTTTGAACCATTTCGGCATACTTGGGTTGCCAACCCAAGATGCTAGAAACGGTTTTTGAACCATTTCGGCATACTTGGATTCCCAACCCAAGATGTTAGAAACGGTTTTTGAACCATTTCGGCATATTTGGGTTGCCAACCCCAGATGCTAGAAACGGTTTTTGAACCATTTCGGCATACTTGGATTCCCAACCCAAGATGCTAGAAACGGTTTTGGAACCATTTCGGCATACTTGGATTTCCAACCCAAGATGCTAGAAACGGTTTTTGAACCATTTCGGCATACTTGGGTTGCCAACCCAAGATGCTAGAAACGGTTTTTGAACCATTTCGGCATACTTGGATTCCCAACCCAAGATGCTACAAACGGTTTTTGAACCATTTCGGCATACTTGGATTCCCAACCCAAGATGCTAGAAACGGTTTTTGAACCATAACGGCATACTTGGATTCCCAACCCAAGATGCTAGAAACGGTTTTTGAACCATTTCGGCATACTTGGATTCCCAACCCAAGATGCTAGAAACGGTTTTTGAACCATTTCGGCATACTTGGATTCCCAACCTAAGATGCTAGAAACGGTTTTTGAACCATTTCGGCATACTTGGATTCCCAACCCAAGATGCTAGAAACGGTTTTTGAACCATTTCGGCATACTTGGGTTGGCAACCCAAGATGCTAGAAACGGTTTTTGAACCATTTCGGTATACTTGGATTCCCAACCCAAGATGCTAGAAACGGTTTTTGAACCATTTCGGCATACTTGGGTTGCCAACCCAAGATGCTAGAAACGGTTTTTGAACCATTTCGGCATACTTGGGTTCCCAACCCAAGATGCTAGAAACGGTTTTTGAACCATTTCGGCATACTTGGGTTGCCAACCCAAGATGCTAGAAACGGTTTTTGAACCATTTCGGTATACTTGGATTCCCATCCCAAGATGCTAGAAACGGTTTTTGAACCATTTCGGCATACTTGGATTCCCAACCCAAGATGCTAGAAACGGTTTTTGAACCATTTCGGCATACTTGGATTCCCAACCCAAGATGCTAGAAACGGTTTTTGAACCATTTCGGCATACTTGGGTTCCCAACCCAAGATGCTAGAAACGGTTTTTGAACCATTTCGGCATACTTGGGTTGCCAACCCAAGATGCTAGAAACGGTTTTTGAACCATTTCGGCATACTTGGGTTCCCAACCCAAGATGCTAGAAACGGTTTTTGAACCATTTCGGCATACTTGGATTCCCAACCCAAGATGCTAGAAACGGTTTTTGAACCATTTCGGCATACTTGGATTCCCAACCCAAGATGCTAGAAACGGTTTTTGAACCATTTCGGCATACTTGGGTTGCCAACCCAAGATGCTAGAAACGGTTTTTGAACCATTTCGGCATACTTGGATTCCCAACCCAAGATGCTAGAAACGGTTTTTGAACCATTTCGGCATACTTGGATTCCCAACCCAAGATGCTAGAAACGGTTTTTGAACCATTTCGGCATACTTGGATTCCCAACCCAAGATGTTAGAAACGGTTTTTGAACCATTTCGGCATATTTGGGTTGCCAACCCCAGATGCTAGAAACGGTTTTTGAACCATTTCGGCATACTTGGATTCCCAACCCAAGATGCTAGAAACGGTTTTGGAACCATTTCGGCATACTTGGCTTTCCAACCCAAGATGCTAGAAACGGTTTTTGAACCATTTCGGCATACTTGGGTTGCCAACCCAAGATGCTAGAAACGGTTTTTGAACCATTTCGGCATACTTGGATTCCCAACCCAAGATGCTAGAAACGGTTTTTGAACCATTTCGGCATACTTGGATTCCCAACCCAAGATGCTAGAAACGGTTTTTGAACCATTACGGCATACTTGGATTCCCAACCCAAGATGCTAGAAACGGTTTTTGAACCATTTCGGCATACTTGGATTCCCAACCCAAGATGCTAGAAACGGTTTTTGAACCATTTCGGCATACTTGGATTCCCAACCTAAGATGCTAGAAACGGTTTTTGAACCATTTCGGCATACTTGGATTCCCAACCCAAGATGCTAGAAACGGTTTTTGAACCATTTCGGCATACTTGGGTTGCCAACCCAAGATGCTAGAAACGGTATTTGAACCATTTCGGTATACTTGGATTCCCAACCCAAGATGCTAGAAACGGTTTTTGAACCATTTCGGCATACTTGGGTTGCCAACCCAAGATGCTAGAAACGGTTTTTGAACCATTTCGGCATACTTGGGTTCCCAACCCAAGATGCTAGAAACGGTTTTTGAACCATTTCGGCATACTTGGGTTGCCAACCCAAGATGCTAGAAACGGTTTTTGAACCATTTCGGTATACTTGGATTCCCAACCCAAGATGCTAGAAACGGTTTTTGAACCATTTCGGCATACTTGGATTCCCAACCCAAGATGCTAGAAACGGTTTTTGAACCATTTCGGCATACTTGGATTCCCAACCCAAGATGCTAGAAACGGTTTTTGAACCATTTCGGCATACTTGGGTTCCCAACCCAAGATGCTAGAAACGGTTTTTGAACCATTTCGGCATACTTGGGTTGCCAACCCAAGATGCTAGAAACGGTTTTTGAACCATTTCGGCATACTTGGGTTCCCAACCCAAGATGCTAGAAACGGTTTTTGAACCATTTCGGCATACTTGGATTCCCAACCCAAGATGCTAGAAACGGTTTTTGAACCATTTCGGCATACTTGGATTCCCAACCCAAGATGCTAGAAACGGTTTTTGAACCATTTCGGCATACTTGGGTTGCCAACCCAAGATGCTAGAAACGGTTTTTGAACCATTTCGGCATACTTGGATTCCCAACCCAAGATGCTAGAAACGGTTTTTGAACCATTTCGGCATACTTGGATTCCCAACCCAAGATGCTAGAAACGGTTTTTGAACCATTTCGGCATACTTGGATTCCCAACCCAAGATGCTAGAAACGGTTTTTGAACCATTTCGGCATACTTGGGTTGCCAACCCAAGATGCTAGAATTGGTTTTTGAACCATTTCGGCATACTTGGATTCCCAACCCAAGATGCTAGAAACGGTTTTTGAACCATTTCGGCATACTTGGGTTGCCAACCCAAGATGCTAGAAACGGTTTTTGAACCATTTCGGCATACTTGGATTCCCAACCCAAGATGCTAGAAACGGTTTTTGAACCATTTCGGAATACTTGGATTCCCAACCCAAGATGCTAGAAACGGTTTTTGAACCATTTCGGCATACTTGGGTTGCCAACCCAAGACGCTAGAAACGGTTTTTGAACCATTTCGGCATACTTGGATTCCCAACCCAAGATGCTAGAAACGGTTTTTGAACCATTTCGGAATACTTTGATTCCCAACCCAAGATGCTAGAAACGGTTTTTGAACCATTTCGGCATACTTGGATTCCCAACCCAAGATGCTAGAAACGGTTTTTGAACCATTTCGGCATACTTGGGTTGCCAACCCAAGACGCTAGAAACGGTTTTTGAACCATTTCGGCATACTTGGATTCCCAACCCAAGATGCTAGAAATGGTTTTTGAACCATTTCGGCATACTTGGATTCCCAACCCAAGATGCTAGAAACGGTTTTTGAACCATTTCGGCATACTTGGGTTGCCAACCCAAGATGCTAGAAACGGTTTTTGAACCATTTCGGCATACTTGGGTTCCCAACCCAAGATGCTAGAAACGGTTTTTGAACCATTTCGGCATACTTGGGTTGCCAACCCAAGATGCTAGAAACGGTTTTTGAACCATTTCGGCATACTTGGATTCCCAACCCAAGATGCTAGAAACGGGTTTTGAACTATTTCGGCATACTTGAGTTGCCAACCCAAGATGCTAGAAACGGATTTTGAACCATTTCGGCATACTTGGGTTGCCAACCCAAGATGCTAGAAACGGTTTTTGAACCATTTCGGCATACTTGGATTCCCAACCCAAGATGCTAGAAACGGTTTTTGAACCATTTCGGCATACTTGGGTTGCCAACCCAAGATGCTAGAAACGGTTTTTGAACCATTTCGGCATACTTGGGTTGCCAACCCAAGATGCTAGAAACGGATTTTGAACCATTTCGGCATACTTGGGTTGCCAACCCAAGATGCTAGAAACGGTTTTTGAACCATTTCGGCATACTTGGGTTCCCAACCCAAGATGCTAGAAACGGTTTTTGAACCATTTCGGCATACTTGGGTTCCCAACCCAAGATGCTAGAAACGGTTTTTGAACCATTTCGGCATACTTGGATTCGCAACCAAAGATGCTAGAAACGGTTTTTGAACCATTTCGGCATACTTGGATTCCCAACCCAAGATGCTAGAAACGGTTTTTGAACCATTTCGGCATACTTGGGTTGCCAACCCAAGATGCTAGAAACGGTTTTTGAACCATTTCGGCATACTTGGATTCCCAACCCAAGATGCTAGAAACGGTTTCTAAACCATTTCGGAATACTTGCATTCCCAACCCAAGATGCTAGAAACGGTTTTTGAACCATTTCGGCATACTTGGGATGCCAACCCAAGATGCTAGAAACGGTTTTTGAACCATTTCGGCATACTTGGGTTGCCAACCCAAGATGCTAGAAACGGTTTTTGAACCATTTCGGCATACTTGGGTTGCCAACCCAAGATGCTAGAAACGGTTTTTGAACCATTTCGGCATACTTGGGTTGCCAACCCAAGATGCTAGAAACGGTTTTTGAACCATTTCGGCATACTTGGAATCCCAACCCAAGATGCTAGAAACGGTTTTTGAACCATTTCGGCATATTTGGGTTGCCAACCCCAGATGCTAGAAACGGTTTTTGAACCATTTCGGCATACTTGGATTCCCAACCCAAGATGCTAGAAACGGTTTTGGAACCATTTCGGCATACTTGGATTCCCAACCCAAGATGCTAGAAACGGTTTTTGAACCATTTCGGCATACTTGGGTTGCCAACCCAAGATGCTAGAAACGGTTTTTGAACCATTTCGGCATACTTGGATTCCCAACTCAAGATGCTAGAAACGGTTTTTGAACCATTTCGGCATACTTGGATTCCCAACCCAAGATGCTAGAAACGGTTTTTGAACCATTTCGGCATGCTTGGATTCCCAACCCAAGATGCTAGAAACGGTTTTTGAACCATTTCGGCATACTTGGGTTCCCAACCCAAGATGCTAGAAACGGTTTTTGAACCATTTCGGCATACTTGGGTTGCCAACCCAAGATGCTAGAAACGGTTTTTGAACCATTTCGGCATACTTGGGTTCCCAACCCAAGATGCTAGAAACGGTTTTTGAACCATTTCGGCATACTTGGATTCCCAACCCAAGATGCTAGAAACGGTTTTTGAACCATTTCGGCATACTTGGATTCCCAACCCAAGATGCTAGAAACGGTTTTTGAACCATTTCGGCATACTTGGATTCCCAACCCAAGATGCTAGAAACGATTTTTGAACCATTTCGGCATACTTGGGTTGCCAACCCAAGATGCTAGAAACGGTTTTTGAACCATTTCGGCATACTTGGATTCCCAACTCAAGATGCTAGAAACGGTTTTTGAACCATTTCGGCATACTTGGATTCCCAACCCAAGATGCTAGAAACGGTTTTTGAACCATTTCGGCATACTTGGGTTGCCAACCCAAGATGCTAGAAACGGTTTTTGAACCATTTCGGCATACTTGGGTTGCCAACCCAAGATGCTAGAAACGGTTTTTGAACCATTTCGGCATACTTGGGTTGCCAACCCAAGATGCTAGAAACGGTTTTTGAACCATTTCGGCATACTTGGGATGCCAACCCAAGATGCTAGAAACGGTTTTTGAACTATTTCGGCATACTTGGGTTGCCAACCCAAGATGCTAGAAACGGTTTTTGAACCATTTCGGCATACTTGGGTTCCCAACCCAAGATGCTAGAAACGGTTTTTGAACCATTTCGGCATACTTGGGTTCCCAACCCAAGATGCTAGAAACGGTTTTTGAACCATTTCGGCATACTTGGGTTGCCAACCCAAGATGCTAGAAACGGTTTTTGAACCATTTCGGCATACTTGGATTCCCAACCCAAGATGCTAGAAACGGTTTTTGAACCATTTCGGCATACTTGGATTCCCAACCCAAGATGCTAGAAACGGTTTTTGAACCATTTCGGCATACTTGGACTCCCAACCCAAGATGCTAGAAACGGTTTTTGAACCATTTCGGCATACTTGGGTTGCCAACCCAAGATGCTAGAAACGGTTTTTGAACCATTTCGGCATACTTGGGTTGCCAACCCAAGATGCAAGAAACGGTTTTTGAACCATTTCGGCATACTTGGATTCCCAACCCAAGATGCTAGAAACGGTTTTTGAACCATTTCGGCATATTTATGTTGCCAACCCCAGATGCTAGAAACGGTTTTTGAACCATTTCGGCATACTTGGATTCCCAACCCAAGATGCTAGAAACGGTTTTTGAACCATTTCGGCATACTTGGGTTGCCAACCCAAGATGCTAGAAACGGTTTTTGAACCATTTCGGCATACTTGGATTCCCAACCCAAGATGCTAGAAACGGTTTTTGAACCATTTCGGCATGCTTGGGTTGCCAACCCAAGATGCTAGAAACGGTTTTTGAACCATTTCGGCATACTTGGATTCCCAACCCAAGATGTTAGAAACGGTTTTTGAACCATTTCGGCATATTTGGGTTGCCAACCCCAGATGCTAGAAACGGTTTTTGAACCATTTCGGCATACTTGGATTCCCAACCCAAGATGCTAGAAACGGTTTTGGAACCATTTCGGCATACTTGGATTTCCAACCCAAGATGCTAGAAACGGTTTTTGAACCATTTCGGCATACTTGGGTTGCCAACCCAAGATGCTAGAAACGGTTTTTGAACCATTTCGGCATACTTGGATTCCCAACCCAAGATGCTAGAAACGGTTTTTGAACCATTTCGGCATACTTGGATTCCCAACCCAAGATGCTAGAAACGGTTTTTGAACCATTACGGCATACTTGGATTCCCAACCCAAGATGCTAGAAACGGTTTTTGAACCATTTCGGCATACTTGGATTCCCAACCCAAGATGCTAGAAACGGTTTTTGAACCATTTCGGCATACTTGGATTCCCAACCTAAGATGCTAGAAACGGTTTTTGAACCATTTCGGCATACTTGGATTCCCAACCCAAGATGCTAGAAACGGTTTTTGAACCATTTCGGCATACTTGGGTTGCCAACCCAAGATGCTAGAAACGGTTTTTGAACCATTTCGGTATACTTGGATTCCCAACCCAAGATGCTAGAAACGGTTTTTGAACCATTTCGGCATACTTGGGTTGCCAACCCAAGATGCTAGAAACGGTTTTTGAACCATTTCGGCATACTTGGGTTCCCAACCCAAGATGCTAGAAACGGTTTTTGAACCATTTCGGCATACTTGGGTTGCCAACCCAAGATGCTAGAAACGGATTTTGAACCATTTCGGTATACTTGGATTCCCAACCCAAGATGCTAGAAACGGTTTTTGAACCATTTCGGCATACTTGGGTTGCCAACCCAAGATGCTAGAAACGGTTTTTGAACCATTTCGGCATACTTGGGTTCCCAACCCAAGATGCTAGAAACGGTTTTTGAACCATTTCGGCATACTTGGGTTGCCAACCCAAGATGCTAGAAACGGTTTTTGAACCATTTCGGCATACTTGGATTCCCAACCCAAGATGCTAGAAACGGTTTTTGAACCATTTCGGCATACTTGGATTCCCAACCCAAGATGCTAGAAACGGTTTTTGAACCATTTCGGCATACTTGGATTCCCAACCCAAGATGCTAGAAACGGTTTTTGAACCATTTCGGCATACTTGGGTTGCCAACCCAAGATGCTAGAATTGGTTTTTGAACCATTTCGGCATACTTGGATTCCCAACCCAAGATGCTAGAAACGGTTTTTGAACCATTTCGGCATACTTGGGTTGCCAACCCAAGATGCTAGAAACGGTTTTTGAACCATTTCGGCATACTTGGATTCCCAACCCAAGATGCTAGAAACGGTTTTTGAACCATTTCGGAATACTTGGATTCCCATCCCAAGATGCTAGAAACGGTTTTTGAACCATTTCGGCATACTTGGGTTGCCAACCCAAGACGCTAGAAACGGTTTTTGAACCATTTCGGCATACTTGGATTCCCAACCCAAGATGCTAGAAACGGTTTTTGAACCATTTCGGAATACTTGGATTCCCAACCCAAGATGCTAGAAACGGTTTTTGAACCATTTCGGAATACTTGGATTCCCAACCCAAGATGCTAGAAACGGTTTTTGAACCATTTCGGCATACTTGGGTTGCCAACCCAAGATGCTAGAAACGGTTTTTGAACCATTTCGGCATACTTGGATTCCCAACCCAAGATGCTAGAAACGGGTTTTGAACTATTTCGGCATACTTGAGTTGCCAACCCAAGATGCTAGAAACGGATTTTGAACCATTTCGGCATAGTTGGGTTGCCAACCCAAGATGCTAGAAACGGTTTTTGAACCATTTCGGCATACTTGGATTCCCAACCCAAGATGCTAGAAACGGTTTTTGAACCATTTCGGCATACTTGGGTTGCCAACCCAAGATGCTAGAAACGGTTTTTGAACCATTTCGGCATACTTGGGTTGCCAACCCAAGATGCTAGAAACGGATTTTGAACCATTTCGGCATACTTGGGTTGCCAACCCAAGATGCTAGAAACGGTTTTTGAACCATTTCGGCATACTTGGGTTCCCAACCCAAGATGCTAGAAACGGTTTTTGAACCATTTCGGCATACTTGGGTTCCCAACCCAAGATGCTAGAAACGGTTTTTGAACCATTTCGGCATACTTGGATTCGCAACCAAAGATGCTAGAAACGGTTTTTGAACCATTTCGGCATACTTGGATTCCCAACCCAAGATGCTAGAAACGGTTTTTGAACCATTTCGGCATACTTGGGTTGCCAACCCAAGATGCTAGAAACGGTTTTTGAACCATTTCGGCATACTTGGATTCCCAACCCAAGATGCTAGAAACGGTTTCTAAACCATTTCGGAATACTTGCATTCCCAACCCAAGATGCTAGAAACGGTTTTTGAACCATTTCGGCATACTTGGGATGCCAACCCAAGATGCTAGAAACGGTTTTTGAACCATTTCGGCATACTTGGGTTGCCAACCCAAGATGCTAGAAACGGTTTTTGAACCATTTCGGCATACTTGGGTTGTCAACCCAAGATGCTAGAAACGGTTTTTGAACCATTTCGGCATACTTGGGTTGCCAACCCAAGATGCTAGAAACGGTTTTTGAACCATTTCGGCATATTTGGGTTGCCAACCCCAGATGCTAGAAACGGTTTTTGAACCATTTCGGCATACTTGGATTCCCAACCCAAGATGCTAGAAACGGTTTTGGAACCATTTCGGCATACTTGGATTCCCAACCCAAGATGCTAGAAACGGTTTTGGAACCATTTCGGCATACTTGGATTCCCAACCCAAGATGCTAGAAACGGTTTTTGAACCATTTCGGCATACTTGGGTTGCCAACCCAAGATGCTAGAAACGGTTTTTGAACCATTTCGGCATACTTGGATTCCCAACTCAAGATGCTAGAAACGGTTTTTGAACCATTTCGGCATACTTGGATTCCCAACCCAAGATGCTAGAAACGGTTTTTGAACCATTTCGGCATGCTTGGATTCCCAACCCAAGATGCTAGAAACGGTTTTTGAACCATTTCGGCATACTTGGGTTCCCAACCCAAGATGCTAGAAACGGTTTTTGAACCATTTCGGCATACTTGGGTTGCCAACCCAAGATGCTAGAAACGGTTTTTGAACCATTTCGGCATACTTGGGTTCCCAACCCAAGATGCTAGAAACGGTTTTTGAACCATTTCGGCATACTTGGATTCCCAACCCAAGATGCTAGAAACGGTTTTTGAACCATTTCGGCATACTTGGATTCCCAACCCAAGATGCTAGAAACGGTTTTTGAACCATTTCGGCATACTTGGATTCCCAACCCAAGATGCTAGAAACGATTTTTGAACCATTTCGGCATACTTGGATTCCCAACTCAAGATGCTAGAAACGGTTTTTGAACCATTTCGGCATACTTGGATTCACAACCCAAGATGCTAGAAACGGTTTTTGAACCATTTCGGCATACTTGGGTTGCCAACCCAAGATGCTAGAAACGGGTTTTGAACCATTTCGGCATACTTGGGTTGCCAACCCAAGATGCTAGAAACGGTTTTTGAACCATTTCGGCATACTTGGGTTCCCAACCCAAGATGCAAGAAACGGTTTTTGAACCATTTCGGCATACTTGGGATGCCAACCCAAGATGCTAGAAACGGTTTTTGAACCATTTCGGCATACTTGGATTCCCAACCCAAGATGCTAGAAACGGTTTTTGAACCATTTCGGCATACTTGGGTTGCCAACCCAAGATGCTAGAAACGGTTTTTGAACCATTTCGGCATACTTGGGTTGCCAACCCAAGATGCAAGAAACGGTTTTTGAACCATTTCGGCATACTTGGATTCCCAACCCAAGATGCTAGAAACGGTTTTTGAACCATTTCGGCATACTTGGATTCCCAACCCAAGATGCTAGAAACGGTTTTTGAACCATTTCGGCATACTTGGATTCCCAACCCAAGATGCTAGAAACGGGTTTTGAACTATTTCGGCATACTTTGGTTGCCAACCCAAGATGCTAGAAACGGTTTTTGAACCATTTCGGCATACTTGGATTCCCAACCCAAGATGCTAGAAACGGTTTTTGAACCATTTCGGCATACTTGGGTGCCAACCCAAGATGCTAGAAACGGTTTTTGAACCATTTCGGCATACTTGGGTTGCCAACCCAAGATGCTAGAAACGGTTTTTGAACCATTTCGGCATACTTGGGTTGGCAACCCAAGATGCTAGAAACGGTTTTTGAACCATTTCGGCATACTTGGATTCCCAACCCAAGATGCTAGAAACGGTTTTTGAACCATTTCGGCATACTTGGATTCCCAACCCAAGATGCTAGAAACGGTTTTTGAACCATTTCGGCATACTTGGATTCCCAACCCAAGATGCTAGAAACGGTTTTTGAACCATTTCGGCATACTTGGGTTGCCAAGCCAAGATGCTAGAAACGGTTTTTGAACCATTTCGGCATACTTGGGTTGCCAACCCAAGATGCAAGAAACGGTTTTTGAACCATTTCGGCATACTTGGATTCCCAACCCAAGATGCTAGAAACGGTTTTTGAACCATTTCGGCATACTTGGATTCCCAACCCAAGATGCTAGAAACGGTTTTTGAACCATTTCGGCATACCTGGGTGCCAACCCAAGATGCTAGAAACAGTTTTCGAACCATTTCGGCATAATTGGGTTCCCAACCCAAGATGCTAGAAACGGTTTTTGAACCATTTCGGCATACTTGGGTTGCCAACCCAAGATGCTAGAAACGGTTTTTGAACCATTTCGGCATACTTGGGTTCCCAACCCAAGATGCTAGAAACGGTTTTTGAACCATTTCGGCATACTTGGGTGCCAACCCAAGATGCTAGAAACGGTTTTTGAACCATTTCGGCATACTTGGGTTGCCAACCCAAGATGCTAGAAACGGTTTTTGAACCATTTCGGCATACTTGGGTTGCCAACCCAAGATGCTAGAAACGGTTTTTGAACCATTTCGGCATACTTGGATTCCCAACCCAAGATGCTACAAACGGTTTTTGAACCATTTCGGCATACTTGGGTTGCCAACCCAAGATGCTAGAAACGGTTTTTGAACCATTTCGGCATACTTGGGTTGCCAACCCAAGATGCTAGAAACGGTTTTTGAACCATTTCGGTATACTTGGATTCCCAACCCAAGATGCTAGAAACGGTTTTTGAACCATTTCGGCATACTTGGATTCCCAACCCAAGATGCTAGAAACGGTTTTTGAACCATTTCGGAATACTTGGATTCCCAACTCAAGATGCTAGAAACGGTTGTTAAAGACAGATGGTCTTTAACAGCGCTCTAATTGACGGAATTAAAGGAAAGACAACCAGCTTTCTTTGCCTTATATTTAACAACTTTATTTTACACTAAATCTTCGTATTGTGTTTAGTTGTGCCAAAAAATCGTCTGGCTTTTCCGTCTTCCGTAGTGCAAAAAGAGATCGAAGGTGCATCCTTCGATCCTTTTTATACTTTCCAAAATCATCGCCGTCGCGGCGACGTTTATGTTCGGCTAGCTTCGTTGGACCGAAACGTTTCCAACATTCTCCCTCCTAGTGTGACAACGGCTTAAATTTAATTGATACAGTAATCAGGTGCCCAAGTGTAGACGCATCTTAATCCCCTGTCATAGGGTTCTGTCACCTGCCACCGTTGTCTCACTCTATCTAGCTGCCGAATTGATTTGTTTTGATCAGCGTCAAACACGTGTATTTTTTGACCTACTTAGTTTCTATGTTCGCAGGTAAGTTTATCTGTTGCTTCTGCTAAATCTACTTCTCTCTACACACGCAGATCGCGTTTTCTCTAAATAATTCGCCACCAACCGTTGGTCAACCGTGCCTAGTTGACGACCGCCAGATGTTATATCATTTTCCGACGCATCGCCTGAACCACTTTGCCAGTCGAAACAAAGCTTGGTAAATATTGCGCCATCCAACTCCGCAGAGCACCGTACTCATTGTGCTTTTCCTTCTTCCAGGTTGTGTCCACTCGCGTCGAAACATCACAGCAAACGTCCAGGGTTTTCTGCTATCCAAGCTAGCGGGCAGCAAATAATTCTGGGCCGTATTTCCATTCTGCTTATTGTCTAGCGGCACGTAGGTAAGCGACCTAGAATAAAAGGTGAGTAGAAGTTTTGCGTTCGTTACATCATCTGTTGAGCGACTCGACAAATCCAAATGCTCCACGACACGTTTCCACAAGCCTAGCGATCGCTCCAGCCGCCATCCCGATAGCGACACTCCAGTTGGGTTACAAATTCCCGTTTCGCACGTTACAGCAAACTTAGCCATCATCCGTTGCTCCCGCTGCACACCGAGCCGACGCTGATCAACACCAACATACTGAACCACGCTGTACACGAACAAAACCATCCTATCTGTATCGATGAATACGCAGCTTCTGTGGCCGCAAATGGCTCGTGTATCCCAGTGTGTTTTCGCAGTCTCCGAAAAAGGTGATCCGGGATCGGGTGGTGCGTAGAATGTCCCAAAGTGGCCCAGTTTGTCGGCTCGTTCCGCATACTCAAATTCTTCACCGGAACGCCGATCGCTGTTGCCGTTCATCAACTGTCCGTGTAGTTTGCTGAACCCTTGAGTCGCTTCGACGCTCGCGTTAGTCGCACTAACCTGCAACCAAACGACACTTGACGGGGGCTGCTGATCCACACAGGCAAGGGTTAATCCGGGCATTGTTTTCTCCTCTTGCAGATGCCGTGTTATGGCCCGGTGATTGCGAAACCAGCACTGGAGACGTACTGCAGCAAGCTTCGTTCGGAGGTAGTCCTCCCGTTGCAACTTCATCATCCGCGTCGCTCGGAACCGCCGCTGGACCCAAACGGCCACTTCGATCAGCCGAGCAAACGTTTGCCGATCAACCTTTGTTGCTTCCAAACTGCATGATGACATTACTGGGATCGAGTTGGTGTAGTTTTGCAGTGAATCGAAAGTGTGTGCCGTATCGACAGTGTGTGCCGTTCGAAGCTTCATGAAGCCGGCCACCGTTGGTGCCGTGTAGCTCTCCGGATTCCAGGACGCCGAAAAATCATTTGGAACCGCAGCGTTTTGGTTCGGAAGAGTGGTGTCACAAATTTGACAATTAGTGTTTGGCGCTACGCGTGTGTTAGTGTTGATGCAGGATGGTGTCGCGAAAAGGTGCGGTGAAGTGGTAATCGTTTGACCCCGTGTAGTGCCAATGTCCTTTCGGTCATCACTTCCTTCCTCCATCGCTTAATTGAACACCCGCGATTGATGATCTTTCGCCGGGTCCATTGATCTTGCATCGGATTCCATGAAAGATTGTGCCATGGAAACCATTCGCGATACTCCTTTTCATGCGTCAATTTATGCTCGAGCTCGGCCGACGGGTTAGCCGTGCTCGCATCGAACACGGTCGCGTTACTTAACTGGGTCGTGCCGGAATAATCTTGCGCCCCAACGTGCATGTCGATTGTGTTAAATCGATCTTGCGTTTTTTGCCTTTCGACCTCCGCTTTTCTCGCGTCGGCTATTTGGAGGTCTAGCAGCGCCAAGTCAAGGAGCATTTTCCGTCTCCTTTCTGCTATACGAGCAATTCGATTCATCCGATCGTCCGTTCTAGCATCGGCGGTCGCGTCGCTTTTCGTAGATGTGCCGGAAGATTTGCACTGGACAGTAAACTGCTGCCAGGGCCCCGAACTCGCAGGAATTGCGTCACGCACCGTGACGCTCCCGGCGTTGCCCTCCTGTAGCTGTGTAGTTAACTGTGCAGTCGCATTAAATGGCCCAGGTCCGAATGAAGCATTACGGACGCCATTGCGCCGGATTGTTGGACTCATCGTGGGCGAAACATTGTGACCCCACGCCAAACTGTAAGCTCCATTCACCGGAATGTCCTGGATCATCTTTACGAACACTTTCTCACTCGATCGCGATATCGACGTGCTAAACATGGAACTATCGTCACTTGAAAACGAACGTCGTTTCTTTTCAACGCGCGCGTACTTTGCGAATATTACCGCGCGCGATTAAACCAAAAGATTTTTTGGAATGTTAAAGACAGATGGTCTTTAACAGCGCTCTAATTGACGAAATTTAAGGAGAGACAACCAGCTTTCTTGGCCTTATATTTAACAACTTTATTTTACACTAAATCTTCGTATTGTGTTTCGTTGTGCCAAAAAATCGTCTGGCTTTTCCGTCTTCCGTAGTGCAAAAAGAGATCGAAGGCGCATCCTTCGATCCTTTTTATACTTTCCAAAATCATCGCCGTCGCGGCGACGTTTATGTTCGGCTAGCTTCGTTGGACCGAAACGTTTCCAACAACGGTTTTTGAACCATTTCGGCATACTTGGGTTGCCAACCCAAGATGCTAGAAACGGTTTTTGAACCATTTCGGCATACTTGGATTCCCAACCCAAGATGCTAGAAACGGTTTTTGAACCATTTCGGCATACTTGGGTTGCCAACCCAAGATGCTAGAAACGGTTTTTGAACCATTTCGGCATTCTTGGGTTGCCAACCCAAGATGCTAGAAACGGATTTTGAACCATTTCGGCATACTTGGGTTGCCAACCCAAGATGCTAGAAACGGGTTTTGAACCATTTCGGCATACTTGGTGTGATATCCACCATTATACTGTATTGTTGTAACAACGCATACTCCGCGAGTCAACAGGCAACAGTCGCCACACACGACCTTCTTTATTCGGAGTCCGATCCATACTGACTGCTCTCTATCCCTGTCACCCGAAACCTAGGATGCCACATCCTCCCTTTGGCAAAAATAAAGCGTTACTTATTCCCACAATTCTCTACTCTCTACACACATGTTCAAGTACCGCTTCGGTGGTCTTATATTTTTACAGCTACGCCCTTCAGACCTCGGATTCTCTTTGAATGACTTCCACGTCTTGTGAGTCCGTCTTCGATGAATTCTGCAATCCTGTCCGCCCAAGCGGCTCCATCTCCTTGTGGTGTACTGACTCTGATGCCTTACCCTCGGCCTGCACTTGGTCCTCGTCAAATCGACGGACGTACCTCTTCAGCATCTTGATGTTACGGTCGTACTCCTTATTACTTGTCATGTCAACAATAGTAACTCTGCCTCCGTGAAACTCCTTCACCTCATACAGTACATTCGTATACATCGTGCTAGCTTTATCTTTTCTCTGCTGCATCATCAGCACCATATCTCCCACCTTGATGTCATTAGTTCTGGCCTTTCTTCTCTTTTCCTATCTTCTCTCGCATTACGGTCAAATTTGGCAACTAGGTCCCGATCCCTCAACTCCTCGTCTTGAGGACGTGCTGAATCAACATTAATATTGGGGAGCAGATTCCTCACTGCTCTACCAAACATCAATTGTGCCGGAAGAAATTTCGACCGTTTTCGGTTGGATTAAGTGGTGTAGTGTGTATCAGCTTAACTCCCGTAACCCAAAACCAACTGCAACCAAGACTGCAATACCGAACTGTTAAACGGAGGGCCGTTATCCGCCTTCAAGGTCTCAGGTGCGTGATAGATGTTGAAAATCCGGCGCATAGCCCGCTACACCGCTTCCGTGTCTGTTTTCTCCATAGCAGCTAGCAGCTGTTCGTTGATGTTATTTACGTTCTCTTCAACCAAACACAGTTCATGAAGCTCTTTCTCAATTACAAATTGGCCATCATCTCGTTTCTCTCCCATCCTTGACGATGCATCAGCTATATTGTCCTTGCCTGCTACATGTTCAAAGTCGTAGTTAAAATGCTCCATCCGCAAGAATCATTTGAACCATTTCGGCATACTTGGATTCCCAACCCAAGATGCTAGAAACGGTTTTGGAACCATTTCGGCATACTTGGATTCCCAACCCAAGATGCTAGAAACGGTTTTGGAACCATTTCGGCATACTTGGATTCCCAACCCAAGATGCTAGAAACGGTTTTTGAACCATTTCGGCATACTTGGGTTGCCAACCCAAGATGCTAGAAACGGTTTTTGAACCATTTCGGCATACTTGGATTCCCAACTCAAGATGCTAGAAACGGTTTTTGAACCATTTCGGCATACTTGGATTCCCAACCCAAGATGCTAGAAACGGTTTTTGAACCATTTCGGCATGCTTGGATTCCCAACCCAAGATGCTAGAAACGGTTTTTGAACCATTTCGGCATACTTGGGTTCCCAACCCAAGATGCTAGAAACGGTTTTTGAACCATTTCGGCATACTTGGGTTGCCAACCCAAGATGCTAGAAACGGTTTTTGAACCATTTCGGCATACTTGGGTTCCCAACCCAAGATGCTAGAAACGGTTTTTGAACCATTTCGGCATACTTGGATTCCCAACCCAAGATGCTAGAAACGGTTTTTGAACCATTTCGGCATACTTGGATTCCCAACCCAAGATGCTAGAAACGGTTTTTGAACCATTTCGGCATACTTGGATTCCCAACCCAAGATGCTAGAAACGATTTTTGAACCATTTCGGCATACTTGGATTCCCAACTCAAGATGCTAGAAACGGTTTTTGAACCATTTCGGCATACTTGGATTCACAACCCAAGATGCTAGAAACGGTTTTTGAACCATTTCGGCATACTTGGGTTGCCAACCCAAGATGCTAGAAACGGTTTTTGAACCATTTCGGCATACTTGGGTTCCCAACCCAAGATGCTAGAAACGGTTTTTGAACCATTTCGGCATACTTGGGTTGCCAACCCAAGATGCTAGAAACGGTTTTTGAACCATTTCGGCATACTTGGGATGCCAACCCAAGATGCTAGAAACGGTTTTTGAACCATTTCGGCATACTTGGATTCCCAACCCAAGATGCTAGAAACGGTTTTTGAACCATTTCGGCATACTTGGATTCCCAACCCAAGATGCTAGAAACGGTTTTTGAACCATTTCGGCATACTTGGATTCCCAACCCAAGATGCTAGAAACGATTTTTGAACCATTTCGGCATACTTGGATTCCCAACTCAAGATGCTAGAAACGGTTTTTGAACCATTTCGGCATACTTGGATTCACAACCCAAGATGCTAGAAACGGTTTTTGAACCATTTCGGCATACTTGGGTTGCCAACCCAAGATGCTAGAAACGGTTTTTGAACCATTTCGGCATACTTGGGTTGCCAACCCAAGATGCTAGAAACGGTTTTTGAACCATTTCGGCATACTTGGGTTGCCAACCCAAGATGCTAGAAACGGTTTTTGAACCATTTCGGCATACTTGGGATGCCAACCCAAGATGCTAGAAACGGTTTTTGAACCATTTCGGCATACTTGGATTCCCAACCCAAGATGCTAGAAACGGTTTTTGAACCATTTCGGCATACTTGGGTTGCCAACCCAAGATGCTAGAAACGGTTTTTGAACCATTTCGGCATACTTGGGTTGCCAACCCAAGATGCAAGAAACGGTTTTTGAACCATTTCGGCATACTTGGATTCCCAACCCAAGATGCTAGAAACGGTTTTTGAACCATTTCGGCATACTTGGATTCCCAACCCAAGATGCTAGAAACGGTTTTTGAACCATTTCGGCATACTTGGATTCCCAACCCAAGATGCTAGAAACGGGTTTTGAACTATTTCGGCATACTTTGGTTGCCAACCCAAGATGCTAGAAACGGTTTTTGAACCATTTCGGCATACTTGGATTCCCAACCCAAGATGCTAGAAACGGTTTTTGAACCATTTCGGCATACTTGGGTGCCAACCCAAGATGCTAGAAACGGTTTTTGAACCATTTCGGCATACTTGGGTTCCCAACCCAAGATGCTAGAAACGGTTTTTGAACCATTTCGGCATACTTGGGTTGGCAACCCAAGATGCTAGAAACGGTTTTTGAACCATTTCGGCATACTTGGATTCCCAACCCAAGATGCTAGAAACGGTTTTTGAACCATTTCGGCATACTTGGATTCCCAACCCAAGATGCTAGAAACGGTTTTTGAACCATTTCGGCATACTTGGATTCCCAACCCAAGATGCTAGAAACGGTTTTTGAACCATTTCGGCATACTTGGGTTGCCAAGCCAAGATGCTAGAAACGGTTTTTGAACCATTTCGGCATACTTGGGTTGCCAACCCAAGATGCAAGAAACGGTTTTTGAACCATTTCGGCATACTTGGGTTGCCAACCCAAGATGCTAGAAACGGTTTTTGAACCATTTCGGCATACTTGGGTTCCCAACCCAAGATGCTAGAAACGGTTTTTGAACCATTTCGGCATACTTGGGTGCCAACCCAAGATGCTAGAAACGGTTTTTGAACCATTTCGGCATACTTGGGTTGCCAACCCAAGATGCTAGAAACGGTTTTTGAACCATTTCGGCATACTTGGGTTGCCAACCCAAGATGCTAGAAACGGTTTTTGAACCATTTCGGCATACTTGGGTTCCCAACCCAAGATGCTAGAAACGGTTTTTGAACCATTTCGGCATACTTGGGTTGGCAACCCAAGATGCTAGAAACGGTTTTTGAACCAATTCGGCATACTTGGATTCCCAACCCAAGATGCTAGAAACGGTTTTTGAACCATTTCGGCATACTTGGATTCCCAACCCAAGATGCTAGAAACGGTTTTTGAACCATTTCGGCATACCTGGGTGCCAACCCAAGATGCTAGAAACAGTTTTCGAACCATTTCGGCATAATTGGGTTCCCAACCCAAGATGCTAGAAACGGTTTTTGAACCATTTCGGCATACTTGGGTTGCCAACCCAAGATGCTAGAAACGGTTTTTGAACCATTTCGGCATACTTGGGTTCCCAACCCAAGATGCTAGAAACGGTTTTTGAACCATTTCGGCATACTTGGGTGCCAACCCAAGATGCTAGAAACGGTTTTTGAACCATTTCGGCATACTTGGGTTGCCAACCCAAGATGCTAGAAACGGTTTTTGAACCATTTCGGCATACTTGGGTTGCCAACCCAAGATGCTAGAAACGGTTTTTGAACCATTTCGGCATACTTGGATTCCCAACCCAAGATGCTAGAAACGGTTTTTGAACCATTTCGGCATACTTGGGTTGCCAACCCAAGATGCTAGAAACGGTTTTTGAACCATTTCGGCATACTTGGGTTGCCAACCCAAGATGCTAGAAACGGTTTTTGAACCATTTCGGTATACTTGGATTCCCAACCCAAGATGCTAGAAACGGTTTTTGAACCATTTCGGCATACTTGGATTCCCAACCCAAGATGCTAGAAACGGTTTTTGAACCATTTCGGAATACTTGGATTCCCAACTCAAGATGCTAGAAACGGTTGTTAAAGACAGATGGTCTTTAACAGCGCTCTAATTGACGGAATTAAAGGAAAGACAACCAGCTTTCTTTGCCATATATTTAACAACTTTATTTTACACTAAATCTTCGTATTGTGTTTAGTTGTGCCAAAAAATCGTCTGGCTTTTCCGTCTTCCGTAGTGCAAAAAGAGATCGAAGGTGCATCCTTCGATCCTTTTTATACTTTCCAAAATCATCGCCGTCGCGGCGACGTTTATGTTCGGCTAGCTTCGTTGGACCGAAACGTTTCCAACATTCTCCCTCCTAGTGTGACAACGGCTTAAATTTAATTGATACAGTAATCAGGTGCCCAAGTGTAGACGCATCTTAATCCCCTGTCATAGGGTTCTGTCACCTGCCACCGTTGTCTCACTCTATCTAGCTGCCGAATTGATTTGTTTTGATCAGCGTCAAACACGTGTATTTTTTGACCTACTTAGTTTCTATGTTCGCAGGTAAGTTTATCTGTTGCTTCTGCTAAATCTACTTCTCTCTACACACGCAGATCGCGTTTTCTCTAAATAATTCGCCACCAACCGTTGGTCAACCGTGCCTAGTTGACGACCGCCAGATGTTATATCATTTTCCGACGCATCGCCTGAACCACTTTGCCAGTCGAAACAAAGCTTGGTAAATATTGCGCCATCCAACTCCGCAGAGCACCGTACTCATTGTGCTTTTCCTTCTTCCAGGTTGTGTCCACTCGCGTCGAAACATCACAGCAAACGTCCAGGGTTTTCTGCTATCCAAGCTAGCGGGCAGCAAATAATTCTGGGCCGTATTTCCATTCTGCTTATTGTCTAGCGGCACGTAGGTAAGCGACCTAGAATAAAAGGTGAGTAGAAGTTTTGCGTTCGTTACATCATCTGTTGAGCGACTCGACAAATCCAAATGCTCCACGACACGTTTCCACAAGCCTAGCGATCGCTCCAGCCGCCATCCCGATAGCGACACTCCAGTTGGGTTACAAATTCCCGTTTCGCACGTTACAGCAAACTTAGCCATCATCCGTTGCTCCCGCTGCACACCGAGCCGACGCTGATCAACACCAACATACTGAACCACGCTGTACACGAACAAAACCATCCTATCTGTATCGATGAATACGCAGCTTCTGTGGCCGCAAATGGCTCGTGTATCCCAGTGTGTTTTCGCAGTCTCCGAAAAAGGTGATCCGGGATCGGGTGGTGCGTAGAATGTCCCAAAGTGGCCCAGTTTGTCGGCTCGTTCCGCATACTCAAATTCTTCACCGGAACGCCGATCGCTGTTGCCGTTCATCAACTGTCCGTGTAGTTTGCTGAACCCTTGAGTCGCTTCGACGCTCGCGTTAGTCGCACTAACCTGCAACCAAACGACACTTGACGGGGGCTGCTGATCCACACAGGCAAGGGTTAATCCGGGCATTGTTTTCTCCTCTTGCAGATGCCGTGTTATGGCCCGGTGATTGCGAAACCAGCACTGGAGACGTACTGCAGCAAGCTTCGTTCGGAGGTAGTCCTCCCGTTGCAACTTCATCATCCGCGTCGCTCGGAACCGCCGCTGGACCCAAACGGCCACTTCGATCAGCCGAGCAAACGTTTGCCGATCAACCTTTGTTGCTTCCAAACTGCATGATGACATTACTGGGATCGAGTTGGTGTAGTTTTGCAGTGAATCGAAAGTGTGTGCCGTATCGACAGTGTGTGCCGTTCGAAGCTTCATGAAGCCGGCCACCGTTGGTGCCGTGTAGCTCTCCGGATTCCAGGACGCCGAAAAATCATTTGGAACCGCAGCGTTTTGGTTCGGAAGAGTGGTGTCACAAATTTGACAATTAGTGTTTGGCGCTACGCGTGTGTTAGTGTTGATGCAGGATGGTGTCGCGAAAAGGTGCGGTGAAGTGGTAATCGTTTGACCCCGTGTAGTGCCAATGTCCTTTCGGTCATCACTTCCTTCCTCCATCGCTTAATTGAACACCCGCGATTGATGATCTTTCGCCGGGTCCATTGATCTTGCATCGGATTCCATGAAAGATTGTGCCATGGAAACCATTCGCGATACTCCTTTTCATGCGTCAATTTATGCTCGAGCTCGGCCGACGGGTTAGCCGTGCTCGCATCGAACACGGTCGCGTTACTTAACTGGGTCGTGCCGGAATAATCTTGCGCCCCAACGTGCATGTCGATTGTGTTAAATCGATCTTGCGTTTTTTGCCTTTCGACCTCCGCTTTTCTCGCGTCGGCTATTTGGAGGTCTAGCAGCGCCAAGTCAAGGAGCATTTTCCGTCTCCTTTCTGCTATACGAGCAATTCGATTCATCCGATCGTCCGTTCTAGCATCGGCGGTCGCGTCGCTTTTCGTAGATGTGCCGGAAGATTTGCACTGGACAGTAAACTGCTGCCAGGGCCCCGAACTCGCAGGAATTGCGTCACGCACCGTGACGCTCCCGGCGTTGCCCTCCTGTAGCTGTGTAGTTAACTGTGCAGTCGCATTAAATGGCCCAGGTCCGAATGAAGCATTACGGACGCCATTGCGCCGGATTGTTGGACTCATCGTGGGCGAAACATTGTGACCCCACGCCAAACTGTAAGCTCCATTCACCGGAATGTCCTGGATCATCTTTACGAACACTTTCTCACTCGATCGCGATATCGACGTGCTAAACATGGAACTATCGTCACTTGAAAACGAACGTCGTTTCTTTTCAACGCGCGCGTACTTTGCGAATATTACCGCGCGCGATTAAACCAAAAGATTTTTTGGAATGTTAAAGACAGATGGTCTTTAACAGCGCTCTAATTGACGAAATTTAAGGAGAGACAACCAGCTTTCTTGGCCTTATATTTAACAACTTTATTTTACACTAAATCTTCGTATTGTGTTTCGTTGTGCCAAAAAATCGTCTGGCTTTTCCGTCTTCCGTAGTGCAAAAAGAGATCGAAGGCGCATCCTTCGATCCTTTTTATACTTTCCAAAATCATCGCCGTCGCGGCGACGTTTATGTTCGGCTAGCTTCGTTGGACCGAAACGTTTCCAACAACGGTTTTTGAACCATTTCGGCATACTTGGGTTGCCAACCCAAGATGCTAGAAACGGTTTTTGAACCATTTCGGCATACTTGGATTCCCAACCCAAGATGCTAGAAACGGTTTTTGAACCATTTCGGCATACTTGGGTTGCCAACCCAAGATGCTAGAAACGGTTTTTGAACCATTTCGGCATTCTTGGGTTGCCAACCCAAGATGCTAGAAACGGATTTTGAACCATTTCGGCATACTTGGGTTGCCAACCCAAGATGCTAGAAACGGGTTTTGAACCATTTCGGCATACTTGGTGTGATATCCACCATTATACTGTATTGTTGTAACAACGCATACTCCGCGAGTCAACAGGCAACAGTCGCCACACACGACCTTCTTTATTCGGAGTCCGATCCATACTGACTGCTCTCTATCCCTGTCACCCGAAACCTAGGATGCCACATCCTCCCTTTGGCAAAAATAAAGCGTTACTTATTCCCACAATTCTCTACTCTCTACACACATGTTCAAGTACCGCTTCGGTGGTCTTATATTTTTACAGCTACGCCCTTCAGACCTCGGATTCTCTTTGAATGACTTCCACGTCTTGTGAGTCCGTCTTCGATGAATTCTGCAATCCTGTCCGCCCAAGCGGCTCCATCTCCTTGTGGTGTACTGACTCTGATGCCTTACCCTCGGCCTGCACTTGGTCCTCGTCAAATCGACGGACGTACCTCTTCAGCATCTTGATGTTACGGTCGTACTCCTTATTACTTGTCATGTCAACAATAGTAACTCTGCCTCCGTGAAACTCCTTCACCTCATACAGTACATTCGTATACATCGTGCTAGCTTTATCTTTTCTCTGCTGCATCATCAGCACCATATCTCCCACCTTGATGTCATTAGTTCTGGCCTTTCTTCTCTTTTCCTATCTTCTCTCGCATTACGGTCAAATTTGGCAACTAGGTCCCGATCCCTCAACTCCTCGTCTTGAGGACGTGCTGAATCAACATTAATATTGGGGAGCAGATTCCTCACTGCTCTACCAAACATCAATTGTGCCGGAAGAAATTTCGACCGTTTTCGGTTGGATTAAGTGGTGTAGTGTGTATCAGCTTAACTCCCGTAACCCAAAACCAACTGCAACCAAGACTGCAATACCGAACTGTTAAACGGAGGGCCGTTATCCGCCTTCAAGGTCTCAGGTGCGTGATAGATGTTGAAAATCCGGCGCATAGCCCGCTACACCGCTTCCGTGTCTGTTTTCTCCATAGCAGCTAGCAGCTGTTCGTTGATGTTATTTACGTTCTCTTCAACCAAACACAGTTCATGAAGCTCTTTCTCAATTACAAATTGGCCATCATCTCGTTTCTCTCCCATCCTTGACGATGCATCAGCTATATTGTCCTTGCCTGCTACATGTTCAAAGTCGTAGTTAAAATGCTCCATCCGCAAGAATCATCCCTGCGCACGAGAAATAATTCGTTTGCCTACATCTTTACGCTGACCAGTTTTCATCATAAACATAAGTGCCTCGCTATCGGACCGCAAAGTAAACTTACGCCCCAAGAGATAATATGCGAATCTCTCCATAGCCCAGATGATCGCTAGTGCTTCCCGGTGCAGTTGCGGGTATCGGCATTCCACCGCGGTCATGCTTTTTGACGCACAAGCTATTATGCGTCGTTTCCCAGAAATCGAATCTTCTTGAGTCAAGACAACACCGAGCCCGCATGGCGATGCATCTGTATACAGTATCGTTTGGCCTTCTTCTTCGAAATATCTTCGCTTCACCAGGTCCTGCTCTGCCGAAATTTTTAGGTTCTCGAACGCATTCTGCTGCGGTTCCTTCCATTCGAACTTTGCATCCCGGCTAGAAAAACTCCGGACTTCAGAAACGTCCTTAGGTCTCTCAGATTTCATAACCTCTGAAATTTTTCCTTGTGTAGGTAGTATTCCATTTCCATCCAGGCTGAATCCAACGAAATCCACTTTGGTCTGGTTATACAAAGATTTCTCCTCATTCACTGTTAGATTGTGCCTCCTTAACAGGTTTTTTTTTTTTTTTTTTTTTTACTTCGCTAACGTTCTTCTGAAACTCTTCCTTACATGGCGCAACCAACAACACATCATCCAGATATACAATAATGCCCTTGCAATGTATCAGTATTCTTTCCATAATCCACTGGAATAATTCATGAGCACACGACAGCTAAAATGGCAGTCTTCTGAAGCGCATCAATCCCTTCGCAGTCATAAAAGTGGTAATATGGCGTACATCTCAATGCAGTTCCACATGAAAATACGCATCTTTCAAGTCCAATTTGGTAAAAATCAGTGACCCGTTGCTATGCGAAATATCAGTCCAAATCTTTTCCAAGGATGGCATGGGATACGGTTCACGGATTATTGCCTTGTTGACTTGGATGACCATTACGAATCAAATTCAACTTATGCGACGTTTGGTAAACGAGCAGCGATAACTTCGTTCCCTCTACCACGAAGAATTTCGCCAATACCATGTTCTTTTCAATACCCTCAACTGCTATGTATGCGTTGAACGAGCACACCACATCCAATGGCCTCTGATTCGCATACCCTTTTAATACCTCTTCCGGATGCACCGTCAAATCCTGGCCCATAATGTGGCACTTTTGTCTCATTATTTGCCACTCCTGGGTCGTGATGGTATTTACCGTGGCCCCGGAGTCTATCAGGAATGTGAACCTCTCGGAACAAAGCACGCAATGTACCAACCGAGGATCCCCATCGCTATTGGAATCGAACTGCGGAGACATAGGACACCCGGTGATCATCTGGTTGATTTCACCGGCAATCAGCTAAAAATAAAAAGAAAACAAAGTATACCAAGCAAAAAAAAAAAACAAACAAAACAAAAAAAAGAAAAAGAACATTAGTTATGAATGCAAAACAATGAATTTCGGCGCACGAGGTCGCCACAAAGGGGAAACCAATCCAATCCTTTATTTCTACTACTTTTACGAATTAAAAAAAAAATTAAAAGGAACTTTTTTTCCCTTTTCCTTATTATTTCGAGCCATCAATTTCGCCCTGATTCACCCTGTTGGCCGCTCGTTTTATTTCTTCCAATCCTGGCTTCTTTTCTGGAGTCTGACAGAAGCTTGCGAAATTGCCGGTTCTTCCGCACGAAAAACATTTCGCTTGAAATGCCTTGCATTGCCCCCAAGTGTGAGCCCGCCCGCATTTCGGGCAATTCGGGCGTCCCGCTTCTCTTTGTATTCCCCCACTTCGTCCATTATTCTGCCTTTCCGTATCCGGCCTGTATCGAAAACCCGGTTGCTTCACTGACCGAATAGCGTTAACCGGTCTCAACCCTGAATGCTGTTCTTATGTAGTGTGGCGCGAGGCCACCTCTATTTCACCCGACTTCACCTCTTCCGCCTCTTTCCGTATGAAGTCCAGGTGCTTCCCATGGCTTATTACTTTATCCAACTTATTTTCAAACAAATTGGCCATTTCGTATAGTTTGTCCGCAATTGCCGGGATTGATCGGTAAGATCACGTAAAAACTGTCTTCGTCTATGCTTGCCAATGAACGATCACGAAAATGGCTACATCTCCGCATGTGCTTCCTCACTACCCACGATACTCACCACCAGCTTGATTTTCACCTTACTCACCAATACCAAACCGTTGTCCCGTGCCACCGGCCTCATATTCATGTTTCATCGTGTTTCTTTATTCGTGCATATGGGCCACCGTTTGCCCTACCAGTCGTCTAAAACAAAAACAAACAAAACAAAACAAAACTCAACGCTTTTCTGCGCTGGTCATGCACCGTGCACCGCTCTGTTGGTCATGGGCCGAACCCGACTCAACTGTCGTACTCTCTCTTTCTCACTGGCCATGGGCCGAACCCGACTCAGTGGTGTCTCGGATATTCCCTCTCTGTTGGTCATGGGCCGAACCCGACTCAACTTTCGTACTCTCTCCCACTGGCCATGGGCCGAACCCGACTCAGTGGTGTCTCCGATATTACCTCTCTGTTGGTCATGGGCCGAACCCGACTCAACTTTCGTACTCTCTCTCACTGGCCATGGGCCGAACCCGACTCAGTGGTGTCTCCGATATTGCCTCTCTGTTGGTCATGGGCCGAACCCGACTCAACTATCGCACTCTCTCTCACTGGCCATGGGCCGAACCCGACTCAGTGGTGTCTCCGATTTTGTCTTTCTGTTGGTCATGGGCTGAACTCGACTCAACTATCGCACTCTCTTTCACTGGCCATGGGCCGAACCCGACTCAGTGGTGTCTGCGAAAATGTTATCAACTGCCCCTTTGTTGGTCATGCGCCGAACCCGACTCAAATTTCTTCCCAAAAACGCGTCCTCCTTTCTTCACCACTACCGGTTATCAATTTTCCACTTCGTTATCATGGCAGGATCGCCAATGTGATATCCACCATTATACTGTATTGTTGTAACAACGCATACTCCGCGAGTCAACAGGCAACAGTCGCCACACACGACCTTCTTTATTCGGAGTCCGATCCATACTGACTGCTCTCTATCCCTGTCACCCGAAACCTAGGATGCCACACTTGGGTTCCCAACCCAAGATGCTAGAAACGGTTTTTGAACCATTTCGGCATACTTGGGTTCCCAACCCAAGATGCTAGAAACGGTTTTTGAACCATTTCGGCATACTTGGATTCGCATCCCAAGATGCTAGAAACGGTTTTTGAACCATTTCGCCATACTTGGGATACCAACCCAAGATGCTAAAAACGGTTTTTGAACCATTTCGGCATACTTGGGTTGCCAACCCAAGATGCTAGAAACGGTTTTTGAACTATTGCGGCATACTTGGGTTCCCAACCCAAGATGCTAGAAACGGTTTTTGAACCATTTCGGCATACTTGGATTCCCAACCCAAGATGCTAGAAACGGTTTTTGAACCATTTCGGCATACTTGGATTCCCAACCCAAGATGCTAGAAACGGTTTTTGAACCATTTCAGAATACTTGGATTCCCAACCCAAGATGCTAGAAACGGTTTTTGAACCATTTCGGCATACTTGGATTCCCAACCCAAGATGCTAGAAACGGTTTTTGAACCATTCCGGCATACTTGGGTTGCCAACCCAAGATGCTAGAAACGGTTTTTGAACCATTTCGGCATACTTGGGTTGCCAACCCACGATGCTAGAAACGGTTTTTTAACCATTTCGGCATACTTGGATTCCCAACCCAAGATGCTAGAAACGGTTTTTGAACCATTTCGGCATACTTGGATTCGCATCCCAAGATGCTAGAAACGGTTTTTGAACCATTTCGCCATACTTGGGATACCAACCCAAGATGCTAAAAACGGTTTTTGAACCATTTCGGCATACTTGGGTTGCCAACCTAAGACGCTAGAAACGGTTTTTGAACTATTTCGGCATACTTTGGTTGCCAACCCAAGATGCTAGAAACGGTTTTTGAACCATTTCGGCATACTTGGATTCCCAACCCAAGATGCTAGAAACGGGTTTGGACCATTTCGGCATACTTGGGATCCCAACCCAAGATGCTAGAAACGGTTTTTGAACCATTTCGGCATACTTGGATTCCCAACCCAAGATGCTAGAAACGGTTTTTGAACCATTTCGGCATACTTGGATTCCCAACCCAAGATGCTAGAAACGGTTTTTGAACCATTCCGGCATACTTGGGTTGCCAACCCAAGATGCTAGAAACGGTTTTTGAACCATTTCGGCATACTTGGATTCCCAACCCACGATGCTAGAAACGGTTTTTTAACCATTTCGGCATACTTGGATTCCCAACCCAAGATGCTAGAAACGGTTTTGAACCATTTCGGCATACTTGGGTTCCCAACCCAAGATGCTAGAAACGGTTTTTGAACCATTTCGGCATACTTGGATTCCCAACCCAAGATGCTAGAAACGGTTTTTGAACCATTTCGGCATACTTGGGTTGCCAACCCAAGATGCTAGAAACGGTTTTTGAACCATTTCGGCATACTTGCATTCCCAACTCAAGATGCTAGAAACGGTTTTTGAACCATTTCGGAATACTTGGATTCCCAACCCAAGATGCTAGAAACGGTTTTTGAACCATTCCGGCATACTTGGGTTGCCAACCCAAGATGCTAGAAACGGTTTTTGAACCATTTCGGCATACTTGGATTCCCAACCCACGATGCTAGAAACGGTTTTTTAACCATTTCGGCATACTTGGATTCCCAACCCAAGATGCTAGAAACGGTTTTTGAACCATTTCGGCATACTTGGATTCGCATCCCAAGATGCTAGAAACGGTTTTTGAACCATTTCGCCATACTTGGGATACCAACCCAAGATGCTAAAAACGGTTTTTGAACCATTTCGGCATACTTGGGTTGCCAACCTAAGACGCTAGAAACGGTTTTTGAACTATTTCGGCATACTTTGGTTGCCAACCCAAGATGCTAGAAACGGTTTTTGAACCATTTCGGCATACTTGGATTCCCAACCCAAGATGCTAGAAACGGGTTTGGACCATTTCGGCATACTTGGGATCCCAACCCAAGATGCTAGAAACGGTTTTTGAACCATTTCGGCATACTTGGATTCCCAACCCAAGATGCTAGAAACGGTTTTTGAACCATTTCGGCATACTTGGATTCCCAACCCAAGATGCTAGAAACGGTTTTTGAACCATTCCGGCATACTTGGGTTGCCAACCCAAGATGCTAGAAACGGTTTTTGAACCATTTCGGCATACTTGGATTCCCAACCCACGATGCTAGAAACGGTTTTTTAACCATTTCGGCATACTTGGATTCCCAACCCAAGATGCTAGAAACGGTTTTGAACCATTTCGGCATACTTGGGTTCCCAACCCAAGATGCTAGAAACGGTTTTTGAACCATTTCGGCATACTTGGATTCCCAACCCAAGATGCTAGAAACGGTTTTTGAACCATTTCGGCATACTTGGGTTGCCAACCCAAGATGCTAGAAACGGTTTTTGAACCATTTCGGCATACTTGCATTCCCAACTCAAGATGCTAGAAACGGTTTTTGAACCATTTCGGAATACTTGGATTCCCAACCCAAGATGCTAGAAACGGTTTTTGAACCATTTCTTCATACTTGGGTTGCCAACCCAAGACGCTAGAAACGGTTTTTGAACTATTTCGGCATACTTGGGTTGCCAACCCAAGATGCTAGAAACGGTTTTTGAACCATTTCGGCATACTTGGATTCCCAACCCAAGATGCTAGAAACGGTTTTTGAACCATTTCGGGATACTTGGATTCCCAACCCAAGATGCTAGAAACGGTTTTTGAACCATTTCGGCATACTTGGGTTCCCAACCCAAGATGCTAGAAACGGTTTTTGAACCATTTCGGCATACTTGGGTTGCCAACCCAAGATGCTAGAAACGGTTTTTGAACCATTTCGGCATACTTGGGTTCCCAACCCAAGATGCTAGAAACGGTTTTTGAACCATTTCGGCATACTTGGATTCCCAACCCAAGATGCTAGAAACGGTTTTTGAACCATTTCGGCATACTTGGATTCCCAACCCAAGATGCTAGAAACGGTTTTTGAACCATTTCGGCATACTTGGGTTGCCAACCCAAGATGCTAGAAACGGTTTTTGAACCATTTCGGCATACTTGGATTCCCAACCCAAGATGCTAGAAACGGTTTTTGAACCATTTCGGCATACTTGGATTCCCAACCCAAGATGCTAGAAACGGTTTTTGAACCATTTCGGCATACTTGGGTTGCCAACCCAAGATGCTAGAAACGGTTTTTGAACCATTTCGGCATACTTGGGTTCCCAACCCAAGATGCTAGAAACGGTTTTTGAACCATTTCGGCAAACTTGGATTCCCAACCCAAGATGCTAGAAACGGTTTTTGAACCATTTCGGCATACTTGGATTCCCAACCCAAAATGCTAGAAACGGTTTTTGAACCATTCCGGCATACTTGGATTCCCAACCCAAGATGCTAGAAACGGTTTTTGAACCATTTCGGCATACTTGGGTTGCCAACCCAAGATGCTAGAAACGGTTTTTGAACCATTTCGGCATACTTGGGTTGCCAACCCAAGATGCTAGAAACGGTTTTTGAACCATTTCGGCATACTTGGGTTGCCAACCCAAGATGCTAGAAACGGTTTTTGAACCATTTCGGCATACTTGGGTTCCCAACCCAAGATGCTAGAAACGGTTTTTGAACTATTTCGGCATACTTGGGTTGCCAACCCAAGATGCTAGAAACGGTTTTTGAACCATTTCGGCATACTTGGGTTCCCAACCCAAGATGCTAGAAACGGTTTTTGAACCATTTCGGCATACTTGGGTTCCCAACCCAAGATGCTAGAAACGGTTTTTGAACCATTTCGGCATACTTGGGTTGCCAACCCAAGATGCTAGAAACGGTTTTTGAACCATTTCGGCATACTTGGGTTGCCAACCCAAGATGCTAGAAACGGTTTTTGAACCATTTCGGCATACTTGGATTCCCAACTCAAGATGCTAGAAACGGTTTTTGAACCATTTCGGCATACTTGGATTCCCAACCCAAGATGCTAGAAACGGTTTTTGAACCATTTCGGCATACTTGGATTCCCAACCCAAGATGCTAGAAACGGTTTTTGAACCATTTCGGCATACTTGGATTCCCAACCCAAGATGCTAGAAACGGTTTTTGAACCATTTCGGCATACTTGGATTCCCAACCCAAGATGCTAGAAACGGTTTTTGAACCATTTCGGCATACTTGGGTTGCCAACCCAAGATGCTAGAAACGGTTTTTGAACCATTTCGGCATACTTGGATTCCCAACCCAAGATGCTAGAAACGGTTTTTGAACCATTTCGGCATACTTGGATTCCCAACCCAAGATGCTAGAAACGGTTTTTGAACCATTTCGGCATACTTGGATTCCCAACCCAAGATGCTAGAAACGGTTTTTGAACCATTTCGGCATACTTGGGTTGCCAACCCAAGATGCTAGAAACGGTTTTTGAACCATTTCGGCATACTTGGGTTGCCAACCCAAGATGCAAGAAACGGTTTTTGAACCATTTCGGCATACTTGGATTCCCAACCCAAGATGCTAGAAACGGTTTTTGAACCATTTCGGCATACTTGGATTCCCAACCCAAGATGCTAGAAACGGTTTTTGAACCATTTCGGCATACTTGGGTGCCAACCCAAGATGCTAGAAACGGTTTTTGAACCATTTCGGCATACTTGGGTTCCCAACCCAAGATGCTAGAAACGGTTTTTGAACCATTTCGGCATACTTGGGTTGGCAACCCAAGATGCTAGAAACGGTTTTTGAACCATTTCGGCATACTTGGATTCCCAACCCAAGATGCTAGAAACGGTTTTTGAACCATTTCGGCATACTTGGATTCCCAACCCAAGATGCTAGAAACGGTTTTTGAACCATTTCGGCATACTTGGATTCCCAACCCAAGATGCTAGAAACGGTTTTTGAACCATTTCGGCATACTTGGGTTGCCAAGCCAAGATGCTAGAAACGGTTTTTGAACCATTTCGGCATACATGGGTTGCCAACCCAAGATGCAAGAAACGGTTTTTGAACCATTTCGGCATACTTGGATTCCCAACCCAAGATGCTAGAAACGGTTTTTGAACCATTTCGGCATACTTGGATTCCCAACCCAAGATGCTAGAAACGGTTTTTGAACCATTTCGGCATACTTGGGTCCCAACCCAAGATGCTAGAAACGGTTTTTGAACCATTTCGGCATAATTGGGTTCCCAACCCAAGATGCTAGAAACGGTTTTTGAACCATTTCGGCATACTTGGGTTGCCAACCCAAGATGCTAGAAACGGTTTTTGAACCATTTCGGCATACTTGGGTTCCCAACCCAAGATGCTAGAAACGGTTTTTGAACCATTTCGGCATACTTGGGTGCCAAACCAAGATGCTAGAAACGGTTTTTGAACCATTTCGGCATACTTGGGTTGCCAACCCAAGATGCTAGAAACGGTTTTTGAACCATTTCGGCATACTTGGGTTGCCAACCCAAGATGCTAGAAACGGTTTTTGAACCATTTCGGCATACTTGGATTCCCAACCCAAGATGCTAGAAACGGTTTTTGAACCATTTCGGCATACTTGGGTTGCCAACCCAAGATGCTAGAAACGGTTTTTGAACCATTTCGGCATACTTGGGTTGCCAACCCAAGATGCTAGAAACGGTTTTTGAACCATTTCGGTATACTTGGATTCCCAACCCAAGATGCTAGAAACGGTTTTTGAACCATTTCGGCATACTTGGATTCCCAACCCAAGATGCTAGAAACGGTTTTTGAACCATTTCGGAATACTTGGATTCCCAACTCAAGATGCTAGAAACGGTTGTTAAAGACAGATGGTCTTTAACAGCGCTCTAATTGACGGAATTAAAGGAAAGACAACCAGCTTTCTTTGCCTTATATTTAACAACTTTATTTTACACTAAATCTTCGTATTGTGTTTCGTTGTGCCAAAAAATCGTCTGGCTTTTCCGTCTTCCGTAGTGCAAAAAGAGATCGAAGGTGCATCCTTCGATCCTTTTTATACTTTCCAAAATCATCGCCGTCGCGGCGACGTTTATGTTCGGCTAGCTTCGTTGGACCGAAACGTTTCCAACATTCTCCCTCCTAGTGTGACAACGGCTTAAATTTAATTGATACAGTAATCAGGTGCCCAAGTGTAGACGCATCTTAATCCCCTGTCATAGGGTTCTGTCACCTGCCACCGTTGTCTCACTCTATCTAGCTGCCGAATTGATTTGCTTTGATCAGCGTCAAACACGTGTATTTTTTGACCTACTTAGTTTCTATGTTCGCAGGTAAGTTTATCTGTTGCTTCTGCTAAATCTACTTCCCTCTACACACGCAGATCGCGTTTTCTCTAAATAATTCGCCACCAACCGTTGGTCAACCGTGCCTAGTTGACGACCGCCAGATGTTATATCATTTTCCGACGCATCGCCTGAACCACTTTGCCAGTCGAAACAAAGCTTGGTAAATATTGCGCCATCCAACTCCGCAGAGCACCGTACTCATTGTGCTTTTCCTTCTTCCAGGTTGTGTCCACTCGCGTCGAAACATCACAGCAAACGTCCAGGGTTTTCTGCTATCCAAGCTAGCGGGCAGCAAATAATTCTGGGCCGTATTTCCATTCTGCTTATTGTCTAGCGGCACGTAGGTAAGCGACCTAGAATAAAAGGTGAGTAGAAGTTTTGCGTTCGTTACATCATCTGTTGAGCGACTCGACAAATCCAAATGCTCCACGACACGTTTCCACAAGCCTAGCGATCGCTCCAGCCGCCATCCCGATAGCGACACTCCAGTTGGGTTACAAATTCCCGTTTCGCACGTTACAGCAAACTTAGCCATCATCCGTTGCTCCCGCTGCACACCGAGCCGACGCTGATCAACACCAACATACTGAACCACGCTGTACACGAACAAAACCATCCTATCTGTATCGATGAATACGCAGCTTCTGTGGCCGCAAATGGCTCGTGTGTCCCAGTGTGTTTTCGCAGTCTCCGAAAAAGGTGATCCGGGATCGGGTGGTGCGTAGAATGTCCCAAAGTGGCCCAGTTTGTCGGCTCGTTCCGCATACTCAA
This sequence comes from Anopheles ziemanni, assembly GCF_943734765.1. Lineage (NCBI taxonomy): Eukaryota > Metazoa > Arthropoda > Insecta > Diptera > Culicidae > Anopheles > Anopheles ziemanni. The sequence continues at coordinate 408,498 of NW_026690049.1, read as the reverse complement.
ATTCTTCACCGGAACGCCGATCGCTGTTGCCGTTCATCAACTGTCCGTGTAGTTTGCTGAACCCTTGAGTCGCTTCGACGCTCGCGTTAGTCGCACTAACCTGCAACCAAACGACACTTGACGGGGGCTGCTGATCCACACAGGCAAGGGTTAATCCGGGCATTGTTTTCTCCTCTTGCAAATGCCGTGTTATGGCCCGGTGATTGCGAAACCAGCACTGGAGACGTACTGCAGCAAGCTTCGTTCGGAGGTAGTCCTCCCGTTGCAACTTCATCATCCGCGTCGCTCGGAACCGCCGCTGGACCCAAACGGCCACTTCGATCAGCCGAGCAAACGTTTGCCGATCAACCTTTGTTGCTTCCAAACTGCATGATGACATTACTGGGATCGAGTTGGTGTAGTTTTGCAGTGAATCGAAAGTGTGTGCCGTATCGACAGTGTGTGCCGTTCGAAGCTTCATGAAGCCGGCCACCGTTGGTGCCGTGTAGCTCTCCGGATTCCAGGACGCCGAAAAATCATTTGGAACCGCAGCGTTTTGGTTCGGAAGAGTGGTGTCACAAATTTGACAATTAGTGTTTGGCGCTACGCGTGTGTTAGTGTTGATGCAGGATGGTGTCGCGAAAAGGTGCGGTGAAGTGGTAATCGTTTGACCCCGTGTAGTGCCAATGTCCTTTCGGTCATCACTTCCTTCCTCCATCGCTTAATTGAACACCCGCGATTGATGATCTTTCGCCGGGTCCATTGATCTTGCATCGGATTCCATGAAAGATTGTGCCATGGAAACCATTCGCGATACTCCTTTTCATGCGTCAATTTATGCTCGAGCTCGGCCGACGGGTTAGCCGTGCTCGCATCGAACACGGTCGCGTTACTTAACTGGGTCGTGCCGGAATAATCTTGCGCCCCAACGTGCATGTCGATTGTGTTAAATCGATCTTGCGTTTTTTGCCTTTCGACCTCCGCTTTTCTCGCGTCGGCTATTTGGAGGTCTAGCAGCGCCAAGTCAAGGAGCATTTTCCGTCTCCTTTCTGCTATACGAGCAATTCGATTCATCCGATCGTCCGTTCTAGCATCGGCGGTCGCGTCGCTTTTCGTAGATGTGCCGGAAGATTTGCACTGGACAGTAAACTGCTGCCAGGGCCCCGAACTCGCAGGAATTGCGTCACGCACCGTGACGCTCCCAGCGTTGCCCTCCTGTAGCTGTGTAGTTAACTGTGCAGTCGCATTAAATGGCCCAGGTCCGAATGAAGCATTACGGACGCCATTGCGCCGGATTGTTGGACTCATCGTGGGCGAAACATTGTGACCCCACGCCAAACTGTAAGCTCCATTCACCGGAATGTCCTGGATCATCTTTACGAACACTTTCTCACTCGATCGCGATATCGACGTGCTAAACATGGAACTATCGTCACTTGAAAACGAACGTCGTTTCTTTTCAACGCGCGCGTACTTTGCGAATATTACCGCGCGCGATTAAACCAAAAGATTTTTTGGAATGTTAAAGACAGATGGTCTTTAACAGCGCTCTAATTGACGAAATTTAAGGAGAGACAACCAGCTTTCTTGGCCTTATATTTAACAACTTTATTTTACACTAAATCTTCGTATTGTGTTTCGTTGTGCCAAAAAATCGTCTGGCTTTTCCGTCTTCCGTAGTGCAAAAAGAGATCGAAGGCGCATCCTTCGATCCTTTTTATACTTTCCAAAATCATCGCCGTCGCGGCGACGTTTATGTTCGGCTAGCTTCGTTGGACCGAAACGTTTCCAACAACGGTTTTTGAACCATTTCGGCATACTTGGGTTGCCAACCCAAGATGCTAGAAACGGTTTTTGAACCATTTCGGCATACTTGGATTCCCAACCCAAGATGCTAGAAACGGTTTTTGAACCATTTCGGCATACTTGGGTTGCCAACCCAAGATGCTAGAAACGGTTTTTGAACCATTTCGGCATTCTTGGGTTGCCAACCCAAGATGCTAGAAACGGATTTTGAACCATTTCGGCATACTTGGGTTGCCAACCCAAGATGCTAGAAACGGGTTTTGAACCATTTCGGCATACTTGGGTTCCCAACCCAAGATGCTAGAAACGGTTTTTGAACCATTTCGGCATACTTGGGTTCCCAACCCAAGATGCTAGAAACGGTTTTTGAACCATTTCGGCATACTTGGATTCGCATCCCAAGATGCTAGAAACGGTTTTTGAACCATTTCGCCATACCTGGGATACCAACCCAAGATGCTAAAAACGGTTTTTGAACCATTTCGGCATACTTGGGTTGCCAACCCAAGATGCTAGAAACGGTTTTTGAACTATTGCGGCTTACTTGGGTTCCCAACCCAAGATGCTAGACACGGTTTTTGAACCATTTCGGCATACTTGGATTCCCAACCCAAGATGCTAGAAACGGTTTTTGAACCATTTCGGCATACTTGGATTCCCAACCCAAGATGCTAGAAACGGTTTTTGAACCATTTCAGAATACTTGGATTCCCAACCCAAGATGCTAGAAACGGTTTTTGAACCATTTCGGCATACTTGGGTTGCCAACCTAAGACGCTAGAAACGGTTTTTGAACTATTTCGGCATTCTTTGGTTGCCAACCCAAGATGCTAGAAACGGTTTTTGAACCATTTCGGCATACTTGGATTCCCAACCCAAGATGCTAGAAACGGGTTTTTACCATTTCGGCATACTTGGGATCCCAACCCAAGATGCTAGAAACGGTTTTTGAACCATTTCGGCATACTTGGATTCCCAACCCAAGATGCTAGAAACGGTTTTTGAACCATTTCGGCATACTTGGATTCCCAACCCAAGATGCTAGAAACGGTTTTTGAACCATTCCGGCATACTTGGGTTGCCAACCCAAGATGCTAGAAACGGTTTTTGAACCATTTCGGCATACTTGGATTCCCAACACACGATGCTAGAAACGGTTTTTTAACCATTTCGGCATACTTGGATTCCCAACCCAAGATGCTAGAAACGGTTTTGAACCATTTCGGCATACTTGGGTTCCCAACCCAAGATGCTAGAAACGGTTTTTGAACCATTTCGGCATACTTGGATTCCCAACCCAAGATGCTAGAAACGGTTTTTGAACCATTTCGGCATACTTGGGTTGCCAACCCAAGATGCTAGAAACGGTTTTTGAACCATTTCGGAATACTTGGATTCCCAACCCAAGATGCTAGAAACGGTTTTTGAACCATTTCTTCATACTTGGGTTGCCAACCCAAGACGCTAGAAACGGTTTTTGAACTATTTCGGCATACTTGGGTTGCCAACCCAAGATGCTAGAAACGGTTTTTGAACCATTTCGGCATACTTGGATTCCCAACCCAAGATGCTAGAAAGGGTTTTTGAACCATTTCGGGATACTTGGGTTCCCAACCCAAGATGCTAGAAACGGTTTTTGAACCATTTCGGAATACTTGGATTCCCAACCCAAGATGCTAGAAACGGTTTTTGAACCATTTCGGCATACTTGTGTTGCCAACCCAAGACGCTAGAAACGGTTTTTGAACTATTTCGGCATACTTGGGTTGCCAACCCAAGATGCTAGAAACGGTTTTTGAACCATTTCGGCATACTTGGATTCCCAACCCAAGATGCTAGAAACGGTTTTTGAACCATTTCGGCATACTTGGGTTGCCAACCCAAGATGCTAGAAATGGTTTTTGAACCATTTCGGCATACTTGGGTTGCCAACCCAAGATGCTAGAAACGGTTTTTGAACCATTTCGGCATACTTGGATTCCCAACCCAAGATGCTAGAAACGGTTTTTGAACCATTTCGGCATACTTGGGTTGCCAACCCAAGATGCTAGAAACGGTTTTTGAACCATTTCGGCATACTTGGATTCCCAACCCAAGATGCTAGAAACGGTTTTTGAACCATTTCGGCATACTTGGGTTGCCAACCCAAGACGCTAGAAACGGTTTTTGAACCATTTCGGTATACTTGGATTCCCAACCCAAGATGCTAGAAACGATTTTTGAACCATTTCGGAATACTTGGATTCCCAACCCAAGATGCTAGAAACGGTTTTTGAACCATTTCGGCATACTTGGGTTGCCAACCCAAGATGCTAGAAACGGTTTTTGAACCATTTCGGAATACTTGGATTCCCAACCCAAGATGCTAGAAACGGTTTTTGAACCATTTCGGCATACTTGGGTTGCCAACCCAAGACGCTAGAAACGGTTTTCGAACCATTTCGGTATACTTGGATTCCCAACCCAAGATGCTAGAAACGGTTTTTTAACCATTTCGGAATACTTGGATTCCCAACCCAAGATGCTTGAAACGGTTTTTGAACCATTTCGGAATACTTGGATTCCCAACCCAAGATGCTAGAGACGGTTTTTGAACCATTTCGGCATACTTGGGTTGCCAACCCAAGACGCTAGAAACGGTTTTTGAACCATTTCGGCATACTTGGATTAACAAACCCAAGATGCTAGAAACGGTTTTTGAACCATTTCGGCATACTTGGATTCCCAACCCAAGATGCTAGAAACAGTTTTTGAACCATTTCGGCATACTTGGGTTGCCAACCCAAGATGCTAGAAACGGTTTTTGAACCATTTCGGCATACTTGGGTTCCCAACCCACGATGCTAGAAACGGTTTTTGAACCATTTCGGCATACTTGGGTTCCCAACCCAAGATGCTAGAAACGGTTTTTGAACCATTTCGGCATACTTGGATTCCCAACCCAAGATGCTAGAAACGGTTTTTGAACCATTTCGGCATACTTGGATTCCCAACCCAAGATGCTAGAAACGGTTTTTGAACCATTTCGGCATACTTGGGTTCCCTACCCAAGATGCTAGAAACGGTTTTTGAACCATTTCGGCATACTTGGGTTGCCTACCCAAGATGCTAGAAACGGTTTTTGAACCATTCCGGCATACTTGGGTTGCCAACCCAAGATGCTAGAAACGGTTTTTGAACCATTTCGGCATACTTGGATTCCCAACCCAAGTTGCTAGAAACGGTTTTTGAACCATTTCGGCATACTTGGATTCCCAACCCAAGATGCTAGAAACGGTTTTTGAACCATTTCGGCATACTTGGGTTGTCAACCCAAGATGTTAGAAACGGTTTTTTAACCATTTCGGCATACTTGGATTCCCAACCCAAGATGCTAGGAACGGTTTTTGAACCATTTCGGCATACTTGGATTCCCAACCCAAAATGCTAGAAACGGTTTTTGAACCATTTCGGCCTACTTGGATTCCCAACTCAAGATGCTAGAAACGGTTTTTGAACCATTTCGGCATACTTGGGTTCCCAACCCAAGATGCTAGAAACGGTTTTTGAACCATTTCGGCATACTTGGATTCCCAACCCACGATGCTAGAAATGGTTTTTGAACCATTTCGGCATACTTGGATTCCCAACCCAAGATGCTAGAAACGGTTTTTGAACCATTTCGGCATACTTGGATTCCCAACCCAAGATGCTAGAAACGGTTTTTGAACCATTTCGGCATACTTGGATTCCCAACCCAAGATGCTAGAAACGGTTTTTGAACCATTTCGGCATACTTGGATTCCAAACCCAAGATGCTAGAAACGGTTTTTGAACCATTTCGGCATATTTGGGTTGCCAACCCAAGATGCTAGAAACGGTTTTTGAACCATTTCGGCATACTTGGATTCCCAACCCAAGATGCTAGAAACGGTTTTTGAACCATTTCGGCATACTTGGGTTCCCAACCCAAGATGCTAGAAACGGTTTTTGAACCATTTCGGCATACTTGGGTTGCCAACCCAAGATGCTAGAAACGGTTTTTGAACCATTTCGGCATACTTGGGTTCCCAACCCAAGATGCTAGAAACGGTTTTTGAACCATTTCGGCATACTTGGGTTGCCAACCCAAGATGCTAGAAACGATTGTTGAACCATTTCGACATACTTGGATTCCCAACCCAAGATGCTAGAAACGGTTTTTGAACCATTTCGGCATACTTGGGTTGCCAACCCAAGATGCTAGAAACGGTTTTTGAACCATTTTGGCATACTTGGATTCCCAACCCAAGATGCTAGAAACGGTTTTTGAACCATTTCGGCATACTTGGATTCCCAACCCAAGATGCTAGAAACGGTTTTTGAACCATTTTGGCATACTTGGGTTGCCAACCCCAGATGCTAGAAACGGTTTTTGAACCATTTCGGCATACTTGGATTCCCAACCCAAGATGCTAGAAACGGTTTTTGAACCATTTCGGCATACTTGGATTCCCAACCCAAGATGCTAGAAACGGTCTTTGAACCATTTCGGCATACTTGGATTCCCAACCCAAGATGCTAGAAACGGTTTTTGAACCATTTCGGCATACTTGAGTTGCCAACCCAAGATGCTAGAAGCGGTTTTTGAACCATTTCGGTATACTTGGGATACCAACCCAAGATGCTAGAAGCGGTTTTTAAACCATTTCGGTATACTTGGGATACCAACCCAAGATGCTAGAAGCGGTTTTTAAACCATTTCGGTATACTTGGGATACCAACCCAAGATGCTAGAAACGGGTTTTGAACCATTTCGGTATACTTGGGATACCAACCCAAGATGCTAGAAACGGGTTTTGAACCATTTCGGTATACTTGGGATACCAACCCAAGATGCTAGAAGCGGTTTTTGAACCATTTCGGTATACTTGGGATACCAACCCAAGATGCTAGAAGCGGTTTTTAAACCATTTCGGTATACTTGGGATACCAACCCAAGATGCTAGAAACGGGTTTCGAACCATTTCGGTATACTTGGGATGCCAACCCAAGATGCTAGAAGCGGTTTTTGAACCATTTCGGTATACTTGGGATGCCAACCCAAGATGCTAGAAGCGGTTTTTGAACCATTTCGGTATACTTGGGATACCAACCCAAGATGCTAGAAACGGGTTTTGAACCATTTCGGTATACTTGGGATACCAACCCAAGATGCTAGAAACGGGTTTTGAACCATTTCGGTATACTTAGGATAATAACCCAAGATGCTAGAAACGGGTTTTGAACCATTTTGGTATACTTGGGATACCAACCCAAGATGCTAGAAACGGGTTTTGAACCATTTCGGTATACTTAGGATACCAACCCAAGATGCTAGAAGCGGTTTTTGAACCATTTCGGTATACTTGGGATACCAACCCAAGATGCTAGAAACGGGTTTTGAACCATTTCGGTATACTTGGGATACCAACCCAAGATGCTAGAAACGGGTTTTGAACCATTTCGGTATACTTGGGATGCCAACCCAAGATGCTAGAACCGGTTTTTGAACCATTTCGGTATACTTGGGATACCAACCCAAGATGCTAAAAGCGGTTTTTGAACCATTTCGGTATACTTGGGATACCAACCCAAGATGCTAGAAGCGGTTTTTGAACCATTTCGGTATACTTGGGATACCAACCCAAGATGCTAGAAACGGGTTTTGAACCATTTCGGTATACTTGGGATACCAACCCAAGATGCTAGAAGCGGTTTTTGAACCATTTCGGTATACTTGGGATACCAACCCAAGATGCTAGAAGCGGTTTTTAAACCATTTCGGTATACTTGAGATACCAACCCAAGATGCTAGAAACGGGTTTTGAACCATTTCGGTATACTTGGGATACCAACCCAAGATGCTAGAAACGGGTTTTGAACCATTTCGGTATACTTGGGATACCAACCCAAGATGCTAGAAACGGGTTTTGAACCATTTCGGTATACTTGAGATACCAACCCAAGATGCTAGAAACGGGTTTTGAACCATTTCGGTATACTTGGGATACCAACCCAAGATGCTAGAAGCGGTTTTTGAACCATTTCGGTATACTTGGGATACCAACCCAAGATGCTAGAAGCAGTTTTTAAACCATTTCGGTAGACTTGGGATACCAACCCAAGATGCTAGAAGCAGTTTTTAAACCATTTCGGTATACTTGGGATGCCAACCCAAGATGCTAGAAGCGGTTTTTGAACCATTTCGGTATACTTGGGATACCAACCCAAGATGCTAGAAACGGGTTTTGAACCATTTTGGCATACTTGGGTTCCCAAATCAAGATGCTAGAAACGGGTTTTGAATCATTTCGGCATACTTGGATTCCCAACCCAAGATGCTAGAAACGGGTTTTGAACTATTTCGGCATACTTGGATTCCCAACCCAAGATGCTAGAAACGGTCTTTGAACTATTTCGGCATACTTGGTTTGCCAACCCAAGATTCTAGAAACGGTTTTTGAACCATTTCGGCATACTTGGATTCCCAACCCAAGATGCTAGAAACGGTTTTTGAACCATTTCGGCATACTTGGGTTGCCAACCCAAGATGCTAGAAACGGGTTTTGAACCATTTCGGCATACTTGGATTCCCAACCCAAGATGCTAGAAACGGTTTTTGAACCATTTCGGCATACTTGGGTTGCCAACCCAAGATGCTAGAAACGGTCTTTGAACTATTTCGGCATACTTGGATTCCCAACCCAAGATGCTGAAAACGGTTTTTGAACTATTTCGGCATACTTGAATTCCCAACCCAAGATGCTAGAAACGGTCTTTGAACTATTTCGGCATACTTGGATTGCCAACCCAAGATGCTAGAAACGGGTTTTGAACCATTTCGGCATACTTGGATTCCCAACCCAAGATGCTAGAAACGGTTTTTGAACCATTACGGCATACTTGGATTCCCAAGTCAAGATGCTAGAAACGGTTTTTGAACCATTTCGGCATACTTGGGTTGCCAACCCAAGATGCTTGAAACGGTTTTTGAACCATTTCGGCATACTTGGATTCCCAACACAAGATGCTAGAAACGGGTTTTTAACCATTGCGGCATACTTGGTTTGCCAACCCAAGATGCTAGAAACGGTCTTTGAACTATTTCGGCATACTTGGGTTGCCAACCCAAGATGCTTGAAACGGGTTTTGAACCATTTCGGCATACTTGGTTTGCCAACCCAAGATGCTAGAAACGGTCTTTGAACTATTTCGGCATACTTGGTTTGCCAACCCAAGATGCTAGAAACGGTCTTTGAACTATTTCGGCATACTTGGTTTGCCAATCCAAGATGCTAGAAACGGTTTTTGAACTATTTCGGCATACTTGGGTTCCCAACCCAAGATGCTAGAAACGGTTTTTGAACCATTTCGGCACACTTGGGTTCCCAACCCAAGATGCTGAAAACGGTTTTTGAACCATTTCGGCATACTTGGGTTCCCAACCCAAGATGCTAGAAACGGGTTTTGAACCATTTCGGCATACTTGGTTTGCCAACCCAAGATGCTAGAAACGGTCTTTGAACTATTTCGGCATACTTGGGTTGCCAACGCAAGATGCTAGAAACGGTTTTTGAACTATTTCGGCATACTTGGATTCCCAACCCAAGATGCTAGAAACGGGTTTTGAACCATTTCGGCATACTTGGATTCCCAACCCAAGATGCTAGAAACGGTCTTTGAACTATTTCGGCATACTTGGATGCCCAACCCAAGATGCTAGAAACGGTCTTCGAACCATTTCGGCATACTTGGTTTGCCAACCCAAGATGCTAGAAATGGGTTTTTAACCATTTCGGCATACTTGGTTTGCCAACCCAAGATGCTAGAAACGGTCTTTGAACTATTTCGGCATACTTGGGTTGCCAACCCAAGATGCTGAAATCGGGGTTTTAACCATTTCGGCATACTTGATTTGCCAACCCAAGATGCTAGAAACGGGTTTTTAACCATTTCGGCATACTTGGTTTGCCAACCCAAGATGCTAGAAACGGTCTTTGAACTATTTCGGCATACTTGGTTTGCCAACCCAAGATGCTAGAAACGGTTTTTGAACCATTTCGGCATTCTTGGGTTCCCAACCCAAGATGCTGAAAACCGTTTTTGAACCATTTCGGCATACTTGGGTTCCCAACCCAAGATGCTAGAAACAGGTTTTGAACCATTTCGGCATACTTGGTTTGCCTACCCAAGATGCTAGAAACGGTCTTTGAACTATTTCGGCATACTTGGGTTCCCAACCCAACATGCTAGAAACGGTTTTTGAACTATTTCGGCATACTTGGATTCCCAACCCAAGATTCTAGAAACGGGTATTGAACCATTTCGGCATACTTGGATTCCCAACCCAAGATGCTAGAAACGGTCTTTGAACTATTTCGGCATACTTGGATGCCCAACCCAAGATGCTAGAAACGGTCTTTGAACCATTCCGGCATACTTGGTTTGCCAAACCAAGATGCTAGAAATGGGTTTTTAACCATTTCGGCATACTTGGTTTGCCAACCCAAGATGCTAGAAACGGTTTTTGAACTATTTCGGCATACTTGGGTTGCCAACCCAAGATGCTGAAATCGGGTTTTTAACCATTTCGGCATACTTTTTTTGCCAACCCAAGATGCTAGAAACGGATTTTTAACCATTTCGGCATACTTGGTTTGCCATCCCAAGATGCTAGAAACGGTCTTTGAACTATTTCGGCACACTTGGTTTGCCAACCCAAGATGCTAGAAACGGTCTTTGAACTATTTCGGCATACTTGGGTTCCCAACCCAAGATGCTAGAAACGGTTTTTGAACCATTTCGGCATACTTGGATTCCCAACCCAAGATGCTAGAAACGGTCTTTGAACTATTTCGGCATACTTGGATTCCAAACCCAAGATGCTAGAAACGGGTGTTTAACAATTTCGGCATACTTGGGTTCCCAACCCAAGATGCTAGAAATGGTTTTTGAACTATTTCGGCATACTTGGTTTGCCAACCCAAGATGCTAGAAATGGTTTTTGAACCATTTCGGCATACTTGGGTTCCCAACCCAAGATGCTAGAAACGGTCTTTGAACTATTTCGGCATACTTGGGTACCCAACCCAAGATGCTGAAAACGGGTTTTTAACCATTTCGGCATACTTGGATTCCCAACCCAAGATGCTAGAAACGGGTTTTTAACAATTTCGGCATACTTGGGTTCCCAACCCAAGATGCTAGAAATGGTTTTTGAACCATTTCGGCATACTTGGGTTCCCAACCCAAGATGCTAGAAACGGGTTTTGAACCATTTCGGCATACTTGGATTCCCAACCCAAGATGCTAGAAACGGTCTTTGAACTATTTCGGCATACTTGGTTTGCCAACCCAAGATACTGAAAACGGTTTTTGAACTATTTCGGCATACTTGGATTCCCAACCCAAGATGCTAGAAACGGGTTTTGAACTATCTCGGCATACTTGGTTTGCCAACCCAAGATGCTAGAAACGGTCTTTGAACTATTTCGGCATGCTTGGTTTGCCAGCCCAAGATGCTAGAAACGGTCTTTGAACTATTTCGGCATACTTGGATTCCCAACCCAAGATGCTAGAAACGGTTTTTGAACTATTTCGGCATACTTGGATTCCCAACCCAAGATGCTAGAAACGGTTTGTGAACTATTTCGGCATACTTGAATTCCCAACCCAAGATGCTAGAAACGGTCTTTGAACTATTTCGGCATACTTGGATTCCCAACCCAAGATGCTAGAAACGGTTTTTGAACTATTTCGACATACTTGGATTCCCAACCCAAGATGCTAGAAACGGTCTTTGAACTATTTCGGCATACTTGGGTTCCCAACCCAAGATGCTAGAAACGGGTTTTTAACCATTTCGGCATACTTGGTTTGCCAACCCAAGATGCTAGAAACGGTTTTTGAACTATTTCGGCATACTTGGTTTGCCAACCCAAGATGCTAGAAACGGTTTTTGAACTATTTCGGCATACTTGGATTCCCAACCCAAGATGCTAGAAACGGTCTTTGAACTATTTCGGCATACTTGGGTTCCCAACCCAGGATGCTAGAAACGGGTTTTTAACCATTTCGGCATACTTGGTTTGCCAACCCAAGATGCTAGAAACGGTCTTTGAACTATTTCGGCATACTTGGTTTGCCAACCCAAGATGCTAGAAACGGTTTTTGAACTATTTCGGCATGCTTGGATTCCCAACCCAAGATGCTAGAAACGGTTTTTGAACTATTTCGGCATACTTGGATTCCCAACCCAAGATGCTAGAAACGGTTTTTGAACTATTTCGGCATACTTGGGATGCCAACCCAAGATGCTAGAAACGGTTTTTGAACTATTTCGGCCAACTTTGGATGCCAACCCAAGATGCTAGAAACGGTTTTTGAACCATTTCGGCATACTTGGGTTGCCAACCCAAGATGCAAGAAACGGTTTTTGAACTATTTCGGCATACTTGGGATGCCAACCCAAGATGCTAGAAACGGTTTTTGAACCATTTCGGCATACTTGGGTTGCCAACACAAGATGCTAGAAACGGTTTTTGAACCATTTCGGCATACTTGGATTCCCAACCCAAGATGCTAGAAACGGTTTTTGAACCATTTCGGCATACTTGGGTTGCCAACCCAAGATGCTAGAAACGGTTTTTGAACCATTTCGGCATACTTGGGTTGCCAACCCAAGATGCTAGAAACGGTTTTTGAACCATTTCGGCATACTTGGGTTGCCAACCCAAGATGCTAGAAACGGTTTTTGAACCATTTCGGCATACTTGGGTTGCCAACCCAAGATGCTAGAAACGGTTTTTGAACCATTTCGGCATACTTGGATTCCCAACCCAAGATGCTAGAAACGGTTTTTGAACCATTTCGGCATACTTGGGTTGCCAAGCCAAGATGCTAGAAACGGTTTTTGAACCATTTCGGCATACTTGGATTCCCAACCCAAGATGCTAGAAACTGTTTTTGAACTATTTTGGCATACTTGGATTTCCAACCCAAGATGCTAGAAACGGTTTTTGAACCATTTCGGCATACTTGGATTCCCAACCCAAGATGCTAGAAACGGTTTTGAACCATTTCGGCATACTTGGGTTGCCAACCCAAGATGCTAGAAACGGTTTTTGAACCATTTCGGCATACTTGGATTCCCAACCCAAGATGCTAGAAACGGTTTTTGAACCATTTCGGCATACTTGGGTTGCCAACCCAAGATGCAAGAAACGGTTTTTGAACTATTTCGGCATACTTGGGATGCCAACCCAAGATGCTAGAAACGGTTTTTGAACCATTTCGGCATACTTGGGTTGCCAACCCAAGATGCTAGAAACGGTTTTTGAACCATTTCGGCATACTTGGATTCCCAACCCAAGATGCTAGAAACGGTTTTTGAACTATTTTGGCATACTTGGATTCCCAACCCAAGATGCTAGAAACGGTTTTTGAACCATTTCGGCATACTTGGGTTCCCAACCCAAGATGCTAGAAACGGTTTTGAACCATTTCGGCATACTTGGGTTGCCAACCCAAGATGCTAGAAACGGTTTTTGAACCATTTCGGCATACTTGGATTCCCAACCCAAGATGCTAGAAACGGTTTTTGAACCATTTCGGCATACTTGGGTTGCCAACCCAAGATGCTAGAAACGGTTTTTGAACCATTTCGGCATACTTGGGTTGCCAACCCAAGATGCTAGAAACGGTTTTTGAACCATTTCGGCATACTTGGGTTGCCAACCCAAGATGCTAGAAACGGTTTTTGAACCATTTCGGCATACTTGGGTTGCCAACCCAAGATGCAAGAAACGGTTTTTGAACCATATCGGCATACTTGGATTCCCAACCCAAGATGCTAGAAACGATTTTTGAACCATTTCGGCATACTTGGGTTGCCAACCCAAGATGCTAGAAACGGGTTTTGAACCATTTCGGCATACTTGGCTTCCCAACCCAAAATGCTAGAAACGGTTTTTGAACTATTTTGGCATACTTGGATTCCCAACCCAAGATGCTAGAAACGGTTTTTGAACCATTTCGGCATACTTGGGTTCCCAACCCAAGATGCTAGAAACGGTTTTGAACCATTTCGGCATACTTGGGTTGCCAACCCAAGATGCTAGAAACGGTTTTTGAACCATTTCGGCATACTTGGATTCCCAACCCAAGATGCTAGAAACGGTTTTTGAACCATTTCGGCATACTTGGGTTGCCAACCCAAGATGCAAGAAACGGTTTTTGAACTATTTCGGCATACTTGGGATGCCAACCCAAGATGCTAGAAACGGTTTTTGAACCATTTCGGCATACTTGGGTTGCCAACCCAAGATGCTAGAAACGGTTTTTGAACCATTTCGGCATACTTGGATTCCCAACCCAAGATGCTAGAAACGGTTTTTGAACCATTTCGGCATACTTGGATTCCCAACCCAAAATGCTAGAAACGGTTTTTGAACTATTTTGGCATACTTGGATTCCCAACCCAAGATGCTAGAAACGGTTTTTGAACCATTTCGGCATACTTGGGTTCCCAACCCAAGATGCTAGAAACGGTTTTTGAACCACTTCGGCATTCTTGGGTTCCCAACCCAAGATGCTAGAAACGGTTTTTGAACCATTTCGGCATACTTGGATTCCCAACCCAAGATGCTAGAAACGGTTTTTGAACCATTTCGGCATACTTGGGTTGCCAACCCAAGATGCTAGAAACGGTTTTTGAACCATTTCGGCATACTTGGGTTGCCAACCCAAGATGCTAGAAACGGTTTTTGAACCATTTCGGCATACTTGGGTTGCCAACCCAAGATGCTAGAAACGGTTTTTGAACCATTTCGGCATACTTGGGTTGCCAACCCAAGATGCTAGAAACGGTTTTTGAACCATTTCGGCATACTTGGATTCCCAACCCAAGATGCTAGAAACGGTTTTTGAACCATTTCGGCATACTTGGGTTGCCAAGCCAAGATGCTAGAAACGGTTTTTGAACCATTTCGGCATACTTGGATTCCCAACCCAAGATGCTAGAAACGGTTTTTGAACCACTTCGGCATTCTTGGGTTCCCAACCCAAGATGCTAGAAACGGTTTTTGAACCATTTCGGCATACTTGGATTCCCAACCCTAGATGCAAGAAACGGTTTTTGAACCATATCGGCATACTTGGATTCCCAACCCAAGATGCTAGAAACGGTTTTTGAACCATTTCGGCATACTTGGGTTGCCAACCCAAGATGCTAGAAACGGGTTTTGAACCATTTCGGCATACTTGGATTCCCAACCCAAAATGCTAGAAACGGTTTTTGAACTATTTTGGCATACTTGGATTCCCAACCCAAGATGCTAGAAACGGTTTTTGAACCATTTCGGCATACTTGGGTTCCCAACCCAAGATGCTAGAAACGGTTTTGAACCATTTCGGCATACTTGGGTTGCCAACCCAAGATGCTAGAAACGGTTTTTGAACCATTTCGGCATACTTGGATTCCCAACCCAAGATGCTAGAAACGGTTTTTGAACCATTTCGGCATACTTGGGTTGCCAACCCAAGATGCAAGAAACGGTTTTTGAACTATTTCGGCATACTTGGGATGCCAACCCAAGATGCTAGAAACGGTTTTTGAACCATTTCGGCATACTTGGGTTGCCAACCCAAGATGCTAGAAACGGTTTTTGAACCATTTCGGCATACTTGGATTCCCAACCCATGATGCTAGAAACGGTTTTTGAACCATTTCGGCATACTTGGGTTGCCAATCCAAGATGCTAGAAACGGTTTTTGAACCATTTCGGCATACTTGGGTTGCCAACCCAAGATGCTAGAAACGGTTTTTGAACCATTTCGGCATACTTGGTTTGCCTACCCAAGATGCTAGAAACGGTTTTTGAACCATTTCGGCATACTTGGATTCCCAACCCAAGATGCTAGAAACGGTTTTTGAACCATTTCGGCATACTTGGGTTGCCAAGCCAAGATGCTAGAAACGGTTTTTGAACCATTTCGGCATACTTGGATTCCCAACCCAAGATGCTAGAAACGGTTTTTGAACCACTTCGGCATTCTTGGGTTCCCAACCCAAGATGCTAGAAACGGTTTTTGAACCATTTCGGCATACTTGGATTCCCAACCCAAGATGCTAGAAACGGTTTTTGAACCATTTCGGCATACTTGGATTCCCAACCCAAGATGCTAGAAACGGTTTTTGAACCACTTCGGCATTCTTGGGTTCCCAACCCAAGATGCCAGAAACGGTTTTTGAACCATTTCGGCATACTTGGATTCCCAACCCAAGATGCTAGAAATGGTTTTTGAACCATTTCGGCATACTTGGGTTCCCAACCCAAGATGCTAGAAACGGTCTTTGAACTATTTCGGCATACTTGGGTACCCAACCCAAGATGCTGAAAACGGGTTTTTAACCATTTCGGCATACTTGGATTCCCAACCCAAGATGCTAGAAACGGGTTTTTAACAATTTCGGCATACTTGGGTTCCCAACCCAAGATGCTAGAAATGGTTTTTGAACCATTTCGGCATACTTGGGTTCCCAACCCAAGATGCTAGAAACGGGTTTTGAACCACTTCGGCATACTTGGATTCCCAACCCAAGATGCTAGAAACGGTCTTTGAACTATTTCGGCATACTTGGTTTGCCAACCCAAGATACTGAAAACGGTTTTTGAACTATTTCGACATACATGGATTCCCAACCCAAGATGCTAGAAACGGGTTTTGAACTTTCTCGGCATACTTGGTTTGCCAACCCAAGATGCTAGAAACGGTCTTTGAACTATTTCGGCATGCTTGGTTTGCCAGCCCAAGATGCTAGAAACGGTCTTTGAACTATTTCGGCATACTTGGATTCCCAACCCAAGATGCTAGAAACGGTTTTTGAACTATTTCGGCATACTTGGATTCCCAACCCAAGATGCTAGAAACGGTTTGTGAACTATTTCGGCATACTTGAATTCCCAACCCAAGATGCTAGAAACGGTCTTTGAACTATTTCGGCATACTTGGATTCCCAACCCAAGATGCTAGAAACGGTTTTTGAACTATTCCGACATACTTGGATTCCCAACCCAAGATGCTAGAAACGGTCTTTGAACTATTTCGGCATACTTGGGTTCCCAACCCAAGATGCTAGAAACGAGTTTTTAACCATTCGGCATACTTGGTTTGCCAACCCAAGATGCTAGAAACGGTCTTTGAACTATTTCGGCATACTTGGTTTGCCAACCCAAGATGCTAGAAACGGTTTTTGAACTATTTCGGCATACTTGGATTCCCAACCCAAGATGCTAGAAACGGTTTGAACTATTTCGGCATACTTGGGTTCCCAACCCAGAATGCTAGAAACGGGTTTTTAACCATTTCGGCATACTTGGTTTGCCAACCCAAGATGCTAGAAACGGTCTTTGAACTATTTCGGCATACTTGGTTTGCCAACCCAAGATGCTAGAAACGGTTTTTGAACTATTTCGGCATGCTTGGATTCCCAACCCAAGATGCTAGAAACGGTTTTTGAACTATTTCGGCATACTTGGATTCCCAACCCAAGATGCTAGAAACGGTTTTTGAACCATTTCGGCATACTTGGGTTGCCAACCCAAGATGCAAGAAACGGTTTTTGAACTTTTTCGGCAAACTTGGGATGCCAACCCAAGATGCTAGAAACGGTTTTTGAACCATTTCGGCATACTTGGGATGCCAACCCAAGATGCTAGAAACGGTTTTTGAACTATTTCGGCATACTTGGGATGCCAACCCAAGATGCTAGAAACGGTTTTTGAACCATTTCGGCATACTTGGGTTGCCAACCCAAGATGCAAGAAACGGTTTTTGAACTATTTCGGCAAACTTGGGATGCCAACCCAAGATGCTAGAAACGGTTTTTGAACCATTTCGGCATACTTGGGTTGCCAACCCAAGATGCTAGAAACGGTTTTTGAACCATTTCGGCATACTTGGATTCCCAACCCAAGATGCTAGAAACGGTTTTTGAACCATTTCGGCATACTTGGGTTGCCAACCCAAGATGCTAGAAACGGTTTTTGAACCATTTCGGCATACTTGGGTTGCCAACCCAAGATGCTAGAAACGGTTTTTGAACCATTTCGGCATACTTGGATTCCCAACCCAAGATGCTAGAAACGGTTTTTGAACCATTTCGGCATACTTGGGTTGCCAAGCCAAGATGCTAGAAACGGTTTTTGAACCATTTCGGCATACTTGGATTCCCAACCCAAGATGCTAGAAACGGTTTTTGAAGTACTTCGGCATTCTTGGGTTCCCAACCCAAGATGCTAGAAACGGTTTTTGAACCATTTCGGCATACTTGGATTCCCAACCCTAGATGCTAGAAACGGTTTTTGAACCATTTCGGCATACTTGGATTCCCAACCCAAGATGCTAGAAACGGTTTTTGAACCATTTCGGCATACTTGGGTTGCCAACCCAAGATGCTAGAAACGGGTTTTGAACCATTTCGGCATACTTGGATTCCCAACCCAGAATGCTAGAAACGGTTTTTGAACCATTTCGGCATACTTGGATTCCCAACTCAAGATGCTAGAAACGGTTTTTGAACCATTTCGGCATACTTGGATTCCCAACCCAAGATGCTAGAAACGGTTTTTGAACCATTTCGGCATACTTGGGTTGCCAACCGAAGATGCTAGAAACGGTTTTTGAACCATTTCGGCATACTTGGGTTCCCAACCCAAGATGCTAGAAACGGTTTTTGAACCATTTCGGCATACATGGGTTGCCAACCCAAGATGCAAGAAACGGTTTTTGAACTATTTCGGCATACTTGGGATGCCAACCCAAGATGCTAGAAACGGTTTTTGAACCATTTCGGCATACTTGGGTTGCCAACCCAAGATGCTAGAAACGGTTTTTGAACCATTTCGGCATACTTGGATTCCCAACCCATGATGCTAGAAACGGTTTTTGAACCATTTCGGCATACTTGGGTTGCCAACCCAAGATGCTAGAAACGGTTTTTGAACCATTTCGGCATACTTGGGTTGCCAACCCAAGATGCTAGAAACGGTTTTTGAACCATTTCGGCATACTTGGTTTGCCTACCCAAGATGCTAGAAACGGTTTTTGAACCATTTCGGCATACTTGGATTCCCAACCCAAGATGCTAGAAACGGTTTTTGAACCATTTCGGCATACTTGCGTTGCCAAGCCAAGATGCTAGAAACGGTTTTTGAACCATTTCGGCATACTTGGATTCCCAACCCAAGATGCTAGAAACGGTTTTTGAACCACTTCGGCATTCTTGGGTTCCCAACCCAAGATGCTAGAAACGGTTTTTGAACCATTTCGGCATGCTTGGATTCCCAACCCAAGATGCTAGAAACGGTTTTTGAACCATTTCGGCATACTTGGATTCCCAACCCAAGATGCTAGAAACGGTTTTTGAACCATTTCGGCATACTTGGGTTGCCAACCCAAGATGCTAGAAACGGGTTTTGAACCATTTCGGCATATGTTGGATTCCCAACCCAAGATGCTAGAAACGGTTTTTGAACTATTTTGGCATACTTGGATTCCCAACCCAAGATGCTAGAAACGGTTTTGGAACCATTTCGGCATACTTGGGTTCCCAACCCAAGATGCTAGAAACGGTTTTGAACCATTTCGGCATACTTGGGTTGCCAACCCAAGATGCTAGAAACGGTTTTTGAACCATTTCGGCATACTTGGATTCCCAACCCAAGATGCTAGAAACGGTTTTTGAACCATTTCGGCATACTTGGGTTGCCAACCCAAGATGCAAGAAACGGTTTTTGAACTATTTCGGAATACTTGGGATGCCAACCCAAGATGCTAGAAACGGTTTTTGAACCATTTCGGCATACTTGGGTTGCCAACCCAAGATGCTAGAAATGGTTTTTGAACCATTTCGGCATACTTGGGTTGCCAACCCAAGATGCTAGAAACGGTATTTGAACCATTTCGGCATACTTGGGTTGCCAACCCAAGATGCTAGAAACGGTTTTTGAACCATTTCGGCATACTTGGGTTGCCAACCCAAGATGCTAGAAACGGTTTTTGAACCATTTCGGCATACTTGGATTCCCAACCCAAGATGCTAGAAACGGTTTTTGAACCATTTCGGCATACTTGGGTTGCCAAGCCAAGATGCTAGAAACGGTTTTTGAACCATTTCGGCATACTTGGATTCCCAACCCAAGATGCTAGAAACGGTTTTTGAACCATTTCGGCATACTTGGATTCCCAACCCAAGATGCTAGAAACGGTTTTTGAACCATTTCGGCATACTTGGATTCCCAACCTAAGATGCTAGAAACGGTTTTTGAACCATTTCGGCATACTTGGATTCCCAACCCAAGATGCTAGAAACGGTTTTTGAACCATTTCGGCATACTTGGGTTGCCAACCCAAGATGCTAGAAACGGGTTTTGAACCATTTCGGCATACTTGGATTCCCAACCCAAGATGCTAGAAACGGTTTTTGAACTATTTTGGTATACTTGGATTCCCAACCCAAGATGCTAGAAACGGTTTTTGAACCATTTCGGCATACTTGGGTTCCCAACCCAAGATGCTAGAAACGGTTTTGAACCATTTCGGCATACTTGGGTTGCCAACCCAAGATGCTAGAAACGGATTTTGAACAATTTCGGCATACTTGGATTCCCAACCCAAGATGCTAGAAACGGTTTTTGAACCATTTCGGCATACTTGGGTTGCCAACCCAAGATGCAAGAAACGGTTTTTGAACTATTTCGGCATACTTGGGATGCCAACCCAAGATGCTAGAAACGGTTTTTGAACCATTTCGGCATACTTGGGTTGCCAACCCAAGATGCTAGAAACGGTTTTTGAACCATTTCGGCATACTTGGATTCCCAACCCAAGATGCTAGAAACGGTTTTTGAACCATTTCGGCATACTTGGGTTGCCAACCCAAGATGCTAGAAACGGTTTTTGAACCATTTCGGCATACTTGGGTTGCCAACCCAAGATGCTAGAAACGGTTTTTGAACCATTTCGGCATACTTGGGATGCCAACCCAAGATGCTAGAAACGGTTTTTGAACCATTTCGGCATACTTGGGTTGCCAACCCAAGATGCTAGAAACGGTTTTTGAACCATTTCGGCATACTTGGATTCCCAACCCAAGATGCTAGAAACGGTTTTTGAACCATTTCGGCATACTTGGGTTGCCAACCCAAGATGCTAGAAACGGTTTTTGAACCATTTCGGCATACTTGGGTTGCCAACCCAAGATGCTAGAAACGGTTTTTGAACCATTTCGGCATACTTGGGTTGCCAACCCAAGATGCTAGAAACGGTTTTTGAACCATTTCGGCATACTTGGGTTGCCAACCCAAGATGCTAGAAACGGTTTTTGAACCATTTCGGCATACTTGGGTTGCCAACCCAAGATGCTAGAAACGGTTTTTGAACCATTTCGGCATACTTGGGATGCCAACCCAAGATGCTAGAAACGGTTTTTGAACCATTTTGGCATACTTGGGTTGCCAACCCAAGATGCTAGAAACGGTTTTTGAACCAGTTCGGCATACTTGGATTCCCAACCCAAGATGCTAGAAACGGTTTTTGAACCATTTCGGCATTCTTGGGTTCCCAACCCAAGATGCTAGAAACGGTTTTTGAACCATTTCGGCATACTTGGGTTCCCAACCCAAGATGCTAGAAAAGGTTTTTGAACCATTTCGGCATACTTGGGTTGCCAACCCAAGATGCTAGAAACGGTTTTTGAACCATTTTGGCATACTTGGGTTGCCAACCCAAGATGCTAGAAACGGTTTTTGAACCAGTTCGGCATACTTGGATTCCCAACCCAAGATGCTAGAAACGGTTTTTGAACCATTTCGGCATTCTTGGGTTCCCAACCCAAGATGCTGAAAACCGTTTTTGAACCATTTCGGCATACTTGGGTTCCCAACCCAAGATGCTATAAACGGTCTTTGAACTATTTCGGCATACTTGGGTTGCCAACCCAAGATGCTGAAATCGGGTTTTTAACCATTTCGGCATACTTGATTTGCCAACCCAAGATGCTAGAAACGGGTTTTTAACCATTTCGGCACACTTGGTTTGCCAACCCAAGATGCTAGAAACGGTTTTTGAACTATTTCGGCATACTTGGTTTGCCAACCCAAGATGCTAGAAACGGTCTTTGAACTATTTCGGCATACTTGGGTTCCCAACCCAAGATGCTAGAAACGGTTTTTGAACCATTTCGGCATACTTGGATTCCCAACCCAAGATGCTAGAAACGGGTTTTTAACCATGTCGGCATACTTGGTTTGCCAACCCAAGATGCTAGAAACGGTCTTTGAACTATTTCGGCATACTTGGATTCCCAACCCAAGATGCTAGAAACGGTCTTTGAACTATTTCGGCATACTTGGATTCCAAACCCAAGATGCTAGAAACGGGTTTTTAACAATTTCGGCATACTTGGGTTGCCAACCCAAGATGCTAGAAATGGTTTTTGAACCATTTCGGCATACTTGGGTTCCCAACCCAAGATGCTAGAAACGGTCTTTGAACTAATTCGGCATACTTGGGTTGCCAACCCAAGATGCTGAAATCGGGTTTTTAACCATTTCGGCATACTTGATTTGCCAACCCAAGATGCTAGAAACGGGTTTTTAACCATTTCGGCACACTTGGTTTGCCAACCCAAGATGCTAGAAACGGTTTTTGAACTATTTCGGCATACTTGGTTTGCCAACCCAAGATGCTAGAAACGGTCTTTGAACTATTTCGGCATACTTGGGTTCCCAACCCAAGATGCTAGAAACGGTTTTTGAACCATTTCGGCATACTTGGATTCCCAACCCAAGATGCTAGAAACGGGTTTTTAACAATTTCGGCATACTTGGGTTCCCAACCCAAGATGCTAGAAATGGTTTTTGAACCATTTCGGCATACTTGGGTTCCCAACCCAAGATGCTAGAAACGGTCTTTGAACTATTTCGGCATACTTGGGTTCCCAACCCAAGATGCTAGAAACGGTTTTTGAACCATTTCGGCGTACTTGGATTCCCAACCCAAGATGCTAGAAACGGGTTTTTAACAATTTCGGCATACTTGGGTTCCCAACCCAAGATGCTAGAAATGGTTTTTGAACTATTTCGGCATACTTGGTTTGCCAACCCAAGATGCTAGAAATGGTTTTCGAACCATTTCGGCATACTTGGTTTGCCAACCCAAGATGCTAGAAACGGTCTTTGAACTATTTCGGCATACTTGGATTCCCAACCCAAGATGCTAGAAACGGTCTTTGAACTATTTCGGCATACTTGGATTCCAAACCCAAGATGCTAGAAACGGGTTTTTAACAATTTCGGCATACTTGGGTTCCCAACCCAAGATGCTAGAAATGGTTTTTGAACTATTTCGGCATACTTGGTTTGCCAACCCAAGATGCTAGAAATGGTTTTTGAACCATGTCGGCATACTTGGGTTCCCAACCCAAGATGCTAGAAACGGTCTTTGAACTATTTCGGCATACTTGGGTACCCAACCCAAGATGCTGAAAACGGGTTTTTAACCATTTCGGCATACTTGGATTCCCAACCCAAGATGCTAGAAACGGGTTTTTAACAATTTCGGCATACTTGGGTTCCCAACCCAAGATGCTAGAAATGGTTTTTGAACCATTTCGGCATACTTGGGTTCCCAACCCAAGATGCTAGAAACGGTTTTTGAACCATTTCGGCATACTTGGATTCCCAACCCAAGATGCTAGAAACGGTCTTTGAACTATTTCGGCATACTTGGTTTGCCAACCCAAGATACTGAAAACGGTTTTTGAACTATTTCGGCATACTTGGATTCCCAACCCAAGATGCTAGAAACGGGTTTTGAACTATCTCGGCATACTTGGTTTGCCAACCCGAGATGCTAGAAACGGTCTTTGAACTATTTCGGCATGCTTGGTTTGCCAGCCCAAGATGCTAGAAACGGTCTTTGAACTATTTCGGCATACTTGGATTCCCAACCCAAGATGCTAGAAACGGTTTTTGAACTATTTCGGCATACTTGGATTCCCAACCCAAGATGCTAGAAACGGTTTGTGAACTATTTCGGCATACTTGAATTCCCAACCCAAGATGCTAGAAACGGTTTTTGAACTATTTCGACATACTTGGATTCCCAACCCAAGATGCTAGAAACGGTCTTTGAACTATTTCGGCATACTTGGGTTCCCAACCCAAGATGCTAGAAACGGGTTTTTAACCATTTCGGCATACTTGGTTTGCCAACCCAAGATGCTAGAAACGGTCTTTGAACTATTTCGGCATACTTGGTTTGCCAACCCAAGATGCTAGAAACGGTTTTTGAACTATTTCGGCATACTTGGATTCCCAACCCAAGATGCTAGAAACGGTCTTTGAACTATTTCGGCATACTTGGGTTCCCAACCCAGGATGCTAGAAACGGGTTTTTAACCATTTCGGCATACTTGGTTTGCCAACCCAAGATGCTAGAAACGGTCTTTGAACTATTTCGGCATACTTGGTTTGCCAACCCAAGATGCTAGAAACGGTTTTTGAACTATTTCGGCATACTTGGATTCCCAACCCAAGATGCTAGAAACGGTTTTTAAAAAGTTTTTATGCATTCACCTTCCCGGATGTCGCAAAATATGAATCGGACAGAGATAAACGATAGGAGATCAATAATGAAAGAGTGTGCTAGCAATACCCGCATTTTTCGCTCCCAGATTATGACTGTGCGTTGGCGATCCCGTTCTGGCACACTTGAACAGATAGCGTGCTGGTCTCCTTCAGCAGCTCCCCCGGGAGAGCGCTATGTGACATTGAGAGATCGCATGTTGTGTTCTCTCGCAGCAGTGCTGTAGAACGAGAGCACTTCTTCAGTGCTCATAGCAAACGTTAAAACAGAATCCAGTCCTACTCTTACTCCTTGATAATTGGTACTCGGACATCCTAATCCTGTTCACAGCAAAGCAAAACGAGTTGCGCCAGATCCTGCAGTAACAGGCAGTGAATTTCTACTCCTTCCTTAAGTTTGATAATGAATTATAACACTCCAACTCAACTAACTTACTGACAATTTTCAAATAAAAGAATAAATCCTGTTTTCGCTGTTCAAGTAATACGTAAAAGTATAAAATAAATTAAATGAAAAAATAAATTTTCAAAATAAAAGTTTTTCCGTAAACTACTAAAAAATAAAAAATAATGTATGTTAAATGGGATATGTATTTATGTATCAGTTTTTCGTTTTTGTCGGTGTTCGCATAGCATCGTAGATGGCGATCGAACTGAGAGCAATCTCGATGTAATGCGAATAACGATAAAGACGAAAAACTGATACATAAATACATATCTCATTTAACATACATTATTTTTTATTTTTTAGTAGTTTACGGAAAAACTTTTATTTTGAAAATTTATTTTTTCATTTAATTTATTGAACTATTTCGGCATACTTGGATTCCCAACCCAAGATGCTAGAAACGGTTTTTGAACTATTTCGGCATACTTGAGATGCCAAACCAAGATGCTAGAAACGGTTTTTGAACTATTTCGGCATACTTGGGATGCCAACCCAAGATGCTAGAAACGGTTTTTGAACCATTTCGGCATACTTGGGTTGCCAACCCAAGATGCAAGAAACGGTTTTTGAACTATTTCGGCATACTTGGGATGCCAACCCAAGATGCTAGAAACGGTTTTTGAACCATTTCGGCATACTTGGGTTGCCAACCCAAGATGCTAGAAACGGTTTTTGAACCATTTCGGCATACTTGGGTTGCCAACCCAAGATGCTAGAAACGGTTTTTGAACCATTTCGGCATACTTGGGTTGCCAACCCAAGATGCTAGAAACGGTTTTTGAACCATTTCGGCATACTTGGATTCCCAACCCAAGATGCTAGAAACGGTTTTTGAACCATTTCGGCATACTTGGGTTGCCAAGCCAAGATGCTAGAAACGGTTTTTGAACCATTTCGGCATACTTGGATTCCCAACCCAAGATGCTAGAAACGGTTTTTGAACCACTTCGGCATTTTTGGGTTCCCAACCCAAGATGCTAGAAACGGTTTTTGAACCATTTCGGCATACTTGGATTCCCAACCCAAGATGCTAGAAACGGTTTTTGAACCATTTCGGCATACTTGGATTCCCAACCCAAGATGCTAGAAACGGTTTTTGAACCATTTCGGCATACTTGGGTTGCCAACCCAAGATGCTAGAAACGGGTTTTGAACCATTTCGGCATACTTGGATTCCCAACCCAAGATGCTAGAAACGGTTTTTGAACTATTTTGGCATACTTGGATTCCCAACCCAAGATGCTAGAAACGGTTTTTGAACCATTGCGGCATACTTGGGTTCCCAACCCAAGATGCTAGAAACGGTTTTGAACCATTTCGGCATACTTGGGTTGCCAACCCAAGATGCTAGAAACGGTTTTTGAACCATTTCGGCATACTTGGATTCCCAACCCAAGATGCTAGAAACGGTTTTTGAACCATTTCGGCATACTTGGGTTGCCGACCCAAGATGCAAGAAACGGTTTTTGAACCATTTCGGCATACTTGAGATGCCAACCCAAGATGCTAGAAACGGTTTTTGAACCATTTCGGCATACTTGGGTTGCCAACCCAAGATGCTAGAAACGGTTTTTGAACCATTTCGGCATACTTGGATTCCCAACCCAAGATGCTAGAAACGGTTTTTGAACCATTTCGGCATACTTGGGTTGCCAACCCAAGATGCTAGAAACGGTTTTTGAACCATTTCGGCATACTTGGGTTGCCAACCCAAGATGCTAGAAACGGTTTTTGAACCATTTCGGCATACTTGGGTTGCCAACCCAAGATGCTAGAAACGGTTTTTGAACCATTTCGGCATACTTGGGTTGCTAACCCAAGATGCTAGAAACGGTTTTTGAACCATTTCGGCATACTTGGGTTGCCAACCCAAGATGCTAGAAACGGTTTTTGAACCATTTCGGCATACTTGGGTTGCCAACCCAAGATGCTAGAAACGGTTTTTGAACCATTTCGGCATACTTGGATTCCCAACCCAAGATGCTAGAAACGGTTTTTGAACCATTTCGGCATACTTGGGTTGCCAACCCAAGATGCTAGAAACGGTTTTTGAACCATTTCGGCATACTTGGGTTGCCAACCCAAGATGCTAGAAACGGGTTTTGAACCATTTCGGCATACTTGGGTTGCCAACCCAAGATGCTAGAAACGGTTTTTGAACCATTTCGGCATACTTGGATTCCCAACCCAAGATGCTAGAAACGGTTTTTGAACCATTTCGGCATACTTGGGTTGCCGACCCAAGATGCAAGAAACGGTTTTTGAACCATTTCGGCATACTTGGGATGCCAACCCAAGATGCTAGAAACGGTTTTTGAACCATTTCGGCATACTTGGGTTGCCAACCCAAGATGCTAGAAACGGTTTTTGAACCATTTCGGCATACTTGGATTCCCAACCCAAGATGCTAGAAACGGTTTTTGAACCATTTCGGCATACTTGGGTTGCCAACCCAAGATGCTAGAAACGGTTTTTGAACCATTTCGGCATACTTGGGTTGCCAACCCAAGATGCTAGAAACGGTTTTTGAACCATTTCGGCATACTTGGGTTGCCAACCCAAGATGCTAGAAACGGTTTTTGAACCATTTCGGCATACTTGGGTTGCCAACCCATGATGCTAGAAACGGTTTTTGAACCATTTCGGCATACTTGGATTCCCAACCCAAGATGCTAGAAACGGTTTTTGAACCATTTCGGCATACTTGGGTTGCCAACCCAAGATGCTAGAAACGGTTTTTGAACCATTTCGGCATACTTGGATTCCCAACCCAAGATGCTAGAAACGGTTTTTGAACCATTTCGGCATACTTGGATTCCCAACCCAAGATGCTAGAAACGGTTTTTGAACCATTTCGGCATACTTGGGTTGCCAACCCAAGATGCTAGAAACGGTTTTTGAACCATTTCGGCATATTTGGGTTGCCAACCCAAGATGCTAGAAACGGTTTTTGAACCATTTCGGCATACTTGGGTTGCCAACCCAAGATGCTAGAAACGGTTTTTGAACCATTTCGGCATACTTGGATTCCCAACCCAAGATGCTAGAAACGGTTTTTGAACCATTTCGGCATACTTGGATTCCCAACCCAAGATGCTAGAAACGGTTTTTGAACCATTTCGGCATACTTGGGTTGCCAACCCAAGATGCTAGAAACGGTTTTTGAACCATTTCGGCATACTTGGGTTGCCAACCCAAGATGCTAGAAACGGTTTTTGAACCATTTCGGCATACTTGGGTTGCCAACCCAAGATGCTAGAAACGGTTTTTGAACCATTTCGGCATACTTGGGTTGCCAACCCAAGATGCTAGAAACGGTTTTTGAACAATTTCGGCATACTTGGATTCCCAACCCAAGATGCTAGAAACGGTTTTTGAACCATTTCGGCATACTTGGGTTGCCAACCCAAGATGCTAGAAACGGTTTTTGAACCATTTCGGCATACTTGGGTTGCCAACCCAACATGCTAGAAACGGTTTTTGAACCATTTCGGCATACTTGGGTTGCCAACCCAAGATGCTAGAAACGGTTTTTGAACCATTTCGGCATACTTGGTTTGCCAACCCAAGATGCTAGAAACGGTTTTTGAACCATTTCGGCATACTTGGGTTGCCAACCCAAGATGCTAGAAACGGTTTTTGAACCATTTCGGCATACTTGGGATGCCAACCCAAGATGCTAGAAACGGTTTTTGAACCATTTCGGCATACTTGGATTCCCAACCCAAGATGCTAGAAACGGTTTTTGAACCATTTCGGCATACTTGGATTCCCAACCCAAGATGCTAGAAACGGTTTTTGAACCATTTCGGCATACTTGGGTTCCCAACCCAAGATGCTAGAAACGGTTTTGAACCATTTCGGCATAC
This sequence comes from Anopheles ziemanni, assembly GCF_943734765.1. Lineage (NCBI taxonomy): Eukaryota > Metazoa > Arthropoda > Insecta > Diptera > Culicidae > Anopheles > Anopheles ziemanni. The sequence goes on along the minus strand of NW_026690049.1, from coordinate 379,747 downwards.
TTGGGTTACCAACCCAAGATGCTAGAAACGGTTTTTGAACCATTTCGGCATACTTGGATTCCCAACCCAAGATGCTCGAAACGGTTTTTTAACCATTTCGGCATACTTGGATTCCCAACCCAAGATGCTAGAAACGGTTTTTGAACCATTTTGGCATACTTGGGTTGCCAACCCAAGATGCTAGAAACGGTTTTTGAACCATTTCGGCATACTTTGGTTGCCAACCCAAGATGCTAGAAACGGTTTTTGAACCATTTCGGCATACTTGGGTTCCCAACCCAAGATACTAGAAACGGTTTTTGAACCATTTCGGCATACTTGGGTTGCCAACCCAAGATGCTAGAAACGGTTTTTGAACCATTTCGGCATACTTGGGTTGCCAACCCAAGATGCTAGAAAAGGTTTTTGAACCATTTCGGCATACTTGGGTTGCCAACCCAAGATGCTAGAAACGGTTTTTGAACCATTTTGGCATACTTGGGTTGCCAACCCAAGATGCTAGAAACGGTTTTTGAACCAGTTCGGCATACTTGGATTCCCAACCCAAGATGCTAGAAACGGTTTTTGAACCATTTCGGCATACTTGGGTTGCCAACCCAAGATGCTAGAAACGATTTTTGAACCATTTCGGCTTACTTGGATTCCCAACCCAAGATGCTCGAAACGGTTTTTGAACCATTTCGGCATACTTGGATTCCCAACCCAAGATGCTAGAAACGATCTTTGAACTATTTTGGCATACTTGGATTCCCAACCCAAGATGCTAGAAACGGTTTTTGAACCATTTCGGCATACTTGGGTTCCCAACCCAAGATACTAGAAACGGTTTTTGAACCATTTCGGCATACTTGGGTTGCCAACCCAAGATGCTAGAAACGGTTTTTGAACCATTTCGGCATACTTGGGTTGCCAACCCAAGATGCTAGAAAAGGTTTTTGAACCATTTCGGCATACTTGGGTTGCCAACCCAAGATGCTAGAATCGGTTTTTGAACCATTTCGGCATACTTGGGTTGCCAACCCAAGATGCTAGAAACGGCTTTTGAACCATTTCGGCATACTTGGATTCCCAACCCAAGATGCTAGAAACGGTTTTTGAACCATTTCGGCATACTTGGGTTGCCAACCCAAGATGCTAGAAACGGTTTTTGAACCATTTCGGCATACTTGGGTTGCCAACCCAAGATGCTAGAAACGGTTTTTGAACCATTTCGGCATACTTGGGTTGCCAACCCAAGATGCTAGAAACGGTTTTTGAACCATTTTGGCATACTTAGGTTGCCAACCCAAGATGCTAGAAACGGTTTTTGAACCATTTCGGCATACTTGGATTCCCAACCCAAGATGCGAGAAACGGTTTTTGAACCATTTCGCTATACTTGGGTTGCCAACCCAAGATGCTAGAAACGGTTTTTGAACCATTTCGGCATACTTGGATTCCCAACCCAAGTTGCTAGAAACGGTTTTCGAACCATTTCGGCATACTTGGGTTGCCAACCCTAGATGCTAGAAACGGTTTTTGAACCATTTTGGCATACTTGGGTTGCCAACCCAAGATGCTAGAAACGGTTTTTGAACCAGTTCGGCATACTTGGATTCCCAACCCAAAATGCTAGAAACGGTTTTTGAACCATTTCGGCATACTTGGGTTGCCAACCCAAGATGCTAGAAACGATTTTTGAACCATTTCGGCATACTTGGATTCCCAACCCAAGATGCTCGAAACGGTTTTTGAACCATTTCGGCATACTTGGATTCCCAACTCAAGATGCTAGAAACGATCTTTGAACTATTTTGGCATACTTGGATTCCCAACCCAAGATGCTAGAATCGGTTTTTGAACCATTTCGGCATACTTGGGTTGCCAACCCAAGATGCTAGAAACGGTTTTTGAACCATTTCGGCATACTTGGATTCCCAACCCAAGATGCTAGAAACGGTTTTTGAACCATTTCGGCATACTTGGGTTGCCAACCCAAGATGCTAGAAACTGTTTTTGAACCATTTCGGCATACTTGGGTTGCCAACCCAAGATGCTAGAAACGGTTTTTGAACCATTTCGGCATACTTGGGTTGCCAACCCAAGATGCTAGAAACGGTTTTTGAACCATATTGGCATACTTGGGTTGCCAACCCAAGATGCTAGAAACGGTTTTTAAACCATTTCGGCATACTTGGATTCCCAACCCAAGATGCTAGAAACGGTTTTTGAACCATTTCGCTATACTTGGGTGGCCAACCCAATATGCTAGAAACGGTTTTTGAACCATTTCGGCATACTTGGATTCCCAACCCAAGATGCTAGAAACGGTTTTTGAACCATTTCGGCATACTTGGGTTGCCAACCCAAGATGCTAGAAACGGTTTTTGAACCATTTCGGCATACTTGGGTTGCCAACCCAAGATGCTAGAAACGGTTTTTAAACCATTTCGGCATACTTGGATTCCCAACCCAAGATGCTAGAAACGGTTTTTGAACCATTTCGCTATACTTGGGTGGCCAACCCAATATGCTAGAAACGGTTTTTGAACCATTTCGGCATACTTGGATTCCCAACCCAAGATGCTAGAATCGGTTTTTGAACCATTTCGGCATACTTGGGTTGCCAACCCAAGATGCTAGAAACGGTTTTTGAACCAGTTCGGCATACTTGGATTCCCAACCCAAGATGCTAGAAACGGTTTTTGAACCATTTCGGCATACTTGGGTTACCAACCCAAGATGCTAGAAACGGGTTTTGAACCATTTCGGCATACTTGGATTCCCAACCCAAGATGCTAGAAACGGTTTTTGAACCATTTTGGCATACTTGGGTTGCCAACCCAAGATGCTAGAAACGGTTTTTGAACCATTTCGGCATACTTGGGTTCCCAACCCAAGATGCTAGAAACGGTTTTTGAACCATTTCGGCATACTTGGGTTGCCAACCCAAGATGCTAGAAACGGGTTTTGAACCATTTCGGCATACTTGGATTCCCAACCCAAGATGCTAGAAACGGTTTTTGAACCATTTCGGCATACTTGGGTTGCCAACCCAAGATGCTAGAAACGGTTTTTGAACCATTTCGGCATACTTGGGTTGCCAACCCAAGATGCTACAAACGGTTTTTGAACCATTTCGGCATACTTGGGTTGCCAACCCAAGATGCTAGAAACGGTTTTTGAACCATTTCGGCATACTTGGATTCCCAACCCAAGATGCTACAAACGGTTTTTGAACCATTTCGGCATACTTGGATTCCCAACCCAAGATGCTAGAAACGGTTTTTGAAGCATTTCGGCATACTTGGGTTGCCAACCCAAGATGCTAGAAACGGTTTTTGAACCATTTCGGCATACTTGGATTCCCAACCCAAGATGCTAGAAACGGTTTTTGAACCATTTCGGCATACTTGGGTTGCCAACCCAAGATGCTAGAAACGGTTTTTGAACCATTTCGGCATACTTGGGTTGCCAACCCAAGATGCTAGAAACGGTTTTTGAACCATTTCGGCATACTTGGGTTGCCAACCCAAGATGCTAGAAACGGTTTTTGAACCATTTCGGCATACTTGGATTCCCAACCCAAGATGCTAGAAACGGTTTTTGAACCATTTCGGCATACTTGGGTTGCCAACCCAAGATGCTAGAAACGGTTTTTGAACCATTTCGGCATACTTGGATTCCCAACCCAAGATGCTAGCAACGGTTTTTGAACCATTTCGGCATACTTGGATTCCCAACCCAAGATGCTAGAAACGGTTTTTGAACCATTTCGGCATACTTGGATTCCCAACCCAAGATGCTAGAAACGGTCTTTGAACTATTTCGGCATACTTGGTTTGCCAACCCAAGATGCTAGAAACGGTTTTTGAACCATTTCGGCATACTTGGATTCCCAACCCAAGATGCTAGAAACGGTTTTTGAACCATTTCGGCATACTTGGGTTGCCAACCCAAGATGCTAGAAACGGTTTTTGAACCATTTCGGCATACTTGGATTCCCAACCCAAGATGCTAGAAACGGTTTTTGAACTATTTTGGCATACTTGGGTTGCCAACCCAAGATGCTAGAAACGGTTTTTGAACCATTTCGGCATACTTGGATTCCCAACCCAAGATGCTAGAAACGGTTTTTGAACCATTTCGGCATACTTGGATTCCCAACCCAAGATGCTAGAAACGGTTTTTGAACTATTTTGGCATACTTGGGTTGCCAACCCAAGATGCTAGAAACGGTTTTTGAACCATTTCGGCATACTTGGGTTCCCAACCCAAGATGCTAGAAACTGTTTTTGAACTATTTTGGCATACTTGGATTCCCAACCCAAGATGCTAGAAACGGTTTTTGAACCATTTCGGCATACTTGGGATGTCAACCCAAGATGCTAGAAACGGTTTTTGAACCATTTCGGCATACTTGGGATGCCAACCCAAGATGCTAGAAACGGTTTTTGAACCATTTCGGCATACTTGGATTCCCAACCCAAGATGCTAGAAACGGTTTTTGAACCATTTCGGCATACTTGGGTTGCCAACCCAAGATGCTAGAAACGGTTTTTGAACCATTTCGGCATACTTGGATTCCCAACCCAAGATGCTAGAAACGGTTTTTGAACCATTTCGCTATACTTGGGTGGCCAACCCAATATGCTAGAAACGGTTTTTGAACCATTTCGGCATACTTGGATTCCCAACCCAAGATGCTAGAAACGGTTTTTGAACCATTTCGGCATACTTGGGTTGCCAACCCAAGATGCTAGAAACGGTTTTTGAACCATTTCGGCATACTTGGGTTGCCAACCCAAGATGCTAGAAACGGTTTTTGAACCAGTTCGGCATACTTGGATTCCCAACCCAAGATGCTAGAAACGGTTTTTGAACCATTTCGGCATACTTGGGTTGCCAACCCAAGATGCTAGAAACGGTTTTTGAACCATTTCGGCATACTTGGGTTGCCAACCCAAGATGCTAGAAACGGGTTTTGAACCATTTCGGCATACTTGGATTCCCAACCCAAGATGCTAGAAACGGTTTTTGAACCATTTCGGCATACTTGGGTTGCCAACCCAAGATGCTAGAAACGGTTTTTGAACCATTTCGGCATACTTGGGTTGCCAACCCAAGATGCTAGAAACGGTTTTTGAACCATTTCGGCATACTTGGGTTGCCAACCCAAGATGCTAGAAACGGGTTTTGAACCATTTCGGCATACTTGGATTCCCAACCCAAGATGCTAGAAACAGTTTTTGAACCATTTCGGCATACTTGGGTTGCCAACCCAAGATGCTAGAAACGGTTTTTGAACCATTTCGGCATACTTGGGTTGCCAACCCAAGATGCTACAAACGGTTTTTGAACCATTTCGGCATACTTGGGTTGCCAACCCAAGATGCTAGAAACGGTTTTTGAACCATTTCGGCATACTTGGATTCCCAACCCAAGATGCTACAAACGGTTTTTGAACCATTTCGGCATACTTGGATTCCCAACCCAAGATGCTAGAAACGGTTTTTGAAGCATTTCGGCATACTTGGGTTGCCAACCCAAGATGCTAGAAACGGTTTTTGAACCATTTCGGCATACTTGGATTCCCAACCCAAGATGCTAGAAACGGTTTTTGAACTATTTCGGCATACTTGGGTTGCCAACCCAAGATGCTAGAAACGGTTTTTGAACCATTTCGGCATACTTGGGTTGCCAACCCAAGATGCTAGAAACGGTTTTTGAACCATTTCGGCATACTTGGGTTGCCAACCCAAGATGCTAGAAACGGTTTTTGAACCATTTCGGCATACTTGGATTCCCAACCCAAGATGCTAGAAACGGTTTTTGAACCATTTCGGCATACTTGGGTTGCCAACCCAAGATGCTAGAAACGGTTTTTGAACCATTTAGGCATACTTGGATTCCCAACCCAAGATGCTAGCAACGGTTTTTGAACCATTTCGGCATACTTGGATTCCCAACCCAAGATGCTAGAAACGGTTTTTGAACCATTTCGGCATACTTGGATTCCCAACCCAAGATGCTAGAAACGGTCTTTGAACTATTTCGGCATACTTAGTTTGCCAACCCAAGATGCTAGAAACGGTTTTTGAACCATTTCGGCATACTTGGATTCCAAACCCAAGATGCTAGAAACGGTTTTTGAACCATTTCGGCATACTTGGGTTGCCAACCCAAGATGCTAGAAACGGTTTTTGAACCATTTCGGCATACTTGGATTCCCAACCCAAGATGCTAGAAACGGTTTTTGAACTATTTTGGCATACTTGGGTTGCCAACCCAAGATGCTAGAAACGGTTTTTGAACCATTGCGGCATACTTGGATTCCCAACCCAAGATGCTAGAAACGGTTTTTGAACCATTGCGGCATACTTGGATTCCCAACCCAAGATGCTAGAAACGGTTTTTGAACTATTTTGGCATACTTGGGTTGCCAACCCAAGATGCTAGAAACGGTTTTTGAACCATTTCGGCATACTTGGGTTCCCAACCCAAGATGCTAGAAACGGTTTTTGAACCATTTCGGCATACTTGGATTCCCAACCCAAGATGCTAGAAACGGTTTTTGAACCATTTCGGCATACTTGGGATGTCAACCCAAGATGCTAGAAACGGTTTATGAACCATTTCGGCATACTTGGATTCCCAACCCAAGATGCTAGAAACGGTTTTTGAACCATTTCGGCATACTTGGGTTGCCAACCCAAGATGCTAGAAACGGTTTTTGAACCATTTCGGCATACTTGGATTCCCAACCCAAGATGCTAGAAACGGTTTTTGAACCATTTCGGCATACTTGGGTTGCCAACCCAAGATGCTAGAAACGGTTTTTGAACTATTTCGGCATACTTGGATTCCCAACCCAAGATGCTAGAAACGGTTTTGAACCATTTCGGCATACTTGGGTTCCCAACCCAAGATGCTAGAAACGGTTTTTGAACCATTTTGGCATATTTGGGTTGCCAACCCAAGATGCTAGAAACGGTTTTTGAACCATTTCGGCATACTTGGATTCCCACCCCAAGATGCTAGAAACGGTTTTTGAACCATTTCGGCATACTTGGGTTGCCAACCCAAGATGCTAGAAACGGTTTTTGAACCATTTCGGCATACTTGGGTTCCCAACCCAAGATGCTAGAAACGGTTTTTGAACTATTTTGGCATACCTGGGTTGCCAACCCAAGATGCTAGAAACGGTTTTTGAACCATTTCGGCATACTTGGATTCCCAACCCAAGATGCTAGAAACGGTTTTTGAACCATTTCGGCATACTTGGGTTGCCAAGCCAAGATGCTAGAAACGGTTTTTGAACCATTTCGGCATACTTGGATTCCCAACCCAAGATGCTAGAAACGGTTTTTGAACCACTTCGGCATACTTGGGTTCCCAACCCAAGATGCTAGAAACGGTTTTTGAACCATTTCGGCATACTTGGGTTGCCAACCCAAGATGCTAGAAACGGTTTTTGAACCATTTCGGCATACTTGGATTCCCAACCCAAGATGCTAGAAACGGTTTTTGAACCATTTCGGCATACTTGGGTTGCCAAGCCAAGATGCTAGAAACGGTTTTTGACCCATTTCGGCATACTTGGATTCCCAACCCAAGATGCTAGAAACGGTTTTTGAACCATTTCGGCATACTTGGGTTGCCAACCCAAGATGCCAGAAACGGTTTTTGAACCATTGCGGCATACTTGGATTCCCAACCCAAGATGCTAGAAACGGTTTTTGAACCATTGCGGCATACTTGGATTCCCAACCCAAGATGCTAGAAACGGTTTTTGAACTATTTTGGCATACTTGGGTTGCCAACCCAAGATGCTAGAAACGGTTTTTGAACCATTTCGGCATACTTGGGTTCCCAACCCAAGATGCTAGAAACGGTTTTTGAACCATTTCGGCATACTTGGATTCCCAACCCAAGATGCTAGAAACGGTTTTTGAACCATTTCGGCATACTTGGGATGTCAACCCAAGATGCTACAAACGGTTTTTGAACCATTTCGGCATACTTGGGTTCCCAACCCAAGATGCTAGAAACGGTTTTTGAACCATTTCGGCATACTTGGATTCCCAACCCAAGATGCTAGAAACGGTTTTTGAACCATTTCGGCATACTTGGGTTGCCAACCCAAGATGCTAGAAACGGTTTTTGAACCATTTCGGCATACTTGGATTCCCAACCCAAGATGCTAGAAACGGTTTTTGAACCATTTCGCTATACTTGGGTGGCCAACCCAATATGCTAGAAACGGTTTTTGAACCATTTCGGCATACTTGGATTCCCAACCCAAGATGCTAGAAACGGTTTTTGAACCATTTCGGCATACTTGGGTTGCCAACCCAAGATGCTAGAAACGGTTTTTGAACCATTTCGGCATACTTGGGTTGCCAACCCAAGATGCTAGAAACGGTTTTTGAACCAGTTCGGCATACTTGGATTCCCAACCCAAGATGCTAGAAACGGTTTTTGAACCATTTCGGCATACTTGGGTTGCCAACCCAAGATGCTAGAAACGGTTTTTGAACCATTTCGGCATACTTGGGTTGCCAACCCAAGATGCTAGAAACGGGTTTTGAACCATTTCGGCATACTTGGATTCCCAACCCAAGATGCTAGAAACGGTTTTTGAACCATTTCGGCATACTTGGGTTGCCAACCCAAGATGCTAGAAACGGTTTTTGAACCATTTCGGCATACTTGGGTTGCCAACCCAAGATGCTAGAAACGGTTTTTGAACCATTTCGGCATACTTGGGTTGCCAACCCAAGATGCTAGAAACGGGTTTTGAACCATTTCGGCATACTTGGATTCCCAACCCAAGATGCTAGAAACGGTTTTTGAACCATTTCGGCATACTTGGGTTGCCAACCCAAGATGCTAGAAACGGTTTTTGAACCATTTCGGCATACTTGGGTTGCCAACCCAAGATGCTACAAACGGTTTTTGAACCATTTCGGCATACTTGGGTTGCCAACCCAAGATGCTAGAAACGGTTTTTGAACCATTTCGGCATACTTGGATTCCCAACCCAAGATGCTAGAAACGGTTTTTGAACCATTTCGGCATACTTGGATTCCCAACCCAAGATGCTAGAAACGGTTTTTGAACCATTTCGGCATACTTGGGTTGCCAACCCAAGATGCTAGAAACGGTTTTTGAACCATTTCGGCATACTTGGATTCCCAACCCAAGATGCTAGAAACGGTTTTTGAACCATTTCGGCATACTTGGGTTGCCAACCCAAGATGCTAGAAACGGTTTTTGAACCATTTCGGCATACTTGGGTTGCCAACCCAAGATGCTAGAAACGGTTTTTGAACCATTTCGGCATACTTGAGTTGCCAACCCAAGATGCTACAAACGGTTTTTGAACCATTTCGGCATACTTGGATTCCCAACCCAAGATGCTAGAAACGGTTTTTGAACCATTTCGGCATACTTGGGTTGCCAACCCAAGATGCTAGAAACGGTTTTTGAACCATTTAGGCATACTTGGATTCCCAACCCAAGATGCTAGCAACGGTTTTTGAACCATTTCGGCATACTTGGATTCCCAACCCAAGATGCTAGAAACGGTTTTTGAACCATTTCGGCATACTTGGATTCCCAACCCAAGATGCTAGAAACGGTCTTTGAACTATTTCGGCATACTTGGTTTGCCAACCCAAGATGCTAGAAACGGTTTTTGAACCATTTCGGCATACTTGGATTCCCAACCCAAGATGCTAGAAACGGTTTTTGAACCATTTCGGCATACTTGGGTTGCCAACCCAAGATGCTAGAAACGGTTTTTGAACCATTTCGGCATACTTGGATTCCCAACCCAAGATGCTAGAAACGGTTTTTGAACTATTTTGGCATACTTGGGTTGCCAACCCAAGATGCTAGAAACGGTTTTTGAACCATTGCGGCATACTTGGATTCCCAACCCAAGATGCTAGAAACGGTTTTTGAACCATTGCGGCATACTTGGATTCCCAACCCAAGATGCTAGAAACGGTTTTTGAACCATTTTGGCATACTTGGGTTGCCAACCCAAGATGCTAGAAACGGTTTTTGAACCATTTCGGCATACTTGGGTTCCCAACCCAAGATGCTAGAAACGGTTTTTGAACCATTTCGGCATACTTGGATTCCCAACCCAAGATGCTAGAAACGGTTTTTGAACCATTTCGGCATACTTGGGATGTCAACCCAAGATGCTAGAAACGGTTTATGAACCATTTCGGCATACTTGGATTCCCAACCCAAGATGCTAGAAACGGTTTTTGAACCATTTCGGCATACTTGGGTTGCCAACCCAAGATGCTAGAAACGGTTTTTGAACCATTTCGGCATACTTGGATTCCCAACCCAAGATGCTAGAAACGGTTTTTGAACCATTTCGGCATACTTGGGTTGCCAACCCAAGATGCTAGAAACGGTTTTTGAACCATTTCGGCATACTTGGATTCCCAACCCAAGATGCTAGAAACGGTTTTGAACCATTTCGGCATACTTGGGTTCCCAACCCAAGATGCTAGAAACGGGTGTTGAACCATTTTGGCATATTTGGGTTGCCAACCCAAGATGCTAGAAACGGTTTTTGAACCATTTCGGCATACTTGGATTCCCACCCCAAGATGCTAGAAACGGTTTTTGAACCATTTCGGCATACTTGGGTTGCCAACCCAAGATGCTAGAAACGGTTTTTGAACCATTTCGGCATACTTGGGTTCCCAACCCAAGATGCTAGAAACTGTTTTTGAACTATTTTGGCATACTTGGGTTGCCAACCCAAGATGCTAGAAACGGTTTTTGAACCATTTCGGCATACTTGGATTCCCAACCCAAGATGCTAGAAACGGTTTTTGAACCATTTCGGCATACTTGGGTTGCCAAGCCAAGATGCTAGAAACGGTTTTTGAACCATTTCGGCATACTTGGATTCCCAACCCAAGATGCTAGAAACGGTTTTTGAACCACTTCGGCATACTTGGGTTCCCAACCCAAGATGCTAGAAACGGTTTTTGAACCATTTCGGCATACTTGGGTTGCCAACCCAAGATGCTAGAAACGGTTTTTGAACCATTTCGGCATACTTGGATTCCCAACCCAAGATGCTAGAAACGGTTTTTGAACCATTTCGGCATACTTGGGTTGCCAAGCCAAGATGCTAGAAACGGTTTTTGACCCATTTCGGCATACTTGGATTCCCAACCCAAGATGCTAGAAACGGTTTTTGAACCATTTCGGCATACTTGGGTTGCCAACCCAAGATGCTAGAAACGGTTTTTGAACCATTTCGGCATACTTGGATTCCCAACCCAAGATGCTAGAAACGGTTTTTGAACGATTTTGGCATACTTGGGTTGCCAACCCAAGATGCTAGAAACGGTTTTTGAACCATTTCGGTACCCTTGGATTCCCAACCCAAGATGCTAGAAACGGTTTTTGAACCATTTCGGCATACTTGGATTCCCAACCCAAGATGCTAGAAACGGTTTTTGAACCATTTCGGCATACTTGGGTTGCCAACCCAAGATGCTAGAAACGGTTTTTGAACCATTTCGGCATACTTGGGTTCCCAACCCAAGATGCTAGAAACGGTTTTTGAACTATTTTGGCATACCTGGGTTGCCAAGCCAAGATGCTAGAAACGGTTTTTGAACCATTTCGGCATACTTGGATTCCCAACCCAAGATGCTAGAAACGGTTTTTGAACAATTTCGGCATACTTGGGTTGCCAAGCCAAGATGCTAGAAACGGTTTTTGAACCATTTCGGCATACTTGGATTCCCAACCCAAGATGCTAGAAACGGTTTTTGAACCACTTCGGCATTCTTGGGTTCCCAACCCAAGATGCTAGAAACGGTTTTTGAACCATTTCGGCATACTTGGATTCCCAACCCAAGATGCTAGAAACGGTTTTTGAACCATTTCGGCATACTTGGATTCCCAACCCAAGATGCTAGAAACGGTTTTTGAACCATTTCGGCATACTTGGGTTGCCAACCCAAGATGCTAGAAACGGTTTTTGAACCATTTCGGCATACTTGGGTTGCCAACCCAAGATGCTAGAAACGGTTTTTGAACCATTTCGGCATACTTGGGATGCCAACCCAAGATGCTAGAAACGGTTTTTGAACCATTTCGGTACACTTGGATTCCCAACCCAAGATGCTAGAAACGGTTTTTGAACCATTTCGGCATACTTGGATTCCCAACCCAAGATGCTAGAAACGGTTTTTGAACCATTTCGGCATACTTGGGTTCCCAACCCAAGATGCTAGAAACGGTTTTGAACCATTGCGGCATACTTGGGTTGCCAACCCAAGATGCTAGAATCGATTTTTGAACCATTTCGGCATACTTGGATTCCCAACCCAAGATGCTCGAAACGGTTTTTTAACCATTTCGGCATACTTGGATTCCCAACCCAAGATGCTAGAAACGGTTTTTGAACCATTTTGGCATACTTGGGTTGCCAATCCAAGATGCTAGAAACGGTTTTTGAACCATTTCGGCATACTTGGTTTGCCAACCCAAGATGCTAGAAACGGTTTTTGAACCATTTCGGCATACTTAGTTTGCCAACCCAAGATGCTAGAAACGGTTTTTGAACCATTTCGGCATACTTGGGTTGCCAACCCAAGATGCTAGAAACGGTTTTTGAACCATTTTGGCATACTTGTGTTGCCAACCCAAGATGCTAGAAAAGGTTTTCGAACTATTTTGGCATACTTGGGTTGCCAACCCAAGATGCTAGAAACGGTTTTTGAAACATTTCGGCATACTTGGATTCCCAACCCAAGATGCTAGAAACGGTTTTTGAACTATTTTGGCATAATTGGGTTGCCAACCCAAGATGCTAGAAACGGTTTTTGAACCATTTCGGCATACTTGGGTTGCCAAGCCAAGATGCTAGAAACGGTTTTTGAACCATTTCGGCATACTTGGGTTGCCAAGCCAAGATGCTAGAAACGGTTTTTGAACCATTTCGGCATACTTGGATTCCCAACCCAAGATGCTAGAAACGGTTTTTGAACCATTTTGGCATACTTGGGTTGCCAACCCAAGATGCTAGAAACGGTTTTTGAACCATTTCGGCATACTTGGTTTGAAAACCCAAGATGCTAGAAACGGTTTTTGAACCATTTCGGCATACTTGGGTTCCCAACCCAAGATGCTAGAAACGGTTTTTGAACCATTTCGGCATACTTGGGTTGCCAACCCAAGATGCTAGAAACGGTTTTTGAACCATTTTGGCATACTTGGGTTGCCAACCCAAGATGCTAGAAACGGTTTTCGAACTATTTTGGCATACTTGGGTTGCCAACCCAAGATGCTAGAAACGGTTTTTGAACCATTTCGGCATACTTGGATTCCCAACCCAAGATGCTAGAAACGGTTTTTAACCATTTCGGCATACTTGGATTCCCAACCCAAGATGCTAGAAACGGTTTTTGAACCATTTCGGCATACTTGGATTCTCAACCCAAGATGCTATAAACGGTTTTTTAACCATTTCGCCATACTTGGGTTGCCAACCCAAGATGCTAGAAACGGTTTTTGAACCATTTCGGCATACTTGGATTCCCAACCCAAGATGCTAGAAACGATCTTTGAACTATTTTGGCATACTTGGATTCCCAACCCAAGATGCTAGAAGCGGTTTTTGAACCATTTCGGCATACTTGGGTTGCCAACCCAAGATGCTAGAAACGGTTTTTGAACCATTTCGGCATACTTGGATTCCCAACCCAAGATGCTAGAAACGGTTTTTGAACCATTTCGGCATACTTGGGTTGCCAACCCAAGATGCTAGAAACGGTTTTTGAACCATTTCGGCATACTTGGGTTGCCAACCCAAGATGCTAGAAACGGTTTTTGAACCATTTCGGCATACTTGGGTTGCCAACCCAAGATGCTAGAAACGGTTTTTGAACCATTTTGGCATACTTGGGTTGCCAACCCAAGATGCTAGAAACGGTTTTTGAACCATTTCGGCATACTTGGATTCCCAACCCAAGATGCTAGAAACGGTTTTTGAACCATTTCGCTATACTTGGGTTGCCAACCCAAGATGCTAGAAACGGGTTTTGAACCATTTCGGCATACTTGGATTCCCAACCCAAGATGCTAGAAACGGTTTTTGAACCATTTCGGGTAAAAGAGTAAATGAGGCCCCGGGCTAGATTCTCTTCTTCCTGCTGGTTCACATTAAGCGCCTGAAGCTATGCAAAGCGCGACACATGCATTCGTTTCGAATTTTTGAACGCTAACGGTTCGCTTAAAAGAACATAACGGTTTAAACTAATCACCCAGTGGAGGTTGAATGCGGGTTAATATACTTTTACATGTTAAGTTATTAGTAAGTAAACTATACCACACATGGTGGACAGCATGAAACAATGAGTTTAGCCGAAGAAATGATTTGGAAACGGCGGCGTGCCCGCAGCGAGCGAAGCGAGCGGACTGCGCTAGGTCTACCGAAAAGAGAGTTTGTTATAGTTTTGAGAAATAAGGGGGGCCCGTGGGCCCCCCTCATACCGCACCCCTAGGTTGATTGCGTAGCCGAAATTAACGGTACACACTACGGTTCAAATACTCGTAGGTTGAAATTAACGAATTAATGTATCACCAATTGCATACATTCAGTTTAAACGTCCACAAGAGGTGTAGCCACGATCGAAAACATGGCGGCCGGGGCCTCATTTACTCTTTTACCCCATTTCGGCATACTTGGGTTGCCAACCCAAGATGCTAGAAACGGTTTTTGAACCATTTCGGCATACTTGGATTCCCAACCCAAGATGCTAGAAACGGTTTTTGAACCATTTCGGCATACTTGGGTTGCCACCCCAAGATGCTAGAAACGATTTTTGAACCATTTCGGCATACTTGGATTACCAACCCAAGATGCTAGAAACGGTTTTTGAACCATTTCGGCATACTTGGTTTGCCAACCCAAGATGCTAGAAACGGTTTTTGAACCATTTCGGCATACTTGGGTTGCCAACCCAAGATGCTAGAAACGGTTTTTGAACCATTTTGGCATACTTGGGTTGCCAACCCAAGATGCTAGAAACGGTTTTCGAACTATTTTGGCATACTTGGGTTGCCAACCCAAGATGCTAGAAACGGTTTTTGAACCATTTCGGCATACTTGGATTCCCAACCCAAGATGCTAGAAACGGTTTTTTAACCATTTCGGCATACTTGGATTCCCAACCCAAGATGCTAGAAACGGTTTTTGAACCATTTCGGCATACTTGGATTCTCAACCCAAGATGCTATAAACGGTTTTTTAACCATTTCGCCATACTTGGGTTGCCAACCCAAGATGCTAGAAACGGTTTTTGAACCATTTCGGCATACTTGGATTCCCAACCCAAGATGCTAGAAACGATCTTTGAACTATTTTGGCATACTTGGATTCCCAACCCAAGATGCTAGAATCGGTTTTTGAACCATTTCGGCATACTTGGGTTGCCAACCCAAGATGCTAGAAACGGTTTTTGAACCATTTCGGCATACTTGGATTCCCAACCCAAGATGCTAGAAACGGTTTTTGAACCATTTCGGCATACTTGGGTTGCCAACCCAAGATGCTAGAAACGGTTTTTGAACCATTTCGGCATACTTGGGTTGCCAACCCAAGATGCTAGAAACGGTTTTTGAACCATTTCGGCATACTTGGGTTGCCAACCCAAGATGCTAGAAACGGTTTTTGAACCATTTTGGCATACTTGGGTTGCCAACCCAAGATGCTAGAAACGGTTTTTGAACCATTTCGGCATACTTGGATTCCCAACCCAAGATGCTAGAAACGGTTTTTGAACCATTTCGCTATACTTGGGTTGCCAACCCAAGATGCTAGAAACGGGTTTTGAACCATTTCGGCATACTTGGATTCCCAACCCAAGATGCTAGAAACGGTTTTTGAACCATTTCGGCATACTTGGGTTGCCAACCCAAGATGCTAGAAACGGTTTTTGAACCATTTCGGCATACTTGGATTCCCAACCCAAGATGCTAGAAACGGTTTTTGAACCATTTCGGCATACTTGGGTTGCCACCCCAAGATGCTAGAAACGATTTTTGAACCATTTCGGCATACTTGGATTACCAACCCAAGATGCTAGAAACGGTTTTTGAACCATTTCGGCATACTTGGTTTGCCAACCCAAGATGCTAGAAACGGTTTTTGAACCATTTCGGCATACTTGGATTCCCAACCCAAGATGCTAGAAACGGTTTTTGAACCATTTCGGCATACTTGGGATGCCAACCCAAGATGCTATAAACGGTTTTTGAACCATTTCGGCATACTTGGATTCCCAACCCAAGATGCTAGAAACGGTTTTTGAACCATTTCGGCATACTTGTGTAAAGAATAAAGTACGACTACGTTAGTATATGAGGCACGAGAGGACGGTGTTACACACACTAAGGGCCGCAGTGAGGAATTAGGATTAGATATAGTGGTAGAATAGAAATAAAGTTAGTCTTAAACGAGCAACTAAGAAGCACAGTTGATTTTAAAAAGTATCCGAACGGGAAAATAGTGTTGAAGGCTAACGGGACACGGGGTCCGAACAACCGGGAAAAGGTTGTTTCTCACAAGCTGTAGACAGGATAACCAAAAAGCGGGTTAAGCCCAGTAGGATAGCGAGAAGAAAAGGCTGGTGCGTAAAGTGGCTCGAGTGCGAAAGACTCGTGAAGAAAGGACATTAAACTTTATGAGCGAGGACTCAGGGTCGGAAGCGTACGATACCGGGTCAGATTCATCGAAACCATTAGATTTCTTCGTGACAAGAAGGAAGAAGGGAAAGATGGTTAAGGATGATGAGTTGGAAGCGGAGGCAGCGATTCTCCGAGGCGAGCTGGCGGCAAAGATGGCCGAAATAGAGAAGCTGCAAAAGCAACTTAAGCAGGCTAGTAGCAGCAGTGGTGATAGTAGTAGTGGTGAGCAAAACGGGGGAATACGGCGCCCCGATTTTAGGGAATTACGAGAACTCGTAACAAAATTTGACCCTAAACAGCCCACATGTTTATCGGCGGCAGAATGGATCGAAGAAATAGAGGATACCGCTGCGCATTACGGTTGGGATGGTCCCACGAGGCTGCATTGCGCACGCTTAAACTTGGAAGGATCCGCAAAGTTTTGGTGGTCGGCTGTCCAAAAGGAGACCACTACTTGGGCACTCTTCAAGGAAAGGTTAGTGAAAGCGTACCCGTCGAGTCGAGATGCCATTTACTACCACGCGGAAATGACAAAGCGTAGTAAAACGCGGGACGAGACAATTGAAGAGTATGTGTATTCGCAAGTGGCGTTAGGAAAAAGAGCAGGATTTAGCGAAAGTGTAATAGAGAAATATACTATCGCGGGCTTAGGAGATTTCCTTTACAAATCAAAAGTGCAGCTAGGAGGAAAAATTGAATCAGTAGAGGAATTAATCTCGCAGTTAAAATGGTTGGAAGGAATGAGGGAGCCGACGACAAGTCCAGTTTCTGTCCGCGCGACGGAAAATAAAACAAGAAAAAGGAGTGACCTGTTATAGATGTGGCCAGCTTGGCCATAAAGCAGCACTTTGTTCAACGGGTGACGAAAGAAAATGCTACCATTGCGGTGTTAGTGGACATTTAGTAAAGAATTGCCCAAAACCGAGAACGCCGAAAGTCGAACCGTCTAGAGTGCAGACCGTAGATGAAGAAAACCCCTTTGTACGGCAAGTGAAGATAGGAGATATGAAGCTTAATGCCCTGATCGACTCGGGCTGTAAAGTATCTACGATACAAGAGCAATTTGCGGACAATGCGGGCGAAACTGAATCTACGAATACAACCTTAGTCGGGTTCGGTGGCAAACAGGTGAACGTGAATACAGCCGTAAAAACGATGGTACAGATCGATGATGTCAAAGTGTCATTAAAACTAAATGTGGTGCCGAATTGGGCGCAGCAAACGGCATTAATTCTGGGCAGAGACATGCTAAACAGTGAGGGTCTAATAATGGTAAACAGAAAGGGAAAACTGTTGTTCCGGAGAGATCCTGATGTAAGTGGCTGTGAAGAGGCAAAGCAGATGCGGTTGGAAGTCTCAGCAAGACAATACGAGATGATGTACACCATAGACAGCGAAAGACAATACACAGAAATGCTAGCGGAGGAGGAAGCGAATAAGTGGAGGGACGAAGAAGGATTGAACCAAAATCATATCGAACAACTGAAGGCCGCCAACGAAGAAGACGGTCGAGTGATTAAAAAGGATGGAAAATGTTTCAAAATTAGTGGTGGTAAAAACCGGCAATGTGTGGCGAAAAGTTTCAACGGTGTTTTTGACTATGTACTCGAGCGGTGTACCGAAAAGAATATTCGCAAGACGTATGAGGCGGCGAAAGAAACGGCCGAGCTTGAAGAAAACTCGTCCGATGAGTTCATCGAAGATCTTCAGCAAGCGATTGGTACTGGTGGGGATGAATCGAGGGATGCAGATGAGTTGGGATCCTCGCCCAAGGTAGCGATATCGGAAGAAGAGAAAAAAAGATTGGAAAAATTGAAGAAAATTGAAGAGAAATATCCTGACTTAGATGAGATAGACGATTTGGGGGAGTGCGATGCCCGAAGGTTGTATACACAGGGAAGCGCAATGAAGCACGTAAATGCTATGAGCAGGAATTTGGGGATGGCCAAAAGTGTTGAACCAGTTTTATGTGACTTAGTGGAGATTGATATAAGTAACAGTGACTTTTTGGAGGCGAAGCAGAGACAAGAATTACGATTGTGTGCTATAATTCACGTGTTGAATAGATCGCCGGTGACCGACGAAGAGAGACAAGTTAAGCAGATTTACCAGTTGAAAGGACATCGTTTGATGCGAAAGGTTGATGAAGAACAATATTTCGTAATACCAAATCGTGTGCGTTGGCGAATGGAACGCACACACCATGGTGAGATTGGACATTTTAGTGCGGCAAAAGGGTTTGATCGTCTGAAACGAATGTTTAGGTTGCCGAAAAGGTACAAGTATGTGAGGGGCGACATACAAGCGCGTCCGCAGCGTGCGCGTTGTAAAAGTAAAGGTGAAAGACCGAAGGGTTTCTTGCATCCGTTGTCGATAGAGCCCGTCTCGTTTGGAACGGTACAGATAGATTACAGGGGACCAGTCGTCCGATCATCAAAGGGCAACTCTTACGTTTGGCTGCTCACATACGGTTTCGCTAAGTTGGTGGTTGTCCGAGCAGTTCGACCGACGAAGGATGGACCCGTGATAGTATTCATGGAAGAAGTGACGGCGATATTTGGGGCTGCAAGCCGGATAGTTGCAGACAGGGGAACAGTGTTTACGGCGAAAAAGTTAGAAGATTATTACCGCGAGAACAATCTTAGCCGCACAAAAACATCAGTGGGAATACCGAGGGCGAATGGTCAAATGGGAGGCTCGAATAGGACAGTGTCAATCGCGATTCGTTGTCAGTGGTCGGTGAACAACATAAATGCGACCACAAGTTTACGCCGAGCTCGTTGGTGTTGTCGTATCGGCCGCGAAATATAGATCAGAAAGTTCATATGCCTTACAACAGGAAGAAGATGAGGATAAAAGAGAAATATCGCACAGTGAAAGATTAGCGAGTAAGATAGAATATATTGGTGGTGGAAAAAATAATGTGTAAGATACATTAAGTAGAAGTAAACCTAATTGGGAATCAGGTTAGTCTGGGTGTCCGGTTGTAAAGAATAAAGTACGACTACGTTAGTATATGAGGCACGAGAGGACGGTGTTACACACACTAAGGGCCGCAGTGAGGAATTAGGATTAGATATAGTGGTAGAATAGAAATAAAGTTAGTCTTAAACGAGCAACTAAGAAGCACAGTTGATTTTAAAAAGTATCCGAACGGGAAAATAGTGTTCAAGGCTAACGGGACACGGGGTCCGAACAACCGGGAAAAGGTTGTTTCTCACACTTGGGTTGCCAACCCAAGATGCTAGAAACGGTTTTTGAACCATTTCGGCATACTTGGGTTGCCATCCCAAGATGCTAGAAACGGTTTTTGAACCAGTTCGGCATACTTGGATTCCCAACCCAAGATGCTAGAAACGGTTTTTGAACCATTTCGGCATACTTGGGTTGCCAACCCAAGATGCAAGAAACGGTTTTTGAACCATTTCGGCATACTTGGATTCCCAACCCAAGATGCTAGAAACGGTTTTTGAACCATTTCGGCATACTTGGGTTGCCAACCCAAGATGCTAGAAACGGTTTTTGAACCATTTCGGCATACTTGGGTTGCCAACCCAAGATGCTAGAAACGGTTTTGAACCATTTCGGCATACTTGGATTCCCAACCCAAGATGCTAGAAACGGGTTTTGAAGCATTTCGGCATACTTGGGTTGCCAACCCAAGATGCTAGAAACGGTTTTTGAACCATTTCGGCATACTTGGATTCCCAACCCAAGATGCTAGCAACGGTTTTTGAACCATTTCGGCATACTTGGATTCCCAACCCAAGATGCTAGCAACGGTTTTTGAACCATTTCGGCATACTTGGATTCCCAACCCAAGATGCTAGAAACGGTCCTTGAACTATTTCGGCATACTTGGTTTGCCAACCCAAGATGCTAGAAACGGGTTTTGAACCATTTCGGCATACTTGGATTCCCAACCCAAGATGCTCGAAACGGTTTTTGAACTATTTTGGCATACTTGGGTTGCCAACCCAAGATGCTAGAAACGGTTTTTGAACCATTGCGGCATACTTGGATTCCCAACCCAAGATGCTAGAAACGGTTTTTGAACCATTGCGGCATACTTGGATTCCCAACCCAAGATGCTAGAAACGGTTTTTGAACCATTTCGGCATACTTGGGATGCCAACCCAAGATGCTAGAAACGGTTTTTGAACCATTTCGGCATACTTGGATTCCCAACCCAAGATGCTAGAAACGGTTTTGAACCATTTCGGCATACTTGGGTTCCCAACCCAAGATGCTAGAAACGGTTTTTGAAAAATTTTGGCATACTTGGGTTGCCAACCCAAGATGCTAGAAACGGTTTTTGAACCATTTCGGCATACTTGGGTTGCCAACCCAAGATGCTAGAAACGGTTTTTGAACCATTTCGGCATACTTGGGTTGCCAACCCAAGATGCTAGAAACGGTTTTTGAACCATTTCGGCATACTTGGATTCCCAACCCAAGATGCTAGAAACGGTTTTTGAACCATTTCGGCATACTTGGGTTGCCAACCCAAGATGCTAGAAACGGTTTTTGAATCATTTAGGCATACTTGGATTCCCAACCCAAGATGCTAGCAACGGTTTTTGAACCATTTCGGCATACTTGGATTCCCAACCCAAGATGCTAGAAACGGTTTTTGAACCATTTCGGCATACTTGGATTCCCAACCCAAGATGCTAGAAACGGTCTTTGAACTATTTCGGCATACTTGGTTTGCCAACCCAAGATGCTAGAAACGGTTTTTGAACCATTTCGGCATACTTGGATTCCCAACCCAAGATGCTAGAAACGGTTTTTGAACCATTTCGGCATACTTGGGTTGCCAACCCAAGATGCTAGAAACGGTTTTTGAACCATTTCGGCATACTTGGGTTGCCAACCCAAGATGCTAGAAACGATTTTTGAACCATTTCGGCATACTTGGATTCCCAACCCAAGATGCTCGAAACGGTTTTTGAACCATTTCGGCATACTTGGATTCCCAACTCAAGATGCTAGAAACGATCTTTGAACTATTTTGGCATACTTGGATTCCCAACCCAAGATGCTAGAATCGGTTTTTGAACCATTTCGGCATACTTGGGTTGCCAACCCAAGATGCTAGAAACGGTTTTTGAACCATTTCGGCATACTTGGATTCCCAAACCAAGATGCTAGAAACGGTTTTTGAACCATTTCGGCATACTTGGGTTGCCAACCCAAGATGCTAGAAACGGTTTTTGAACCATTTCGGCATACTTGGGTTGCCAACCCAAGATGCTAGAAACGGTTTTTGAACCATTTCGGCATACTTGGGTTGCCAACCCAAGATGCTAGAAACGGTTTTTGAACCATATTGGCATACTTGGGTTGCCAACCCAAGATGCTAGAAACGGTTTTTGAACCATTTCGGCATACTTGGATTCCCAACCCAAGATGCTAGAAACGGTTTTTGAACCATTTCGCTATACTTGGGTGGCCAACCCAATATGCTAGAAACGGTTTTTGAACCATTTCGGCATACTTGGATTCCCAACCCAAGATGCTAGAAACGGTTTTTGAACCATTTCGGCATACTTGGGTTGCCAACCCAAGATGCTAGAAACGGTTTTTGAACCATTTCGGCATACTTGGGTTGCCAACCCAAGATGCTAGAAACGGGTTTTGAACCAGTTCGGCATACTTGGATTCCCAACCCAAGATGCTAGAAACGGTTTTTGAACCATTTCGGCATACTTGGGTTGCCAACCCAAGATGCTAGAAACGGTTTTTGAACCATTTCGGCATACTTGGGTTGCCAACCCAAGATGCTAGAAACGGGTTTTGAACCATTTCGGCATACTTGGATTCCCAACCCAAGATGCTAGAAACGGTTTTTGAACCATTTCGGCATACTTGGGTTCCCAACCCAAGATGCTAGAAACGGTTTTTGAACCATTTCGGCATACTTGGGTTGCCAACCCAAGATGCTACAAACGGTTTTTGAACCATTTCGGCATACTTGGGTTGCCAACCCAAGATGCTAGAAACGGTTTTTGAACCATTTCGGCATACTTGGATTCCCAACCCAAGATGCTAGAAACGGTTTTTGAACCATTTCGGCATACTTGGATTCCCAACCCAAGATGCTACAAACGGTTTTTGAAGCATTTCGGCATACTTGGGTTGCCAACCCAAGATGCTAGAAACGGTTTTTGAACCATTTCGGCATACTTGGATTCCCAACCCAAGATGCTAGAAACGGTTTTTGAACCATTTCGGCATACTTGGGTTGCCAACCCAAGATGCTAGAAACGGTTTTTGAACCATTTCGGCATACTTGGGTTGCCAACCCAAGATGCTAGAAACGGTTTTTGAACCATTTCGGCATACTTGGGTTGCCAACCCAAGATGCTAGAAACGGTTTTTGAACCATTTCGGCATACTTGGATTCCCAACCCAAGATGCTAGAAACGGTTTTTGAACCATTTCGGCATACTTGGGTTGCCAACCCAAGATGCTAGAAACGGTTTTTGAACCATTTAGGCATACTTGGATTCCCAACCCAAGATGCTAGCAACGGTTTTTGAACCATTTCGGCATACTTGGATTCCCAACCCAAGATGCTAGAAACGGTTTTTGAACCATTTCGGCATACTTGGATTCCCAACCCAAGATGCTAGAAACGGTTTTTGAACTATTTCGGCATACTTGGTTTGCCAACCCAAGATGCTAGAAACGGTTTTTGAACCATTTCGGCATACTTGGATTCCCAACCCAAGATGCTAGAAACGGTTTTTGAACCATTTCGGCATACTTGGGTTGCCAACCCAAGATGCTAGAAACGGTTTTTGAACCATTTCGGCATACTTGGATTCCCAACCCAAGATGCTAGAAACGGTTTTTGAACTATTTTGGCATACTTGGGTTGCCAACCCAAGATGCTAGAAACGGTTTTTGAACCATTGCGGCATACTTGGATTCCCAACCCAAGATGCTAGAAACGGTTTTTGAACCATTGCGGCATACTTGGATTCCCAACCCAAGATGCTAGAAACGGTTTTTGAACTATTTTGGCATACTTGGGTTGCCAACCCAAGATGCTAGAAACGGTTTTTGAACCATTTCGGCATACTTGGGTTGCCAACCCAAGATGCTAGAAACGGTTTTTGAACCATTTAGGCATACTTGGATTCCCAACCCAAGATGCTAGAAACGGTTTTTGAACCATTTCGGCATACTTGGATTCCCAACCCAAGATGCTAGAAACGGTTTTTGAACCATTTCGGCATACTTGGGTTGCCAACCCAAGATGCTAGAAACGGTTTTTGAACCATTTCGGCATACTTGGGTTCCCAACCCAAGATGCTAGAAACGGTTTTTGAACCATTTCGGCATACTTGGATTCCCAACCCAAGATGCTAGAAACGGTTTTTGAACCATTTCGGCATACTTGGGATGTCAACCCAAGATGCTAGAAACGGTTTTTGAACCATTTCGGCATACTTGGATTCCCAACCCAAGATGCTAGAAACGGTTTTTGAACCATTTCGGCATACTTGGGTTGCCATCCCAAGATGCTAGAAACGGTTTTTGAACCATTTCGGCATACTTGGATTCCCAACCCAAGATGCTAGAAACGGTTTTTGAACCATTTCGGCATACTTGGGTTGCCAACCCAAGATGCTAGAAACGGTTTTTGAACCATTTCGGCATACTTGGGTTGCCAACCGAAGATGCTAGAAACGGTTTTTGAACCATTTCGGCATACTTGGATTCCCAACCCAAGATGCTAGAAACGGTTTTTGAACCATTTCGGCATACTTGGGTTGCCAACCCAAGATGCTAGAAACGGTTTTTGAACCATTTCGGCATACTTGGGTTGCCAACCCAAGATGCTAGAAACGGTTTTTGAACCATTTCGGCATACTTGGGTTGCCAACCCAAGATGCTAGAAACGGTTTTTGAACCATTTCGGCATACTTGGATTCCCAACCCAAGATGCTAGAAACGGTTTTGAACCATTTCGGCATACTTGGGTTCCCAACCCAAGATGCTAGAAACGGTTTTTGAACCATTTTGGCATATTTGGGTTTCCAACCCAAGATGCTAGAAACGGTTTTTGAACCATTTCGGCATACTTGGATTCCCACCCCAAGATGCTAGAAACGGTTTTTGAACCATTTCGGCATACTTGGGTTGCCAACCCAAGATGCTAGAAACGGTTTTTGAACCATTTCGGCATACTTGGATTCCCAACTCAAAATGCTAGAAACGGTTTTTGAACCATTTCGGCATACTTGGGTTGCCAACCCAAGATGCTAGAAACGGTTTTTGAACCATTTCGGCATACTTGGGTTCCCAACCCAAGATGCTAGAAACGGTTTTTGAACTATTTTGGCATACCTGGGTTCCCAACCCAAGATGCTAGAAACGGTTTTTGAACCATTTCGGCATACTTGGATTCCCAACCCAAGATGCTAGAAACGGTTTTTGAACCATTTCGGCATACTTGGGTTGCCAAGCCAAGATGCTAGAAACGGTTTTTGAACCATTTCGGCATACTTGGATTCCCAACCCAAGATGCTAGAAACGGTTTTTGAACCACTTCGGCATTCTTGGGTTCCCAACCCAAGATGCTAGAAACGGTTTTTGAACCATTTCGGCATACTTGGATTCCCAACCCAAGATGCTAGAAACGGTTTTTGACCCATTTCGGCATACTTGGATTCCCAACCCAAGATGCTAGAAACGGTTTTTGAACCATTTCGGCATACTTGGGTTGCCAAGCCAAGATGCTAGAAACGGTTTTTGAACCATTTCGGCATACTTGGATTCCCAACCCAAGATGCTAGAAACGGTTTTTGAACGATTTTGGCATACTTGGGTTGCCAACCCAAGATGCTAGAAACGGTTTTTGAACCATTTCGGTACCCTTGGACTCCCAACCCAAGATGCTAGAAACGGTTTTTGAACCATTTCGGCATACTTGGATTCCCAACCCAAGATGCTAGAAACGGTTTTTGAACCATTTCGGCATACTTGGGTTGCCAACCCAAGATGCTAGAAACGGTTTTTGAACCATTTCGGCATACTTGGGTTCCCAACCCAAGATGCTAGAAACGGTTTTTGAACTATTTTGGCATACCTGGGTTGCCAAGCCAAGATGCTAGAAACGGTTTTTGAACCATTTCGGCATACTTGGATTCCCAACCCAAGATGCTAGAAACGGTTTTTGAACAATTTCGGCATACTTGGGTTGCCAAGCCAAGATGCTAGAAACGGTTTTTGAACCATTTCGGCATACTTGGATTCCCAACCCAAGATGATAGAAACGGTTTTTGAACCACTTCGGCATTCTTGGGTTCCCAACCCAAGATGCTAGAAACGGTTTTTGAACCATTTCGGCATACTTGGATTCCCAACCCAAGATGCTAGAAACGGTTTTTGAACCATTTCGGCATACTTGGATTCCCAACCCAAGATGCTAGAAACGGTTTTTGAACCATTTCGGCATACTTGGGTTGCCAACCCAAGATGCTAGAAACGGTTTTTGAACCATTTCGGCATACTTGGGTTGCCAACCCAAGATGCTAGAAACGGTTTTTGAACCATTTCGGCATACTTGGGATGCCAACCCAAGATGCTAGAAACGGTTTTTGAACCATTTCGGTACACTTGGATTCCCAACCCAAGATGCTAGAAACGGTTTTTGAACCATTTCGGCATACTTGGATTCCCAACCCAAGATGCTAGAAACGGTTTTTGAACCATTTCGGCATACTTGGGTTCCCAACCCAAGATGCTAGAAACGGTTTTGAACCATTGCGGCATACTTGGGTTGCCAACCCAACATGCTAGAATCGATTTTTGAACCATTTCGGCATACTTGGATTCCCAACCCAAGATGCTCGAAACGGTTTTTTAACCATTTCGGCATACTTGGATTCCCAACCCAAGATGCTAGAAACGGTTTTTGAACCATTTTGGCATACTTGGGTTGCCAACCCAAGATGCTAGAAACGGTTTTTGAACCATTTCGGCATACTTGGTTTGCCAACCCAAGATGCTAGAAACGGTTTTTGAACCATTTCGGCATACTTGGGTTCCCAACCCAAGATGCTAGAAACGGTTTTTGAACCATTTCGGCATACTTGGGTTGCCAACCCAAGATGCTAGAAACGGTTTTTGAACCATTTTGGCATACTTGGGTTGCCAACCCAAGATGCTAGAAAAGGTTTTCGAACTATTTTGGCATACTTGGGTTGCCAACCCAAGATGCTAGAAACGGTTTTTGAACCATTTCGGCATACTTGGATTCCCAACCCAAGATGCTAGAAACGGTTTTTGAACTATTTTGGCATAATTGGGTTGCCAACCCAAGATGCTAGAAACGGTTTTTGAACCATTTAGGCATACTTGGATTCCCAACCCAAGATGCTAGCAACGGTTTTTGAACCATTTCGGCATACTTGGATTCCCAACCCAAGATGCTAGAAACGGTTTTTGAACCATTTCGGCATACTTGGATTCCCAACCCAAGATGCTAGAAACGGTCTTTGAACTATTTCGGCATACTTGGTTTGCCAACCCAAGATGCTAGAAACGGTTTTTGAACCATTTCGGCATACTTGGATTCCCAACCCAAGATGCTAGAAACGGTTTTTGAACCATTTCGGCATACTTGGGTTGCCAACCCAAGATGCTAGAAACGGTTTTTGAACCATTTCGGCATACTTGGATTCCCAACCCAAGATGCTAGAAACGGTTTTTGAACTATTTTGGCATACTTGGGTTGCCAACCCAAGATGCTAGAAACGGTTTTTGAACCATTGCGGCATACTTGGATTCCCATCCCAAGATGCTAGAAACGGTTTTTGAACCATTGCGGCATACTTGGATTCCCAACCCAAGATGCTAGAAACGGTTTTTGAACTATTTTGGCATACTTGGGTTGCCAACCCAAGATGCTAGAAACGGTTTTTGAACCATTTCGGCATACTTGGGTTCCCAACCCAAGATGCTAGAAACGGTTTTTGAACCATTTCGGCATACTTGGATTCCCAACCCAAGATGCTAGAAACGGTTTTTGAACCATTTCGGCATACTTGGGATCCCAACCCAAGATGCTAGAAACGATTTTTGAACTATTTTGGCATACTTGGGTTGCCAACCCAAGATGCTAGAAACGGTTTTTGAACCATTTCGGCATACTTGGGTTCCCAACCCAAGATGCTAGAAACGGTTTTTGAACCATTTCGGCATACTTGGATTCCCAACCCAAGATGCTAGAAACGGTTTTTGAACCATTTCGGCATACTTGGATTCCCAACCCAAGATGCTAGAAACGGTTTTTGAGCCATTTCGGTATACTTGGGTTGCCAACCGAAGATGCTAGAAACGGTTTTTGAACCATTTCGGCATACTTGGATTCCCAACCCAAGATGCTAGAAACGGTTTTTGAACCATTTCGGCATACTTGGGTTGCCAACCCAAGATGCTAGAAACGGTTTTTGAACCATTTCGGCATACTTGGGCTGCCAACCCAAGATGCTAGAAACGGTTTTTGAACCATTTCGGCATACTTGGATTCCCAACCCAAGATGCTCGAAACGGTTTTTGAACCATTTCGGCATACTTGGATTCCCAACCCAAGATGCTAGAAACGGTTTTGAACCATTTCGGCATACTTGGGTTCCCAACCCAAGATGCTAGAAACGGTTTTTGAACCATTTCGGCATACTTGGATTCCCAACCCAAGATGCTAGAAACGGTTTTTGAACCATTTCGGCATACTTGGATTTCCAACCCAAGATGCTAGAAACGGTTTTGAACCATTTCGGCATACTTGGGTTCCCAACCCAAGATGCTAGAAACGGTTTTTGAACTATTTTGGCATACCTGGGTTGCCAACCCAAGATGCTAGAAACGGTTTTTGAACCATTTCGGCATACTTGGATTCCCTACCCAAGATGCTAGAAACGGTTTTTGAACCATTTCGGCATACTTGGATTCCCAACCCAAGATGCTAGAAACGGTTTTTGAACCATTTCGGCATACGTGGGTTGCCAACCCAAGATGCTAGAAACGGTTTTTGAACCATTTCGGCATACTTGGATTCCCAACCCAAGATGCTAGAAACGGTTTTTGAACTATTTTGGCATACTTGGGTTGCCAACCCAAGATGCTAGAAACGGTTTTTGAACCATTTCGGCATACTTGGGTTGCCAACCCAAGATGCTAGAAACGGTTTTTGAACCATTCCGGCATACTTGGGTTGCCAACCCAAGATGCTAGAGCCGGTTTTTGAACCATTTCGGCATACTTGGGATGCCAACCCAAGATGCTAGAAACGGTTTTTGAACCATTGCGGCATACTTGGGTTGCCAACCCAAGATGCTAGAAACGATTTTTGAACCATTTCGGCATACTTGGATTCCCAACCCAAGATGCTAGAAACGGTTTTTGAACCATTTCGGCATACTTGGGTTCCCAACCCAAGATGCTAGAAACGGTTTTGAACCATTGCGGCATACTTGGGTTGCCAACCCAAGATGCTAGAAACGATTTTTGAACCATTTCGGCATGCTTGGATTCCCAACCCAAGATGCTCGAAACGGTTTTTTAACCATTTCGGCATACTTGGATTCCCAACCCAAGATGCTAGAAACGGTTTTTGAACCATTTTGGCATACTAGGGTTGCCAACCCAAGATGCTAGAAACGGTTTTTGAACCATTTCGGCATACTTGGATTCCCAACCCAAGATGCTAGAAACGGTTTTTGAACCATTTCGGCATACTTGGGTTGCCAACCCAAGATGCTAGAAACGGTTTTTGAACCATTTCGGCATACTTGGATTCCAAACGAAAGATGCTAGAAACGGTTTTTGAACCATTTCGGCATACTTGGGTTGCCAACCCAAGATGCTAGAAACGGTTTTTGAACCATTTCGGCATACTTGGATTCCCAACCCAAGATGCTAGAAACGGTATTTGAACCATTTCGGCATACTTGGATTCCCAACCCAAGATGCTAGAAACGGTTTTTGAACCATTTCGGCATACTTGGATTCCCAACCCAAGATGCTAGAAACGGTTTTTGAACCATTTCGGCATACTTGGGTTGCCAACCCAAGATGCTAGAAACGGTTTTTGAACCATTTCGGCATACTTGGATTCCCAACCCAAGATGCTAGAAACGGTTTTTGAACCATTTCGGCATACTTGGGTTGCAACCCAAGATGCTAGAAACGGTTTTTGAACCATTTCGGCATACTTGGGTTGCCAACCCAAGATGCTAGAAACGGTTTTGGAACCATTTCGGCATACTTGGATTCCCAACCCAAGATGCTAGAAACGGTTTTTGAACCATTTCGGCATACTTGGATTCCCAACCCAAGATGCTAGAAACGGTTTTTGAACCATTGCGGCATACTTGGGTTGCCAACCCAAGATGCTAGAATCGGTTTTTGAACCATTTCGGCATACTTGGATTCCCAACCCAAGATGCTAGAAACGGTTTTTGAACCATTTCGGCATACTTGGATTCCCAACCCAAGATGCTAGAAACGGTTTTTGAACCATTTCGGCATACTTGGATTCCCAACCCAAGATGCTAGAAACGGTATTTGAACCATTTCGGCATACTTGGGTTGCCATCCCAAGATGCTAGAAACGGTTTTTGAACCATTTCGGCATACTTGGATTCCCAACACAAGATGCTAGAAACGGTTTTTGAACCATTTCGGCATACTTGGATTCCCAACCCAAGATGCTAGAAACGGTTTTTGAACCATTTCGGCATACTTGGGTTGCCAACCCAAGATGCTAGAAACGGTTTTTGAACCATTTCGGCATACTTGGATTCCCAACCCAAGATGCTAGAAACGGTTTTTGAACCATTTCGGCATACTTGGGTTGCCAACCCAAGATGCTAGAAACGGTTTATGAACCATTTCGGCATACTTGGATTCCCAACCCAAGATGCAAGAAACGGTTTTTGAACCATTTCGGCATACTTGGGTTCCCAACCCAAGATGCTAGAAACGGTTTTTGAACTATTTTGGCATACTTGGGTTGCCAACCCAAGATGCTAGAAACGGTTTTTGAACCATTTCGGCATACTTGGATTCCCAACCCAAGATGCTAGAAACGGTTTTTGAACCATTTCGGCATACTTGGGTTGCCAACCCAAGATGCTAGAAACGGTTTTTGAACCATTTCGGCATACTTGGACTCCCAACCCAAGATGCTAGAAACGGTTTTTGAACCATTTCGGCATACTTGGATTCCCAACCCAAGATGCTAGAAACGGTTTTGGAACCATTTCGGCATACTTGGATTCCCAACCTTAGATGCTAGAAACGGTTTTTGAACCATTTCGGCATACTTGGGTTGCCAACCCAAGATGCTAGAAACGGTTTTTGTACCATTTCGGCATACTTGGATTCCCAACCCAAGATGCTAGAAACGGTTTTTGAACCATTTCGGCATACTTGGATTCCCAACCCAAGATGCTAGAAACGGTTTTTGAACCATTTCGGCATACTTGGATTCCCAACCCAAGATACTAGAAACGGTTTTTGAACCATTTCGGCATACTTGGGTTGCCAACCCAAGATGCTAGAAACGGTTTTTGAACCATTTCGGCATACTTGGGTTGCCAACTCAAGATGCTAGAAACGGTTTTTGAACCATTTCGGCATACTTGGATTCCCAACCCAAGATGCTAGAAACGGTTTTTGAACCATTTCGGCATACTTGGATTCCCAACCCAAGATGCTAGAAACGGTTTTTGAACCATTTCGGCATACTTGGATTCCCAACCCAAGATGCTAGAAACGGTTTTTGAACCATTTCGGCATACTTGGGTTGCCAACCCAAGATGCTAAACATGGTTTTTGAACCGTTTCGGCATACTTGGATTCCCAACCCAAGATGCTAGAAACGGTTTTTGAACCATTTCGGCATACTTGGATTCCCAACCCAAGATGCTAGAAACGGTTTTTGAACTATTTCGGCATACTTGGATTCCCAACCCAAGATGCTAGAAACGGTTTTTGAACCATTTCGGCATACTTGGGTTGCCAACCCAAGATGCTATAAACGGTTTTTGAACCATTTCGGCATACTTGGATTCCCAACCCAAGATGCTATAAACGGTTTTTGAACCATTTCGGCATACTTGGGTTGCCAACCCAAGATGCTAGAAACGGTTTTTGAACCATTTCGGCATACTTGGATTCCAAACCCAAGATGCTAGAAACGGTTTTTGAACCATTTCGGCATACTTGGATTCCCAACCCAAGATGCTAGAAACGGTTTTTGAACTATTTTGGCATACTTGGGTTGCCAACCCAAGATGCTAGAAACGGTTTTTGAACCATTTCGGCATACTTGGATTCCCAACCCAAGATGCTAGAAACGGGTTTTGAACCATTTCGGCATACTTGGGTTGCCAACTCAAGATGCTAGAAACGGTTTTTGAACCATTTCGGCATACTTGGATTCCCAACCCAAGATGCTAGAAACGGTTTTTGAACCATTTCGGCATACTTGGATTCCCAACCCAAGATGCTAGAAACGGATTTTGAACTATTTCGGCATACTTGGGTTGCCAACTCAAGATGCTAGAAACGGTTTTTGAACCATTTCGGCATACTTGTATTCCCAACCCAAGATGCTAGAAACGGTTTTTGAACCATTTCGGCATACTTGGGTTGCCAACCCAAGATGCTAGAAACGGTTTTTGAACCATTTCGGCATACTTGGGTTGCCAACCCAAGATGCTAGAAACGGTTTTTGAACCATTTCGGCATACTTGGGTTCCCAACCCAAGATGCTGAAAACGGTTTTTGTACCATTTCGGCATACTTGGATTCCCAACCCAAGATGCTAGAAACGGTTTTTGAACCATTTCGGCATACTTGGGTTGCCAACCCAAGATGCTAGAAACGGGTTTTGAACCATTTTGGCATACTTGGGTTGCCAACCCAAGATGCTAGAAACGGTTTTTGAACCATTTCGGCATACTTGGATTCCCAACCCAAGATGCTAGAAACGGTTTTTGAACCATTTCGGCATACTTGGATTCCCAACCCAAGATGCTAGAAACGGTTTTTGAACCATTTCGGCATACTTGGGTTGCCAACCCAAGATGCTAGAAACGGTTTTTGAACTATTTCGGCATACTTGGATTCCCAACCTAAGATGCTGGAAACGGTTTTTGAACCATTTCGGCATACTTGGATTCCCAACCCAAGATGCTAGAAACGGTTTTTGGACCATTTCGGCATACTTGGGTTGCCAACCCAAGATGCTAGAAACGGTGTTTGAACCATTTCGGCATACT
The DNA here is from genome assembly GCF_943734765.1 of Anopheles ziemanni. Taxonomy (NCBI): domain Eukaryota; kingdom Metazoa; phylum Arthropoda; class Insecta; order Diptera; family Culicidae; genus Anopheles; species Anopheles ziemanni. The sequence goes on along the minus strand of NW_026690049.1, from coordinate 346,718 downwards.
TGGGTTCCCAACCCAAGATGCTAGAAACGGTTTTTGAACCATGTCGGCATACTTGGGTTGCCAACCCAAGATGCTAGAAACGGTTTTTGAACCATTTCGGCATACTTGGATTCCCAACCCAAGATGCTAGAAACGGTTTTTGAACTATTTCGGCATACTTGGGTTCCCAACCCAAGATGCTAGAAACGGTTTTTGAACTATTTCGGCATACTTGGATTCCCAACCCAAGATGCTAGAAACGGTTTTTGAACTATTTCGGCACACTTGGGTTCCCAACCCAAGATGCTAGAAACGGTTTTTGAACCATTTCGGCATACTTGGATTCCCAACCCAAGATGCTAGAAACGGTTTTTGAACTATTTCGGCATACTTGGGTAGCCAACCCAAGATGCTAGAAACGGTTTTTGAACCATTTCGGTATACTTGGGTTGCCAACCCAAGATGCTAGAAACGGGTTTTGAACTATTTCGGCATACTTGGGTTGCCAACCCAAGATGCTAGAAACGGGTTTTGAACCATTTCGGCATACTTGGATTCCCAACCCAAGATGCTAGAAACGGTTTTTGAACTATTTCGGCTTACTTGGGTTGCCAACCCAAGATGCAAGAAACAGTTTTTGAACTATTTCGGCATACTTGGATTCCCAACCCAAGATGCTGGAAACGGTTTTTGAACCATTTCGGCATACTTGGATTCCCAACCCAAGATGCTAGAAACGGTTTTTGAACCATTTCGGCATACTTGGGTTGCCATTCCAGGATGCTAGAAACGGTTTTTGAACCATTTCGGCATACTTGGTTGGCCAACCCAAGATGCTAGAAACGGTTTTTGAACCGTTTCGGGATACTTGGATTCCCAACCCAAGATGCTAGATACGGTTTTTGAACTATTTCGGCATACTTGGGTTCCCAACCCAAGATGCTAGAAACGGTTTTTGAACCATTTCGGCATACTTGGATTCCCAACCCAAGATGCTAGAAACGGTTTTTGAACCATTTCGGCATACTTGGATTCCCAACCCAAGATGCTAGATACGGTTTTTGAACTATTTCGGCGTACTTGGGATCCCAACCCAAGATGCTAGAAACGGTTTTTGAACCATTTCGGCATACTTGGATTCCCAACCCAAGATGCTAGAAACGGTTTTGGAACCATTTCGGCATACTTGGATTCCCAACCCAAGATGCTAGAAACAGTTTTTGAACCATTTCAGCATACTAGTGTTGCCTACCCAAGATGCTAGAAACGGTTTTTGAACCATTTCGGCATACTTGGGTTGCCAACCCAAGATGCTAGAAACGGTTTTTGAACCATTTCGGCATACTTGGATTCCCAACCCAAGATGCTAGAAATGGTTTTTGAACTATTTCGGCATACTTGGGTAGCCAACCCAAGATGCTAGAAACGGTTTTTGAACCATTTCGGCATACTTGGGTTGCCAACCCAAGATGCTAGAAACGGTTTTTGAACTATTTCGGCATACTTGGGTTGCCAACCCAAGATGCTAGAAACGGGTTTTGAACCATTTCGGCATACTTGGATTCCCAACCCAAGATGCTAGAAACGGTTTTTGAACTATTTCGGCTTACTTGGGTCGCCAACCCAAGATGCAAGAAACAGTTTTTGAACTATTTTGGCATGCTTGGATTCCCAACCCAAGATGCTAGAAACGGTTTTTGAACCATTTCGGCATACTTGGATTCCCAACCCAAGATGCTAGAAACGGTTTTTGAACTATTTCGGCATACTTGGGTTGCCAACCCTAGATGCTAGAAACGGTTTTTGAACCATTTCGGCATACTTGGTTGGCCAACCCAAGATGCTAGAAACGGTTTTTGAACCGTTTCGGGATACTTGGTTTCCCAACCCAAGATGCTAGATACGGTTTTTGAACCATTTCGGCATACTTGGGTTCCCAACCCAAGATGCTAGAAACGGTTTTTGAACCATTTCGGCATACTTGGATTCCCAACCCAAGATGCTAGAAACGGTTTTTGAACCATTTCGGCATACTTGGATTCCCAACTCAAGATGCTAGAAACAGTTTTTGAACCATTTCGGCATACTTGTGTTGCAAACCCAAGATGCTAGAAACGGTTTTTGAACCATTTCGGCATACTTGAGTTGCCAACCCAAGATGCTAGAAACGGTTTTTGAACCATTTCGGCATACTTGGGTTGCCAACACAAGGTGCTAGAAACGGTTTTGGAACTATTTCGGCATACTTGGGTTGCCAACCCTAGATGCTAGAAACGGTTTTTGAACCATTTCGGAATACTTGGGTTCCCAACCCAAGATGCTAGAAACGGTTTTTGAACCATTTCGGCATACATGGGTTGCCAACCCAAGATGCTAGAAACGGTTTTTGAACCATTTCGGCATACTTGGGTTGCCAACCCAAGATACTAGAAACGGTTTTTGAACCATTTCGGTATACTTGGGTTCCCAACCCAAGATGCAAGAAACGGTTTTTGAACTATTTCGGCATACTTGGGTTCCCAACCCAAGATGCTAGAAACGGTTTTTGAACCATTTCGGCATACTTGGGTTGCCAACCCAAGATACTAGAAACGGTTTTTGAACCATTTCGGCATACTTGGGTTCCCAACCCAAGATGCAAGAAACGGTTTTGAACTATTTCGGCATACTTGGGTTCCCAACCCAAGATGCTAGAAACGGTTTTTGAACCATTTCGGCATACTTGGGATGCCAACCCAAGATGCTAGAAACGGTTTTTGAACCATTTCGGCATACTTGGATTCCCAACCCAAGATGCTAGAAACGGTTTTTGAACCATTTCGGCATACTTGGATTCCCAACCCAAGATGCTAGATACGGTTTTTGAACTATTTCAGCATACTTGGGTTCCCAACCCAAGATGCTAGAAACGGTTTTTGAACCATTTCGGCATACTTGGATTCCCAACCCAAGATGCTAGAAACGGTTTTTGAACCATTTCGGCATACTTGGATTCCCAACCCAAGATGCTAGAAACAGTATTTGAACCATTTCGGCAAACTTGTGTTGCCAACCCAAGATGCTAGAAACGGTTTTTGAACCATTTCGGCATACTTGGGTTGCCAACCCAAGATGCTAGAAACGGTTTTTGAACCTTTTCGGCATACTTGGATTCCCAACCCAAGATGCTCGATACGGTTTTTGAACTATTTCGGCATACTTGGGTTCCCAACCCAAGATGTTAGAAACGGTTTTTGAACCATTTCGGCATACTTGGGTTGCCAACCCAAGATGCTAGAAACGGATTTTGAACCATTTCGGCGTACTTGGGTTCCCAACCCAAGATGCTAGATACGGTTTTTGAACCATTTCGGCATACTTGGGTTGCCAACCCAAGATGCTAGAAACGGTTTTTGAACCATTTCGGCATACTTGGGTTGCCAACCCAAGATGCTAGAAACGGTTTTTGAACTATTTCGGCATACTTGGGTTGCCAACCCAAGATACTAGAAACGGGTTTTGAACCATTTCGGCATACTTGGGTTCCCAACCCAAGATGCTAGAAACGGTTTTTGAACCATTTCGGCATACTTGGATTCCCAACCCAAGATGCTAGAAACGGTTTTTGAACTATTTCGACATACTTGGATTCCCAACCCAAGATGCTGAAAACGGTTTTTGAACTATTTCGGCATACTTGGGTTGCCAACCCAAGATGCTAGAAACGGGTTTTGAACCATTTCGGCATACTTGGATTCCCAACTTAAGATGGTAGAAACGGTTTTTGAACCATTCCGGCATACTTGGATTCCCAACCCAAGATGCTAGAAACGGGTTTTGAACCATTTCGGCATACTTGGATGCCCAACCCAAGATGCTAGAAACGGTTTTTGAACCATTTCGGCATACTTGGGTTGCCAACCCAAGATGCTAGAAACGGTTTTTGAACCATTTCGGCATACTTGGATTCCCAACCCAAGATGCTAGATACGGTTTTTGAACTATTTCGGCATACTTGGGTTCCCAACCCAAGATGCTAGAAACGGTTTTTGAACCATTTCGGCATACTTGGGTTGCCAACCCAAGATGCTAGAAACGGGTTTTGAACCATTTCGGCATACTTGGGTTCCCAACCCAAGATGCTAGAAACGGTTTTTGAACCATTTCGGCATACTTTGGTTCCCAACCCAAGATGCTAGAAACGGTTTTTGAACCATTTCGGCATACATGGGTTGCCAACCCAAGATGCTAGAAACGGTTTTTGAACCATTTCGGCATACTTGGGTTGCCAACCCAAGATGCTAGAAACGGTTTTTGAACTATTTCGGCATACTTGGGTTGCCAACCCAAGATACTAGAAACGGTTTTTGAACCATTTCGGCATACTTGGGTTCCCAACCCAAGATGCTAGAAACGGTTTTTGAACCATTTCGGCATACTTGGGTTGCCAACCCAAGATGCTAGAAACGGTTTTTGAACTATTTCGGCATACTTGGGTTCCCAACCCAAGATGCTAGAAACGGTTTTTGAACCATTTCGGCATACTTGGGTTGCCAACCCAAGATGCTAGAAACGGGTTTTGAACCATTTCGGCATACTTGGATTCCCAACCCAAGATGCTAGAAACGGTTTTTGAACCATTCCGGCATACTTGGATTCAAAACCAAGATGCTAGAAACGGGTTTTGAACCATTTCGGCATACTTGGATTCCCAATCCAAGATGCTAGAAACGGTTTTTGAACCATTTAGGCTTACTTGGATTCCCAACCCAAGATGCTAGAAACGGTTTTTGAACCATTTCGGCATACTTGGGTTGCCAACCCAAGATGCTAGAAACGGTTTTTGAACCATTTCGGCGTACTTGTGTTGCCAACACAAGATGCTAGAAACGGTTTTTGAACCATTTCGGCATACTTGGGTTGCCAACCCAAGATGCTAGAAACGGTTTTTGAACCTTTTCGGCATACTTGGATTCCCAACCCAAGATGCTAGAAACGGTTTTTGAACTATTTCGGTATACTTGGGTTCCCAACCCAAGATGCTAGAAACGGTTTTTGAACCATTTCGGCATACTTGGGTTGCCAACCCAAGATGCTAGAAACGGGTTTTGAACCATTGCGGCATACTTGGGTTCCCAACCCAAGATGCTAGAAACGGTTTTTGAACCATTTCGGCATACTTGGGTTCCCAACCCAAGATGCTAGAAACGGTTTTTGAACCATTTCGGCATACTTGGATTCCCAACCCAAGATGCTAGAAACGGTTTTTGAACTATTTCGACATACTTGGATTCCCACCCCAAGATGCTGAAAACGGTTTTTGAACTATTTCGGCATACTTGGGTTGCCAACCCAAGATGCTAGAAACGGGTTTTGAACCATTTCGGCATACTTGGATTCCCAACCCAAGATGGTTGAAACGGTTTTTGAACCATTCCGGCATACTTGGATTCCCAACCCAAGATGCTAGAAACGGGTTTTGAACCATTTCGGCATACTTGGATGCCCAACCCAAGATGCTAGAAACGGTTTTTGAACCATTTCGGCATACTTGGGTTGCCAACCCAAGATGCTAGAAACGGTTTTTGAACCATTTCGGCATATTTGGATTCCCAACCCAAGATGCTAGATACGGTTTTTGAACTATTTCGGCATACTTGGGTTCCCAACCCAAGATGCTAGAAACGGTTTTTGAACCATTTCGGCATACTTGGGTTGCCAACCCAAGATGCTAGAAACGGGTTTTGAACCATTTCGGCATACTTGGGTTCCCAACCCAAGATGCTAGAAACGGTTTTTGAACCATTTCGGCATACTTTGGTTCCCAACCCAAGATGCTAGAAACGGTTTTTGAACCATTTCGGCATAAGTTACTTTTTTTCGCCATTTTTTTCGACTCCTTAGGCTGAATTTTTCAAGAAAAAGTTACTTTTTTTCGCCATTTTTTTCGACTCCTGAGGTAAATTTTTTCCAGAAAAACGATACTTTTTTTCGCCAATTTTTTCGACTCCTGGGGCTAAATTTTTCACGAAAAAAAGTTATTTTTTTTCTCCATTTTTTTCGACTCCTGAGGCTAAATTTTTCAAGAAAAAAGTTACTTTTTTTCGCCATTTTTTTCGACTCCTGAGGCTAAATTTTTCAAGAAAAAAGTTACTTTTTTTCGCCATTTTTTTCGACTCCTGGGGCTAAATTTTTCTCGACAAAAGTTATTTTTTTTCGAAAATTTTTTCGACTCCTGGGGCTAAATTTTTCAAGAAAAAAGCTACTTTTTTCGCCAATTTTTTCGACTCCTGGGGCTAAATTTTTCAAGAAAAAAGATACTTTTTTTTGCCAATTTTTTCGACTCCTGAGGCTAAATTTTTCAAGAAAAAAGTTACTTTTTTCGCCATTTTTTTCGACTTCTGAGGCTAAATTTTTCAAGGAAAAAGTTACTTTTTTCGCCATTTTTTTCGACTCCTGCGGCTAAATTTTTCACGAAATAAGTTATTTTTTTTCGCCAATTTTTTCGACTCCTGGGGCTAAATTTTTCAAGAAAAAGATACTTTTTTTCGCCATTTTTTTCGACTCCTGGGGCTAAATTTTTCACGAAAAAAAGATATTTTTTTTCGACAAGTTTTTCGACTCCTGAGCTAAATTTTTCTCGAAAAAAGTTACTTTTTTTCGCCATTTTTTTCGACTCCTGAGGCTAAATTTTTCTCGAAACAAGTTATTTTTTTTCGCCATTTTTTTCGACTCCTGGGGCTAAATTTTTCAAGAAAAAAGTTATTTTTTTCACCAATTTTTTCGACTCCTAGGGCTGAATTTTTCAAGAAAAAAGATACTTTTTTTCGCCAATTTTTTCGACTCCTGAGGCTAAATTTTTCAAGAAAAAAGTTACTTTTTTTCGCCATTTTTTTCGACTTCTGGGGCTAAATTTTTCAAGAAAAAAGTTATTTTTTTTCGCCAATTTTTTCGACTGCTGGGGCTAAATTTTTCTCAAAAAAAGTTGATTTTTTTCGCCATTTTTTTCGACTCTGGGGCAAAATTTTTCTCGAAAAAAGTTATTTTTTTTCGCCAATTTTTTCGACTCCTGGGGCTGAATTTTTCAAGAAAAAAGATACTTTTATTCGCCAATTTTTTTGACTCCTGGGGCTAAATTTTTCTCGAAAAAAAAATACTTTTTTCGCTAGTTTTTTCTACTCCTGGGGCTAAATTTTTCAAGAAAAAAGTTATTTTTTTTCGCCAATTTTTTCGACTCCTTAGGCTAAATTTTTCAAGAAAAAAGTTACTTTTTTTCGCCATTTTTTTCGACTCCTGGGGCTAAATTTTTCAAGAAAGACGTTTCTTTTTTTCGCCATTTTTTTGACTCCTGGGGCTAAATTTTTCTCGAAAAAAGTTACTTTTGTTCGCCATTTTTTTCGACTCCTGGGGCTTAATTTTTCACGAAAAAAGTTATTTTTTTCGCCATTTTTTTCGACTCCTGGGGCTAAATTTTTCTCAAAAAAAGTTATTGTTTTTCGCCATTTTTATCGACTATTGAGGCTAAATTTTTATCGAAAAAAGTTACTTTTTTTCGCCATTTTTTTCGACTCCTGGGGCTAAATTTTTCAAGAAAAAAGTTATTTTTTTTCGCCATTTTTTTCGACTTCTGGGGCTAAATTTTTCAAGAAAAAAGTTATTTTTTTTCGCCAATTTTTTCGACTCCTGGGGCTAAATTTTTCTCGAAAAAAAGTTACTTTTTTTCGCCAATTTTTTCGACTCCTGAGGCTTAATTTTTCAAGAAAAAAGTTACTTTTTTTCGCCAAGTTTTACGACTCCTGGGGCTAAATTTTTCAAGAAAAAAGATACTTTTTTTCGCCATTTTTTTCGACTCCTGGGGCTAAATTTTTCAAGAAAAAAGTTGCTTTTTTTCGCCATTTTTTTCGACCCCTGGGGCTTAATTTTTCAAGACAAGAGATACCTTTTTTCGCCAATTTATTCGACTCCTGGGGCTAAATTTTTCTCGAAAAAAGTTACTTTTTTTCGCCATTTTTTTCGACTCCTCGGGTTAAGTTTTTCTCGAAAAAAGTTACTTTTTTTCGCCAATTTTTTCGACTCCTGAGGCTAAATTTTTCTCGAAAAAAGTTACTTCTTTTCGCCATTTTTTTCGACTCCTGGGAATACATTTTTCTCGAAAAAAGTTATTTTTTTTCGCCATTTTTTCCACTCCTGGGGCTAAATTTTTCAAATAAAAAGATACTTTTTTTCGCCAATTTTTTCGACTCCTGAGGCTAAATTTTTCAAGAAGAAAGTTACTTTTTTTCGCAATTTTTTTCGACTCCTGAGGCTAAATTTTTCAAGAAAAACGTTCCTTTTTTTCGCCATTTTTTTCGACTCCTGGGGCTAAATTTTTCAAGAAAAGAGATTCTTTTTTTTGCCAATTTTTTCGACTCCTGGGGCTAAATTTTTCTCGAAAAAAGTTATATTTTTTCGCCAATTTTTTCGACTCCTGAGGCTTAATTTTTCAAGAAAAACGTTACTTTTTTTCGCCATATTTTTCGACTCCTGGAACTAAATTTTTCTCGAAAAAAGCTACTTGTTTTCGCCATTTTTTTCGACTCCTGGGGCTAAATTTTTCAAGAAAAGAGATTCTTTTTTTTGCCAATTTTTTCGACTCCTGGGGCTAAATTTTTCTCGAAAAAAGTTATATTTTTTCGCCAATTTTTTCGACTCCTGAGGCTTAATTTTTCAAGAAAAACGTTACTTTTTTTCGCCATATTTTTCGACTCCTGGAACTAAATTTTTCTCGAAAAAAGCTACTTGTTTTCGCCATTTTTTTCGACTCCTGGGGCTAAATTTTTCTCGAATAAAGTTACTTTTTTTCGCCATTTTTTTCGACTATTGAGGCTAAATTTTTCTCGAAAAAAGTTACTTTTTTTCGCCATTTTTTTCGACTTCTGGGGCTACATTTTTCTCGAAAATAGTTACTTTTTTTCTCCATTTTTTTCGACTCCTGGGAATACATTTTTCTCGAAAAAAGTTATTTTTTGTCGCCAATTTTTTCGACTCCTGGGGCTAAATTTTTCAAGAAAAAAGATACTTTTTTCGCCAATTTTTTCGAATCCTGAGGCTTAATTTTTCAAGAAAAAAGTTACTTTTTTTCGCAATTTTTTTCGACTCCTGAGGCTAAATTTTTCAAGAAAAAAGATACTTTTTTTCGCCATTTTTTCCACTCCTGGGGCTAAATTTTTTTCGAAAAAAGATACTTTTTTTCGCCAATTTTTTCGACTCCTGGGCCTAAATTTTTCTCGAAAAAGTTATTTTTTTTCGCCAATTTTTCGACTCCTGAGGCTAAATTTTGCAAGAAAAAAGTTACTTTTTTTCGCCATTTTTTTCGACTTCTGGGGCTAAATTTTTCAAGAAAAAAGTTATTTTTTTTCGAAAATTTTTTCGACTCCTGGGGCTAAATTTTTCTCGAAAAAAGTTGATTTTTTTCGCCATTTTTTTCGACTCTGGGGCCAAATTTTTCTCGAAAAAAGTTATTTTTTTTCGCCAATTTTTTCGACTCCTGGGGCTGAATTTTTCAGGAAAAAAGATACTTTTATTCGCCAATTTTTTTGACTCCTGGGGCTAAATTTTTCTCGAAAAAAAAATACTTTTTTCGCTAGTTTTTTCTTCTCCTGGGGCTAAATTTTTCAAGAAAAAAAGCTATTTTTTTTCGCCAATTTTTTCGACTCCTGGGGCTTAATTTTTCAAGAAAAAATTTACTTTTTTTCGCCATTTTTTTCGACTCCTGGGGCTAAATTTTTCAAGAAAAACGTTTCTTTTTTTCGCCATTTTTTTGACTACTGGGGCTAAATTTTTCTCGAAAAAAGTTACTTTTGTTCGCCATTTTTTTCGACTCCTGGGGCTTAATTTTTCACGAAAAAAGTTATTTTTTCTTCATTTTTTTCGACTCCTGGGCCTAAATTTTTCTCGAAAAAAGTTATTCTTTTTCGCCAATTTTTCGACTCCTGAGGCTAAATTTTTCAAGAAAAAAGTTACTTTTTTTCGCTAGTTTTTTCTACTCCTGGGGCTAAATTTTTCAAGAAAAAAGTTATTTTTTTTCGCCAATTTTTTCGACTCCTGGGGCTAAATTTTTCTCGAAAAAAGTTGATTTTTTTCGCCATTTTTTTCGACTCTGGGGCTAAATTTTTCTCGAAAAAAGTTATTGTTTTTCGCCAATTTTTTCGACTCCTGGGGCTGAATTTTTCAAGAAAAAAGATACTTTTATTCGCCAATTTTTTTGACTCCTGGGGCTTAATTTTTCTCGAAAAAAAATACTTTTTTCGCTAGTTTTTTCTACTCCTGGGGCTAAATTTTTCATGAAAAAAGTTATTTTTTTTCGACAATTTTTTCGACTCCTGGGGCTAAATTTTTCAAGCAAAAAGATACTTTTTTTCGCCATTTTTTTCGACTCCTGGGGCTTAATTTTTCTCGAAAAAAGTTATTTTTTTTCGCCATTTTTTTCGACTCCTGGGGCTAAATTTTTCTCAAAAAAAGTTATTTTTTTCGCCATTTTTTTTACTCTTGAAGCTTAATTTTTCTCGAAAAAAGTTACTTTTTTTCGCCATTTTTTTCGAAACCTGGGGCTACATTTTTCTCCAAAAAAGTTACTTTTTTTCGCCATTTTTTTCGACTCCTCGGGCTACATTTTTCTCGAAAAAAGTTATTTGTTTTCGCCAATTTTTTCGACTCCTAGGGCTAAATTTTTCTCGAAAAAAAGTTACTGTTTTTCGCCAGTTTTTTCGACTCCTGAGGCTTAATTTTTCAAGAAAAAAGTTTCTTTTTTTCGCCATTTTTTTCGGTTCCTGAGGTTAAATTTTTCAAGAAAAAAGTTACTTTTTTTCGCCAATTTTTTCGACTACTGGGGCTAAATTTTTCTCGAAAAAAAGTTACTTTTTTTCGCCAATTTTTTCGACTCCTGGGGCTAAATTTTTCAAGAAAAAAGTTACTTTTTTTCGCCAATTTTTCGACTCCTAGGGCTAAATTTTTCAAGAAAAAGATACTTTTTTTCGCCATTTTTTTCGACTCCTGGGGTTAAATTTTTCAAGAAAAAAGTTACTTTTTTTCTCCATTTTTTTCGACTCCTGGGGCTAAATTTTTCAAGAAAAAAGAAACTTTTTTTCGCCAATTTTTTCGACTCCTGCGGCTAAATTTTTCTCGAAAAAAGTTATTTTTCTTCGCCAATTTTTTCGACTCCTGGGGCTAAATTTTTCTCGAAAAAAAGTTACTTTTTTTCGCCAATTTTTTCGACTCCTGAGGCTAAATTTTTCAAGAAAAAAGTTTCTTTTTTTCGCCAATTTTTTCGACTCCTGGGGCTAAATTTTTCTCGAAAAAAGTTACGTTTTTTCGCCATTTTTTTCGACTCCTGAGGCTAAATTTTTCTTTAAAAAAGTTACTTTTTTTCGCCAATTTTTCGACTCCTAGGGCTAAATTTTTCAAGAAAAAGATACTTTTTTTCGCCATTTTTTTCGACTCCTGGGGTTAAATTTTTCAAGAAAAAAGTTACTTTTTTTCGCCAATTTTTTCGACTCCTGGGGCTAAATTTTTCAAGAAAAAAGTTACTTTTTTTCGCCAATTTTTCGACTCCTAGGGCTAAATTTTTCAAGAAAAAGATACTTTTTTTCGCCATTTTTTTCGACTCCTGGGACTAAATTTTTCAAGAAAAAAGTTACTTTTTTTCTCCATTTTTTTCGACTCCTGGGGCTAAATTTTTCAAGAAAAAAGAAACTTTTTTTCGCCAATTTTTTCGACTCCTGGGGCACCATTTTTCACGAAAAAAGTTATTTATTTTCGCCAATTTTTTCGACTCCTGGGGCTAAATTTTTCTCGAAAAAAAGTTACTTTTTTTCGCCAATTTTTTCGACCCCTGAGGCTAAATTTTTCAAGAAAAAAGTTTCTTTTTTTCGCCAATTTTTTCGACTCCTGGGGCTAAATTTTTCTCGAAAAAAGTTACGTTTTTTCGCCATTTTTTTCGACTCCTGAGGCTAAATTTTTCTTTAAAAAAGTTACTTTTTTTCGCCAATTTTTTCGACTCCTGGGGCTAAAGTTTTCTCGAAAAAAGTTATTTTTCTTCGCCAATTTTTTCGACTCTTGGGGATAAATTTTTCTCGACAAAAGTTATTTTTTTCGACTCCTGGGGCTAAATTTTTCTCGAAAAAAAGTTACTTTTTTTCGCCAAGTTTAACGACTCCTGGGGCTAAATTTTTCAAGAAAAAAGATTCTTTTTTTCGCCATTTTTTTCGACTCCTGGGGCTAAATTTTTCAAGAAAAAAGTTGCTTTTTTTCGCCATTTTTTTCGACTCCTGGGGCTTAATTTTTCAAGACAAGAGATACCTTTTTTCACCAATATATTCGACTCCTGGGGCTAAATTTTTCTCGAAAAAAGTTATTTTTTTTCGCCAATTTTTTCGACTCCTGAGGCTAAATTTTTCAAGAAAAACGTTACTTTTTTTCGCCATTTTTTTCGACTCCTGGGGCTAAATTTTTCTCGAAAAAAGTTACTTTTTTTCGCCAATTTTTTCGACTCCTGGGGCTAAATTTTTCTCGAAAAAAGATACTTTTTTTCGCCAAATTTTTCGACTCTTGGGGCTAAATTTTTCTCGAAAAAAGTTACTTCTTTTCGCCATTTTTTTCGACTCCTGGGAATACATTTTTCTCGAAAAAAGTTATTTTTTTTCGCCATTTTTTCCACTCCTGGGGCTAAATTTTTCAAATAAAAAGATACATTTTTTCGCCAATTTTTTCGACTCCTGAGGCTAAATTTTTCAAGAAAAAAGTTACTTTTTTTCGCAATTTTTTTCGACTCCTGAGGCTAAATTTTTCAAGAAAAACGTTCCTTTTTTTCGCCATTTTTTTCGACTCCTGGGGCTTAATTTTTCTCGAAAAAAGTTACTTTTTTTCGCCATTTTTTTCGACTCCTTTTTTTTGTAAAATATAAACTATTTATTTTATAAATAGATAAGGTGTACAAACAAAACTTTCTTATACTCTATAATCACAAATACAGTGCACACTTAAGGACATTTACATCGATCGCAGCATCATTGTTTCCAATGATGTGGATGATGTAGTTTGCAAACAAACGAAGGACAACCTTCCGCTGCGCAATGCTTATATTCCCAAGCACTGGGAATCGGAGACACTCGAAGGACGACTGACACCCTGGAGCTTCATTCCTGATGCACTGCTGCAGCAGGTCCCAGGCGGCAATAACGCGAGTGCAGGAGGTGAACATGTGTTCCAGGGTGTCACACTCAACACAGAACATGCAGGAAGCCGAAGGCGTGCGTCCCATACGCATAAGCAGCTCTCCGTGCGGGATCTTGCCATTCGCAAGCAAATATAAGGTGGATCTTTGCTCCGCTGTTAGTTTGCTTCGGTGGATGTTGTTCCACACCTTTTTCCAGGTTGCCTTCGGATGGGACTGAATCTTGGCTGGGGGTAGTCTGTTCACTTGCAACCTGCGGAGGGCCTTGGTGGATAGCTGTGTTTTTACCGTACATGGAGTGTACGCCAGTTGCTGGACAACACTGCGAAGGCACGGATACGTAGACGGTATCAATGTAATATCTGGGGGGTTTCCCGCACACAAGATGTGTTGGGCTCCAAATGAGAGGCTCTGATGTTCTGCAACATAGCGGTTTGTGAGTAGGGCTGCTGTCATCACGGCTGGGATGTGTAGGTTTAAGCCACCACGGTCTCGTGGCAGGGCCAGCTGCTGGAGCGAGACACGTATACCCCCAGATCCGTTCCAGAGGAGAGACCCGATCAAACTTGTCACCTTGGCTATGTCCATTGCGCGAGGGCCACAGACTGACGCAACAAACCATAGCTTAGGGAGCAAGAATGAGTTGAGCAGCGTTACCTTTTGCAGCAGGTTTAGATCTCTCACCCTGTGCAGCCATACCAACTGACGAAAGTGATTGATAACAGTATCCCAATTGTGGCCCGCTGTTTCCCGGATACTGTTAGAGAACAGAATTCCAAGTAAACGGAGCCGTTCTACGGTGTGCAGCCATGGCAGGTTGATTCTGTTCTCGGCTGTCACCATTCCGATGTCCAGAGCCGTGGTTTTAAGGACGTTTAACCTCGCTCCAGAAGTGACTCCAAAGGCCTCAATTGCTGCTCTCACCCGCTCGATTGTGGAAGGGGAAGTACTCACCACGGAGACGTCGTCAGCATACGCGTTGATCAGGTCGTCCTGATCGCAGCATATATCTTCGAGTCTCTTGATGAGGGGGTGAAGGTAGAGGATGAACAGGTGCATTGACAAGGGATCTCCTTGTCGCACGGAACGTTGGATGGGAAAGGCAGGTGATAGGGATCCATTTACAATGACACGGGACGAAGATTGCTCACCAATTTTCCTCAAAAGCCGCACTAGTGCGGGATTAAACCCTAACGAATCCATCGTTCCAAACAGGAAGCCCCTGTCAACACGGTCAAACGCCTGCGACAGATCGAAAGAGACGAGTTTTGCACACTTCTTCTTCCGTTTGAGTTCGAATATTCTCTCCTTAACAGAGAGCACAGCCTGGAAGATATTGCAGGGTTTATTGCTACACTTCTGCGACGGTGAAATGATTTGCCACCTAGCAATAATCTTCTCGAGCCGCTGCTTCAGAATTCTGGAAAGCAGCTTGTAGTCAGTGTTAAGCAGAGAGATCGGACGGTACGAAGATAGTGTGCACCCATCTCCCCTTTTCCTCGCAAGCACTATGACCCCATCGACAAAGGCCGCCGGGAAACGACCGTTGAGAGCATCGTTGAGAATCAATATGATTTCTCTCCAAATTATCCCAAACGTTCGCTGATAAAATTCAATCGGAATTCCATCCGGCCCAGGAGACTTTCGAGGTTTCGATTTTTCAATTGCATGAAGGACATCACCGTAGGTGATCTCATCCATGCAATCGTTGTTGATTTCGCAATCTTCGGGGATTACACGATGACAGGCAAAAGTATCGTCAACGTTTGTTGTCTCGTCGGTGTATAACTCCCTGTAGTACGTATGTATATAGTCTGCTAGTTGTTTTGGAGAGTCCAAAACAACGTTGTTGTCACACGTAAGTCTGGTGATCACGGTGCGCTCCCGCCTTCGTTTCTCAAGCTGAAAGGTGGAGAGGTTTTCCCCACACACCCTTGTTTCGTTAATCCTTGTAAAGTCCTCGGAGAAACGCCTCTGAAGGAGTAGCATTTCTCCTTTTATACGGTTGATATTGACCAACTCGATCGGATTGGAAAGATACCGACCGTATGAGGACTCTAACTTCGCATAGATAATGTTATGCTGCAAGCGGAACATGGAGTATTTTTCATTCGTTTTCCATCGGAAGAACGATTTTATTTTTGGTTTGGCGAAATGAATCCACCATTCCATCCAGGAGCCAAAGCTCCTTCGCTGTTTTGTCCAATAGTTCCACTTACATCTAAACTCCTCCATGTTTTCGGCTGTCAAGATATGTGGCCGAAGTTGCCAGTATCCATTTTGCCGCATGCGAGGTATGTTTGGAAGGTAGATGCGCACCGTGAGCGCCTTATGGTCCGAAAAAGACAATACGTGCATGTCTGTTGCACGCAGTTGATCCTTCATGTCCTTAGAGACGTAGCAGCGATCGATGCGAGAGCCCGAACCACGTGTGATGTGAGAGAACTCTAGAAAGTTTCCTTTGAGAGCCTCCCAGCTGTCACACAACTGCATACTGTCAACAAAGTTTTGCAAAGTGAGACTCGTATTCCCGATACCCGTGGCGTCCTTGGACTTCAGCACGCAGTTGAAATCCCCTGCAAGGATGACCGGTCCCGGTGCATTCCGCAGGTAGTACGCCAACGAGCGGTTGAAAAAGAGTTCCCGCTCAGCTCTGTTTTGACTTCCCGAAGGAGCGTAAATGTTGCATAGCGTGGAAGAATTCTCAAGCCGGACGCAGATTAGTCGTGAGTCCAAGCTACGCTCGACGTGAGAAAATTTTAGGTTCACCCGCAAGGCGATCGCTGTACCTCTCCTTGTGTGGTCAATGTTTGTTACAACATTGTACCCAGGGAGCACTAAGTCTTTGACAGAAACTTCTTGTAGGAAGATTATGTCTGTGTCAAGAGTGCGTATGAAAGTTCGTAGTGCATCTAGTTTGGTGGAATTGGATATCGCATTGATGTTTATCGATGCGATCGTCACTGATGTCATCAACTCATCCATTTCCACCAAACTACTGTGCGTCCACTTCCATTACCCCAGTCGGTTTCGCTGTCGTGGCATTGGTCTTTTTGGGAGGACGACCTGGCTTACGCTTGATCGGTTCCTCCCCAGACTTGCACGACACGTCGCTGTCCGTCTGTTCGTCCGTCTTTCTCTTACCTGCCACTGTTTGCCAGGAAAGGGATGAAGGTGTAGCGGAAGGTGAAGGGACACGAGGGGCTTTGAACGTCGATGAGGCATCGGCGTCCACCTGAAGTCCGGCGTTGTCCATCTTGGTGCTGGTCGATGCTGCCGGTACGGTCAACGCACTTGCCCGGATGAAAGATGCTACTGCCGGGACGGTCCGTGTACTAGCCGCAGCACTAGTGGCCTGCATCGGGATGATCGTTGCTGGTGCGCCTATTGTCAGGCTCGAAGCACCGGCCGGTGGCCTCGCCGCGACGGTCGATGTGCTCGCCGCGACGGTCGATGTGCTCGTCGGGACTGTCGGTGCGCGGACGGCCGGTGCGCTCTCCGGGACGGTCGATGCGGGCGCCGGGATGATCGGTGTGCTCGATGGGATGAGCATTGTGCTTGCCGGAACGGTCGGTGTGCTCACCGGGTCGGTCGGTGCACGGACGGTTTGTGTGCTCGCCCGGGGGACTGTTGCTGGGCAGGGTTTTCGGTGCCATTCTGCACCGCTGAGGCATACGACAGCCTCTCGTTGACGCTCGTCTTCTGAGCCACAGTTTCCGGCCTTGGGTGCAGGTCATCCCATGGTGTGCAGCAAGACGGCATGTTCGACACGTTTGCTGCTGTCCCCGGTATGTTACCAGCGTCTCTTCCCCTCCAATCGAGACGTATGACGGCACCGGCTAGACAAGACCGCTGTGACGTAGCGGTATCCGTCAGGATTCCGGCACACGGGTATGGCTTCGCCCATACTCCGGCTCGATTGACCGGACTTCTCCGTAGCGAGCAAAGAAATCCGTAATGCATCTGTCCGTGATGTCCTCGGACAGATCGTGGATTTGATGACCACGGAATTGTCGACCATTACGATCGGGATCGGGAATTTCTTCCCGTCGCTTCGAGAGAATGCTTGCCGTCGTTCTCCTCGACGGTTCTTAGAGCAAGGCTCTGGTCCTTCACTCGGATGTGAAGGAAGTGGGATGCCGGCTTCGTCCGGATTGAAACGATTGAAGAGCTGCTTAGACCCAGCTTGGTCATGGCGAGGGTTGTGGCCTCCATCAAGGACGGCCTTTTGGGGAGCTTCGAGAAATCCACCCGCAGGGTGCTTCTCGAAGCAGCCATGATGTGGCTTGCTTTTGCACTTTTTTTTAACACTCTGTTTTGGTAAAAGTGCGTCCGATCGCAACGAGTCTCGGAGAGGAACTGAAAGTAGGTTTTCGCCTATTTTTTTCGACTCCTGGGGCTAAATTTTTCTCGAAAAAAACGATTTTGGCGAGATTGAAGCAAAAAAATGTTTCCAAAAAACTTGGTTTTCGCCTACTTTTTTCGACTCCTGGGGCTAAATTTTTCTCGAAAAAATCGATTTTGGCGAGATTGAAGCAAAAAAAAATTTTTCCAAAAAAGTTGGTTTTCGCCTATTTTTTTCGACTCCTGGGGCTAAATTTTTTCTCGAAAAATTCGATTTTGGCGAGATTGAAGCAAAAAAATTTTTTCAGAAAACTTGGTTTTCGCCTACTTTTTTCGACTCCTGGGGCTAAATTTTTCTCGAAAAAAACGATTTTGGCGAGATTGAAGCAAAAACATTTTTTCCAAAAAACTTGGTTTTCGCCTACTTTTTTCGACTCCTGGGGCTAAATTTTCTCGAAAAAATCGATTTGGCGAGATTGCAGCAGAAAAATTTTTTCCAAAAAACTTGGTTTTCGCCTACTTTTTTCGACTCCTGGGGCTAAATTTTTCTCGAAAAAAACGATTTTGGCGAGATTGAAGCAAAAAAATTTTTCCAAAAAACTTGGTTTTCGCCTACTTTTTTCGACTCCTGGGGCTAAATTTTTCTCGAAAAAAAACGATTTTGGCGAGATTGAAGCAAAAAACATTTTTTCCAAAAACTTGGTTTTCGCCTACTTTTTTCGACTCCTGGGGCTAAATTTTTCTCGAAAAAACGATTTGGCGAGATTGAAGCAAAAACATTTTTTCCAAAAAACTTGGTTTTCGCCTATTTTTTTCGACTCCTGCGGCTAATTTTTCTCGAAAAAAATCGATTTTGGCGAGATTGCAGCAAACAAATTTTTTTCCAAAAAACTTGGTTTTCGCCTACTTTTTTCGACTCCTGGGGCTAAATTTTTCTCGAAAAAAAACGATTTTGGCGAGATTGAAACAAAAACATTTTTTCCAAAAAACTTGGTTTTCGCCTACTTTTTTCGACTCCTGGGGCCTAAATTTTTCTCGAAAAAAACGATTTTGGCGAGATTGAAGCAAAACAATTTTTTCCAAAAAACTTGGTTTTCGGATATTTTTTCGACTCCTGGGGCTAAATTTTTCTCGAAAAAATCGATTTTGGCGAGATTGCAGCAGAAAAATTTTTTGCAAAAAACTTGGTTTTCGCCTACTCTTTTCGACTCCTGGGGCTAAATTTTTTCTCGAAAAATACGATTTTGGCGAGATTGAAGCATAAAAATTTTTTCCAAAAAACTTGGTTTTCGCCTACTTTTTTCGACTCCTGGGGCTAAATTTTTCTCGAAAAAAACGATTTTGGCGAAATTGAAGCAAAAAAATTTTTTCCAAAAAACTTGGTTTTCGCCTACTTTTTTCGACTCCTGGGGCTAAATTTTTCTCGAAAAAATCGATTTTGGCGAGATTGAAGCAAAAAAATTTTTCCAAAAAAGTTGGTTTTCGCCTATTTTTTTCGACTCCTGGGGCTAAATTTTTCTCGAAAAATTCGATTTTGGCGAGATTGAAGCAAAAAAACTTTTTCCAAAAAACTTGGTTTTCGCCTACTTTTTTTCGACTCCTGGGGCTAAATTTTTCTCGAAAAAACGATTTTGGCGAGATTGAAGCAAAAACATTTTTTCCAAAAAACTTGGTTTTCGCCTACTTTTTTCGACTCCTGGGGCTAAATTTTTCTCGAAAAAATCGATTTTGGCGAGATTGCAGCAGAAAAATTTTTTCCAAAAAACTTGGTTTTCGCCTACTTTTTTCGACTCCTGGGGCTAAATTTTTCTCGAAAAAAACGATTTTGGCGAGATTGAAGCAAAAAAATTTTTCCAAAAAACTTGGTTTTCGCCTACTTTTTTCGACTCCTGGGCTAAATTTTTCTCGAAAAAAACGATTTTGGCGAGATTGAAGCAAACAAATTTTTTCCAAAAAACTTGGTTTTCGCC